>NC_137072.1:21279862-21879862 GCF_951640355.1 Cnephaeus nilssonii | reverse complement strand
AGTTATTCCATGATGACTTAGATATACTTACATTCTCACACATGTATATGTATATATTTTGCCTTTCATCCTCATGTGTTTTCCAGGCTTCAGAATCTGATCACCTCTCATCAACTGATTTAAAAGGGGGTAATGTTGTAATCAGATTAGCTCTGGTAGATTAAGACAAATAATCTGGTGAGGTCTTGAGTGATTTGGATGGTAGAACCCTTGAGTCATAAATTTCTTTTAGGAGAACAGTGTCATTTTCTTGGTTTACCACACTCTTTCACCTGCTGCTGTGGAAACAGGGATAGATCAGGGAATGTACGGCTGAGTGTTACTCTGAGCTGCAAGGCTCTTTTAAACACCATGGTTCATATTAGTAGAGCACATTTAAATTGCAAATCAAGTGTAACTTTAATTATTATTAGTTAGTTAATAATTAACTAATTTTAAAATACCTGTACTAAATAGCCAGTTGTTAGGTTTGTTTTTTTTTCAATCTTTAAAAAATATTTTTATTGATTTGAGAGAGGAAGGGAGAGGAAGAGAGAGATAAAAACATCAGTGATAAGAGAGAATTATTGATTGGCTGCCTCCTACACGCCACACCCTAGGGTTCAGGCCGCAACCCCAGCATATGCCCTGGCTGGGAATCAAACCTTGACCTCCTGGTTGATAGATTGGCATTCAACATCAAACCTTGACCTCCTGGTTGATAGATTGGCATTCAACCACTGAGCCACGCCAGGTAGGCCACATAGCCAGTTTTGATTGCACATTTTTGAACCTGGCTTTTGCCATTTCTCATACCTTAACACAAAATTTGCCCTGACCAAGTGGCTGGGTTGGTTGGAAAGTCGTCCCATACACCAAAGGGTTGAGGGTTCAGTTCCCCATCAGGCCACATACCTAGGTTACGGGTTCAAGCACTGGGCAGGGAGCATACTGGAGGCAACAGATTGGTATTTCACTCTCATATTGATGTTTCTCTCTCACATTGATGTAGCCCCATCCTCTTCTTGCTCCCTTCCTCTCTCTAAAATTAATGAACATAGCCTCACTGAGGATTTTTAAAATACTAAAAAATAAGTACAACATTTTATTTTATTCTTTATTAACTAAAATTTCATTCTACCAGTCTTAAAATTTTCAACTGTATTTTTCTGTGACCAACTTTTAACCTTGTATGACTCTAAACATAATTTTTAAAATCTTTATTGTTGAAAACATTACATATATTCCCTTTATTCTCCCATTCACCCATTATAGCCTGCACCCACCCCCGCCCAGGCCCCCACCACCCTATTGTCTGTGTCCATGGGTTATGCATATATGCATACAAGTTTTTTGGTTGATCTCTTCCCACCTGCCCACCAACCTCCGTCTTCCTCAGAGATTTCAGTCTGTTCCATGCTTCTGTGTCTATGGATCTATTTTGTTCATCAGTTTATTTTGTTCATTAGATTTCCACATATGAGTGAGATTATGTGATACTGTCTTTTCTCTGACTGGCTTGTTTCACTTAGCATAATACTCTCCAGGTCCCTGCTGTCTCAAAGGGTAAGAGATCCTTCTGTTTTTACTGCTGCAGAGTATTCCATGGTATAAATGTACCACAGCGTTTTTATCCATTTGTCTGTTGATGGGTACTTGGGCTGTTTCCAGATCTTAGCTATTATAAAGTGTGCTGCTATGAACATAGGGGTACATACATTCTTTCTGATGAGTGTTTCAGGTTTCTTAGGATATATTCCTAGAAGTGGGATCACTGGGTCAAATGGCAGTTCCATATTTGAGGAAACTCCATACTGTTTTCTATAATGGCTGTACCAGTCTGCATTCCCACCAGCCATGTACTAGGGTTCTCTTTTCTTTAAATCTTCACCAGCATTGTCATTTGTTGATTTTTTTTTTCTTTCTATTTTCTTTTTTGTTGTTGTTGATTTGTTGATGGTAGCCATTCTTACTGGTGTGAGGTGATAACTCATTGTTGTCTTAATTTGCATCTATCTGTTGATCATTGACTTTGAGCATATTTTCATATGTCTCTGGGCCATCTGTATGTCTGTTTGTATGTCGGTTTTCAAGAAGTATCTATTTAGGTTCTTTGCCCATTTTTTAATTGGATTGTCTTTCTTAGGTTAAATTGTTTGAGTTCCTTATATATTTTGGATATTAACCCTCTAGCAGACATATCATTGCCAAATATGTTCTCCCATACAGTGGGCTCCCTTTTCATTTTGTTGTGTAGGTTTTTATTTTGATGTAGTACCATTTGTTTATTTTCTCCTTAGTTTCCTTTGCCCTAGGAGATGTATCCGTAAACATATTGCTATAAGAGATGTCTGAGATTTTGCTGCTTATGGTTTCTTCTAGGATTTTTATGGTTGCACAATTTACATTTAAGTCTCTTATCCATTTTGAGTTTATTCTTGTGTATGGTGTAAGTTGATGGTCTAGTTTCTCTTTTTTGCACGTAGCTGTCCAATTTTCCCAACACCACTTATTGAAGAGACTGTCTTGACTCCACTGTATGTTCTTGCCTCCTTTGTCAAATATTAATTGACCGTAATGGCTTGGATCGATTTGTGGGCTCTCTGTTCTGTTCAATTGATCTATATGCCTGTTCTTGTGCCATTACCAGGTGTTTTGATTACAGTGGCTTTGTAGTATAAATTAATATCTGGTATTGTGATCCCTCCAATTTTGTTTTTTCTCAAGATTGCTTCAGCTGTTTGGGGTCTTTTTTGTTTCCGTGTAAGTTTTTGGAATATTTACTCTAGTTCTGTAAAATATGCTATTGATATTTTAATAGGGATTTCCGTGAATCTGTAGATTGCTTTGGGTAGGATGGACATTTAGCTCTGATATAACCTCAGCAGGTTATGCTCTAATATTTACTGTGAAGACTTGGTAGAGTTCCTGGAGATAAAATTCAAAAAAGTTTGAGGGCTCCCCTATGACTCAGTCCTCCTGGAGTTTTTATCTCTCAGACTTGTCCACACTGAACCTTCAGCAATTTGTTGATTATACTTGAGATTTTCCTACTCTGATACTGGTTTCCATAGAGATTTCTCCTGGGGTATATTGGGGTTCTCTGTGTCTCTCTGCCTTTCTCTCCAATCTTTGGGCAGTGGTTTGCCCTCTGATCTCACTGCTTCCATAAATCTAAGAGCTGTTGATTTGAGTTTGTTCAGTCTTTTACTGTTAAGATTGAATGAAGAATTCTAAGTTCCTTACGTGCTGAATCAGAATCCAGAAGTGCTAATATAGGCGTTAAATGCTACACATTTTGATCCAAGCACCACTTACAAATTTTGATATGTTGTATTTGTATTTTTATTTCATTGAGCAATACCCATGATTTCCTTTTCATTTCATCTTTGACCCATAGTTTACTTATAAATGTGTTATTTACTTTTCAAACATTTGGTGGTTTTTCACATATTTTCTTGTAGTTTCTAATTTAATATCTTTGTATTATATAATTCCTCTTAAGTTTCCTGAGATTTTAAAAAAAAAGATACAAATTGATTATCTTGTTTAGTATCCTGTGTGCTTTTCAAAAGAATGTGTATTTATTTTGCTCTTGCTGTATGGAGTTTTTCTATAAATTCCATTTTGGTCAAGTTGATTGCTATTTTTTAAGTTCTTTATATCCTCACTGATTTTGTTGTGTCTACTTGTTGAGTCAGTTAACTGAAAAGGGGTTATGTAATTATGGATTTTGCTATTTCCCTATTTTCTGTTTTCTTTTTTTAATGTTATAATCTCTGCCATACAGTGGGGGGAGGATTAAGTAATTTACACATAATGTGATTATTGATATAATTGTATTTGAATTTATCAGTTTCTAATTCTTTTAAAAAATTAATTAAATTTATTGGGGTTACATTGGTTAATAAAATTATGTAGGTTTAAGATGTATAGTTCTATAATATATCACCTGTATAATGTATTGTGTGTTCACCACCCAAAGTCATATGTTTATTTTTTATTTATTTGCCCATTTCTCATCTACTCTATTTAGTGAATATTTTTTATGATTTTATTTTGGCTGATTAGTAATAATTCCTTGTTGTGTTATTTTATTGGTTGTTTTAGGGTTTATGGTATATATCTTTAATATGTCAGCGTGCCTTCAAGTGATATTATACCATTTTCAGGTATTGTGTAAGAAACTTGTAGCTATGTACTTCTATTCCTACCCTTTTGGCTTTTGTGCTATTTTTGTCATTTAAAAATTTCGCCTACTTTATAAATCTCAAAATTAATATTTTTTCATCTAAGTCATCAGTTAACTTATAAATATATTTAAAAAATTTAAAAGTCTTTATATTTACTCTTGTAATTATTGTTTCTAGTGCTTTAATTACTTTGTGTAGATCCACATTTCCTTTGTTGTTTTCCTTCTTCCTAAAAGACAATCTTGAGCATTTATTCTAGTGTTGATCTGCTGGTGATTAGTTCTTTCAGCTTTTTTTTTTTTTTTTTTTTTTTTTTTTTTTTTTTAATCTGAGAAACAATTATTTTGCTTTTGTTTTTTGAAAGTTAGCCTCGCCGACATGGTCACGGTTCGATTCCCTGTCAGGGCACATGCCCGGGTTGCAAGCTCAATCCCCAATGTGGAGCGTGCAGGAGGCAGCTGATCAATGATTCTTTCTCATCATTGATGTTTCTCTTTCTCTCTGCCTTCCTCTCTGAAATCAATAGTAATTTGGTTTTATTCATTTGTTTTTTAGTACTTTAAAGATTTTCTCTTCTGTTTTCTAGCATACATTGTTTTCATGAGAAATCTATTTTCAGCCTTATCTCTCTTTCTTAGCATATACTAGTAAGGGATCTTTTTAAAAAATTTACCCCCCTGCCTGTGTTTATTATTTTCTCTTTATTGTTGGTTTTTAGTGATAAGTAGTTTGATTATGATGGAATTTTCTTCATGTTTCTTGTGCTTGGGGTTAGTTGATCTGTAGGTTTATAGTTTTCACCAAATTTTGGTAATTTTCTGCTATCGCCCCCCCCCAACCCCCCCAGCGCGCGCGCGCACATGCGCGCGCGCGGGCACACACACACACACACACACACACACACACAATCCCACTCTTCTTTTTGTATTCCAATAGCATGTGAAGTAAGCTGTTCAACAGCTTATGGGGCCCTCCCATCTCTCTCTACCCCTCCTACTTGTGACATACTTCGATGTCTCCACATTTTGGCTGCCTCCCTGTGTTGATGGAGTGGCTTTGTGTGGTCGGTGACCTATAGGGGCCGGTAGCTCAGCTTCCCCAATCACCCTAGGTGGTCGCTCTTGGTACTCTGCTTTGTGGGCTGTGTGGAAAGTCTTGGTGTAGTTAAAAGCCCTGCTTGCTGTTGGTACACTGGGAGGAATTGACCTCCGGTCCAATTGGTTGTGAGGACCTGCTGTGTCTATAACGGAAGAATTGCTGTGCTGGAGACACAGTAGGGCTTTGGTGCTCACTGAGTCTGCCTCTTGAATGTGTCCCTTATGAGAGTGGTTGAAATCTGGTGTCGTCCACACCGACAGAAAAGTCACTCTCACTCTCCGACCGATGGCCGAGAGTCCCGTAGGCATCTGGGTCCCCCGCGTGTCCCCAGAAACGAGTTCAGAGTGGTTGGGATTGTTGGTATCACTGGCGGGAGTTGATCTCCAAGCCAGTTGGCTGTGAGGATCAGCAGTGTCTCCGCTGGGAGAGCTTCTGTGATCAGCTTGGATTGGGCGGAGTCTCAGGGTGGCGCAGACAAGCTTTGGTTTCCTGTCTGCTCCGCCCTAAGAGGGGCGGTTTCTCCGTGCCTGAATTAATGGCTGCGCGCCTCTGAGAGAAGGCAGCTTTAGAGCCTCTCCCGCTGCCTAACAGACCAGTTTCTCCCCAGCTGGGGCTGGATTTCAGTGCAGACCGGAGGTTTTATTTTTCTCCTGAACGAGAAATCCGGTCACTGGGAGGACTGTGCTCAGCTTGTATGGGGCGGAGTCTCAGAATGGCACAGACAAACTTGGTTTCCGTCCACGCCGCCCTAAGAGGGCAGGTTTCTTCGTGCCCTAATCAATGGCCGCGCGCCTCTGAGAGAAGGCAGCTTTCGAGCCTCGCTGGCTGCCAAACAGACCAGTGTCTCCCCGACCGCAATTGGATTTCAGTGCAGTCGGGAGGTTTTGTTTTTCTCCCAAATGAGAAAGCTAGCCACGCAGCGTCTGCTGCCCTCCCTCTCCGCACACTGCGAGCAAGCCTGCCGAGTATTCAGCCGCCCGCCCTTTCCGCGCTCACGGATCTCTGCACCTCCACAGCTCCTGAGGCTCAGCGTCCCCCTCTCTTTTTTCTCTAGTTGTAGGTTTTCCACTCTGCCAGCTTTCCGGTGGTTCTGGACGGTGTGCGCTCTGTTTTCCAGTTGTAGTTTCAAAATTGTTGTGGTAGGCAACAGTTAGGTGTTTACCTTATGCCGCCATCTTGGTTCCTCTCTTAAATGTCTATTTTAAAGAATGCATTAAGTTGCTTGTAAATTTCAATGTAGACCATAGTGTTTATGCACTTCTTTTTTTGTGTATTAATCCTCACCTGAGGATATTTCTTCCATTGATCTTTGAGAAAGTGGAAGGGAGGGAGAGGGAGAAAAAGAAAGAAATAGAAAACATCAATGTGAAAAAGACACATGTATTGGCCACCTCTTGCACGGGGCCCAAGCAAAGTTAGGAATCGAACCCGAAACCCTTCCATGCTCTGGCTAATACTCTAACCCAGTGGTTCTCAACCTTTTTAATGCCAAGACCCTTTAATACAGTTCCTCATGTTGTGGTGACCCCCAACCATAAAATTATTTTCGTTACTACTTCATAACTGTAATTTTGCTACTGTTATGAATAATGTAAATATCTGTGTTTTCTGATGGTCTTAGGCTCTACAGCAGCGGTTCTCAACCTGTGGGTCACGACCATCGGAAAACACAGATATTTACATTACGATTCATTAACAAAATTACAGTTATGAAGTAGCAACAAAAATAATTTTATGGTTTGGGGTCACCACAACATGAGGAACTATATTAAAGGGACGCGGCATTAAAAAGGTTGAGAACCACTGCAACCACTGAGCACATCGGCCAAGGCTTTATGCACTTTAGAGAATCAATATGGCCAGATATCCAGTTTTTATCTCCAGTAGAAAAGAAACACCTATATTTTATTCAGTTCAATAACAGCTGAAATAGTTAGTTTGCATTTTATCGGCCAATTTACATGAAAAATGTGTATTTTTAAGCACTACAGTTGCTCTCAGAACAGTGAGATGCTCATATTATGAATATTTAGGTTGTGAAACTGAGGAAATAACGGATTTGTGATGCTAGGCTTACTCATTGTGTCTCTTTTAGACTTCCCCCACTACCGTCTCCTTTTATTTCTTTCTACAGCTTCTTGATTTTGAGTTGGTTATCTATCTTCTATAATAATAAAAGCGTAATATGCTAATTAGACCAGACCTCCTTCTGGACGACCTTCCGGATGAAGCCGGGGCTGCGAGGGCTGATGCCCTTGCATATATTTTGTGCATCGGGCCTCTAGTATGTTTATAATGGCATTACACAGTGTCATATTGTTTGAAGCATATTATGGAATAAATACTAAGTTAACTTACAGACATGGAGTTAAGGTAGAGGTCTTTCCTTGAGTAAAACTTATATAGCCTTTTTTTTCTTTTAATTATGCTTTTTTAACTGTTAGACTCTTCAGCCAAAGGTTTGTTTGTTTTTTAAATATGTTTTTATTGATTTCAGAGAGAAGGGAGAGGGAGAGATAGAAACATCAATGATGAAAGAGAATCATTGATCAGCTGCCTCCTGCACGCCCTCTACTGGGGATCAAGCCTGAAATCTAGGCATGTGCCCTGACCGGGAATCAGATCATGACCTCCAGGTTCATAGATCAATGCTTTACCACTGAGCCACACAGGCTGGGCCAGTTATACTTCCTCTTGCACTTGGCGGGTAGCCACACTTGCCGCAGGTGGACTTCCGAAGGTGGTAGACCTTTAAGCCACAGCGGACGCTGTGGCACAGCGCGTGCCTCTTGTTGCAGTGCTTGCCCAGCAATGCTGTCCCCTTCAGCATTGCTTCTGCCACCGAGACCAAAGAGAACCACTGATCTTTTTACTGTCTCCCTAGTTCTGCCTTTCCTAGAATATCACATAATTGGAATTATACTGTATGTAGCCCTTTCAGATTTTTTTCTTTCACTTAGTAGAAAACATTTAAGATTTTCCCCATGTTAGAGGTTTTGTTTTTGTTTTTGCTTTTTTTTTTTTTTTTTTTTTTTTTTGCTTAAGAAATCTTTGATAGCCCTCGCCGGGTGAGTCAGTTGGTTGGAGTATCGCCCCATTCACCAAAAGGTTGTGGGTTCCATTCTTGGTCAGGGCACGTACGCAGGTTGCATGTTCCATCACTGGTCGGGCAAGTACGGGAGGCAACCCATCAGTGTTAATCTCTCACATTTCTTTCTTTCTCTGTCTGTTTGTCTGTTTGTCTCTCCTTCCTTCCCTCCCTCCTTTTCTCTCTCTAAAAAGGCATTAAAAACATCCTTGGGTAAGGATTAAAAAGAAATTTGTGGTATATTTTGAAATTTAAATTTTTTATTTAAAAATATTTTTATTGATTTTAGAGATGAAAGGAGAGGGAGAGAGAGATAGAAACTTCAATGATGAAAGAGAATCATTGATCGGCTGCCTCCTGCATGTCCGCCCACTGGGGATTGAGACCACAACCCCCTGCCATGTGTCCTGGTTCATAGGTCGACACTGAACTGCTGAGCCACACTGGCCAGGCTAAAAGGTTTTTAAAATAAAATGTTGTGTCATAAGGTATATAATAAGTACTATCTAATCACTACATTGTATGCATGAAACTAATACAATATTGTGTATCAACTGTAATTGAAAAATAAATTTAAAAAATGTTAAGTTTTATTTAATAGGACTTTTGTCACATAAATTTGCTTTTTATTCATTGCTTTCTTTGTAATACCTTTTCTTCCAAAAGTCATGTTTTCATTAGATTTATGGGCATATTTATACTCCAAGGATAAACAAGGATATTCCATTAAATAAACTAAATGGAAAGTTTACCAACCCTAATTTAGATTGCTAGATGGAAGCAAATAATATATTGATTTTGGTATTCCATTCAGTTTTCTCTCCTTTCCTTATTTTATGCATGGAGAAAGTAACAAACATGAATAAAGAAATAGTGTTTTGTTTAGATGACTTTAAACTTCACTAGGGTGAGATGTAGCATAGAGAACCTCAGGATTAACTTGCATTACTTGGGAAAATTATTTAAGAAGTGAAGTGGGTGGTTTCCTAAGTGGTCTTCCCAGCATGCATTCATGTTTCTGAAATAATCTGTGAAGTTTAATCATTATTAAATAAGAGTATGTTTTTTCCTGAAATTTACATTGAACTCTTTGTTCTTATTTATGGACTACAGGCCCGGTGCATGAAATTCGTGCATGGGTGTGGGGGGGTGTTCCTCAGCCCAGCCTGCACTCTCTCCAATCTGGGACCCCTCTCACAATCCAGGACTGCTGGCTCCCAACTGCTCGCCTGCCTGCCTGCCTGTTTACCCCTAACTGCTTCTGCCTGCCAAACTGATCACCCCCTAACCACTACCCTGCCAGACTGATTGGTGCCTAACTCCTCCCCTTCTGGCCCAATTGCCCCTAACTGCCCTCCCCTGCAGGCCTGGTTCCCCCCAACTGCCCTCCCCTGCAGGCCTGGTTGCTCCCAACTGCCCTTCCCTGCCGGCTTGGTTGCCCCCAACTGCCCTCCCCTGCAGGCCTGGGTTCCCCCCAACTGTCCTCCCCTGCAGGCCTGGTCCCCCCACCCCCCAACTGCCTTCCTCTGCCGGCCTGGTCACCCCTAACTGCCCTCTCCTGCAGGCCTGATTGCCCCCATGTATCCTCCCTTTCAGGCCTGGTCCCTCCTAACTGCCTTCCCCTGCTGGCCCGATCGCCCACAACTGCCCTCCCCTGCCGGCCATCTTGTGTGTTGGAGTGATGGTCAATTTGCATATTACCTCTTTATTATATAGGATTATAGTTTGCTAAAATATTGATTATAGTTTGTTTTTATGAGGTAATGTCTCTTATTTGATGATGAAAATCTTACAGCAGTGAAATGATGTGGGGTGGGGAAGCAGAAAGTAGTAATGGGGAATATTTAGTTTTCCAAACATTTGAAGTATTCTTATTTTTTTTCTGAACATTGATTTTACTAAAAATGCCAGCTATTTTGAAACTTGATTTTATTGTCACTTTCTCATTTTTCAGATTTATGTGACAGTTTGTATTGAGTGGTGGTTATATGTGGGAAATTTCAGTTTTGTGTGTTTTTAGATTTTTCATTTGTATTGCATCAGAGATTTCAGATTTATGTATTAGAAAAATATTTAATAATTTATTCAACAGAAATTTAGGGCTGGTTATAGTCTAGGAACTTAGTGAATTTAACAGCAGCAAAAAATTTTTTTCTTTTAATAAATCTTTATTGTTCAGATTATTACAGTTGTTCCTCTTTTTCCCCCCCATAGCTCCCCTCCACCCGGTTCCCACCCCACCTTCTGCCCTTACCCCTCCCCCCCACTGCCCTCATCCATAAGTGTACGATTTTTGTCCAGTCTCTTCCTGCACCCCCCACACCCCTTTCCCGGAGAATTGTCAGTCCACTCCCTTTCTATGCCCCTGATTCTATTATATTCACCAGTTAATACTGTTCATCAGATTTTTTATTCCCTTGGTTTTTAGATTCATTTGTTGATAGTTACGTATTAGTTGTTCATAATTTTTATCTTTTTCTTCTTCTTCCTCTTCTTAAAGAATACCTTTCAACCAAAACCGGTTTGGCTCAGTGGATAGAGTGTCGGCCTGCGGACTGAAGGGTCCCAGGTTCGATTCCGGTCAAGGGCATGTACCTTGGTTGCGGGCACATCCCCAGTAGGGGGTGTGCAGGAGGCAGCTGATTGATGTTTCTCTCTCATCGATGTTTCTAACTCTCTATCCCTCTCCCTTCCTCTCTGTAAAAAATCAATAAAATATGAAAAAAAAGAATACCTTTCAGCATTTCATATAATACTGGTTTTGCGGTGATGAACTCCTTTAGTTTTTTCTCATCTGTGAAGCTCTTTATCTGACCTTCAATTCTGAATGATAGCTTTGCTGGGTAGAGTAATCTTGGTTGTAGGTTCTTGCTATTCATCACTTTGAATATTTCTTGCCACTCCCGTCTGGCCTGCATAGTTTCTGTTGAGAAATCAGCTGACAATCTATGGGTGCTCCCTTATAGGTAACTAACTGTTTTTCTCTGGCTGCTTTTAAGATTCTCTCTTTGTCTTTTGCTCTTGGCATTTTAATTATGATGTGTCTTGGTGTGGTCCTCTTCGGATTCCTTTTGTTTGGGGTTCTCTGTGCTTCCTGGACTTGTAAGTCTATTTCTTTCATCAGGTGGGGGAAGTTTTCTGTCACTATTTCTTCAAATAGGTTTTCAGTATCTTGCTCTCTCTCTTCTTCTGGCACCCCCATAATTCTGATGTTGGTACGCTTGAAGTTGTCCCAGTGGCTTCTTACACCATCTTCAACTTTTTGGATTATTTTTGCTTTTCCAGTTGGGTGTTTTTTGCTTCTTTGTATTTCAAACCTTTGACTTGATTCTTGCGATCCTCTAGTCTGCTGTTGGATCTCTGTATATTATTTTTTATTTCAGTCAGTGTATTCTTAATTTCTAGTTGGTCCTTTTTCATATTCTCAAGGTTCTCGCTAAATTTATTGGCCTTTTCTAAAAAATTCTTCAAAAACCTTATAACCGTGGTTTTGAACTCTATATCCAGTATTTTGCTTTCCTCCATTTCTTTCATTTGTGACCTGTTTCTTTGTCTCCGCATTTTGGCTGCTTCCTTGAGTTGATATAGGGCCCAGTGGCTCAGCCTCCCCAGTTACCTGAGGTGGACACTCTTGATGCACCCCATTGTGGGCTGTGTACACAGTCTTGTTATAGTTAAGCCTTGATTGTTGTCGGTATCACTGGGAGGAATTGACCTCCAGGCCAATTGGCTGTGAGGATCAGCTGTGTCTACGCTGGGAGAACTTCTGTGCTGGAGACACCCTTATGAGACAAGACTTGCAAAAGCCTCTGTGATTAGCTTGGATGGGACAGAGTCTCAGGGTGGAGCAAACAGCAATGGCTTCATGGGGCCGGATCTCAGGGCGGAGCAAATAGCAATGGCTTCCCGTCAGCCCTGCCCTAAGAGGCCCCTGGGTCTCAGTTTCCCGCGGTAATCGCTGCAAGCACCTCTGAGAGAAAGCCGCCCTTGAGTTCTGCCCGCTGCCATACAGTCCAGTTTCTCCCCGAATGAGTCTGGGTCCCCAGAGTCTCACCCGGAACTGGACTTCAGAGCAGTCGGGAGCTTTTGTCTCCCTCCTGATTCAGAAAGCCAGCCGCATACTCAGTTGCCAGCCCTCTCCGCGCGCGCGCCTCCCAACCCCTGCCTTCCGCAGCTCCTGTGAGTCTCAGTGTGCTTTTCTCTTTCCTTCTAGTTGTAGAATTTCCACTCAGCCAGCCTTCCTGTGGTTCTGGATGATGTCCGTTTTGTCTTTTAGTTGTAGGTTTGAAATTGTTGTGCGATGCAGCAGTTTAGGTGTTTACTTATGCTGCTGTCTTGGTTTCTCCCATAGCAGCAAAAACTTCTGATCCTATGGACCTTACACACCTTTCATTTTGAAACATGTTACATTTGGTTTAATAGATTTTCCCATTATTTCCCAAAATGTACATCATATATAATACGTTTTCCCATTTTCATAGTTACTCACTTTGCTGTTATTTCCACACGCCTTGTATTAAAATGATTATTAAAAAGTGGAAACTAATTGTTTAAGCAAATCTTTATTTTACTCTTTTCCCTAACATATCTAGATCAAGGAGATGATTGGGAATCAATTTTAGGATATAATAATACTTTTAAGCTTTAAAAATCTTAACTGCAAAATATAACTGTTTTCTCACCTTAGTACTTGGAATAAATAATTTCCGTTTCAAAGACTTTAATCTTTCTTTTTGAAAAGTAGCCTTCACCTGAATTTTAAAATTCTTGCTGTAGCCTATGCTAGTGGTAGCCTTATAATCTTATGTATATATTCCTCTAATCACTTTGTAGCACCTCATTTTTAATTGTTGCCTTCCTGTGCTGAACAATAAAGCTGATTTTAATTTCATGTGTAAGAAGTAGTATGTTCTTGTTGAGAATGCTGTAGCTTGAGAAACAAATACCTTCAATATTATTTACTATGTGTCATTGAATAAATATGTCTAATATGTACTTTTACTAATTGCTGCAATTTGATGCTCAAACAGCCATAATATAAGTCATTTACATTTTTAAAAATAATATTTATAAAAGACACAAATAGTTGTTTTTACATAATTTGTTTAGGGGGACTGACTTATTTTTATAACAGAAACTTGCCTACGTTTATCTTACCAGTCCACTAATTATTTGTTATTGTTAATGTTCCATCTTTTTTTAATCTATAGTCATATTATAATCATTTTTTTCCCTTTTACTTCCTTTCCCAATGAAAATGTTAGACTTATACGAGCACTAGCAGCAACTCTATATCTGGATCATTGAAGCGCTTGGAAGATACTGCAGCACGATTTACAAATGCAAATTTCCAGGAAGTTTCTGCCCATACAACGAGTGGAAAAGATGTTTCAGAGGCTAGAGGGTCAGAGGGAAAAGGGAAGAAATCTTCAACTCACAGCTCAGGTCAAAGGGGAAGAAAGCCTGGTGGAAGAAATCCAGGAACGGCTGTGTCAGCTGCTAGTCCTTTCCAGCAAGGTATTAACTATGATGTTTTAGATAAACTACTTGTTTTTATGATCAATAGTAGTTAAGTTTTAAAAAAGAATTTATTTTTTATTTATAACTAACGGGTCATTAGAGATTATTTTATAATTAGTTGCTGTAGTAAAATTACTTCCAAGACTAGTGTTCCTTGTTTAAATATTTTTGAGACTTTTGCTTTCTTTTTATGTTGTGACATGTCCTTCCAAAGTTGAACTGTAATTTTAATGTTTAATAGATATGAAGTAAAGTTTTTAAGTCTGGGGAGAAAAAACAAAAGCTGGAGTTTTCCTTTCTGCTCTCTAGACCAGTTATTCTTTTTTATAAATTGTTTTTTATTTACCTTTCCTAATTATACAATAAAATAGTTAAGGTATATATTTTTAGTAAGTAAACAAATGATGGGTAATTTTTTAAGGGATCTAAATAGTTCTTGGTAATGGTAGTTGTTTATTGTGAAGGCATTTATTTTAAAGCTTGATGTTTAAAGTAGAATTTTGCTCAGCCTACATATATTTACAGCATGTCCAATTGAAAAATAATTTGTTGTTTAACTGAAATTTAAAATTAACAGGGCATGCTGTGTTTTACATGGCAACCCTCTTATGGAGAACAGAGTAACTCATCTAAACTTTAAAATACATTAGCCCTGTGTTCTAAGTGTTAACTTTGTATAATTTTTAGCATGAACATAACTTTTTTGAGAAATGTTAAAACTGCTTGAGATAAATATACTAGTAAAGTATACAATAAATCTCCCCCCTCCCCCCGTTGTCCCCTAGGAGTAAGTGGGGGGGCGGGGGCATAGTCCTTTTCTTTACTCCATTCAAGGTTTTGATAATAATAAAAATTGAATCTAAAATGTACCAAAATATAATTTATGTATGTAGAGAGATTGCTTAGTCAGCAGACCTTATTAAAAACTATATATATTTTAAACCAGTGATGGGCAACCTTTTGAGCTTGGTGTGTCAAACTTCGCCAAAAAACTGAGCATAACTCAGGTAGTGTGTCACTTTGAGGAAAAAACATTATTTCGCAAATATTTCATCCTCGGCATGCGGCCGCCTCAGCGGCTGCGTGTCATCAGAAATGGCTACGCGTGTCAGTGCTGACACGCGTGTCATAGGTTCGCCATCACTGTTTTAAACTAATAGTTATTTTGAGCTTCAAGATCTTCAAGTCCCGCTGAAACCGGTTTGGCTCAGTGGATAGAGCGTCGGCCTGCGGACTGAAGGGTCCCAGGTTCGATTCCGGTCAAGGGCATGTACCTTGGTTGTGGGCACATCCCCAGTGCGGGGTGTACAGGAGGCAGCTGATCGATGTTTCTCTCTCATCGATATTTCTAACTCTCTAGCCCTCTCCCTTCCTCTCTATTAAAAATCAATAATAATAAAAAAAGATCTTCAAGTCCCATGTATATTTTTTTACCATACAATACAAAAAAATAGACAAATAGAAAAGAAATAAAATGCCAAATTTGTTGTTTTATTTTAATAAGTTTATATATTTTTTATTTTTATGCCACTGTGGAAAATAATTTAATTTTAATGTAACTTCATTCACATTTTAAATGTTATATTAGCAGAAGTCAGTCACCTGCTCTCTACAATTAAGACCTTATTTTCTATTGTTAAAATCGTATTGTTGAGTTTTTAATGTCTTTGAGGTACAATCCATTTAGAAAAGAAATCTCATTTTCTTAAGTTTCACAACATTGAGTCTTTTCCCACCTCTGTTAAGATATGGTAGCGAATATGTTATGTTTTTTATCTGAGATAATAGGCAAAAGAGTTTTAAGAATTGAAATATAAAGGTAGGATATTTAGAATAATTGGTTTTATTTTTTTCATTGCAGTTAGTATGTGAATATTAGAAAACGTGCTTTTAAAGTATTGGGTATACTAAATATATTAAAGTATTTGCTATAGTGTAGTAAGCTTTTAACACCAGCTGTAAAAACAAAAATGTGTAAAAAAAAGATAGATGAGGACAGATCAGAATGGATAATAAAGAACTTGTTTATAGTTGCTAATTAAGTAGCAAATCACAGTTATCCTTAAATGATTGATGTAATGTAAATAGCTTCTTAATATGTATGCTTTCTATATGGACATGCTTACCATAGGAAAATGCTTAACATAGGAACAAATACTTTTATAAATGCATAAAACAGATATTGTCTTGAAAGAGTTAAATTTTAAACTATTAATGTTCTTTTAAAATAAGCCATTTGAGAAGAGCTAAAATTTAAAAACCAAAACCTTGATACTTAAAAAAATTTTGTGTGCGAGAAAAAATATATCTGTAAATATTTAGGTGGATTTATGTGTGATTACTTATGAATGTGCTCTGCAATAAAATTTAACACTTAGCTTGGAATTTCCTTTCTACTCTAATAAAACACTTTATTTTGAGCTTTTGTTTCTAAATCCATTAGTTAAAATATGATAGAGTTTAGTTTTATGAAACATATGTGGTCACAACTAAGTCTGCGTATTTTATTTGGCAAGTGTGTTCGGTGACATGGGATGATGAACCAAACTGTTGTTTCATCCCAACCATATTATTTTTCTGCCAGGTTAATAAGAACCCGAGGCTCTTATAGCTCGTAATGATGTGTCATTACTAATGTTCTTTATCTAAAAGAGTATGGGAAGAATAAGCAGTTGTGAAAGAGATTCATGAGAGGAGCCTTTCCAATGACTTTACTTTCAGAAAAACAATAGCAGAATGTCAGTGGCTGGTTTCTTTATGCAGCTCCATGGGAAGTGGACTGGGAGAATGTAAGGTATATAGATTAGGTTCTACATGATTATTATTATTTGATTAAATCTGTGTTTTGGTGGAATAGCTTTAACTAAATGACAACATTCACCAACATTATATAGAAGTTAAAACTCAGAACTTATAACCTAACAAAGGTTTTTTTGGTTCTTGTATGTTGGGAACATTTATAATCATATGTTTAGTAATTAAAAAAAGAGGAAGTCCCTTTAGCTATTCAGAGTCCATTTGTAGGCTTATCAAAGTCTCCTTGAGACTTTGCTATTCATCAGTTCTTCCTCAAGTGTACATATATTTGGGGAAGAATTGAGGAATGCTGCCATGGTAAAAGGTAGGTTAAATAAAGCACAAATTATATCTTGGTAGTTGTATAAGTAATAGCTTATAATTCAATTTAATGACTTATAAAGTGACAAGTATTTTTAAAGATAATTTTATAGATAAACTTGTTTTTAGTAATAACCCTTTTAAAAGTCTACCTTTGTTACATAAGTGATGTCCTAAGTTTTATAGTGTTTTTTTCCCCACCCTCTCTTTTTGATGATTGTTTTATTTCTATTGCTCATGGAAACTTTTGCATCCAATTTTTTCTTTTCCTATTCCCCCCCCCCCCCTTTTTTTTTTTTAACTACAGGTAGTTTTTCAGGAACTCCAGGCAGTGTAAAATCATCTTCGGGAAGTTCAGTACAGTCTCCCCAGGATTTCTTGAGCTTTACAGACTCAGATCTACGTAATGACAGTTATACTCACTCCCAACAGTCATCATCAACCAAAGATGTACATAAAGGAGAGTCTGGAAGCCAGGAAGGGGGGGTAAATAGTTTTAGTTCCATAATTGGTCTCCCTTCAACCTCAGCTGTTATTTCACAGCCTAAAAACTTTGAAAATTCACCTGGAGATTTGGGTAATTCCAGCCTTCCTACAGCAGGATATAAGCGGGCTCAAACTTCTGGCATAGAAGAAGAAACTGTAAAGGAAAAGAAAAGGAAAGGAAATAAACAAAGTAAACATGGGCCTGGTAGACCCAAAGGAAACAAAAATCAAGAGAATGTTTCTCATCTCTCAGTTTCTTCTGCTTCTCCAACATCATCTGTAGCATCAGCTGCAGGAAGTATAACAAGCTCTAGTCTTCAGAAATCTCCTACATTGCTCAGGAATGGAAGTTTACAAAGTCTTAGTGTTGGCTCATCTCCAGTTGGTTCAGGTAGGGATTTGCCCATTGTTTTTCTCCCTTACTTCCACCACCATCGTTCTTCCATTACCCCAAAAAGTAAATTCATTTTTAACTATTGTCATGATAATACTTGAGTTGCTAAGTGACATTTGATTATCTTCATGAAAAAATACGTTATGATATTAGAAAGACAATTTGGTGTTTAGAAAAGACATTTGGCACTAATCTGACATTACTTAATTAAATATAGGCTAAATAGTTTGTTGGTCATTTTTTATGGAAACCTAGGATTAATTTCCCATTTTTGTTTTTGCTTCACCTGCAAAGTATTTTTAAAACCAACTCAGCTGGTGCAGCTTGGTTGAGTATTGTTCCATGCACCCAAGGGTTGTGCTTAAATTCCCGTTCAAGGCACCTGTGGCTCAATCCTTGGTGGGAGGGGTGGTGGTGCAGAAGGCTGCAGATCGATGTTTCTCTCTCACATCGATGGTCTCTCCCCTCTCAAATCAATGAAAAATTATTTTTAAAAGCCAACTCAGAATTTGCATTTGAGGTGTGACAGTTTTTGCACTCTATTTTTGATTGGTATTTGCTTTTGAGCTT
Source organism: Cnephaeus nilssonii (assembly GCF_951640355.1). Classification (NCBI taxonomy): domain Eukaryota; kingdom Metazoa; phylum Chordata; class Mammalia; order Chiroptera; family Vespertilionidae; genus Cnephaeus; species Cnephaeus nilssonii. The sequence goes on along the minus strand of NC_137072.1, from coordinate 21,861,417 downwards.
TGTTTCTCCAAATTTCAGTCTTCATTTTCTCAACAATTCCTCACACAAATTCTACTTGAATTGCTCCATCTGGAATATTTTTCAATCAGTGATAAATGATTTTAATTTATGGATTTTAACAGGAAATATATGAAATGATTTATGTTCTTTTTGTTTTCAGGAAATATATGAAATGATTTATATTCTTTTTGTTTTCCAGTATGTTTAACATTTTTTACTATTATCTTTATTATAGTATGAATGCATTTATATATGTTGTTATTCACACCATTGGGATGCTTCTTTAACAGTGTATTTATATTATGACTATTATTTTCAATTAAAAAAACTTTAAGATTCATGTTTTTACACAAACTTTATACTTTAGATATTCGTTAAATGTCCACATTTATATTTTAAATTGTATTTTGAATTTCAGGTAAATGATTTTAAATGGTTGCTTGTAAAGCTCATACTTCTTTTGGTTTTAGATGTCTGATTGTAGAAATGAGGAGATTTTGGCTAAAATAAACTGTTATGGTTTTTATCAGTTCTATTAGTTGATGGAGAGGATGGTAGGAAATGGTATAGAAAAATCATAATTTAATGAATGTTCATGCATATTTTATAAAGATAGAACATTGGAATTTTGTAGTTGTGCGGATAATTTCAGTAAGTAAGCTTAAGAAATATTCTAAGGAAAAAAATAGCACGTTTAAAGGTTAAATATGAAAAACAGTAATTATAACTACCATTTGTTTTATGCCAGGGTCTGTTCAGTACTTTATAATTATTATCTTGTATAATCCTCACAATAGTTTTATGAAGTAAAAACTATTAATGCCTCTGTTTTACAGCTGATAAAACCGAGGCTTAGACAGTCAAAATAAGTTGCTTAAGGTCACACACCAGGCTAGCTGTTTCTCATAGCTAGCTAGCTTCAGTGCCTGTGGTAGACTTGTTTGACAAGTGGTTTTTGTTTTGTTTTTTTTAAAAATGAGTGTAAAGTATGGAAGGATTGTTTGATTAGTAGCATTAGGGATAGTTCTAGAGCAGGATTTCTCAATGTTGGCACTATTGCCATTTTGATCAGGATGATTTTTGTTGTGCAATGTTATCCTGTGCATTGTAGGATATTTATTAGGATCCCTAGGCCTTACCCTCTAGATACCAATAGCACCCAAGAACCCCCAATCCCAATCAAGAACTGTTTCTCCCCCCTCCCTCCTGGGAGTAGAGAGCAAAAATCTCCCTTGGCTGAGCATCACTGTTTCAGAGGGAGGAAAATATATAAATTGCATTGAGAAATAAGTTCATGAAAATATTTAAAGATATTGCACACTTGAATATACATTTTATTTATGTAATATGAAACATATTTGACGTTTGAAACCAGGATGTCTTAGCAATTAGCTTTAGCCTTTTGCCACAAAAGGTAAATTTAGATAAATTTACTCGGAAAAAAATTGAGTTCATATATTCATTTTTAGCTAGAGGCATAGTAATCAGGTGAATAACTTAACTGAGAAAATTAAGCCTAAGTTTGCTTTTTTGAAAAGAGAACCTCACTGATTTTCTATATAAAGAAGTCAAGTCTAATAATTAGTGAAATTCAGAAATTGCATTTAGATGCCATTTGAAATACATACCTTTCATGGAATTAAAATAATTGATTTATATGCCTGCAAATATTTTCCTACGTGTTACATATTTAGGGAGATTTTAGGCATGGGAAATAGCATTATTTACACAATGATTACTTTCAGAGGGCAATGTTTGTGGTACATCTGTGGGAGAAAAATATGAATTTGTATGCCTTTTACCTCACCATTAGGTAAACAGAAATTTAGGTGGAAATTACCATAAATATTACTTCTGACAATAAATGACTTAAATTTAGACTTCACAGGATTTTTTTTCTTGAAAGTTGTGCTTAAAAAACTTAAAACTTGTGCCTAAGTCGTTTATTAAACTTGTATGTCTTGTTAAACAGTTAAGGCTATAAGATTCATTAAAGCTATTCAAGATGATATATTCTTTAATTTTTATACATTTTAATAAAGTTTTAGGATTAGATCAGAGCACTCTCTTATTGATAAACTTAGTACTAAAATGTGTGTTCTTACCTAGAAGAAGCTGGCTAAATGCCATGAATAGTTAGATATTATGCCTTCTTGTTATAAATTAAGAATTCCTAACTGCTGTTGACACTTTAGTATATGTTACACATTGTCTTAGGCACTTGACAAGCATCAAGTATTATTAATCATATGGAAAAAGAAACCGAGACAGAATTCTCACAGCTCTAAATCATAGAGCTATGCATTTTCCTTGATTTCAGACAGTTATAAAATTCAAGAGATGTTTTCTGATGAGAGTCTAAAACCACACTAGTATACATCACAATCATACTTTAAGGAACAGGATCAGTGAGAGAATTTGAGCCAGTAATTTAACTTGCAACAGTAGTTGCAAGCATGAAAATATTAATTTCTTTGGACTAATTTTAGATTTAGAAATCATTCATTAATTGTAACAGCAGGAAACTTTTTTTTTTTTTAAACATATTCCATTGATTTCTACAGAGAGGAAGGGAAAGGGACAGAGTCAGAAACATCGATGAGAGAGAAACATCAATCAGCTGCCCCCCGCACACCCCCCCACCAGGGATGTGCCCGCAACCAAGGCACATGCCCCCGGCCGGAATCGAACCTGGGACCCTTCAGTCTGCAGGCCAACGCTCTATCCACTGAGCCAAACCAGTTTCGGCAGGAAACTTTCTATATAAATAAGTTGGAAGGAGAAAGTGTATACTGTGTACTATTTTGTTATCAAGAATTGTTTTTCATGGTCCCCTTTAAAAAAGACTTACTTTCTGTAATGACAGGTTTATAATTTAGTAATAATGAAAGTGACCTTTGTAAGCACCTGTTGGCTATGATGTTAGACTATCATCCTGTATAATAAAGAGGTAATATGCAAATTGACCATCATTCCAACATACAAGATGGCCACCCCCATGTGGTCAAAGATGGCCACCCCCATGTGGACACAAGATGGCCAGCAGGGGAGGGCAGTTGTGGGCGACCAAGGCCTGCAGGGGAGGGCAGTTGGGGGGGACCAAGCCTACAGGAGAGAGCAGTTAGGGGCAACTAGACCTGCAGGGGAGGGCAGTTGAGGGGGGTGGGACCAGGCCTGCAGTGGAGGACAGTTGGGGGCAACCAGACCTGCAGGGGAGGGCAGTTGGGGGCAACCAGGCCTGCAGGGGAGGGCAGTTGGGGGCAACCAGGCCTGCAGGGGAGAGCAGTTGGGGGCATCCAGGCCTGCAGGGGAGGACGGTTAGGGGCAACCAGGCCGGCAGGGGAGGGCAGTTAGGGGTGACTAGGCCGGCAGGGGAGGGCAGTTTGGGGCAATCGGGCCAGCAGGGGAGCAGTTAGGCGTTGATCAGGCTGGCAGGGGAGTGGTTATGGGGTGATCAAGCTGGCAGGCAGAAGTGGTTAGGGGCAATCAGGCAGGCAGGCAGGCAGGTGAGCAGTTGGGAGCCTGCAGTCCCGGATTGTGTGAGGGCAGTCAGACATCCTTTGAGGGGTCCCAGATTGGAGAGGGTGCAGGCTGGGCTGAGACACACACACACACACACACACACACACACACACACCGTGCACGAATTTCGTGCACTGGGCCTCTAGTGTGCATTATAATCCTAGCTCCATGAGGTTAGGGGCTGTGTTTGTTGTGTTTGCCATTGTCTGCTCACTGCTAGCACTGTACTTTGAGTTTAATAAATGTTAAGCATCTTTAAAAAAAAAAGAATACTACTGTAATTGCTGAGAATATATCTTGTGGTTCGCAGTATTCTGTTATTTTGTAACTGCCTTCCAAGTGTTTATAACCCAGTTGCAAGTGAAATTAATTATTTGTAAAGCTTTTCATGTAGTATTACAGGACAGTTTAGGATATGAAATTAGGGTGGAGAAGATGGAATTTGGATTGTACTTCGGAGTAGGTAGAAAAAGAAGGCCAGCAATATCATCAAAAAAGAAAGTATAGGTATATTTGAAAGATAAACCTAATAGAAATGAGAAGTGTGTGTTTGTGGGATGGAGATAATATTAATTCAGTAGGTTAGAATGAATGGGTTTAGCCCAGCCAGTGTGGCTCAGTGGCTGAGCATAGACCCATGAACCAAGAGGTCACTGGTTGATTCCCAGATTAAGGGCTCGATCCACAATAGGGGATGTGTAGGAGATAGCCGATCGATATTTCTATCTTTCTATTCCTCTCCCTTCTTCTCTCTCTAAAATCAGTAAGAACTTAACTAAAAAAAAAAAAAAAAAAAAAAAAATGGGTTTATGGAGAGTTGAATGCCAGGCTGAAGAAATCAGGCTTAATAGGCTTAGTCTTTTTCCAGAATATACATCCTGAACTTAATTCTGGCAACTTACTATTAAAAGAATTTCATTAATGGGAAAAAAAGATACCACTCTGTCAGCTTATAATAATAGCAATCCTATATAATAAAAGTTAATATGCAAATTGACTGAACAGCGGAATGACCGGTGGAACAACTGCTCGCTATGATGCACACTGACCACCAGAGGGCAGATGCTCAATGCAGGAGCTGCCCGCAGGCCCTAGGCCAGTGATGGCGAACCTATGACACGTGTGTCAGCACTGACACGCGTAGCCATTTCTAATGACATGCGGCTGCTAAGGCGGCCGCATGCAGAGGATGAAACATTTGCGAAATAATGTTTTTTCCTCAAAGTGACACACTACCCGAGTTATGCTCAGTTTTTGGCGAAGTTTGACACACCAAGCTCAAAAGGTTGCCCATCACTGCCCTAGGCCAACCAAGGCGGGTGCCAGTGGGGGCCCCCTGATCGCTCTGCCGGTCGCCCTGCAGAGGGAGGCAACCAGCGGCAGCAGTCGGGGGTAGGGCCAGTGAGCGGGAGGCCCCAGGCTGGCCAAGGCAGGTGCCAGTGGGGTGCCCCCGATTGCCCCGCTGGTCGCCCCACAGATAGGCCCTGATCACCAGCCAGGCCTAGGGCCCCTACCCATGCACGAATTTCGTGCATTGGGCCTCTAGTCCATAATAATAAAAATGTAATATGCAAATCGACCAAACCGCAGAACGACCATCTGGATGACCTTCCAGATGACCACACTATGACACCCATTGGCACCAGGCAAGCCAAAGCGGGTGCGATCCATTTGGTCGGGGACCTGGCCATTGCCCCATGATCTCTCTGTAGACTAGGGAGGCCCAGGCCACTGGCTGGCGGGGCACTCTATCAGTTGGGGGGGCTCCACGATCGTCCCAAAGAGGGAGGCCCAGGCCACCAACCGGCGGGCTGTGGTGGGTGGGCAGGGCCTTCCTCTGTGGGGCGTGATCGATCTCCCTGTAGAGGGAGGCCCAGGCCACCAGCCGGCAGGGTGATCAATTGGGGGCTCCACGATTGCCTCAAAGAGGGAGGCCCATGCCGCCGACTGGTGGGCGGGGCCTCCCTCTGCGGGGTGTGATTGGTCACCCCAAATAGGGAGGCCCAGGTTACCCCGTGGCAGTGCTGTGGCGGGTGGGAGGGACCTTCCTCTGTGGGGGGGATCCATCACAGAGCCCCAGCCAGGTGGGCAGGGCCTACCTCTTTGGGGCGATCCATTGAGGAGCCCTGGCTGGGTGGGCAGGGCCTACCTCTTTGGGGCGATCTATCGCGGGTCTCCCGGACTGTGAGAGGGCACAGGCTGGGCTGAGGGAACCCCTTTCCCCCCCGAGTGCAGAATTTCGTGCACCGGGCCTCTAGTGCTATATAATAAAAGCCTAATATGCTAAGTGTCCAACTGTTCAACCAGTCGCTATGACGCACACTGACCACCAAGGGGCAGACGCTCTCAATGGTAGGTTATCTTGCTGATGGAGTCCGGCCGATCAGGACTGGGCAAGATGGGCTGGGCACGCCCTGGAGCCCTCCCATGGTCCCTTCCTGCCCCGATTGTGCACCAGTGGGGTGTTTCGGCCCTGATTCTGCAGGCCAGGCCGAGGGACACGACCGGTGCACGAATCCGTGCACTGGGCCTCTAGTATCTTATATTTGAGAGCACCCTGCAGTTTCTAAAGAACTCTACCTCATTTGATACTTGGAACTGCCTTGTAAATAGGCAGAACAGTTACTACTGCTGATGTTGTTATTTCTCCTGTTTTACCACAACTGGAATATAAAGCAGAAGTAGAAATTAGATCCTTATAATGTGATTCTCTTAAGGCATGTTCAAATTATAATAGAATATAATAGCAAGATATTTATTCTAGGAACCCCAGATCCAATCAGAATAGAAACCCAGAAAACATCTGTAAACTCCTTATCTTATCAGGGGTTTTGAATTGTAAGATTTGTATTATAATAAATTAAAGCACATACTGATAAATGACTACTGTTTTACAGTGACTTACACAAAATGGAAAATTAGTGTGGTGTTTTAAGAGATAACTAAAAGTTGTAAGTTTTGGTTTATAAACTACCTTAAGCTTTTGCTTGAATTCTTTCCTATAAATATTCTTTTGAGATCCTAGCAAGTAGGCACTAAATCTTTTGAGGCATTGCAAATTACTACAGCATTTGAAAAAATAAAATAGTAAAAAATAAAATTACTACAGCATCTGAAAGAGTTGACATGTTGTGACATTATTTTTCCTTTTTTTTTATTTATCTCAACATTATGAGAGTTTATGATTTTCTAATGTGAAAGCTAACATTTATTTATTGGGGTAACATCGGTTAATAACATTATATAAATTTTAGGTGTACAGCTTTATTATACAATACCTATATACTTCATTGTATACTCACCCTCACAGAAAGTTAACAATTTTTTCTTCACAAAAATCAACATCTTGTTATTTTCTCTGAGGAACATCTGGTATTCATTAAATGATAAGGAGTTGATGGTTTAACATGAATTATTTTTTTAAAAAATATTTCTTTATTGATTTCAAAGAGGAAGGGAGAGGGATAGAGAGACAGAAACATCAATGATGAGAGAGAATCAATGATCGGCTTCCTCCTGCACGCCCCCTACTGGGGATCGAGCCCACAACCCGGGCATGTGCCCTTGCCAGAATCGAACCTGGGACCCTTCAGTCTGCAGGCCGACGCTCTATCCACTCAGCAAAACCAGCCAGGGCGAACGTTTTTTCTTTTGGCTTACTGTCTTTCGACCTATATGGTTTCCTGTTTTTAAAAAATTTTAATTGCCTCTAGTTCTTTAATATAATGTCATACCTTTCTAAGTTAAGATACTTGAAATCTATTTCAGTGATGGAATTCTCTAGTGGTGATAAATGCTAAAAAAGAAAAAAAAGAATCTGGAAAGGCACTTTTGGTTGTGTTAAAATCTTAAAGATTTCACAGAGATGAGTTATTAATGCAAACATCACTTCTAGAGAAGTTTGTTCTGACTTATACTGAAGTATGAAGGTTAAGAAAGTTTAACTTGAGCCCATATAACTATGAAAGGGTTCTTGTTAAATATGTCCCTATTTATGTCATATCTACCTAGGTTATAAAATGAAACTGAGAAGTCATTCCCTGGTAAAATATTTTAATTAGGAATGGGCAGATTCTGTAAACAAACAGGGATACAAAAATACAAAATTAATCCAGTAAACTCACAAGAGTAGAGTTACTAATACAGTATAGTAGACCAAGAAGTAGATACAATTATTGAGAATAATTCAAACCTATCTTAATGACTCAGGTTTGTGATTTCATATACTTTGATTATATTGGATCATAAATGAAAACCATATAGGAAATTGGATGCTACTAAAACCAGGATATACCTTCGCCTTTGCTTTCTTGGAAAATTCCCTGATTTTATTTTGGTCTTCAGTGAGTTGAAAATTTGGACCTATAACCTGTCTTTCTACGAAAGTACTAGGTCAAAGGCCAGAATAGCTATATTTCATCCCCTCTCCCCCCCAATTGAGAAAGTTGTTTGGCTATTCTGAGTGTCCTTTGATTATTTTTCAGTATCATTCTAGTTACTATTTCTCTGTAATGTACCATGTCAGTCTCTTCTGTAGCCTTCACTCCCTTTTTAAATCTCACTTGTATTGGATTTGTTAATGAAGCATCGAGGCGTCAAATTCTCTTGATAGGTCTCATTTTTGAGTGTTCCCTGGATAGAACTTAAACTAAACTGGGCTAAATGTTTGATTTTGTCTTTTTAAATAGCATCGGATATAAAGTTCTTTGAATGAGTGCTGGCTTGCTCTATCTTGCTTTGTCTTATTTCAAGTTATTCAGAATGTGCCCAAGATTAGGCTCGACCTCTGAGTTACATATGTGGGTTGACATGTGAGTGATGGTTGCCTGCAAGGTTCTGTTGTACACATGGTTTCTAGAAGTCATGTTTTTGGTTTTGTAATATCTAGAGAATTTCCAGATATCCCTCCTTTAAAAGAATTTGGCCAACAGTGTTAGCCACAATGGAATACCAGCTGTTTCCAGGATTAGCAGGGTTTGTGAGTCACACAACCTTAGTCCTGGTTTTATCAACTGTTTTTGCCTTTCAATCTCTTGTAGAAATTATTTCCCATTTTCTGAGCAGCTTTGGTTTTAACAGTGTTTTATTGCCTCATGTCAACGTCTGCTTCTCGTTTGGGTGGAGTGAAGGAATAAGAGTAATGGCTTACTCATTCATTAGCATCATCAAAAATGAAAGGTTACAAGAAAGTGTAGTTTAATGAGTTTTATACTGTTCTATAAATCATAATGGGTTTCTGGTCATATATAAACTAAATAATTTTCATACTTAAATTGTAATTTCTAATTGACCTCAGCATTCAAATGTTTTTGATAAACTTCACATTTAGTGAATTTTATAAAACACATTAGTTTATTACATTGCATAACTACACTTTTTTTAGTAGTGAATCCATTTATACTTAGACAGTTATTATGCAGATTCATTTGTAAGCCTTTATGTCTTTTCCTCATTCTTTGCCCATCCATGCACACACACATTCCCTTATGTCCCAATTACTAGCTTATAATTTCTATTCCCATAGTTCTGTTTGCCTTTCTCAGCTAGACTTTTAGGTGAATGTTTTCCTATTTTCTGGCCTGTTTCTTTTTCTACTCTTGAATCACTGGCAACTTCTTTGCTGATTTCCTTTCTCCTCCCTCCCAACAGAAATTTCCATGCAGTATCGGCATGATGGAGCTTGTCCAACAACTAGTAAGTTGTCGAACTGGGTTGGTAGCCCAGGCTTTTTGACTCCTACTCTAGTGCTTTTTCTAGTGTATTAACCTCTAAATTTTAATTTTCAAAATGCAACTTGTTCTTAATTGAATAGATTTCTTTCTCATACAAAGATGTCTTAATTGCTGCTTTGTTCGATGTTCATTATCCATATTACAGTCAAATTGTGAACACATTTTAATTACTGTTTGGCCCTTTAATATGGTGCTTCCATTGCAGAATTGTGACTTCTGTCACCAATCTTGATTTTAATATATTTTTCAATATTTGTATATTGGCAATTGATAGCTTTCTTGCTTAGACTGCTAAATTTGTTTAGACAATTATACTGAATTCCAAGATATGAGCATGTTTGATCAGGTTAGATGATAAAATGAGTTTTTTTAAAAAATAATATTGTTAAAGGTGACCAAAGGTGGATTTACCTATATAGATTTGCATCTAGGTACTCACTTTTTACAAGAAAAACATTACATAATTTACTAAGTATCTTTTTAGAAGTGATTTTGCAAAACAAAAGTAATTTTGCATATGTAATTTTTACTAAGGAAATGTGATAATAGTAGTATATCTAACATTTAAACTTAGTAGGTGTAATAAATTGACAAATCTAATATTTAGAACTTTATACCATGTAAAAAATGAGCTTGCAGTTTTAATGATTCAAAAGATACATGATAGACTTACCTAGATTTTATTATACCAATTCAGTCTATGCCTATGTATTTCTTTTGTGTGTTTGAGAATGATCTTAACCTGAAGTCCTTTTTTCCTTACTTAAAAGCTTTCTCAGAGTTGCTGAATGCAATACACAATGGTAAGTTGTATTAGAATCTTCTCTGGTGGTTCATTTATCACAAAGGTTGCCTTTTACAGAGAATTTGATTGAAAGCTTGCATGTTCTATTGATGAGATGAAATCTGGCTCTGCATTGAGTCAATTGTTCAGCACCTTAGTGAAAACTTTTTGTAGACTGCCTATAGGAGGATAATAGGTCAATGTAGTTCATCAGTTTGGCTTTTATTGTCTCTTTGTGAGGCAGAATGTAATAGTGTTGTTCTAACCTTATGAAAGTCTTGTCTTTTCTATTTTTGCAAACAGTTTTTGTAGTTCTTTTGAGTTCTCTCTTGTCAGCACAGTTAGTAATCGGTACCTGCATCAGGAATTTACTGCTTCTTTCACATCTTGAAAGGAAAATTTTATTTTAGGTTTTTAAGTTAATGTAAGGAATATTTTTTATAATTTAACGCTATATTCCATATAATGAATGAAGGAAGATAGCTTTTTAAATTGTGTCTAGTTTGGAACCAGGTTTTCTAAAGGGAATTACATCTGTAGGTTTGGGTTCTGAAATCAGGACATAAGGCAAATGCTGCTATCAGTGTTCACTTTTGCATTGTAATTATAATGAAAGTCATTTTTGCAAAAATATTTGTTTTCAATAACCTTCTGTAATTCTTTTATGTTCAAAAAAACTTTTTGTTAATCTAGTGTCATCTTTATTGATTTTCTTTTTCAGTTTTTAACTGACACAACTTATTTGTTCAAAACTGTTTATATGATTCTAAGCATTTTTCCACATGTTTTCATTAACTTTATGAAATTTTGCACATTTTTCTAATATAGTTTAATTTCCAGTCAATTTGCATTATATGTCAGGTGTTTACAAATCTATAGCCAGTAAGACAATAATGGCATGATAAAAAGGCATAAATACTCAAGTTGATTTGAAGGTGGGGGTGGTTGGAACATGGTTTTATAAGTGACATTTTATAAATGCATACATTTATTTATAACTCTTGCTTCCCTATGTAACCTGGAACTGAAGAGTCTTAGATAATATTCCAGATAAAAAGGAACTCTTGGACATTTGGTATTTAGCAGAAAAGGGATTGGAAGCATTCTTGAGAATAAACTATACATATTACCCATTCTTTGATAGGGAAGTATAACAAATGAAGAGGTTTAACATTTTGTTTTTCAGTTTGCATAGGTAAATTTAGACTTGCTCTTTAATTTTGGAATATTAGAATTTGGAGGCATGCTGGAAGTTTGAAAAGAGTATACTTGGGGTAAAAAGAAAGTAGATATCATATCATGGGGAGCTGTTGTGAATAAACTACCACATAAATCTTTTGCCTTTATTAACTAACAAAGTATTGGGGTGTGTTAATTTAATGGGACATTTGTCATGCTCTCTGTATGGATGAATGAAATTAATGTCATGGGATTAATAAAATGAACACAGGTCTTAAAAACTTTTTTTTGGTTTTACAAGATTATGTTTGGGAGAACTTTCTAATAGTATAGTTAGTTATTTGTGTAGTATTAATCACATTATATAGAGAAACAAAATAAGTAATGGACTTTTTATTTTTCTTACATATTTTATAACTAGAAGTTTGTACCTTTTGACCTTCTTTATCCATTTCACCCTCCCCCCAACTCTCTCCCCAAGACAACCACATCTGTTCTCTATATGAGTTCTTTTTTTTAAAAGATTCAACATATAAGTGAGACCATATAATATTTATTTTTTTCTTTCTGACTTATCTTACTTAGCATTTAGCCCTCAAAGTTCATCCATGTTATCACAAATGGCAAGATTTAGTTCTTTTTTATGGCTGAATAATATTTTAGTGTTGGTGTGCACATGTGTGTATATTTTCTTTATCCATTTAACCATGAATGGACATTTAGATTGTTCCCATGTCTTGGCTGTTGTAAATAATGCTGCAGTGAACATGGGGTGGATATACAATCATCCCTCAGTATACACAGGGGATTGGTTCCAAGACACTTCCTAGGATACCACAATCTGTGGATGTTCAAGTCCCTTATATAAAATGGCATAGTATTTGTGTGTGACCTACATAAATATTCTCATATTCATTAAACTAGAGGCCTGGTGCAGGAATTAGTGCACAGGTGGGGTCCCTCGGCCTGGCCAGTGATCAGGGCCCATCAGGGCTGTCTCTCCCAGTCCTGATAGGGGCCAATCGGGACCAGCTGGGGGGAGGGGCCATGGAGGTTGGCTGGCCATGGGAGGTTGGCTGTGGGAGCACACTGCCATCCAGGGGGTAGCTCCTACGTTGAGCATGCCCCCTGGTGGTCAGTGCGCATCATAGAGACCGGTTGTTCAGTCATCCGATCACTTAGTCTTGTACATATACAGATAGACAATCTTCTGGATTACTCTGGTTTTCATAGTGATTGCACCAATTTACATTTCCACCAGCTGTACGCAAGTGTTCCCTTTCTCCAGGTACACTATAATGAACTATCTCACAATATTTCTCACCAACACATTATTCCTTCCCTTTTTCTTTCTTATTAAAAAACTAGAGGCCCGGTGCACGAAATTTGTGCACGGGGAGTGTGTCCTTCAGCCCAGCCTGCACCATCTCCAATCTGGGACCCCTTTAGGGATGTCCGACTGCCCGTTTAGGCCCGAACACAGTATTGGGCCTAAACGGGCAGTCGGACATCCCGCTCACAATCCAGGACTGCTGGCTCTCAACCGTTCGCCTGCCTGCCTGCCTGATTGCCTCTCACCGCTTCTGCCTGCCAGCGTGATCACCCCCTAACCACTCCCCTGCCAGCCTGATCGATGCCTAACTGCTCCCCTGCTGGCCCAATTGCCCCTAACTGCCCTCCCCTGCCGGCCCAATTGCCCCCAACTGCCCTTGCCTGCAGGCCTGGTTGCCCCCAACTGCCCTTGCCTGCAGGCCTGGTCGCCCCCCAACTGCCCTCCCCTGCAGGCCTGGTCATCCCCAACTGCCCTCCCCTGCAGGGCTGGTCCCCCCAACTGCCCTCTCCTATAAGCCTGGTCTCCCCCCCCAACTGCCCTTGCCTGCAGGCCTGGTTGCCCCCAACTGCCCTTGCCTGCAGGCCTGGTCCCCCCCCAACTGCCCTTGCCTGCAGGCCTGGGCCCCCCCCCCAAGTGTCCTCCCCTGCAGGCCTGGTCCTCCCCAACTGTCCTCCCCTGCAGGCCCGGTTCCCCCCAACTGTCCTCCCCTGCCAGCCTGGTCACCCCTAACTGCCCTCCCCTGCAGGCCTGATCGCCCCCAACTGCCCTCCCTTGCAGGCCTGGTACTTCCCACCTGCCCTCCCCTGCAGGCCTGGTCCCTTCCAACTGCCCTCCCTTGCAGGCCTGGTACTTCCCACCTGCCCTCCCCTGCAGGCCTGGTCCCTTCCAACTGCCTCACCTGTAGGCCTGGGTCCCCCCCAGCTATCCTCCCCTGCAGGCCTGATTCCCCCCAACTGCCCTCCCCTGCCAGCCTGGTCACCCCTAACTGCCGTCCCCTGCTGGCCATCTTGTGGCGGCCATATTGTGTCCACATGGGGGCGGCCATCTTGTGTGTCGGAGTGATCGTCAATTTGCATATCACCTCTTCATTAGATAGGATTGATTTCAAAGAGAGGAAAGGAGAAGGAGAGATAGAAACATCAATAGTGAGAGAAAATCAGTCGGCTGCCTCCTGCATGCCCCAAACTGGGGATTGAACCTGCAACCTGGGCATGTGCCCTAACCCAGAACCGAACTGTTACCTTCTGGTTCATGAGTCAACACTCAACCACTGAGCCACACCTGCCAGGCCCTTCTCTTTTTCTTAATAGTCATTCTAACAGATATGGGATGATTATCTCATTGTGATGTTGATAGCATTTATTTCCCTGATAATTAGTGATGTGGAGCATCTTTTCATATACTTGTTGGCCATCTGAATGTCATCTTTGGAAAATGTCTTTTCACCTCCTCTCATTTCTTTTTATTTATTTATTTTTTTATTGTTTCATAGAGGAAGGGAGAGCAAGAGAGATAGAAATATCAATGATGAGAGAGAATCATTGATCAGCTGCGTCCTGCACGCCCCTATTGGGGATCGAGCCTGCAACCCAGGCATGTGCTCTGACCGGGAGTCCAACCATGACCTTCTGGTTCATAGGTCGACACTCAACCACTGAGCCACACTGGCTGGGCCCTATTAATTGGGTGTTTTGAGGTGTTTTTTTTTGTTTGTTTGCTTATACTTGCTCTTTATGTATTTTGGGTATTAGCCTCTTATCCTTATTAGATACATGATTTACAATTATTTTCCCTCATTCAGTATGTTGGCTTTTCATTTTGCTGTTGGTTTCCTTTGCTGTGAGAAGCCTTTTAGTTTGTTGTAGTCCCAGTTTGTTTGTTTTTAAATGGGCATTATTACTTTTTTAAAAAAGTATCTTTTTATTGATTTCAGAGAGGAAGGGAGAGAGAGATAGAAACATCAATGATGAGAGAAAATCATTGATCAGCTGCCTGCTGCACGCTCCCCACTGGGGATCGAGCCCACAACCCGGGTATGTCCCCTGACTCAGAATCAAACCCTGAACCCCTACCTGTGTCATAGGTCAGTGCTCAACCATTGAGCCACACCAGTCACACCCAGTTTTTTGTTTTTGGTGTCAGATCTAAAAAAATTAAAGCCATGACCAATGTCAAGGAGCTTACTGCCTATTTTCTTCTATAAATTTTATGGTTTCAGGTTTTACATTCGAGTCTTTAATACATTTTGAGTTAATTTTTGGGTATGGTGTAAGATGGTGGCCCAGTTTCCTTCACTGCATGAGGCTGTCCAGTTTTACTAGCACCATTTATTAAAAAGACTGCTCTTTCCCCATTGTTTATTTTCTTGGCCCCTTTGTCGTAAATTAACTGATGATATATGTGTGGGTTTATTTCTGGGCTTTCTATTCTCTTCTACTGATCCCCGTGTCTGTTTTTATGCCAATATTAGATTGAGTGTTGTAGTTGTGCAATCGAGTGTTGGGGTGTTTTCTTTCTTTCTTTTTTTTAAATAATAAGAAAGTTTATTTAGAAAGTTACGGAGGTAGTAGAAGTGAGTCAGCTGGGCTTCATAGGCTCAGAAAACAAGTTACAGAGATAGAAGAAGGGCCTTTGGAGCTTAGGAGAGAAAAAGGCAAAGGTAACATGCCCTGGTGGGAAGAAGAGGGCAAGAGCCTGTAATATAGTTTGAAATCAGGGAGTGTGATGCCTCTGCTTTGCTCTTTTTTCTCAAAATTGTTTGGCCATTTGGGGTCTCTTATAGTTCCATGCAAATTTTATTACTGTTTATTCTATTTCTGTGAAAAATACCTTCAGACTTTTGTTGTTGTTCATCCTCACCTGAGGATATTTTTTTCCATTGATTCTTCTTTAGAAAGAGTAGAAGGGAAGGGGAGAGACAGAGAGAGAAACATCCATGTGAGAGAGACACGTCAATTGGTTGCCTCCTGCACATGCCCCAGTTAGTGCTGGGGATAGAACCTGCAGCGGAGGTACGTGCCCTTGACAAGAATTGAACCTATACCCTTCAGTTCGTGGCAGATGCTCTAACCACTGAGTAAAATTGGCTAGGGTGACTTTTGATAGGAATTGATTGCATTGAATCTGTAGATTATTTTGGATCATGGACTATTTTGCATTTATTTGTGTCTCAATTTCTTTCATTAATGTTTAATAGTTTGCAGTGTACATGTCTTTTACTTCCTTGGTTAAATTTATTTCTAGGCATTTTATTATTTTTCATACAATTGTAAATGGGATTTTTTGTTAATTTCTCATTCTTATAATTCATTATTAGTATACAGAAACACACAGATTTTTGTATATTGATATTGTATCCTGCAACTTTTTTTTTTTTTTTTTTTTTTTGGTTAATTCTCACCCGAGGATATTTTTTCATTGATTTTTTTTTAAGGGAGAGGGGAAGAGAGAGGGAAAGACAGAAACATCGATGTGAGAGAAATACATTGATTGGTTGCCTCTTGCACAAGCCCTGACCAGGGCCTGGGCCTGGGCCAGGGAGGAGCCTGCAGCCAAGGTTCGTGCCCTTGACTGGGATCAAACCTGGGACCCTTTGGTCCGCAGGCCAACGCCCTATCCACTGAGCCAAATCGGCTAGGGCTATATCCTGCAACTTTATTGATTTTTTTTTATTCTAACAGATTTTTTTTATGAAATATTTAGGGTTTTTCTATCCTATCTAATAATAGACAAATATGCAAATTGACCATACTTCCGACACACCCACAAGCCACGCCCACCATCCAGTCAGAGCGAGTATGCAAATTAACCCAAACCAAGATGGCTACAGCCACAGAGAGCAAGGTTTCCTAGGTAACAGAGGAAGCCAAGCTTTCTGCCAGCCGTTGCAGGCCTAAGCCTCCACTCAAGCTACAAAGTTTCAATTATAGAACGTAAACAAATTCAAACAAATGGCAGCAGAATGGAGCTTGAGAGAGCAGGCCAGGGTTGCCGGCGGCAACAGGGGAAGCAAAGCTTTCTGCATACCCTGGCCGGGCCCACCCGCTTAAGGCAACAAAGTTTCAATTATAACCCCAACACAAATGGCTGCGGGCCTCAGAGGGAGCCCCAGGCTTGGCTCTGCTCCAGGCTACAAAGTTTCAATTGTAGAAGGAAAATAAATTCCAGATACCAGGGCCTCCACTTGGGTTGCCAGGGGGCGTGGCCAGCCTGCAAACCACCACAGACCCCTTGCTCAGGCCGCCCCACGCCCCAAGGGAACCCCACTCTGATCAGGGACACCCTTCAGGGCAAACCAGCTGGCCCCCACCCCTGTACCAGGCCTCTATCCTATCTAATAAAAGAGTACTATGCAGATTGATCATCACTGCAACACACAATATAGCTGCCCCCATGTGGTAAAAGATCCTGCCCCCATGTGGACACAAGATGGCCACCACAAGATGGCCAGCAGGAGAGGGCAGTTGGGAGGCACCCGGCCTGCAAGGGAGGGCAGTTGAGAAGGACCAGGCCTGCAAGGGAGGGCAGTTGGAGGTGATCAACCCTGCAGGAGAGGGCAGTTAGGGGTAACCAGGTTGGCAGAGGAGGGGAGTTGGGGGCAAACAGGCTGGCAGCAGAGTGGTTAGGGGGTGATCAGGCTGGCAGGCAGAAGCAGTTAGGGGCAATCAGGAAGGCAGGCAGGCAAGCAGTTAGGAGCCAGCAGTCCTGGATTGTGAGAGGGATGTCCGACTGCCCGTTTAGGCCCGATCCGGCATCCCTTGAGGGGTCCCATATTGGAGAGGGTACTGGCTGGGCTGAGGGACAACCCCCCTCCGTGCACGAATTTCATGCACCGGGCCTCTAGTATATAATATCATGTCATCTGCAAATAGTGACCGTTTTAATTCTTTCTCATTTGGATGACTTATTTCTTGAGTAATTGCTCTGCACTTATATATAGTTAAAAATATACATATATTTCTTGTTGATAGTATTAAGATGTCTCCCATTTCTCTCCCCCCTCCCCCTTAACCCCCTATATTTTTAATTGCAAAGACAAGTATAAGATTAGCATATAGTGAAGTGATATTTAGCCTGTGGAAAATTGAGGGAGAGTTGCTTGGACTTAGTTGGAAATCTTTATTTTTCGTCCAAGTATTAGCTTTTAAAATATATTTTTATTGATTTCAGAGAGTAAGGGAGAAGGGAGAGAGACATAGAGACATCAATTATGAGAGATATTTATCGATAGGCTTCCTCCTGCATGTATCACACTGGTGAGCCCGTAACCCGGGTATGTGCCCTGACTGGGAATTGAATCGTGACCTCCTTGTTCACAAGTCGATGCTCAATTACTGAGCCACGCCAGCGGGGCCCAAGTATTAGCTTTTTAAAAAAACTTGTGGCAAAATACACATAACATAAAATTTATCATTATAACTTTTTGAGTGTACAGCTCAGTCATGTTAAATATATTCACGTTGTAGAACCAGTCTTCACAACTTTTTCATCTTAAAAAACTAAAACTCATTAAACAACAGTTCCCCTTGGCAACTACCATTCTACTTTCTTTGTATGAACTTGACTTTTAGTTACCTCATGTGAGTAGAATCATAGAATATTTATCTTTTTGTAATTGGCTTATTTCACTTTGCATAACATGCTCAAGGTTTATCTATGTTATAATATGAGTCAAATTTTTCTTCCTTTATTTTATGTATTTATTTTTTAATTTTTGAATATTTTTATTGAGTTTTAGATAGGAAAGGAGAGGGAGGGAGAGAGAGAGAGAGAGGCATGGATGTGAGAGCGCAACAGTCAGCTGGCTCCTGCCGATCCTGAAACCTGAGCATGTGATCTAACCAGGAACCAAACTGGCCACCTTTTGGTCCACAGGATGACACTCAACCAACTGAGCCACATTGGCTAGGGGTTTTCTTCCTTTTTCTGGATGAAGAATATTTCATTGTGTGGATATGCCATCATTTTGTTTATGTATTTATCTGTTGAGGAATACTTGGGTTGCTTCTTTCTACCTTTTGGCTATCCTATATAATAAAGAGATAATATCGCCCTTGCACAAGATGGCCGCTCCCATGTGGTCACAAGATGGCTGGCAGGGGAGGGCAGTTGTGGGCGATCAGGCCAGCAGGGGAGGGCAGTTAGGGGTGACCAGGCCTGTAGGAGAGGGCAGTTGGGGGCGACCAGGCTGGCAGGGGAGGGCAGTTGGGGGCAACCAAGCCATCAGGGGAGGGCAGTTGGGGGCGACCAGGCCTGTAGGAGAGGGCAGTTAGAGGCGACCAGGCCTGCAGGGGAGGGCAGTTGGGGGCGACTGGACCAGCAGGGGAGAGCAGTTGGGGCAACCAGGCCGGCAGGGGAGGGCAGTTGGGGGCGATCTGGCCGGCAGGGGAGGGCAGTTGGGGGCAATCTGGCCGGCAGGGGAGGGCAGTTGGGGGCAATCGGGCCGGCAGGGGAGCAGTTAGGCGTCGATCGGGCCGGCAGGGGAGTGGTTAGGGGGGATCAGGCTGGCAGGCAGAAGCGGTTAGAGGCAATCAGGCAGGCAGGCAGGCAGGCAGGCAAGCGGTTGGGAGCCAGGGGTCCCAGATTGGAGAGGGTGCAGGCTCTTGACTGAGAGACACCCCCCCCCAAGTGCATGAATTTCGTGCACTGGGCCTCTAGTGAATAAACTTCTTGTAATATGAATGTGCAAATATCTGTCGGCGTTTCCATTTTACCAGAGGTACAATTTCTGGATCATATGGTAGGTCTGTTTTTAATTTTTGAGAATGTATCATATGGTTTGCCATACTGGCACCACCATTTTTACATTCCCACTAATACTAGTGTACAAGGCTTCCAATTTTTTCCACATCCTTGCCGACACATAATTTATTTTGATAGTAGCCAGTTTAAATGAGTGTGAGGTAAGCAAATCTTAGCTTAAAAAAAATTTTTTTTTACTACATTGGGCATCGAGCAATAAAAAGACTTCGAAGTCGGGGAGGAAGGGAACAGAAGAATTTACATGTCTTATTCACCTTCTATGGTTGCTGTAACAAATTATCACAAACTTAAAACAATACAGATTAATTATCCTACATTCCAATAGGTTAGAAGTCTGACCTGGCCCTTATTAAAATCAAGGTTTTCAGACATTGTTCCTTTTGTCAGATTCTAGGTGTGAATCTGTTTCCTTGCTATTGCCTGCTTCTAGAGCAGTGATGGGCAACCTTTTGAGCTTGGTGTTGTCAAACTTGGCCAAAAAACTGAGGATAACTCGGGTAATGTGTCACTTTGAGGAAAAAACATTATTTCGCAAATGTTTCATCCTCAGGAGCAGCAAATGTTTCATCCTCGGCATGCGGCCGCCTCAGCGGCCGCGTGTCATCAGAAATGGCTACGCGTGTCATAGGTTCGCCATCACTGTTCTAGAGGCTGCTGGCTTTCCTTGCCTTGTAGCCCCGTCCTCTATCTTCAAAGCCAGCAATGTTGGGTGGAGTTTCTCTCTTGCTTTCATCTGTCTGGTGCTCAGATTCAGAGTTTATGAGTACTCTGGTGATTAGATTAGGCCTACCCAGGCAATTCAGGATAACCTCTCCAAGTCAAGATATTTAATTTAACCCTTTGCACTCGCTTGCTTTTTTTCTCGATTCCTTTATTCTACTCGGGATTTAATTTTTTAAATACCCCAGATTTTACAAAGCACGGCAGTAGAATAAAAAACTGGAGTTTCTTTTCATACAAACTTATTTATTTGGATTTTTTTATATTTCAAATTATTGATACATTCAAAGAGTAATTTGCACTAGACATCCAAGTGGAAAAGGTTAAACACTTTTGTGTAGTCCCCTTTGCCATTTAAGTTAGCATTCATAAGTTTTGGGCATTAAGGCATGGATGTGTTTGGTGGGGTATATGTGTTGGGAGGCATTATTCTGCCTACCATATTTCTTCACAGTTATTGTAACTGCTTTACTTCAAGAAAGTATTACTTAAATCATTCAGGGTTAAGTTTTATTAACAAACATATTTACTGAATAATACTGGCTTTAGCACCTTTTTGGTTAACTCTTCTCAACTTTTTTTTAATTTTTAATTTTTTAAATTGATTTCAGAGAAGAAGGGAGAGGGAGAGAGAGAGAAAAACATCTATGATCAGAGAGTCATTGATTGGCTGCCTCCTGCACTTCCCCTACTGTCACGGGAGGGCAGTTGGGGTGAACAGGCTGGCAGAGGAGGGCACACAACCTGGGCATGTGTCCTTGACTGGAATCATACTCAGAACCCTTCAGTCTGCAGGCCGATGCCCTATCCACTAAGCCAAACCAGCTTGGGCAACTCTTCTCCTTTAAATTACCAATTCTTAATGGGAACCCTGCACAGCTGAGATATCCCTCCAGATCGCCAGCTGCTGTCTGTGGGAGCCAGACCAGCCCTTTCGCGTCTCTGCTTTTCCTACCTGTCTATGCGGTCTCTACTTTCCATCCTTGGTTATCAGGGATCTCTAGCTAGTCTTCAGTTTATTCTTCAGGGAGGTTTAGCTATATTTTAGTTGTATTTCCAGTTTGTTCCTAGGAGAGTGTTAGTGTAGCTTCCACTTACTCTTCCTGGATGGTAAACTTTAAATAGATGCTCATGAAGTGAAAATGTCTTCCATTTCATAACATTTGGTTTTATAGGTGTGTCTTGGAACTAGCCAGTTTGACTAAGAGAATATAGATTTCGTGATATTACCAAACTTTGTGTGTAGCTTTTCTGTTTTATTTAGTAGGTATATTTTAAAATACTTAATAATAATCAGACAAGTAATATGTATACTGGGATTGTAATTTTGTATCATAGTCCAGTTGAAACTAGCATATCATCAACCTGGTTTTATCATACTATTTTAGGTATGATTTTGCTGTAGTGCTTTTTAGGTTGTTTAATATTCTATTTATACACAAATCTTCCTAACTAGACTATAAATTCATTTAGGGTAGTGGTTGGGTTTTATTCATCTTTATTTCATCAATATTTAAGTTATAGAATACTCTCTCCATAATGTTGGGTGAATAAATTGTGAGTTGCTGCACAATACTTGAATAGATTCAATATTTTTCTTTTTTTTGTTGTTACTCCTCACCCAAGGATATTTTTTCCATTCATTTTTCGAGAAAGTGAAATGGAGGGAGGGACAGAGAGAAAGAGAGAGACACATAGATGTGAGACAGATGCATCGATTGGCTGCCTCCTGACCAGGGCCAGGGATAGAACCTGCAACCCTGTACATTCTTTTGACAGGGAATCAAACCCATGACCCTTTGTTGAGGAGCCTACGCTCTAACCATTGAGTTATACCAACCAGGGCGGAGTTCATATATTCTTAGTAATATGTTCATTTTCTTCTGGAATTAAACTTTGCAGTAGGCAGTCTTGTTTCTGTCAGAGTAGTAACTTGTTTTTTTTGCAACAGTAGTGGAGTGGCTTCATTCTTTTGTCTTGGCAACTCTCACTTATAATTTGAAGTAGTAGATTAAAGTAGTTAAAAAGCTAAGATCTATTTTCACGGCAATATATTGCTAATTGATTTCTGTGCTATATTTACTATGTTTTTAACCTTTTGCACTCAGATGTCGAGTGTGACTCGACACGGTTAGCATTAGAATAAAGGAATCGAGAAAAAAGCAAGCGAGTGCAAAGGGTTAAATTCCCTTTAATTATGATGCTTATAGTTTGTCACGACCACACTTACTAAATTAATGTCTGTCATTTGATGGAAGAGGTAAAGTAATGCCAATAAATTACTCATAGATATCTGCTATAGGATTGAGAATAAATATGAATGCTAATTGATCTTAGGATGAACATTGTCCCGTAAGAATGGTATTCTACTCAAGTTTGTTGGATATTTTATAGGAAACTAGATCTTCATTATTCACGTATCCCATTTTTATTTCAGGGAAGCATTAAGAAGGTAGGGATCTAAGAACAGTCAGGCAAAACAGTTCCATAGTCTGTTAATCTTTTGAGTTTTACTATATATAATGAAATATTACTGATGAGGTGGAGTTGTCAGCTGTGAACAGTGATTGATTGTGAGCCATTGATAATAGATCTGATTTCTTTATAATCACAGTAGTCTCTTTTTATACTTCTTACCTGATTAGTTGGTGTGTTCTTTACTTCTATACAATAAATTGTTACATCTCAGGATACAACAAATGCTACTGTTTGTTCCAATTTTGTTCCTGTGTAAGAAGGACTAATACTATACAGCCTTAGCATACATGTACTATATAGATAAGACAGTAAGACCTTTTCCATTTCAAAGCATCCAAGCTACTTTGTCTCTTAAATCAATATATATTTCTAGAAGATGGGCTTCAAAGACTCTTAAGTGATAAACACAGAAGGATATTAACATTTGGGTAGTGAGTCAGCCACGGGGGAGAAAAAGTAATTTTCAGCATGCATGTTAACTACTACAAAGTAAAATGAATTTATAAGCTTCTCATTGAAACTGCAAGAGAGACAGAACCTGAAAAGTTCCTATTGAGTGAAGGAATTAGTGTGAGTGAAAATTTATTTATAAGAAAATTTTAAGTTAATTAAATGGTAATGCCATTAATAATTTGTTTAGAGTGCTGCCTTTTTATGTTAGTAAAAACATATAAATTTATAATTACTTAAAATTTCCATAGCTTTTTGTTGTGTGTGTGTGTTTTTTTAATGTAACCCTACTGATTCTTTCCCTCCTATATGAGTTAAATTCCTCAACTTGTCTATAATAGGAGTTTTTAGGGAGTGGTTATTAAAAACACAGAATTAAAATGAGTCTTTTCTTTAGACAGATGCCAATTTTATGCTAATAAAGCAGGAACTTAAATTCATAGGTACCGTATTTTCCGGCGTATAAGACGACTTTTTAACCCAGGAAAATCTTCTCAAAAGTCAGGTGTCGTCTTATAGGGCAGGTGCTGAAACTTCCTAGCCAGACTGGATAATCTGCGGTTGCCGCATACGGTGGGGGGAGCTCAAAAACAGCCGCACTCCATTCATTTCAATGGAGCCTGACGGAGACCACAAGTGTCTCCTTTTTGTGCCGGTCTCAGTCTGGCTCCATTGAAATGAATGGAGTGCGGCCGGGTGCTCACCATTTTTGAGCTTCCCCCTCACCGTATGCGGCGACTGTATGAAAGCAGCAAGGGCGGCGCTGTACAAGTACAGTAGAAGAAAATCCACTCACCAGGATTCTTGGAAAGCAGCGACTTAACGCGGTCCCTATAACAAGGTGAGAGGGGGCACCTCACCGGGAAGGTGTAAAGTGAAGGGCGGAGCAAGCTGCAGGTGTCCAGGATGCCCGGGGTATGGAAAAAAGAGATAGAGCTGTGCCCAGAAAAACACGCCTCTTTCACCCATCTGGCCCGCCCTTGTATCCTATTACCGTACCTCCTTCTCTGCCTCTCAGATCTTGCTCCTGAGGACTGCAGTGAAGCAGCGTTGCTAACTCGCCAGGGACTTGCCCGGCACTTGCTCTCTATTGTTTGTTATCTTCCTCCTATCATCATCAGTTCCAGTTTGGTTGACAGCTTAGAAAACAAAAGCATGGCAGATCCCATGGGTTTATTGTCTTATCCTTCCTTTCAGGTTTAGAGTGAATTATGAAAAGTTTAATCCACTTGCACTGTTTTATGTTTACATGTTTGATGACAAACAGCCTTATGTTTATAAGTGACAGTTCTCCTGCTAAGTACCTGCATGTCATAAGCATTTGAATTAAAATGACCATATTGAAATCAAATCTGATGTTTTTTTAATTTTTATTTGGTGTGCGTTGGAAGAGGGGTAGTCTTATACGGCGAGTATATCCCAAACTCTATATTTTAACTGGAAAAGTTGGGGGTCGTCTTATACGCCCAGTTGTCTTATACGCCGGAAAATACAGTATGTACCTAACTCAAACCTGAGTCTAAAGGTAATAGTGTTAAATTAATCCTAAGGTAGTTTGGAAACCTTCCTGTAGAAAGCACTATTAGAGGTCTGTAGTCACAAAAATGATAACTGAAAGGAACTCTCCATAATCTTGAATGGTGGGTGGGATGAACTATGGTATCATGTTCTTACCTGTTGTACTTGATTGGATTTGTCATATTGCTTAATATATGGTGGGATGGGTTTTAGGGTTCCTAAAACTACTTACCTCCAAGGGTCTAGATACCTAGGTTTTGATTTTCAAGACATTTTCTAAATCTGTGACCATTCTTTCTTACTGAAGGAAAGAAGAAGCTGAGACCACATCCTATGATTTATAATAATAATTCTTTAAGTCTGTAATGTATTTCTCAAATACTCCCAGATCAGTTGAGAGTGAGCATGTGTATTCTGAATCCACTAATCTTAACCAATTAATGTATGCATCTACTCCACCCCTTTCTTTCCTCTAAAAACTCCAGTATTGCATATTAATAAGACACATCTTGCACGATATAAGTATCTGCAATATGGAACTTCTCAAGAGTGTCTTAGCTGTTTTTTACTTGACAAGTATATATTAAGTTCTTTCTGTGTCTGAGATCCTGGTTAGTTGCTTGGGGGAAATAAGTGTACTATATTGCACATAGATCCTACCTTTAGGGGACATAAAAGCTAAAAGGAAGAGCAATGTGTATATAAATAAAAATTTCAATAAACATAGTTAGAACTTCTCTAATGATCTGCAGTACGGTAAGAGTTTAAAGTTAGGAAAAATTACTTCCAACTGAGGGAACAAGATGTCCAGAAAATGTCGTATTTTGCCTGATGCTTAACGAATGTGAAGAAGTTAGCTAGTTGGAGATAGGGATCAGGACTAGATGCCCAATCCTAGGAATACAGATAGCACCAGCAGTGGCACAGGCTGTATGAAGTGATGGTAACATTGATATTTGATATAAAATATATGAGCAATAACAGCCTTAGATATTAGTCCAAGGAGTGGAAAGTTGTTAGTGTTCAAGCTGAGATAAAAGATAAAACACAGGTTTATCTGGTTGTAAAGCATATGAGATTGAAAGGAGCTAGTGTTTGAGCAGAGAAACCAGTTTGATTTTTGTACAATCTAGTCCAGCAATTTTCAATTTTTTTCACATCACGGCACACATAAACTAATTGCTAAAATTCTACGGCACACCAAAAAAATATTTTTTGCCGATCTGACAAAAATATAGTTATACTTTTGATTCATTCACACTGGACAGCTATTGTTGTGTTGGCTGTTGTCATTTTTCTCCTTTGACAGTCTAAGAGAAAAGAGGTCAGTGCCCCTGCCTAAATACTCAGGTATTGCATGTTTAAAAGTTCTTATGGCACAGTGGTTGAAAATCACTGATCTAGTCAAATATAAAGGGCCCAAGTAAGGATACTGGAAGTCAGACTGATGGTGTATATATTACCCAAGAACTGGTAGTAATTGTTAATGAATTGAATGGCAGTAGCTGAGAGAGGATGGGTATCCATTTACCTGCAAGATACTTAAGTAGGGATGTTTATCATGTAAATGAATAGATGAGATTAGAGTTTGTACATGAAGGGAAATTGAAAGTAGTCCATATATAGAGTTAAATAACTGAAGCTCCGAGATTGGTCATGGCTTAGAAATGTTGATAGAGAAAACAAAGAGGTTGGCTCAGGTTTATTTTATTTTAAGATAGAAAAGCCTTAACAGGTGAAAAGGAAGACTCTAGAAGGATAATGGATTAAGATGCAAGAGAGTAATATTTGATGGACCAAAAATCTGGACAGATGGGAAGCAATCAAGTGAACAAGTAGAAAAAGTCAATATGAAGGAAGATGGGATAGCTGTGAAAACATTCAATGAACCGCATCCAGCATAGCCAGGGGTGAACCTGAGGAGGGGCGGTGAAGGATTAAAGAAGACTGACAAGAGAACACAGCTGGGTCTAGCTAGGTGGATCTCTTGTGCCTGGATGAGGACACAGAGAGACCCAGCCTGCAAGCTGAAGCTTTATTTTATAGTCAGAGCACACAAAGCAAAACAAGGGTAGTGGTCAACATGTATACAATGTTCTTGCGAGTTTCACCTTGTTTTGGCAGCACTTGCTGCACCTCCCACAGCCCATTAGTTACCTAGGAAGGAACTAGGGAGGACTATAAGATCAAGCTTAATTATGCTAGGAGGGCTCTGCCCTGCAAGCTGGGACTTGTTTGTGGCCCTGCCACAGGTCAGTCCGTGGCTTGACTCTATAGCCGCTCCCTACAATTCAGTGTGAAAAAAAAAAAAAATTTCTGCCTGTCCAGTGTGGCTCAGTTGGTTGGGCATCATCCCTTTGATTACCAATCAGGGAACATGCCTGGAATGTGTGCTCGATTCCTGATGGGGCAGGTATGCAGGAGGCAGCCAGTCAATGTTTTGCTCTCACATTGATGTTTTTCTCCCTCTTCCTCTCTCTCCAAAAAGGAGTTGAGGATATTTTTTCCATTGATTTCTAGAGAGAATGGAAGGGAGGGGGTGGAGGAGAGAGAGAGAGAGAAACATCAATGTGAGAGAGCCACATCAATCAGTTGCCTCCCATACTTGATCCAACCTGGTTCAGAGATCGAACCTACAACCCAGGTACATTCCCATGACCAGGGAATTGTGCTCACAACCCTCTGGTGCACAGGCTGATGCTCTACACCAGGCGTCCTCAAACTACGGCCCGCGGGCCACATGCGGGTGTTTTTGCCGTTTTGTTTTTTTACTTCAAAATAAGATATGTGCAGTGTGCATAGGAATTTGTTCATAGTTTTTTTTAAACTATAGTCCAGCCCTCCAACGGTCTGAGGGACAGTGAACTGGCCCCCTGTTTAAAAAGTTTGAGGACTCCTGCTCTACACACTGAGCCCCGCCAGTCAGGGCAATTAAATATTTTTAAAATCTTCATAATTTTGGATTAATGTTTAGATGAGTAGAAATTTAAAACATAAGTTTCCCCACAAAAGCAATGATTATTGCTTTTAATATAGTAACAAATTTGTTTACAAAAGTGTTTTTCTTTTAGTATACTTCAGACTAATCTTTTAATCATTACATAGAATAATAAATAATAGCACCTATATGTGTAAAGATTGTGCTTCTGAGCTACAGTTATTTTCTTTTGTAACCTCACAGTCTCTTAAAATCTTATTGCCTCCCTTATATTCTTTGGTAAGAGTGTGTGTGTCTGTCTGTCTCTCATCCTATTCTCTGCTTACTCATAATTGAATGTGTCAACAAGGTGGTACTCTCTAAGTCTTTCTCTAATTAATTGGAAGCTTCCTACCATGACTTTTATATCTAATTTCTTCATTATTTTTAAATCCATCTTTCTCATGCCTATGAGTTGGTTCAGATCCTTATCATCTCTTTCACAGGTCATTATACAATACTAGGGGCCCAGTGCACGAATTCGTGCACCTTGAAGGGAACTGTGGGCCGCGAGGCTGTGGTGGGCACAGGAGCGGGTCTCAGCCCATCCTTTGTGCCCCTGCCTGGCCCCTCCCATCGCGGCCTCCCCACACCCTGTCCTCTGCCTGCAGCCCTGCTCCCACCGCCACCGCTCCCACGTGCTAACAGCGCTGGACCTGCTTGCACCCACTGATGACTCAGAGCGATTGGGGCTGGTGCCAGCAGCGGGTGTGAGGGGCTGCCCCAATCACCCCTCAGGAGCAATCAGGGCTGGCAGCTTCCACTCCCACCCGCTGACAGCGCTGAGCGATCAGGACCGGCACCAGGCACTGGCAGCGGGTGCGAGCAGCGGCTCCAGTGGCAGCTGCGGGTGTGAGCGGGGCTGGCGCCAACAGTGGGTGCAAGAGGCAGCTGCCGGCCCCGATCGCCCCTCAGGAGCAGGGGGAGGTGGAGAAGCCCTGAGGGGCGATGGGGACCGGCAGCTGCCGCTCACACCCACTGATGGTGCTGAGTGATCGGGGCCGGTGCTGGGAGCTGGCAGCGGGTACAAGTGCCCAGCGGGACCACGGCTCACGAGAGCAAAGAATTTTCAGGAAACACCAGAGGCTTGCCCCCCATGACAGCGACCGGTGCCCCACCTTGGTCTGGTGCCCCCACTCACCTGCTCCACCATCCCACTGTGGCCAATGCCCTCCATGTTCCACGTGCGCCCCCCTGGTGGTCAACGCACGTCATAACGATCGGTTGTTTGGTTCTGCTGTTCGGTCTATTTGCATGTTAGGGTTTTATATAGAGAGACTAGCTTTCTTTTGGTTTTGTCCAATATACCTAGAGTTGATCAAGTGGGCTTACTCAAGCCAGTATCTCAGAAATGATGATAGGGAAGTATGTCATTTAGTTATTTATGATCTTACCTAATAAAACAGTAATATGCTAATTGACCGTACCTTCGCTATGCCCGCAGCCAATCAGGGCGCTATGCAAATTAACCCAGTAAAGATGGCGGCCCCACACGCTGCCCCGCCCCCTATCACTGCGGGAACCGGGGCCGCCGGGGCCTCCCGCCCCTCCGATCACTGAGCAGCTGAGGGAACCAGGGCCGGTGGGAGGCGCCAGGGCCTCCCACCGCTCCCATCGCTGAGTGGCTGAGGGAACCGGGGCCAGCGGGAGGCACCGGGGCCTCCCACCGCTCCCATCGCTGCTGGCGGTGCGGGGCCAAGCCCCGACCCTGAAAGAAGGCGGAAGGCGGTGGCCAGAGCCAAGGCCTGGGTCCCCGGTGCTGGCGGAAAACTGGTGCAGGCAGCCAGGTGAATGAAGGTCTATTGCACGAATCTTCGTGCAACGGGCTTCTAGTAAAAATATAACTGCCTATAATGAGAAACGTTGCTTGCCTTATTCTTACTTAAAGTAATCTTGGGAAAACGAATTATAATTGAGAAGTTGCTTGCTTAGTGAATCTGATACCAGAGTAAGGACAATTAATGAAGTCATGTTTAAAGATTATCACCTTCTTGATAAGATTCTTTTCCTTCTTTATAATACAGTTGTTTTTCAGCTTCCTTTCACATTAATTTCTAGTCATGTGTTCATAAAAATTATGTCCCAATCACCTTGATTATGGAGTTATAGACCATGTATTATGGTGAGCTGTTTCTCTAGATGGTTAATACTAGTTTCATACTCAGAGGGTTATTTTATTTCAAGATTTCTGGATGGAATCGTATCTATAATAATAAAAGCGTAATATGCTAATTAGACTGGACAGCTGAACGACATTCTGGATGACCTTCTGGACGAAGCTGGGGCTGCGAGGGCCCAGGCAGCGCCGCGGCTGCAAGGGCTGAGCTCCTTGCACAAATTTTGTGCATTGGGCCTCTAGTCAACACTAATAAAAGATGCCCTCACCAGTTAGGCTCGGTGGATAGAGTGTCGGGCTATGGACTCAAGGGTCCCAAGTTCGATTCCGGTCAAGGGCATGTACCTTAGTTGCGGGCACATCCCCAGTAGGGAGTGTGCAGGAGACAGCCGATCGATGTTTCTAACTCTCTATCCCTCTCCCTTCCTCTCTGTAAAAAATAAATAAAATATATATATATTTTTAAAAACACTAATAAAAGAGTAACATGCTAATTGACCATACCTTCACGACACCCACCACCCAATCAGGAGTGCGTATGCAAATTAACCCCACAAAGGTGGTGGGTTAATTTGCATATGCAGGCGCCGAGCGGCAGGGGCGGGGCGGGGCAAGACACAGGCGTTCTGCACCACCCCAACTGCTCCCGGCCTCTGGGCAGCGTGGGAAGGTGGAAAGGTGGCTCTGGGCCAGAACAGAAAGGCGGATGCGGCCAGAGGGAAGGCAGTGCCAGCAGCCAGGGGAAGGAAGGCCCATTCTTGCATGAATCTTCGTGCATCAGGCCTCTAGTATTTATATAATAGCCATGTATTTGAAATTATGCTTCTTAGACTTTTCTCCATTATATTAACAATATTAGGAGCAAATAATGTTTTCATTCAAAAGGTGTATTAGGAAGCTTTTACTGAAAATTGTTTCTGGGTATGTCAAGATTTAGGAGACCATCTTGGCAATAATAGGAAATCTAATTTCCTATCCAGATCAGTCCTTATGGACCTATAGAGAGAAAACATGTTAGTGTGATAAACATATAAAAGACATGAGGGAAGATAATAATTTGAAACAGAAAATATTAAAAAAAAAAAAACAAAACTAGAAACTTTGGGTATGGAAAACTACATTAGTCAAAGTAAAGAACACAACACATGGGATAAATAGCACAACAGATATAGCCAAGGATCAAAATAGTATAATGGGTAGTTTAGATTAAGGAAATCCTTAGGAAGGAGGAGAGGACACACACACATACACAAAATAAAAGCTATATAACATGGAGTATAGTAGTAAAACCCAGGAAACAGGAGCCTCAGAAAGGAAGAGAGAGAGAAATGGACAGGGTTGAGAGTGTTGGGGGGATGGAGGAATAATTTGAAGAAATAATGGAGGTAAAGTACTTTTACAAAGATGAAAGATCTTAGGGGAAATGATTAACAACATAGACTGAAGAACAAGAACAGCACTGATCAGACTGTCAGACCTCAGAGGGAAGGTAGGGGAGGGTGGGGACAAGGGAGATAGATCAACCAAAGGACTTGTGTGCTTGCATATGAGCCTAACCAGTGATCACGGACAACAGGGGCATGGGGACATGAGTGTGGGGGGGTTTGGGATGGGAATGGGAGGGGGGTTGATGACAAATATGTGATACCTTAATCAATAAAGTAATTTAAAAAAAAAAAAGATGAGAGATCTTAGATTGAAATGGCTCATAGAGTGCCAAAGAAAAAAGAGGGGAGAAAAAGTTCTCTTCTGGACATGTTATAGGAAAATTTTAAAATACCAAAAACAGCCCAATCTGATTTGGCTCAGTGGATAGAGCCTCAGCCTGCGGACTACCTGGTTTGATTCTGGTCAAGGGCCCGGGATGCGGGCTCGATCCCCAGTGGGGGGGCGTGCAGGAGGCAGCTGGTCAATGATTCTCATCATTGATGTTCTCTCTTTCTCCCTTCCTTTCTGAAATAAATAAAAATATATTTTTTAAAAAATACCAAAAACAAGGAAAGAATTCTAAAGCATGGACTATTAACCTTTTGCACTCGGATGTCGAGTGTGACGGTTATTGAATGTATCAATAATTTGAAATATAAAAAAATCCAAATAAATAAGTTTGTATGAAAAGAAACTCCAGTTTTTTATTCTACTGCCGCGCTTTGTAAAATCTGGGGTATTTAAAAAATTAAATCCTGAGTAGAATAAAGGAATCGAGAAAAAAGCAAGCGAGTGCAAAGGGTTAAAATGAAGTGCTTCTTGGGAAGAGATCTGAAAGGACTAAATAGAAGTGACTTCTGTCCTAAGGAGCATATGAAAAGGCTAGACTTGTAGGGGTATTTGTCATAGCGAAAAATTAGAAATACTGGAAATGTAAAAATCACATTCATATTTTTCTTGTAGCAACTCCTGGACTTGATTATCAAGTGACATTTAGGAAGCTTACTGAGGAATTTGGAAATATATCCGTGACATATTTTCTCATACACCAAACCCAGAACAACAAATTGTATATGTATTATGTATAAAATAATATATATGACAAAGGACTGTCAATTTCTTACTCTATGATTCTTGTTTTCATAGGGTTCAGATTATTGTTGGAAGAGTCAGAAATATAAATGAATAATTGCAGAATAAATTGTTAGATAAAATTATCATAGTGGTTGTGTTAAAATTATGGGTTTCAGAGTAGTTTTTTCTTGCCTTCATTTTCTAAAATTTAATGTCAGTACTTTTGTTTTTATTAAATTATAGAAAACCTTTAATGAACAATGGTAAATTGTTTTAATATCTGCCAAATCCAATAAGATTATGTTCTGCATTTTAATTGGCATTTTTTCCCTATTAAGCCTTCCTTTTAATTTACTTAAACTAAAGAAACAAACAAAAAATCAACATGTGATGCACTGCATGATGTTTCTCATCTAGGTTTATGATTGGTATTAATTTAGGTGTGTCTCATCTCTTCCTAGTTGAAGTACTCTCCCTCATTAATCTGACCACTTATATTTTTATATTTCATGTGATCTAAGTGTTTCTAGATTTAAAAAATTAACACTATGTACCAATTCATGTAATTGATCCATGATACTAGCCTCAACTGACATTTAAATTGCTTAACAATGTTAATACACATCTCTAGGAAACCCCTCTTTACTTTTTTGCCATGATAGTTTGTTTGTTTGTTTTTAACTTCCTTCCACTTCCCCATCTGCAGTATGTTAGATGTCTTTGTCTCTTATTCCCAGAAAAAACTGCATCTTTTTATTTCCCAATTTTGCAGCCTGACTTAATTTGTATCCATTCTCTTTTCCTTCTGTCCAGTTCTGCTTGCAAAGACTAGTCCTTTTGCTCTGGATCTCATCCTATTCTGCCCGCCTCAAAGACCTTGTCATTGTAGTTTCTTCATTCGCTTTTTCACAACCATTTATCTTTATCTAAACATCCTCTACTGTCTGTCTCTCCTCTTGAAAAAAACCCAAACCAAAAAACCAACTTTTAAAATTCCACATTCCTAATTGTTTGGCAACCCCTCAAACTGTTCTAGCCCACCCACTTAAGATCCTCTCTCTGTTTAGGACAGTATATCTCCATTTAACTTTACTTGTGCTTCCTCTTGAGAGAATTTGTGTTTTAATCAATTCTGGACACATTTGTAGCCATTATGCTTTAAAATGTGCTTCTTCCTATTTCTATTCTTTAGGAATTTTTGGTAGACATATTTGAACTTGCATTTTGTCCGTGTTCCCTAATCACTCTTTTATCATTTTCATTTCTTAATCTTTCTGTGCTATATCTGGGTAATTTCTTTTGATCTTATTTGTTTACTTATCATTTTTTAGCTCTATTATTATTTACCTATTATTATTATTATAATTGGTATTTACCTGATTATTCAGTAAATAATTTTATTGAACATGTTTTTCAATTTTAGGAGTTCTTTGTGAACCTTTTTAAAATTGACCTGGTCTAGTTTTGTTTTTCTTTTTCTTTCTTGTTTTTAAGAATGTGTATGTAGCTCTTTTCTTACACCTAAAATTTTTTTATTTTGAAATTATCTCAAACTTACAAAAAACTTGCAAGTATAGTATAGAGAACTTTATTTTCGTAAACAATTTGAGAGTAAGTTGCAGATATAGTACCCCATCTAGCCCTGAACACTTAAATATTTCTTACAAACAAGGATATTCTCCTACAAAGTCACTGTACAACTGTCAAGAACAGAAAATTAACATTGCCATATCACTACCATCTAGTCTTCAGATGCCATTTACGTTTTACCAGTCATATCAACATTTTTGAAGATTGTAGGCTAGTTATTTTGGATTTTGTTTATTTTTTTATTGTTAGATTCAGGTTGTTTGAAACAGGATATCATAGAAGTGATCTAACATTGCATCTTTTCAGAAGGCACATAATCAAATTTTTCCAATGAAAAGGTTTTCTTTTCCTATTCAATAAATTAGTATTTTGTGGAATAAACTGTGAGACCACATAAAAACCCATTCCTAATTAAACTTTCATTTTCTATCAGTATGAATTATGGAAGTATGGGTTATAATACATCTATTGTGATGCTCAAATTGTTTACAGGTTAGCCCCTTTAAGTTGGCTTTATGTCCTTTGGATATGCCCTCATTATTCTTTGAACTCTCTCTTACTTTCTGGCATTACAAGCATATCAGTTTTCTATTGCTGCCATAACAAATTATCACAAAATTAGCATTTTAAAACCATACAACTTTATTAGCACACCAGAAGTCCAGGTTGGGTTCGCTGGTTTCTCTGCTAGAGTCTCACAAGGCTGAAATCAAGGTGGACAGCTGGGCTCTGACTATGTGGAGACCGGGAATAGTCACTTTAAAGCTCATTCAGGTTTTTGTCAGAATGCAGTATATTTGTTGCAGTTATAAGACTGAGGTTATCATTTCCTTTCTGGCTGCCGGGTAAGGGCCTTCCTTAGCTCCTAGAGGCTTCTCTTCTGTCCTTGCACATGTGTCCATACATTTTAGAACCAGCAAAGGTGAGTTGAATTCTTTTTGCACTTAGAATCTCTCTAACTTCCCCTTCTGCTACATCTCCCACTGACTCTTTTGCCCTTCTGTTTTTAATGGCTCCTGTGATTACACTGGGCCCACCCTCATAATCCAGAATAATCTATCCATTTTAAGGTGATCAGCTAATCAGCACTTTAATTCAAGCTGCCAAGTCCTCACAGGTGTACTAGATTAGTGTGTGACTAACCAGTGGATGGGTAGCTTGGGAGGATAGTCTTAGAATCTGCCTACCATACCAGTATCTTACGCTCTTTTTTATATAGAGTTGTTGTTGTTTTTTCTCACCTATTTGATTCCTCCTCTTAGATTCATAGTAATTTAAAATATTTGCTGTTTCTATTTTAAGTTGGTCATTTTTTTAAAATGATTTCTTTTAGAGAGAGGAAGGGAGAGGGCTAGAGAGATAGAAATATCAATGAGAGAGAAACATCATCAATTGGCTGCCTCCTGCACACCCCCTACTGGGGATCGAGCCCACAACCCAGGCATGTGCCCCAACTAGGAAGCAAACCTCTTGTTCCTGGGTCAGTGCTCAACCACTGGACCACACTGGCAGGGCAAGATGGTCATTTTTTTTTTAAATATATTTTATTGATTTTTTTACAGAGAGGAAGGGAGAGGGATAGAGAGCTAGAAACATCGATGAGAGAGAAACATCGACCAGCTGCCTCCTGCACACTCCCCTACCGGGGATGTGCCCGCAACCAATGTACATGCCCTTGACCAGAATCGAACCTGGGACCTTTCAGTCCGCAGGCCGACGCTCTATCCACCGAGCCAAACCGGTTTCGGCCAAGATGGTTATTCTTAATGTTTATGTCTGCCATCTTATGATCAGAGGGATTGTTTCCTTCCATGTTTTCTAATATGGGATTGTGATCTTATTTTATAGCCTGAATTGAGGATATATTCCTTCAGAAGTTTTGTGTTTGTTTCTGCTGTGTACGCCAGTGACAGTACCACTTGATCCCTTTTTACGTTAATATAATGTTTGGAATTTACTGTATCAGGCACATTGTGTAAATTCAAGCCCCAAACCTATTAGAAGACGAGACTGTGGCCATAAATTCTTGGGACAGACTTTTCATTCTGTACTCAGAACTCAGGTCAAATTGGACAAGCATCCTTATTTTCTCCCTATGATGTGATATTTAGGTTTTGTGGGGTTTTGGCAGGGGTGGGGTGGTCTACATTTTCCCTAAGAGGGCATAAATGGGTTCTCATCAGTTTCAACTTTCCATCCTTTTGAGGTCCAAAGTCTCTCTTGTTCCTTGTTGGCATTAAAGCCAAAGCTCCTAGGTTACTGTTACAGGCTGGCTCCTCTAGGACCACCTGTTAAAACTTTTTCCTCTTATTTTTTTCATTTGCAACACAGACTTTATTGTGAATTTCTTTGTTTTGTTTTTTATTGTTGACACTATTACAGATGTCCCCCATTTTCACCCCTAAGGACTTCTCTTACTTTTTGTGGACTTAGCTATTCATTCTTCAACCTAATTTTAATTAGGAAGAATCTTAGGCTGTTCAGTCTGCCTACTTGCCAGAAACAGAAATTCTCTCATTGATTGATTTTTCAAACCACTTCATACTGGTTTCTAGAACTAGTATTCCACTCAGGTCAGGAATAGTTGTTACATTGCCAGGTCCAGTGGGTATTTTTCAGTTTTCATCTTAGATGACTTCTTAGTATATTTTTTTGTTAAGACTTCCTCTTACTATAACCACCTTTTTTCTTCTCCTCTCCTGCCTCCCCCCTCACTTTCTCAACATATTTTATTTTACCCTCTCTAAGTAATGAATGTGTTAATCATAAAGATACGTATTCCATAATCTAGAAAGGAAAAGCCAAGATACAGAATATCCAAAGTGTTTATTCATTAGTTACCAAAGGGAAGGGACATTAAGGCAACATTACCAATGGAAGCTTTCTATTATTGTGCATATTATCCTATTTATTTCTTTTAACATTAATAGATATTGTTTCTCCTTTAATAACATAGCTGCTTTATATATATTAGCTAACCCTTTCACCAGCCATATGAAATCATTGGTACCATCCTCATTTTATATAGATGAGGTGTATTGGGTTCATAGAGGTTGTTATTTGCATAAGGGAGCAGGATTTGGACTTTTAACTACTTCACAAGTATTAATCACCAGAAAAGAATATCCAGTCTCTTGGGATGTGGGCTAGAGATAACTCATGAGGTTTAATCATTTGCTTGGTTAAATAATCATCAAGACTATCCTATTCATTTACTCTTCTTTGTTGAACAAGCAACTTGATGTGGTACTGATTTGGCCTCCCAGGCAGTTTGAAACTGAGAAGCAGAAACTGTGGTTGGTGAACAGTAATATTTCTGTCACTGGAAAGGTATACTTATGTCTTATATATAGATTTTATGTAACTTGCAGTGGGCATACTAAAAAAAGCTTAGGTCTAAACAATGTTCTCTTGGCTCTGCCCACACTGTACTGTTCATCCTGAGATACAATCTGTCTTGATGTTTCCAGGTCCAATTCAGCATTATGTGATACAACTGATGAGTGCCCCCTCTTATTTCAGACTCTTTTCTTCAATAATGCTGCATTCATGATTTTACAGATCTCAATTTTCGTTACAAATTTCTCTTTGAACTAATTATTCTTGAAATGTTGGAAGTCTTCAAAAAGACTTAGTCCTAAACCAGCTTTTTTCTCTTTTACCAAAAAATCCATTCTTCCTACTCACTTTTCACTGTCTCAGTAAATGGCACTTACAATCACCAGCCAGAAACCTGGGATTCAGCCTATCTAATAAAAGAGTGATACGCAAATTGACCGTCACTCCAACACACAAGATGGCTGCCCCCATGTGGACACAAGATGGCCAGCAGGGGAAGGCAGTTGGGAGGGACCAGCCCTGCAAGGGAGGGCAGTTGTGGGCGATGAGGCCAGCAGGGGAGGGCAGTTAGGGGGGACCAGGCCTGCAGGGGAGGGCAGTTAGGGGCAAACAGGCTGGCAGGGGAGTGGTTAGGGGGTGATCAGGCGGCAGGCAGAAGCAGTTAGGGGCAATCACGAAGGCAGGCAGGTGAGGAGTTGGGAGCCAGCAGTCCATGGGATCAGGCCTAAACAAGCAGTCGGACATCCTTCGAGGGATCCCAGATTGGAGAGGGTGCAGGCTGGGCTGAGGGACACACACCCCTGTGCACGAATTTCGTGCACCGGGCCTCTAGTCCTATCTAATAAAAGAGTAATGTGCAAATTGACCATAACTCTGCTACACCCACAAGCCACGCCCATCAGCCAATCAGGAGTGAGTTTGCAAATTAACCCAACCAATATGGCTGCAGCCACAGAGAGAGCAGGAGGCTTGGGTTTCCCCGGCAATAGTGGAAGCCAAGCTTTCCGCCTGCTCTGGCCGGCTTTGGCCTCTGCTCAAGGCTACCAAGTTTCAATTATAGAAGATAAATAAATCCCAACAAAAATGGCTGCGGCCACGGAGCGAGAAGGAGGCTTGGTTCCGCTCAAGGCTACAAAGTTTCAATGATAGAAGATAAATAAATTCCAGATACCAGGGCCTTCGCTTGGGTCGCCAGGGGGTGTGGACAGCCTGCAAACCACCACAGGCCCCTGGCCCAGGCCACCCCACGCCCCAAGGGAACCCCCACCCTGATCCGGGACACCCTTCAGGGCAAACCAGCCGCGGGCCCCCCACCCCCAACCCATGCACCAGGTCTCTATCCTATCTAATAAAAGAATAATATGCAAATTGACTGTCACTCCAACACACAAGATGGCCACGAATGCGGGGATCTGATGCGGCGGGGATCTCCCTTTTCTGTGTCCTTTTCTGTGTGTCTCCTTTCCCCCACCTCCTTGTTTCTTCAGGGGAAGTTTCAGTAATGGTCTGGCATCTACTGTTTTTATTTTATTTTTTTTTTCAATTTTTTTTTTATTATTTTT
Source organism: Cnephaeus nilssonii (assembly GCF_951640355.1). NCBI lineage: Eukaryota > Metazoa > Chordata > Mammalia > Chiroptera > Vespertilionidae > Cnephaeus > Cnephaeus nilssonii. Next base: position 21,822,853 of record NC_137072.1, on the reverse strand, counting down.
TTTTATTTTTTAAGGAAAGGAAAAGATTTTTTAAGATAAAGAATTATTGGCAGTTGCTGAGAAGTTCCTTTTATTCTTTTCTACTTGGTTACAAGTAGTTTACACGTGGAGGCAGAAGAGGTGCAGGTGGTATTCTTAGAGACTTGCACCCTTCCACTGCAGGCTGTAAGGCCATGGCTGTACCCCACTTAGACATTCTTAAACTCTCCTGTGCTGAATCAAGGCCATCAACAATTAAAATAGGAATTTGCTCTGGACTTTTGCTGAGTATTGGTCACACAACTGCTTTCTAACCTTTTCCCAGGTTTCATCAACAATACTTACGAAAGAAATCAAGAATCTGACTACGCTTAACAGCATAGTTTAAAGCATTTTTGAGGATTACCTACGTTTTACACCCGGCTATTTCAATTCAGTTCAATACAACACACTCCCAATTACCTTACATTTCTTAAATCTGTGGCGCGCGCAATTCTTGGGAGCGATCCCTTGCCTCTTACCTCTTGTTGTCTCTTTCATGGCCCACGTTGGTCGCCAGAATGCGGGGGCCTGATGCGGCGGGGATCTCCCTTTTCCACGTCCCGCGCGGAAAGAGAGATGAACGAACCAGTTCTAAATGGAGGCGGCCAGGGATTGAGAAAATAATAGAAATAAAGAAAACAAGATGCAGAAATAGATTCATGAAGCTGGGAGCCTGGGTGGATCTTTCTGTGCCTGGCTGAGGCCACAGAACCGATCCAGACTGCAAAGCTGAGGCTTTATTTATAATCAGGGACAAACAAGGCAATTGACAATGTTCTTGTAAGTTTCACTTGTTTTGGCAGCACTTGCTGCCCCTCCCACAGCCCACTAGCTACCCAGGAAAGATCTAGGGATCAGTTACAGGATCAAGCTTAATTATGCTTAGAGGACTGTGCCCTTCCAAGCTTGGGACTTGTTTGTGACTTTGCCAGCAGGTCAGTCTGAGGCTTAACCCTATAACCGCTTCCTACACACCACAAGATGGCCAGCAGGAGAGGGCAGTTGTGGGTGATCAGGCCAGCAGGGGAGAGCAGTTGGGAGGAACCGGGCCTGCAAGGGAGGGCAGTTGGGGGGGATCAAGCCTGCAGGGGAGGGCAGTTAGGGGTGACCAGGCTGGCAGAGGAGGGAAGTTGGGGGCAAACAGGCTGGCAGGGGAGTGGTTAGGGGGTGATCAGGCGGCAGGCAGAAGCAGTTAGGGGCAATCAGGAAGGCAGGCAGGCGAGCAGTTGGGAGCCAGCAGTCCTGGATTGTGAGAGGGATGTCCGACTGCCCATTTAGGCCCGATCCTACCTGGACATCCCTCAAGGGGTCCCAGATTGGAGAGGGTGCAGGCTGGGCTGAGGGACCCCCCCCCCCCCCCCCCCGCGCACGAATTTCGTGTACCGGGCCTCTAGTTTATAATACTGTTCTTTACCAAATATAGCTTATCATCAAGGTTAGGTGATTCCAACTTCTAGATGCCCTTTCTCCTTGTTCAGTACCACTACTACCATAGTCCAGAGTTACATAATCTTTCATCTAGATTGTGGAGTCACCTCCTAAATGATCTTTCTGTTTCCACTCTTCCCTCTTTCATTTCATTTGCTACATAACAGTTAGAGGGATGATCATTTAAAAACTAACTCATATTCTTTGTTGTTTGTATCTTCCTATTAATCTCAACATAAATTGTAAACACCTTTACATGGCTTACAAGGTCCTGTGAGATCTGCTCCTTCCCTCTCTCCAACGTTGTCTTCTATCACTCTTTCCATTGTGCATTAGCCACATTACCTTTTTTTCCTTTTTCCTTACCCTTTGAACAAGCTTTTCTACTTAACTCTTTGTGCAGTTAACATCTACCAACCTAACTTTTAGGTCATCGCTTTAGTGTCATTTCTTTAGAGAGGTCTTTTCTGCTTTCTAATTTTTCATTCTTATTGTTCTCTTTTCTCTTCCATCATAGGACTTGTCACAATTTATAGTCATGTTTGTTTTAACATTTGCCTCCTTATTAAATGGTAAATCCCTACAGACCAGAGATCTTGTTTGTCTTATTACCTACTTTATTCCCTGCCCTTAGTACAGTGCCTGTCTCCTAATAGAGAAGCAATACATATTTGTTTGATGGCTGGATGGATTAATGATTGAATGAATCAGTGTGTTACTGCCACCCTCTGTATCATTCTGCATCTTAGTGTCTACTCTCTATCCTGAATAGATGAATTTCAGGGTTTCCTAGAGCTATGCATTGCAGGACTCAGCTCTGTTTAATTTGATGAATGTCACCTTTATTTGGATTGAAATAACAAATGACTTCTAAAAAGATGAAAATAGAGTGAAGTTAAATAGAAAGCAGGTATAGAAAAAAATCTAAGGTGGATTCTTTGCCTTGTGAAAAAATATCTAGAGATCTTAGTAAACTGCTCATGCTGTACCAATTATAGCTGAGGTATTGAAGTGTCAGTGATTCTCATTTTTTAAAAAAGATTTAGAATTTTATGCTTTCCTACCTTGATAGGAAAGGAAATTTTGATTTATTCTATTTTATAGCAGTAACCTGAGTACCAGACACAGTTTCAAAGTATAATCACTTCATTATGCATTTAGCTGTGCACTTTCCCATTTAAGTGATGTTAAAAAACAAATTAAGTTTAGAGACCGAAGGTCCTCAATCACCACAGTTTTGCTTCTCAGTATTATACTTTTACAGTATATTATTGCATGTGGTAATGGTATTTGCCGTTTTCAAAGTGTAGTAGGGACATTAGAGGACCTGACAATTGTAATACTGTACTTTGCTGACTTAAAGATAAGTTTTTAATTAGAGCATTGACTCTAAAATAGCTGTTGCTGCCATTTATGGAAACTTATTGTATATTAGGAATTGCTGCAACCATTACAAGGATATTCTCAAATAAAAGCCTTTACAGTAGCTATTATCTTGGTTTTATAGAAGAGAACAATTTCAGTGGTGCTGCCTCCAACTGTCTTTTAGTTATAGAAGTTGGGGATTCAATGTATAGTATAGTATGATTTTCACCATTTAAAAAACACACATAGATAATTAGCATTCTACCTTTCAAGGTACTTTTAAAAAGCAGAGTTCAATAAGTACTACTCCCTGGGACTTTTCCACCTCAGTCTCTTCCTCTAAATTTAAATCTTTCTTCATGGCATATGTCCTTCTCATTGTACCTAGCATTTCTCTTCATATCAGTACTTACTAGCTCTGTTATGAGATTGTAAATTATTTAAAGGTAGAATTTCTTTCTGTTCTTTGTGATCCTCAGTGCCTTTTTAATAAGAACTTCAATAAATATTTGGTAAATGAACTATGGGGTAAAAACCTAAAAAATTTTTTACCCTCAACTGTGTGCCTGTCCTTTGGAATATAAGGTTTATAGATATTTGCTTCATTTACATGCTATCTCTTTTCTGTTCTTTTTAAAAATATATATTTTAATTGATTTCAGAGAAGAAAGGAGAGGGAGAGAGAGATAGAAATATCAATGATGAGAGAGAATCATTGATCAACTTCCTCCTGTATGCCTCACACTGGGGATCGAGCCCACAACCCGGGCATGTGCCCTAACTAGGAATCGAACCGCAACCTCCTGGTTCATAGGTTGATGCTCAACCACTGAGCCACACCAGCAGGGCGCTTTTCTGTTCTTCACAACCAAACCTATAAGAGTTATCTTGCCAAGATTTATTGTCACATTTAATGACTCCTTTTTCTGGCCTTCCCTTAAATGACCAATAGGATCATTTGATCTTTCATTTGAAATTCTCCAAGTGGTTCCTAAGATTTTCTCTTCATATTTTAATTTTGTTCTGTGTGGTCTTTTTTTTGTATGTATGTATATATGTATGTATTTATTTATGTCAACGCTTTAAATGGTAATATTCCCTAGGGTTCTGTATTTTGTTCTCTTCTCTTGATCATGGTGAGAACTTTCCCTGGGTGGTCTCATTTTTCTATTTGTTGGCTTTGACCTACTTTCATATCAGGAGTTGTAAATCAAATACTTATTGGGTCCAGATAGGTAAGTAACATAAATGAATGAAGAAGAGGTGAAGAATAAGGAATGATGGGACACTGGTGGATTAAAGAATCTATAATGGCCCTGGTCAGTGTTTTCAGTGGTTAGAGCATCAGTCCAGGTACTGAATGGTCATGGGTTCGATTCCCTGTCAGAGGCGTGTCCCTGGGTTGCAGGTTTGATCCCTGGCACTGGTCATGGGTCGGGCTTGTGCAAGAGATAACTAATCAAAGTGTCTCTCTCATATCTATGTTTCTCTCTATCCCACTCCCTCTCTCTCTACCTTTCTCCCTCCCTTCCACTCTATCTGAAAATCAATTGAAAAAATATCCCTGGGTGAGGATAAAAGAAAAAAAAAAGAATATATAATGAATAAAGAAGAGGTGAAGATTAAGGAATGACAGGACTTGGGTGGATTAAATAATCTATGTCTCTCCAAAGTTTTGGCAGATTGTTACTATTTCAGAATATAGTATTCAGTGTTGATAGAGCTTCAGTTTTTCAGGAGAAATTAGAAATCTATAGTTCTTAATGTGAAATTTCCGTTTCCAAATATGAACTAGTTAAAATTGTCAACACTGTGCACAGCAGTAGAAAACTTAATATTGAGTTTTCATGTTTACTTATTGTAACTTTACTAGGCTTCTAACTCCTAGATTTGTATCTCCAGACCTGATTTTTCTGCCAAGTTTTAGGCTCATCTTATCCTGTTCTAGATTATCTAAGAGTTCTGTGTTCACAGACACCTCAAAGACCACAATGATCAATCTGAATCTTAAACTTGTACTAGGAACTGGTTTCAGTTAATAGAATTAGACAGCTGTGAGTTTGAATACAAATTCCACCACCTACTAGGTCATTAAGCAAGTTACTTTATTTATTTTTTTAATAGTTTAATGTATTTAATATCAAACTTACAGGAACAGCACAGAAGACAGACAACATTAAAAACGTACTTGTATGTAGGACAGCTCAGAAAGTATAGTGAGTGGATGGCATCTACTGGATGATAAAAATACTGCAAACATCAGCCTTGGCTAGGTGGCTCAGATTGGAGCATTGTTCATATACTAAAAGGTTGAGGGCTTGATCCCTGGTTGGGGCGCAAAAGGGAGGCAACCTATCAATGTTTCTCTCTCACATCAATGTTTCTCCATTCCTCTCTCTAAAAATCAACAAAAACATATCCTTGGGTGAGGATTTTTTTTTTTTTTTAATGCTACAAACACCATTTAATTGCCATCAGTAAGAAATGTACTTGTTTTTTTATTGTTGTTGTTTTGTGTGTTTTTTTTATTCAAATGCTGTCATTGTCCAGGAAATTTTAAAAGGTTTATTTATGATTAGTGGCCTGGTGCACAAATTCATGCACATTGAAAGGAAATTAATTAGAAGAAATATTTTAATATTGCTATTCGCCCTTTCTCTATAATAGAAGTGCCAACCAAATTCATGATTGACAATGACAGATTGAAACACACATGTGCGATTGGTGCCAGCGATAGCTTTATATGTATAGGGCATGCGCGAGCCAACTTAGCCTTTTATAGATACTAGAGGCCCAGTGCATGAAAATTCATGCACTGGAGGGGGGCCCTCAGCCTGGCCTGCTCCCTGTCACAGTCCAGGAACCCTCAGGGGTGGGAGGCAACCCGACAATCAGGGGAAGGTGTCGCCCCGTCACACCTCTGCTGCTGCCACTGCCGGCAGCGCAAGCCTCATTGGGAGGCTTGGCAGCCACCATCCAAGGTTTGCCTGCACCTTGGGCTGGTCCTGGGTGGCTGGGCAGCTGCCGTCCGAGGCTTGCCTGCACCTCAGGCCATCCATGGGAGGCTGGGCAGCCACCATCCGAGGCTTGCCTGCACCTTGGGCCGGCCCTGGGTGTCTGGGGGGCTAAGGAGCCTGGGAAACTCCGGAGGCAGGGACGTGGAGCAGCCGGACACCTGCCACCCCGGCGGGGCTGAGGGGACTGGGAGCTGCCAACTTGTGGCTGTGGGCGCTGCCATCTTTGAGGGCGGGGCAGTCAATTAGCATATTCCCTTCTTATTGGCTGTGGGTGCCATCATCTTTGAGGGCGGGGCAGTCAATTAGCATATTCTCTACTTATTGGCTGTGGGTGCCGCCATCTTTGAGGGTGGGCCAGTCAATTAGCATATTTCTTCCTTATTGGCTGTAGACATTGCCATCTTTGCGATGATGTGAGGGTCAATTAGCATATTCACTTATTGGCTTGGGTGCCGCCATCTTTGAGGGTGGGGCAGTCAATTAGCATATTCCTTCCTTATTGGCTGTGGGCATCGCCATCTTTGTGATGACATGAGGGTCAATTAGCATATTCTCTACTTATTGGCTGTGGGTGCTGCCATCTTTGAGGGTGGGGCAGTCAAAGCATATTCCTTCCTTATTGGCTGTGGGTGTCGCCATCTTTGTGATGGCATGAGGGTCAATTAGCATATTCCCTCTTTATTAGATAGGATTAGGTCGCCTTTTTTCAGACTGGCAAGACACTGCAATGTTGTTAGCCTTCCTGAGCTGCCAATACTGCTCCTCTTTGCCAATCATTATTTTATCTTATTTGGTAAATCCCTATGACAGTTTTATTGCAGGCTGAAAGCAGAATTGATCTTCTCCCAATTTACTTAGACTATCTTCTCACAGGGTACAGCTATTCTGGGGCAGTCAATTAGCATATTCTCTCATTATTGGCTGTGGGTGCTGCCATCTTTGTGATGGTGTGGGGGTCAATTAGCATATTCCCTCTTTATTAGATAGGATAGAATAAGCTTGCTTAATTAGACCTGCTTTCTGATGTAGCTAAACTTTTTCCAGCCCAGTGAAGCACCCCAACTTCTCTTTCAGGTAATTATCAGCAACACAGCAGTAAATATCAACACCAAGCAGATTATTATTATAGATCACACAGGGAGAACAAAGGGTAAAATATTTAACTGCAGCAGTGTTTGACTATATTCTGCGCAGTGAGAAATCCTGAAGTCATTTTCAAGGTCCACCATTTCTTACTTCTTTTCAGTCGGGTCAAGTTTCTAAGCTTTCTAAATCTCCGTTTTCTGGCTAATGAAAAGAAAATAGGATTCCGCCGAGTCTCCTATCTACCTACTCCAGGACTTCTGTGAGGATCAAATGAGATGAGGCACAGGAAAACGCTTCACAGACTTTGGTTAAAGTGTGAAATGTTTCCACCTGGCTATAAAGCAAGTTGTGTTCCTGAGCTGAAAAACTGCAAGGAGGCTAGTTGCTAGGGAGAGGAAGCCAGGCATTGCTATGTGACATCCTTACCCGGCACCCACAGCGACTGTTTCCAGGCTGGGCTGGGCTGTGGGCCGCATTTTGCGCCATGGGGTCTCGGAAGCGTCAGCTGTGATTTGGTGGGCTGTCGCTCTGGTGTGGTGGCAGGGCCTGTGTCCCACTTGGGGGAAGCCAAGTGTTGCTTTGTGGGTGCCAGGTCCATGGTGCCGTTTCTCTGCGCGTCACGGCAGCTCTTGTGTTGAGCATCTGCCCCCTGGTGGTCAGTGTGCATCATAGCGACTGGTTGGACACTTAGCATATTAATCTTTTATATATAGAGATTATTCTGAAGTTGAACTGCTGAAATTTGTTCACTGAAACATTTTGACTTGCATTAATGCTTTATAAGTGCCCACATTTATGTTTTTAAAATTCACACACAAATGAAAATGAAAAAACTGCCAATACCTGATTTCTAGCCTCCATTTTCCACTTGTAATCATATACTTAACTACATTTTGACCCTATGGGGAAAAAATACCTAACGTTTATAACTCCCAATAATAGGAAGAAGAAAAAAATGTTTTTAATTATTATTTTTTTTAATCCTCACCCAAAGATATTTTGCCATTGATTTTTAGAGTGGGAGGGAGAGAGAGAGGGAGAGACACATTGATTGGTGCCTCCCACATGCGCCCTGACCAGGGCCAGGAGCCTGCACTAAGGTATGAGGTACGTGCTCTTGACCCAAATTAAATCCGGGACCCTTCAGTCTGCAGGCTGATGCTCTCTCTATCCACTGAGCCAAACCAACTAGGATGATTTTTTTTTTTTTTTTAAGAATGAAATGCTTTCCATCATAGTGGATTCTTAAGCCCGTTCTCTACATATGTGGAATGCTAGTTGGATGTCTTTTGGCATAATTGTTGATGTATTCAAAAAGGCCAACCAGACAGGCTTTACTTACCTCCTACAAAGCACCAGTAGCTGCACCCTGGAAGCACAAATCTGTTTTGAAATCTTGAGCAATTTCTTGCACCAGATGTTGGGAGGGAAGTTTGCAAATCAGAAATGCAGTGGACTTCTGATAACATTTAATTTCACAGAGTACCACTGTGCCAGGCTTGTAACCTAAGTTTCTTCACCCCTCCAGTAGAGGGCGCACCTTTGGAGCAGCTTTTGTAGTCCGTTGCTTCCTTGTGTTTTACCACTGGTCGATTTGCAGACAATTTGCTTTGTATGAGCAATTGTATAGAGACCTTCTCCTTCAGCTGGAGCTCAAACACAAGTTATTTCTTTAATGTTTGCTCCTATGTAAAATGGAAGTGATATTTACCTCATTGGGCTATTATCTTAGTGACCTACCTACATATAGTAACCAAATGCTGGATATTCTCAATTGTTACTCCTGCTTCAGTGACTGGTATCACCACTCTCATGCCTACTTTACTGGTGCTTCATAGTCATTCCTGAGTCTTCCCTTTTTTTTCTTCTTCAGGTCTAATTAGTTACCAGTCCTCTGAACCTTGCCTTTGTAATATCTCGTTAGTGCTGTTACCTTAGTTCAGTTCCTGTTTTTTGATCATCAGTATTATTGTAGCAATCCTTTATAGCTTTCTCGGTGTTTATTTAAATATCATTCCCAGTCTATTCTTTGTGTGCGCCAGTGATTGATGTTTTCCTTATACACCAATCTGATCACATCAAGCTTCTGTTTACAATCTTCAGTAGTTTCCTATTGTCTCTAAAATTTTTAACTTTTTACATTTTAACTTGTAATGTTCTTCTTAATCTATTTTCTGCTTCTTTTTTCTCCTCATTTCTTGCTTCGCCTATACAGATGGTCCTTATAAGTTGTTAGAATTTACCCTGCTCTCTGAAGTGTGTTTTTCCTCACAGCACCCTTTGCCTCTGTTCTATATATAGCTCCTTTGGAAATTAGCTTTTTCCAGTGAGTTTTTTTGACCTCCCACCTCCACCCCACCCTCTCTGCCCTAAGTCTGGGTTAGATTCCTCTTTTATATGCACTCATAACCCCCTGAGGATGTTCCTATCACCTTCACAGTCTTATGAAATTGTCTCTCCTCCCCTTTTAAGCCCCCTCCCTTCATTAAACTTCTTGAAGGGGAAGACCACATGTCTTGAATGGCTTTGTATCTCCAGGGCTTAGAATAATGTCTGGCAAACAGCGGGCTCTCAGATGTTTGCGTAATAGATACATTTGTTGAACAAATAAATTATGGGTATTTTTTTTTTCTGGAAAAATTGTAGATATCATAGGAGCCTTGATTATAGTTGCAAAGACTTTATAATGTCCCAATTCTTTTATTCTCGTTTAAAGAATGTAGGTGCTTTTACTTATTATGAATCAATAATATGTTCTTTAGAACAAAGTAAATTGTATATTGATATAATAACTATTGTTGCCTTCAAGGGCTATAGTTTCTCAAAAAGATTTTTTTTTTCTATAGTCCACTTAATGTTCTTATTTTTCCTGCTTTCTTCTCGTTACAGTGTCAAGTTCTTAGGATCTTATTTCTTCCCACATTCCCAAGAATTTATAACAGGATTCCTCAATTTCCACACTATTGACACTGTGGACCAGATAATTCTTAGTTGGGAAGAGTTGTCCTGGGCATTCTAAGATGTTTAGCAGCATCCATTGCCTCTCCATACTAGATGCCAGTAGCACTCCCTGGCTTAGACAGCCAAAAATGTCTCCAAGCATTGTCAGATGTCTTCTGTGGAGCAAAATCACCCCTAGTTGAGAACCCCACTGATGTATAGATAATCCCATCTCTTACTTTTATCTGCAAAGATCCTCTATTTCACTGTGGGCTCTTTATTATCAGCATATGACCATGATCTTCCATCTTTTTTTTATTATTATTATTGATTTTTAAAGAGAGATAGAAAAATCAATTTGTTGTTCCACTTATTTATGCATTCATTGGTTGATTCTTTGTATGTGCCTTGGTCAGGATTGAACCCACAACCTGGACCTTTCGGGACAATGCTGTAACCAACTGAACTACCCAGCCAGAGCCATGATCTCCCATCTTAAAAAAACAAAAAGCACAACAGAAAACAAACCACTTTTTTCCCCCCCCAATAGCTCCGTGTTTTCTCTCTAATATTTTTTTCTTTTTTCCTCCTCTTCCCATCCACTTTTTGAGAATAACCTGCTTCCACTCTCATTTCCCCTTCCTTTCTAGCTTTTACCATAGTGCCACTGTGTTCTTTGTTCCTTGAAGAGACTGTTACCACCACCCAGTAGTCCACTGTCATGATTATTCCCTAATCCTCTGTCCCCCTCCGCCTCTACCCCCACCTGTGCACCCCATTTAGTCAGTCAAAGCCCTATCTATTCTACCTCCTGAATATCCCTAGAATCCACCTGTTGTTTATCCTCACAGCTGTGCCCCACAATGTCATTAGCTCTTTATTGGTCTTTGAGTCTCAAGTCTAGTCCTACTCCATTTTATTTTCTACATTTTAACATAAGTGACCTTTTTAAAACAAAGTCTTTTCCCATTTCACCTCCTCTCAATCATGAATTCTGGAGCCTTAGTATCTGCATTTTGAAAGGCTGACCAAGTGCTTTTTATGCAACTCTAATTGCTTTGTTCTTCTACTTAAAAAACATTTCATTGCTCTTTTACAAAGCAATTCCTGATGTGATCCCTGTCTATTGCCAAAGCCATTTTATATATATATATATATATATATATATATATATATATATATATATATATACACACACACACACACACACACACACACACGTAGGCTCTTTTTAAAAAAATGTTTTATGAAAAATCAGTATTTAGTTACTGGTACCGTGGTTTTTTTTGTTTGTTTTTTACCGCCACCACCAATAAAATTTGTCATTGGAGGAGGGATCAGGAGGAAATGTGGGTATTCTAACTTATTGATTAATGTGTGTCTGTGACAAATTTCACTGCTAAGTTATAAAATATTTCTTTTCTTTCAGGTATTTATAACAGCAATGATGTAGCAGTATCATTTCCAAATCTAGTATCTGGCTCAGGATCTAGTACTCCTGTCTCCAGTTCTCATTTACCTCAGCAGTCTTCTGGGCATTTGCAACAAGTGGGAGCTCTGTCCCCATCAGTGGCATCATCTGCAACCCCTACTGTTGCTACAACTCAGGTACATTATAAAATAACATGAAGATGGGTTATTGTTTTGAAAGTGAGTTTGATTGGAGGAGAGAGAAATGAGATAGAGTTTCCTATAGGAATTTATAGAGTATCTTCTCAATTTGTATTGACATGTTAGTGGAAATCATAGACATTTTTACACGATACTCATGAGAGAAGACAAATGTTGGTGCCAACTGATTATTTTCTGAGTTGCTAAATTTTTTCTAATGATGTAAAATAGTAATTTGTGGGGTGCTGTTATTATTTCTTTTAGAAAGTTGGACTTTTTAAAAGAACTATGAACCAATTTTGGACTTGTGGAATTAAATTTATAATTTTAAAACCCACACAAATAATGTCTGAATATCTGCTGTCTAAGTTTTTAAAAACCAGTGTATGAGAATATAGAATAAAAAGTGAATATAGAATAAAGAGTAAAAGATCCCTTTAAGTACTATATGACTTTACTCCTAGTGGCAGAGAAGGAATGTTCATAAATATTGTAAATAATGGTGACTATGCTGTTGGTTTTTTATTTATGCTTTTCCTCCACTTTTGATCTGTAATTTGATAGGTGATCTAGTCTACAGGAATGCTTTAAAAGCAAGAGTCAAATCAGAAAAATCATGATCTTGAATAAAAAGAACAGCAAATGGGCAAAGCTATGTACACACACACATACACACATACACCCCATCTCCAGCCCATTCCTACCCCCACATTTCCCTAAAGGCAATATATTAAAATTCCTAAAGTATATAAAATATTTATTTATTTGAAATTTTTTATTATTTTTCTTTTATGCAAAGCTCTAGAAGTAAGTGTGTTAACATTTTGAGAAAATTATAACAGTGATAAATGTCTAATTGCAAAAAACTAAATAGTTGTTTGTAACTTGCTGTAAACTTATGCTTTATGTATGTCTTCATAATTTCCATTGTATGGGCCTTTAGAATGTAGATACTTTTCTAGTATTTTCTGTAGGCTGTACATCAAAGCACAGCATTGTTATTTTTAAAGTATATAATTATACAGTATAAACAATCACCATTATAATTAGGTTACATATTAGAATAAACAACAGACAGTTGGTCACAGAAAATCAATGGCATGATTAGTGGTATTATCTTTGAAAATGAAAGTTAACTATTTGGTGAGCCTCTTAACCTGAATAAGTGGAGTTTGTCTGGTTTAGGAGAGTTCTTCTTTAGGGTATTTCACTAGCCTTAGTGAAATAGCCATAATAATAGGGATTTGGAGATAGAGAGGGTGAAAAGATAAATATCTTTGTTTTTATTTTATCTCTTTTAATTTTAATTGAGTGTAGCCATATGCTGTTGATAGCTTTATATTCTTGGATAAAGTCTCATAGGAACATTTTCATTTGCATTTTTCTTTCTTTATAAAGTCTGTTTTAATTACTCTCTGGTTAATTCCAGGTTGATTTAAGCAAAAATCTCATTTCTTCTTATTCATTATGTTTGTGGTTTTAGGGATTGGCATTAGGGAGGTCGATGGGGGAAGTGGTGGTAAAGAGAAATTTATAGCTTGAGGGAAAATTCCACTTAACATATGACACAACTAAAGAACAAAGAAATCACAGTTGCAAGTAATCCAGGATTCAGTCCAATTAAAATCTTTAGTGTTTATCCTCTTTCCATGTTTCAATAAGATGGGTCTCTTATAAATGTGATCAGCCAGTTAGACTCAAATGCTAGCTACATGCTGAGACAACTGTATCTATGTTTCAGTCCAGCAGTAAAGGCTTTCTGCCTTTAAGCTGCAGCTTATTTAGCCTGGCTTATCTGGTGCTGCTGTAGCAACCATCAGTCTCCAGGCAACTGAGGCAGGTTGACCTCTCAGTTGAACTGAGAGCGGAACTACTTCAATTTAGCTGCCTGAGACAATAGTATTATTGGTATTGAATGTGCAAAATGTGAATTTTCTAGGTGGTGTGCAAGGGAAAGGATACAAAAATGTGTAGAATAAATAGAATGTTTAGATAGGACTCTTAAAAATTGTAATGTACTTGGTAATTGAATCTTTTCAAAATGACAAAAGTTTATTTCTGGTTTAACTCATATAGGCCCTCTTTGTTTTCAAATCACGCAAGTCATTGTGTTTAGATAATCAGATCCTAGCCTTTTATATAGGTTTTTTTTAAAATAGGTAGATGATTTAAAGTTAAGAGAGCAGTGCTATAAGGTAGATTAAAATAATCAATATTTAAAATGTAATTATAGAAGTCTTGTTACAGTTATTAAGAAAACCATGACATATAAATCAGAGAATAGAAATGTTAAATTTGAATAATGTTTTGCCTCTCTCCTTTCCCCAAAAAACTTAAGGAAAGTTGTAATTTTTAGTGACTGGGTTGGTGTCGGCAGGAAAAATCCAGAGGTCATTCTTGATCTTTCTGGCCTTGATTTTAGATAGGCCTTTTGTGTAGATTAATTGCTATTTTAAGAATTGTTTTCTGCAAAGTGGTCAGGGAGGTAAGATCAGGAAGCTAACAGAAATTAAAACTGGGAATAGATTTGTGCCTTTAATGGGAACAAAATGAGATGTTTTTGTGTGTTAAGAGTTGGGGAGAGGGAAGGGTGTCTGATGCTTAGCACCCTGATTTGAAAAAACCTCTTATAGCCCTTTTACGCCATAAGCATCTATAGAATAAAAACAAGATGTGGGGATGGTTTCCGTTTTGGGTGGTTGGCAGTTCACTGGTTAATATGTTGGATAATTCATCTTTGTTTTCTTCAGTGTTAAATCATTATGTTTTATTTGATATACTTGTTTTTAGAATAATTATTCTTTCACAGATATCAGCAACATAGTTAAATTATAGTTTTTTTTACATTACTGGAAGATAGAACTACTGTCCATGTGATTTTCTTAATGATGTGCTATGCTCTTGTTGTATCATGAGTATAGGTATAAATTGGTTTCTGTAGGTCTGCCATTAATTTTCCATCTTGCCTTTCATATTCTCCTCTGTTTCCTAGTTCTACATTCATTCTGTTCTGTCTTTGGGAGAATTCAAGTGCTTTTGTTTGAAAGGTGATTTCTTTATTAAAAATTTAAGGCTGAATGTAATGAAAAAAATTGTATTCTAATATATTCTGCATTCTAGGTTTTGCTTTTGGATACGGTCTTCAGGTAGATAATCATGTTTCATTGTTCACTCTGTGTTGCTGTTATAAAAAGGATATAGACTTAAAAATAATTTAAATAAAGGAACTTCCAAGGTTTATGTGATATTTAGTAAATTAAAATATTTAAGTATTTTGAAGGTACAATATTATGGCTAATGTTTTGTAGATTTCTGTGAGACTTTTACTTCAATTATGAATATTTTTGTTTTCTAATAGCATAACTTTGGCATGCGCGTATGCGTGTGTGCGTGCATGCACGCGCACGCGTGTGTGTGTGCGTTTTAGGGAGTTGTCTTAGATGTAGTCCTTAATTTCCTTTCAAATGATGTGTCTAATATCATGACACTTTTATTCTGTTTGAGAAAATGTTTCACTTTCCCAACAATTCACCTGACTTGATTGATCAGAATGAAAGTTTCAATAAATCTATATATATAAAAGACTAAGCGACTGACAGTTCATCTGTCCCACTGGTAGTTATGACGCGCACTGACCACCAGGAGGCAGATGCTCAACGCAGGAGCTACAGAGCTGTGGTGACTTGGCAGCTGCAGTTCTCAGGTGACACACCCTGAACCAGAGAGGAGGGAGCCCAATTCAGGGATGCGTCACCTGAGAACCACCCTCTCGCAATCCGGGACCCCTCAGGGGATGTCAGAGAGCTGGTTTCGGCCCAATCCCCACAGGCCAGGCCAAGGGACCCCACCAGTGCACGGATCCATGCACTGGGCCTCTAGTAATTTTAGGGGTGATTATAATTTTAAGGAAGTTAACATTTTGAGCAAAATAAGTTTTTATCAGTGCTCTGTAACGTCACTTGGATGATGGAAAGGTCAAAGTAACTGCACAAGGTCACATGTCCAGTAAGTGATGAAACTTAAGTTTGGAAGCAAGGCAATCTGACTACTGAGCCTGCTCTCTGGTTCACCAATCTGTAACATAAAAATGAATTTCCCAATCATGGGTCTCTACTAGTATGTTAAGAGGTATCTCTTTGAAAAACATTGTTAGGAATTTTACTGTTTCCATTTGTGTCACACAGTGCAAACTAGCAGAAATTTGAGTCAGAAAGCTTGGGTTCCAGGAGCTTTGCTACCCACTAGTGTAACTATGGGCAGCTCTTTTAAATTTGTGGGCATCATTTTTTTTCATACATAAAATAAAAACTTTAAATACCTGTTCTACCTGCCATACATGTATGTTAGGAAGTTCAAATGAAAATAAGTACTTTGCACACTGTAATGTACTTTATAATTAATGGTTATTACACTGATGTTGTAGGACATAATTAATTTCAACTGTTACAGAAGCACCTCCTTTGCTAAAAATGGTATTACATTTTTCTTTTAAAACTCATAATTCCATGTTAACACAGATATATGAATTTTGCACATTTTATTTTATTTTTCTAATGTGATTTTATTGATTTCAGAGAAAGGAAGGGAGAGATAGAAACATCAGTGATGAGAAAAAATCATTGGTTGGCTGCCTCCTGCACATCCTATGCTGGGGATTGAGCCCACAACCTGGGCATGTGAACTGACTGGGAATCAACCAGTGATCTCCTGGTTCATTCATGGGTCGACGCTCTACCACTGAGCCACGCTGGCCAGGCAGTTTTATCCATTTTAGGTTCAGCTGTTGACTAAGGTCTTTTCCAGTTCTTAGATTATTTCAGTAACCACTGTAGTACTAGGGACTTAATTTTCCCCCAGAAGATAGGTGATATATTAATTAGATATTAACCAATTAGGAAACCTTAGAATTGGTTGACTATTCTATATAGTCCTGTTGTTCAGTCATGAGTTCAGTGGTGATTTAACTATAGTTTGATCCCTCCCACTACTTTATTAGAAACTCAATTGTAGGGCATTTCAGCATTAGCCTAAACAGTGGTTTTGAATATGTTAAGCTCCTAACAATTAGGGAGCAGTTTGGGGCATTGAATAATGTGGAATGATGCAATTGAACCTGACAGCTTTAACAGTCAGCCTACTCATTGGACCTGAAAGTTGTTCACACTTGGTTTCATCTCTCATCACACGCTCAGTATTAAAGCCTTAGTGGTAGAGCTGACATAGAAATGGGGGCTGTTACCAGAATGCGTTTCGTAGTGCAGTTTGAATTGAATATATGAAGCTTTCCAGTGTTCCCCGATTTTTCCTGGAAGCTTTTCTAGTCAAAATGTGTTTGCAAATTGAAAAAATATATAAATTATCATTAAATATTTGTGTCCTTACATTGTATTTGTAGTATTGCTATGCTATTATACAGGGGTGGGCAAAAGAAGGATAGTAATAATAAATAATACAATAATAAATAAATAAATAAATAAATAAATAAATAAATAATATAAGAATAAACTTTCACATACTCACAACTGTAAACCTACTTTTTCTCACCCCTGTATATAAATTAAGATATCATTGCATAATGAGACATTTATACCTGCTGATTTTTCTTAGGTAAATACGTTTCATTCTTTGAAGTATAGCCATGTTAATCAGAATACAATTGGTAGATTATATTCTCTAACAAAGTTAATGGCAAAGATGGAAAGCATAATAACTTATGAAAACAATTTTTTAAATAACAAGCTAAAATTTGTTTATCATGTGCTAAGCATTCTGTTAAGCCTTTTACATATATCCACTCAGCTAATTCTCACAATATTTTTATGAGCATAGGTACTATTATCTCCATTTTTATAGATTGACGACAGAGAGGTTAAGTACCTTGCACAAGTGAGATGGCCTGATACCGTGATAATAAATAGGTTTTCCTTCTAATAGTATATGTGAAATAGGAATTTTTAAAGTAATATTCAGTTTAGTTGAGTTCGAAGAATTTTGGAAGAATGTATTTTTAAATCATGTGTCAGGGTTGGAAAGCTTGAAGGAAAAGCTAGTTGTTTGAATTGTTTGATTTTAACATGTATTGACAAGTTAATTGTGTATTTAAAAAATGCTTCCTATAACCTTTTCCTGTATGACTGAAGTTTGAAGTTTCATATCCACCTCTAGATGATGTGTTGCCATGATACTTTCTAAATGTGAAATTTTTGCTCTAGGTACTATTGTTTCCAACCTAAATTTTCTTCATTTCATTTTTTTTTGCTGTTATCAACATTAGAGGGGAAAATAAATCTACCAAAACAGTACCCACTTTTAAGTCTGATATTCACATAATTGAGTAGACTTAGCCTGATTTTTTCCCTCCACAACTAACTCCTTTAGAATGAGCCAAGTGCCTAGGAATTTGGTAGTTACTTTACTCTATGAGAGCTCTTTTAAAACTTCTCTGTAGTCACAAATAGATATCCTCTATAATAAAAGGCTAATATGCAAATTGCCCCTATGAGCGGGAGTTCGAGTGACTGGGAGTTAGACGTGCGCTGACCACCAGGGAGTGGCATGGAACATGGCGGGTGTCGGTGATGTGGCACTGGCAGCAGGCAGTAGTGGAGGCACTGCCAGCCCTGATCACCCCACTGGTCGCCCTGGCGACTGGTGATGGTGGTGGGGGGTGGGGCCGGTGAGCGGGCAGCACCAGGCCAAGGTGGGTGCAAGCGGGGGTCCCAATCTCCCCACTGTTCACCCCACAGATCGGCCCTGATCACCAGCTAGGCCTAGGGACCCTACCCATGGACGAATTTCATGCACCGGGCCTCTAGTTTCATATAAGAGGTAAACTATTAATAGGGACGTTTCAAGCTGAAATGTAATTTTCATCTTACTAATATTTTAATATGTCAGTCTACTTAGAAAACAGTAAATTGCTTTGGTTTGCTTTGAGTTTGAACACTGCCTTGGTAGACTCACACATATTTCTAGATGTTTAACCCTTTGCACTCGCTTGCTTTTTTCTTGATTCCTTTATTCTAATGCTAACCATGTCAAGTCACACTGGACATCCGAGTGCAAAAGGTTAACGTAGTAAGTTAGAACTTTGCTAAGGCTATTCTATGATTCGGGCACCTAAACATATTTTGTTTCAAAATAACTTAGCTTTACCTCAATAATTGTTCAGCTTATTCTTACTCTGCTTGACCTTGGCTCTATCTTGTAAAATAATTATGCTTTTACAAAAGTGTTATTAAAGTAAGTGTAATATAACATCTTGGTGGAAGTGGTTCCTTTCAACTATTAATCTTGGGAAGAGAACAAAAAAACTTCTCTAAAATAACATATATTGGAAGTTAAAGCAAACGTTTATTATTGCAATATGAATTTATAATTCTATAAAATATTTTTATCTTTGAACTAACCTAACACCTACTTTCACATTTTGAGATGACTTGATTTCAGTGGGACACTATAAAGTCTCAAGTACCTAGTTTGTTTGTAGTCATACTCTTTTCATTTTAACTTTCTATTTTGAAAATATTTTAGATGTATAGAAAAGTTACAAAAACAGTACAGAGTAGATTTCACATATATCATGGATACCCTTCACTCAATGTTAACAACTCATATTCTTATAGTGCCAGTAGATCCAAGGAGGATATCTGTCCACATAGCCATTTTCCTTACTTGGGCAAGATAAAATTGACATGTCATAAGGTAGGTACTGCCCTCTATAAAGAATTGCCAGTCTCTTTTTTTTTTTAACCACATTTTGTTAATCCATTTATGAATTAATAGACATTTGATTTCTTTCCATTTTTTAGCTATTAGGAATAATGCCTCTGCGAACATTCATGTACGAATTTTTGTGGGAACATATGTTTTCATATGTATATTTTTTAAATTTAAATTTCCTGTCAACATTTAAAATTAAAAATTAGAAAAGTTGGTAACTGTGGACCATCATTTCTACATGTCAACCAGGGGCTGTACCTGAGTAATGGTTAACCCTCTTTGGTGGGACTCACACTCTCCTGTTTAGTATAGTCCTCTCTTGTATACCCTAAAATTGGCCTTAGTTCTCAGTTGCTTGACCTGGTACTTACATTTTGTTGTTCTCATAGTATAGCTAAAGAGGAAAACATTTATTATATTCATATCTTGATAAATATTAAAAAAAAACAAATGTAGACCAAGAAAACTGAGAGGGGAGGCTTTTTTTTCCTCCAGAAGTGAAGAATATTCCTAGTCTTTATATCAGGTTTTCTGAAGGAGACTTATGATACATTAGTAATTTGCTTTCCATGTACTGTTTAAAGTCCATGTCCAAAGTATACTGTGGAGAAATGTGTGCATATTGTTTCCTTTATTCCTTGTTCCAGATTTCTTTTATATAAAAGTTTTCAGTGCTCTTTATGCTTCATAACCACTGTTTCTTTAGGTTCACATGGAGATCCTTCCATCCCCCCTGAATCTTAGTGATTTCACTTATTAATGATAACAAAAATTTTTGAGTCTACACATTGCCAGACATTATTTATGTATTCTTCTCAGTAAGGTGTCTTTCTTTTCCCTACTCTCTTAGGTAACCTCCTTCATTGATACTAAGTTATGGAATCTTTACACTAACATGTTGGGGATTTTTTTGGCCCTACCTATGGTGCCAACAGTTATTAAGGGTTCCCAGCATTAACCATTCTAAACATCATTTCAGAAGTAGTGACTAAACAGTGTCAGTCATTTGTGGAGTCTTTGGTGACTCATATTATCTGCTTAACATGATATGATGTTAATGAATTGAGTTTTAATATAGAGTAGTTTAGATGTTTTAATACATCACAAAACTCTACCCTGGTAAAATTAATAACATTTTTTTTATCTCTTTTGAAAGTTTCTCATTTAGATAAATGCAATAATTTAAAAACAACTACTACCAGATAATTTTTACCCATTCAGAAAATTTGGGAAATGGGTCATTTAGGATAATCAAGAATGCATTCCCATTTTAGTTTATTATTATTAATTTACTTTTGCCTGCCATCTTTATAAAATATGTATTTTTCTGCTTTGGAATTATGTTAAAGATGACTTATCCTTTTCCTGATAATAGTCATTATGCTGATCATGTTAAGCAGATAACATGATCTGTTGTTCTACTTTGCATTTTGAATTTTTAGTATAGTGAGTCTAGTGTGTTATATGCAAGCTAAGATAATTTGGAGACTACATCAAGAAATTTGAAGCTAAAAAGAAATTTGAAGCTGATAAGGTAAATATAAAGCCCTTGATAGAAGGAACCCTTCCTGGAAAAGGATGTATTTCTGATTAGAGTAGGATCTTTTGATTCTTTTTTTTCTTTTAATATATTTTTATTGATTTTTATTTTTTTTTTAGAGAGGGAAGGAGAGGAAGAGAGAGAAACATCGATGAGAGAGAAAGATCAACATCAATCTGCTGCCTCCTGCACGCCCCCTGTTGGGGATCGAGACCCCAACCTGGGCAAGTGCTCCGACCAGATATCAGCCCAGTGACTTTCTGGTGCTTAGGTCGAAGCTCAACCACTAGCCACACCAGCCAGGCAGGATCTTTTGGTTTTTACCAAGAGACTAAGGCAGCTCATAAAACTGATAATTGGAACTGAAAAAGTAATCCAACTGGTATAATATTAGTTCTGATTCAGTAAAAGATGACTGCATGAAAAAGGAGAATCAAAATGCTAAGATGTAGCCTGGCCAGTGTTGCTCAGTGGTTGAGCATTGACCCATGAACCAAGAGATCACTGGTTCAGTTCCTGTCAGGGCATATGCCTGGGTTACGGGCTCAATACCCAACAGGGGATGTGCAGGAGGCACCCAGTCGATGTTTCTGTCTCTCGTTGATGTTTCTACCTCTCTGTCCTTCTTCCTTCCTCTCTCTAGTCAATAGAAACATGTGGGGTTTTTTTTAAAGGCTAAGATGCATATACTAAGGCTTCTAGATATCTATGTTCTTTGAGTACCACCCCACCAGAACTCTGTAATATGTTTATTCTTGCTCATATTTTTCTCTTCTTTTGCTGTCAGCTGTTACTTCTTGCTGCCAACAAACTGTCTTAAGATATTACTTTTTCTTCCTCTGTCTAATTAATTTTCCACTTCTAATCTTTTTTATGCTTAGTTGATCTTTTTGGAATTATGTCTAGAGTAAGAGTAAATTGGCTCAGTGAAAGGCATTTTTAAGTATAAGGTACCTGAGATTTTAACTCATGTCGCTGGTAACATCTGGTCTTTCTGTTTGTTTGGATTTTTCTTTTTCTAAGTTATTTGATAAGTAGCCAAGATTCCCAAGTATTTGACTTCTGGGGAGGTAAAAAAAAATCTCACTATATTTTTACTTATGAATTGTATATTTTATGTATATAACACTAAATACATGATAAATATCTAGTCTGATCGTCAGGTTAAAATTATGACTTACCTTTGACTAAAGCTAGTTGATGGTTAAATAGGACTTTACAGTACAAACTTACAGGCTTTGTATACATATCTTTAATAAGAGGAAAAACGAAACCCAGAAATTGACCAATTGATCTTAAACATTAAAGTATGAACTGTGAAATATATCCTTTGAAACAATGGAAAGCAAGGACAGGCATGATTCTGCATCAAGAAGACTATGAACTTAAAGTCAAATTTTCTTGCTTAATAAGTTGTCTAGAGGCCAGATATAATGTCAGGGTCTGAGTCTTTCCAGAAACATTGTTTATTCTCTGTAAGATTTTGCTTTTTATAACTACTATGTCGTCTTGGTCTCTTGTGTGTAGTTATACATTTCAAAATGTCCCACATCTTTTGTTCTGCTGTTACTCAACTTCTTTATATTAGATGTGCTTCAATACTTGAAATTATTTTTCAGAATTTCGTTCTGAAATAACTATACAGTGATTCGTTTTATAAAAACTTAAGTTTGATTTCATTCATGAAAAAGAATATGAAGTGTATTTTAAATTTTGTGGTTCTGTTAAATCTGAAGAGTATTTTAGGCTAGTAATAGCCTTCTGTGAATATGACAGTATTTTGTGTACCAGAGATTTGCTTCCAAAATGCCACATTTTAAGGTTATAATATTCTTGGAAAGTGGGAAAAACTGTTCACATCAAAGAAGGCATTTTTATTACAATGGATTACGCAAGACTTTGGCCAGCCTCCTTAGCTTCATCTGTTTAAGGGTTCATTTTCGCTTGTTTGGCACCAGTCCCAGTAGAGGCCTTCAGAATTGTGGTTAGCAACATGAATGAATCACAAACTTTGGACCAGCTCTTCAGTTAGTAGTAGAGCTGGCTTCCTGCCAAAAAGACAGTGCCTTATATGGGGTCAGAGCAAAGCTGTGATTCGTTGAGCCTTACATTCTATAGAAAACATACTTGTAATGCCTGTTTGCTTCCTTTTAAAATAAAAACAAAACAGAAAAAGCAGCAGGCTTCCAAGTCTATCAAAATAGAAAGTAACAAAATAGTGTGCAGGTTTTACTAATGACAGTTAATGGAAATAAGGCTCTGTAGAGTTAAAATACTAAAAATAGATGTTGGACGTTTTGACCTCCTTAGCATCCTATGATGTAAGAGACTAAAAAGCATGTTAGACATCTGTTGTCTACCTGCCCTTATTTTATAGTGGTTTAATAAGATTAAATAGTCATATGTTCACATGGTTACCATACCACTGGGTTTTGATACTGACTACATACTTGGAAATTAAAGTAGGAATAGTTACCTTTGAGTGTTTAAAAAAAAAATGGAGTTATGTAACTTCAAAAACTGAAATGTAATGGTAAAACAAGTGAGAATGAAATTTGCTCTTCAGATAGTTATGAATTTTTGCTTATATTCGTAGGTTGGAGTAAATAGTTATCAGGTCCATCAGGAGGAAAAGTATTAAGATTTTTGAAATGTAATTCACTTATCTTTGTAATTCTTTTTATTTAGGCAAATGCCCTATCTGGATCTTCTCTTAGTCAGGCACCATCACATATGTATGGCAATAGACTAAATACAAATTCTTCAGTGGCAGCTCTTATAGCTCAGTCTGAAAACACTCAAACAGGTAAGTTTTCAAGAATTTTTAAACTCTAAAATTCTAGTCCTCTTACCCAGTGAAATTTCCCCCTCAATGGCTTATTTTATTTGAAAAGTCTAAAGGTGTGCTTAATACAGAATTATGCCTTTTTTTTCTTTACGAGAAGAATCACAGTTGGAAGTAAATAGTATGCTGTGCTGCAAAATAGTTCTGTGCCTTTTTCACTCTCTGAAATGGAAATGTTTAAGCAGAAGCATCAGCAGGCAGGAATGCAACAATGTCTCCTGTGACTTCTGTGATTGATGTGTTCAGTTCTCAGTTCTATGCAATGAAAGTAACATAACACTGGGCTTTTTGGTGAATAGCCTAAACCTTTATTTGCATAATTCATGAAATTGCATTACACAAACTTGGTTAAAAAAAAAAATCCTGTTAGAGAATTTCTACAGTGTTTAGTAATCCTGTGAATTTTGACCAGTTGACATTTTGTAGCATTTGCCTCTTGTACTATTTTAATGAGTTGCTGGATTTGCTTTGTTTCATTCCATCCTTAAGGATTTGTTGACATGTCCAAGTAGTCATGCCTGTTTGGGGGAAGGGAATCGGTTTAGCAGTTCACCAAGAATGGATCAGTCATGTCTTTACCCTTTAAGGGTCAAAGGTTACCTGACTCTGAATAAGGGGAGGACAACCTTGAAAGAGGCCAGATAGGGTGATTTTATAAGCAACTAACTAGGAAATACAAGTTACTTTTCAAGCAGAGATATTCTGTTACCTCAGGAATATTTTGAAGAAAATAAAAATTTCCTTTTAAATACAGAATTCTGTGTTCCTACTTATTTTTGTCAATTCGGATATTTAACGTTATATTTAACTTTATTCTTGGTGTGAGGTTCCCTGTAATTAACATATATGTATATATGTATGTATGTATATGTATGTATGTATAATTTTAATCTTGGTGTGTGGCTCTATGTAATACATTATGTATTTTATTACTTCTCTTGGGTTGCAAAGTGTTAAAAACAAAGTGTAAGGATTTGTTGTGATAAGCATGCAGATTACCAGTTCACCGCTGTGATTCATTACTTTAACCATAGAAATTAAAAGTGGCTGAGGGGAGGGTACTGCAAATGCAAACCACACTTCTGTGCTGTAAAATTGAAAGGAATGAAAGAACAGAAATAATCCATGGCCTTCTACACCCACAGAAACATGTAGAGACAACGCCTTACATGCCACAGTTCAACAATTTTAAACTAGCAACATACTAGATCTTTTATTTTCATAGTAAATACAAAGATAGTGCTAAAGGTTTTATATATGTTTTAGGGAAAAATCAGGGCAAGCGATTAAAATCTCTTATCTAGAGAGTCACTTTATCAGCTGTGAAATATTTACTCTGCAGATCAGGATCTTGGAGACAATGGCCGCAGCCTTGTTGGCCGAGGAAGCTCGCCCCGAGGAAGTCTCTCGCCGAGGTAAGCATTATTTACCCGGCAAAGTGTGGGCAAAGGAAACATTTTAGATCGGAAACTTCTTTATCTCACATCAGCAGAGTGTACATTTGTGAGGCTATAAAAGCACTCTGAAGATAAGAAGCATGTCTGGACAGTCAGGAAAAATGATTCTGAATTAATTTGAATATTAATTTTAACACAGTTTTCTAAGCTTTTTGAAAGTTAAAACTCTTAGATTTCCAATCAGTTTGAACTCTCTTGTTTTTATTATTTGTGTATTTAGCTGCTGGTACTATTAATGTATTAATTTGGGGAATTCTTTTTGCTCATAAAATAGTCTTCAAGTCTCTTAAAGCTACAGAGTCAAGGCTTTCAACTTAGGCTTCCAGTTTTAGTTCTGTTGTGGGCAATTCACTTAAAACTTTAGTCTTTAGTTCCTAATTTAGTAAATGAAGTTCTTGTTGTTCATCTCTGAAATCCCTCTAATTCTTAGAATTGTTTGAATCAAAGTATAACAAATGTGTTACATTATTTTTTGAAATTGTTTTAGATATTATATGAAAGAATTCAGGGACCATTTATTAGGACACTCCTAATCAGAGTTGTACTGAAGGATTGAATTTCTCTTAGCACAATCTAAGTGCCCCAAATCTTCTATCTCAATGGGGAGAATGATAGTAGGAAATGTTGTGTCCGTGTTTTACTAATTTTATTCCACTTTCACCTTCTACACCTTCTTCTGGTTTGTTTTCTCTCTGTTCTCTAATCTTTGTAAGTTCTGCCTCAAGTATGGATTTAGACTGGGTGAGAATGGAGAGCAGGAGGAGAAAAAAGCCCATTTTAGAAACTTTTTTTCAACCATGGCAAACTAAAAATGTTCAACTATGGGAATTTTTTACAATTCTGTTGAAAATTAAAATTTTTGGCTCAGTGGTTAGAGCACCAGTCCACGGACCGAAGGGTCTCAGGTTTGATTCCTGGTCAAAGGCACGAACCTCAGTTGCAGGATCAATGCCCTGCCCCAGTTGGGGAAGCAACCAACCAATCAATGTGTCTCTCTCACGTTGATGTTTCTCTCTCTCTTTCCTTTCCTCTCTCCACTCTATTCTCTCTGAAAATCAATGGGAAGATATCCTCAGTTGAGGATTAAAAAAAAAATTAAAATTTCTATGTAATAGCTGCCATGAGTATCAGTGTTACTGTGTTGCTGATAACATCAGGGAAGTTCTATTAAGAAACATTTGTCATTAAAGAGATTAGTACAGTAACCTCTAATTTTGTATTTCCTAGGTGGTGGTATATCTAGCAGTGCCTTTTTTCTACATAATTCTTTTTTTTAAATTTATCTTTTTTGTTGAAAGTGTTATAGATGTCCCCTTTTTCCACTCCATTGTCCCCTTTCTCCTCACTTCCTCGCCCTCCTCAGGCCTTCACCACGCTATTGACTGTGTCCGTGGATTTTGCATATATGCATATAAGTTCTTTGGTTAATCCCCTCCCCTCTTCCCTCTGAGAATCATCAGTCTGTTGCATGCTTTCATATCTCTGGATTTATTTTGTTTGCCAGTTTATTCTGTTCATTAGATTCCACATATAAGTGGATCATGTGATATTTGTCTTTCTCTGACTAGCTTATTTCGGTTAGCATAATACTTTCCAGGTTCCTCCATGCTGTCTCACAGGGTAAGAGATCCTTCTTTTTTATGGCTGCATGGTATTCCAAGGTATAAATGTACCACAGGTTTTTTATCCACTCATCTATGAATGGGTACCTGGGCTGTTTCCAGGTCTTAGCTATTATAAATAATGCTGTTATGAACATAGGGGTGCATGTATTCTTTCTGATTGGTATTTCAGGCTTCTTAGGCTATATTCCTAGCAGGGGGATTACTGGGTCAAATGGCAATCCCATTTTTAATTTTTTGAGCAAAGTCCACATTGTTTTCTACATTGGTTGTACCAGTCTGCATTCCCACCAGCAGTGTACTAGGTTTCCTTTTTTTCCACATCCTCCCTCACCAGCACTT
The DNA here is from genome assembly GCF_951640355.1 of Cnephaeus nilssonii. Taxonomy (NCBI): domain Eukaryota; kingdom Metazoa; phylum Chordata; class Mammalia; order Chiroptera; family Vespertilionidae; genus Cnephaeus; species Cnephaeus nilssonii. The sequence goes on along the minus strand of NC_137072.1, from coordinate 21,795,857 downwards.
GTTGTTTGTTGATTTATTGATAGAAGCCTTTCTGCTGGCAGGTGTGAATTTTGGTACCTCATTATTGTCTTAATTTGCATTTTTCTGATGATTAGTGATGTTGAGCTTTTTATCATATGTCTCTTGGCCATTTGTATGTCCTCTTTGGAGAAGTGTCTGTTTAGGTTCTCTGTCATTTTTAAGTTGTATTATTTGTCTTCCTTTTGTTGATTTGTATGAGTACTTCGTATGTTTGGAAATTAACACCTTATCAGATGTATCATTGGCACATATGTTCCCCTATACAGAGGATTCCCTTTTAATTTTGATGATGGTTACTTTTGCCCTGCCAAACTTTATTTTGCTGTAGTCCCATTTGTTTATTTTCCCTTTCTTTCTCTTGCTCTAGACATTTTATGCTACATGGGATGTTTGATACTTTGCTGCTTACGTTTTCTTCTAGGATTTTTATAGTTTCATGACTTACATTTAAATCCTTTATCTATTTTTAGTTTATTCTTGTGTATGGTGTAAGTCGGTGGTCTAGTTTCAATTTTTTGCATATACCTGTCCAATTATCCTAACACCATTTATTGGAGAGACTGTCTTTACTTCATTGTACCCTTTTGCCTCCTTTGTGAAATATTAACTGAGCATAATGGCTTGGGTTGATTTCTGAGTTCTCTGTTCTGTTTCATTGATCTATATTCCTGTTCTTGTGCCAGTACCAGGCTGTTTTGATTATAATAGCTTTACAGTATAGCTTGATATCTGGTATTGTGATCTCTCCAACTTTGTTCTTCTTTCTCAAGATTGCTGCAGCTATTCAGTGTTGTTGTGATTTATTGATAAAAGCCTTTCTGCTGGCAGGTATGAAGTGGTACCTCATTATTGTCTTAATTTGCATTTTTCTGATGATTCAGTATCTTTTTTGGTTCCATATAAATTTTCAGTGTCTTTTTTGGTTCCATATAAATTTTTGGAGTATTTGTTCTAGATCTGTGAAATATGCCATTTTTTAAAATATATATTTTTATTGACTTCAGAGAGGGAGGGAGGGAGGGAGGGAGAGAGAGAGAGAGAGAGAGAGAGAGAGAGATCAGTGATGAGAGAGAATCATTGATCAGCTGCCTCTGCGTGCCCCACACTGAGGATCGAGCCTGCAACCCAGGCATGTGCCCCGATCGGGCATTGAACCGTGACCTGGTTCATAGGTCGACGCTCAACCACTGGGCCACACTGGCCGGGCTATATATCATTGGTATTTTAATAAGGATTGCAATGAACCTATATATTGCTTTGGGTAGTATGGACATTTTAATGATGTTAATTCTACCAGTCCATGAGCATGGTATATTCTTCCGATTATATCTTCTGTCTCTTTTTTCAACATTCTGTAGTTTTCCAAATATAGGTATTTTACCTCCTTGGTTAAGTTTATTTTTAAGTGTCTTAATTTCTTTGTTACAATGGTAAAGGGGTTGTTTGTTCAGTTTCTCTTTCTGAGAGTTCATTATCCTACATAATAAAAATGTAATATGCAAATTGCATCACTCCGCTACGCCCACGATTGGGCCGGCTGGAGGCGCGGGGGGCGGGACTCAGGGTGGCCGATTGGCTGGCGGTAGGAGTGGGGGGCGGGGACACGCGAGTCCCCGACCCCCGCTCCTCCCGCCGGCCTAAACGACCCCATGGGGCCGGCGGAAGACGCTGGTGGCGGAACTCGGGGTGGCCGATTGCGTGGCTGCCGGCACCAGTTTTCCGCCAGCAGCAGTTTTCCTCTGGCCACCCGCCGATCGGAGCGCCTCCTGATCGGAGTTCCTCTTAGGGTGCTGGCGGGAGGCGCTCTGATCGGCGGGTGGCCAGAGGAAAACTGCTGCTGGCGGAAAACTGGTGCCGGCAGCCAGGTGAAGGAAAAGTCTATTGCACAAAACTTCGTGCAACGGGCTCCTAGTTGGTGTATAAAAATGCCATCGAGCCCTAGCCAGTTTGATTCAATGGATAGAGCATCAGCCCGCAAAATGAAGGGTCCCAGGTTTGATCCCCAGCCCTAGTCAGAGTGCATGTGGGGGGAAACCAATCGATGTGTCTCAGATTGATGTTTCTCTTTCTTTGTCTCTTCCCCTTCCTTTCATTCTCTCTAAAAATCAATGGGAAAATATCCTCGGGTGAGGATTTTTTTTTAAATGCCATAGATTTCTGAGTGTTATTTTTCTATCCTGCAACATTGCTGAATTCATTTATTAAATCTAGTAGTTTCTTGGGGGAGTCTTTAGGGTTTTCTATATACAATATTATGTCATCTGTGGATAATGACAATTTTACATTCTTCTGTGGGTTTTTCATATATGGCCTTTATTATGTTGAGGTACGATCTCTCTGTTCCCACTTTGCTGAGAGTTTTTATCAAAAATGGGTGTTGGGCCCTAGCTGGTTTGGCTCAGTGGACTAAGGACTGAAGGGTTCCTGGTGTGGTTCCGGTCAGGGGCACATGCCTGGGTTGCAGACTCCATCCTCTGTGGGGGGGTAGGAAGCAGCCAAATCAATGATTCTCTCTCATCATTGATTTTTCTATCTCTCCCTTTCCCTTCCTCTCTGAAATCAAGAAAAATATATATTTTTTTAAAAATGTGTGTTGGATTTTGTTGAACACTTTTTGTGCATCTATTGATATGATCATGTGATTTTTTTTAAAAATATATTTTTATTGACTTTTTACAGAGAGGAAGGGAGAGGGATAGAGAGTTAGAAACATCGATGAGAGAGAAATATCGATCAGCTGCCTTCTGCACACCCCCCACTGGGGATGTGCCCGCAACCAAGGTACATGCCCTTGACCGGAATCGAACCTGGGACCTTTCAGTCCGAAGGCTGATGCTCTATCCACTGAGCCAAACCGGTTTTGGCTGATCATGTGATTTTTGTCTTTCAATTTGTTATGTGATTTATCACATTTATTGATTTGTTAATTTTGTACCAGCTTTGCATCCCTGGAATAAATCCCACTGGTCATGATATATGATCTTTTTAATACTTTGCTGGATCCGATTTGCTAATATTTTGTTGAGGATTTTAGCATCTGTGTTCATCAGGGATGTTACTGTAATTTTCTTTGTAGTGTCTTTATCTGGTTTTGGAATTAGGATAATGCTGTCCTCATAAAAAGAGCTTGGACGTGTTCCTTCCTCTTGGATTTTTTGGAGTAGTTTGGGGAGGATATGTGTTAGTTATTCTTTTAAGGTTTGGTAAAACTCCTCTATGAAGCTGTCCTGACCAGGTTTTTTGACTACTGCTTCTGTTTTATCTGTTGTAATTGGCCTATTCAGGTTTTCTGACTCTTCCAGATTTAGTTTTGGAAGATTGTATTATTCTAGGAATTTGTCCATTTCATCCACATTGTCCAGCTTGTTGGCATATAGTTGCTCATAATATTTTCTTACAATCCTTTGTATGTCTGTGATGTCAGTTGTTACTTCACTGCTTTTATTTCTAACTAGAGGCCCAGTGCATGAAAATCCATGCACTGGAGGGAGGGTCCCTCAGGTCAGCCTGCCACCCTCTCACAGTCCGGGAGCCCTCAGGAGCGGGAGGCGACCCGGCGATCAGGGGAAGGCGATGCCCCCATTACACCTCTGCTGCTGCCACTGCTGGTAGCGCAAGCCTTGGCTGGCCCTGGTTACCTGAGCCTCGGGCACCCCTGGGCAGCCGCCATCCAAGGCTTGCCTGCGCCTTGGGCCAGCCCTGGGCGGCTGGGAAGCTGAGGGGACTGGGGGACTCCGGAGGCAGGCGTGCAGAGCAGCCGGACCTGCCTGAGGGTGGACCCGGCCGTACCGCGTGCCTGCCTCCCTGGCGGGGCTGAGGGGACTGGGTGCCACCATCTTGTGGCTGTGGGTGCCGCCATCTTTGAGGACGTGGCAGTCAATTAGCATATTCCCTCCTTATTGGCTGTGGGCACCTCCATCTTTGTGAGGGTATAACAGTCAATTACCATATTCCTTCTTTATTGGATAGGATTATTTGGGTCTTCTCTCTTTGTTTCTTGATTAGTCTGGCTAAAGGTTCATCAATCTCGTTTATCCTTTCAGAGAACCAGCTCTTGGTTCCATTGATCTTTTGTATTATTTTTAGTCTCTATAAATATTTCTCTCTTTTCTCTATCCATTGTGGCTAGATAGCAGTCCAGTTCCTGAGTAGGGGTGGCTGGGGATTGAGAAAATGAAAGAAAGAGACAGGCACAGAGATAGAAAGAAAAAGCTGGGGCCAGATGGGACCACTGTCCTCTGCTGGAGAGACAGAGGACCAGAGCTGATATAGTGTGTTTATTTTATAGTCTGATTATAAAAAGATTAATATGTATACAAATGTTCTTGTTTTGGCAACACTTGCTGCGCCTCCGGCAGCCCATTAGCTACTTAGGAAGGAATTAAGGAGGGCTACAAGGTCAGGCTTAACCATGCTAGGAGAGCTCTGCCCTTCAGCTGGGACTTGTTTGTGGCCCTGCCACAGGTCAGCTCGAGGCTTGACCGTAGAGCTGCTCCCTACAAGTCTCTATGTCATTTATTTCCACTCTGATCTTTATTATTTTCTTCCTTCCACTTACTCTGGGCTTTTCTTCTCTTTGTAATTCTTTAAGTTGTAGGGTTAAATAGTATATTATTAATAATTTTTCTTGTTTTTTGTGGTAGGCTTAATTAACTTCCCTCTCAGGACTGCTTTTGTTGTGTCCCAGAGATTTGGGGTTCTTGTATCCTCATTTTCATTTGTTTCCAGAAAGTGTTTTATTTTTTTTCTTGATCTCATTGGTAACCCATTCACTGTTTAATAACATGCTATTTAGTTTCCGTGTGTTTGAATGTTTTTGAGTTTTTACTGTAGTTGATTTCTAATTTCATGCCATTGTGGAACAAGAAGATGCTTGATAGGATTTCAGTCTTCTTGAACTTGCAGAGACTTGTTTTGTGTCCTAACATGTCAATTTTTGAGAATTTTCCATGTGCACTTAAAAAGAATGTATATTCTGCAGTTTGGGGATGAAATGTTCTGTAAATGTCAATTAAATCCATGTGACCTAGTGTGTCATTTAGGGTCACTGTTTCCTTGTTAATTTTTTGTCTGGAAGATCTATACAGTGATGTGAGTAGGGTGTTAAAATCCCCTACTATGGCCCTGGCTGGTTTGGCTCGGTGGATAGAGCATTGGCCTGCATACTGAAGGGTCCCGCTCAAGGGCACATGCCCGGGTTGCAGGCTTGATCCCCAATGGGGGGCATGCAGGAAGCAGCCGATCAATGATTCTCTCTCACCATTGATGTTTCTATCTCTCTTCCCCTTCTCCCTTCCTCTCTGAAACCAATAAAAATATATATATTTTTTAAATCCCCTACTATGATTGCATTGTTGTCAATCTCTCCCTTAAGGTCTTCCAGAAGTATCCTATATAATAAAACCCCAATATGCAAATCGACCGAGTGGCGGAAAGACCAGCAGAACGTCCGGTCACTATGACATGCACTGACCACCAGGGGACAGATGCTCAACGCAGGAGCTGCCCCCAGCCCACAGGCCCTGACCAGCAGCGGTGGCAGTGGGCGGGGCTGGCAAGCAGGCTGCGCCAGGCCGCCAGCCAAGGCAGGTGCCAGCAGGGGCCCCGATTGCCCCGCCCGTCGCCCCAAAGATCACCCTTGATCGCCAGTCAGGCCTAGAGACCCTACCCATGCATGAATTTTGTGCACTAGGCCTCTAGTTTTATATATGTGGGTGTTCCTATATTGGATGCATATACATTAACCAGGGTTATATCCTCTTGTTGATTCAACCCCTTTTGTATTATGTAGTGGCCTTCATTATCTCTTGTTACGGCCTTTATTTTGAAGTCTGTTTTATCAGATGTGAGTATTGATTCACCAGTTGTTGTTTGTTTGTTTGTTTTTCATTTCTATTTGCATGGAAATTTTTTTCCCATTTCTTTATTTTCATCCTAAGTGAGTCTCTTGTAGACAGCATATATTTGGGTCATGTTTTCATATCCATACAGCTACCCTATGTCTTTTGATTGGAACATTTAAGCCATTTACATTTAAGGTTATTATTGATAGGTACTTGTTTGTTGCCATTCTTATTCTTTATGTCTGTGTTCCCCTCTCTTTCCCTATTTCTTCTTTTTACAACAGCACCTTTTAGCATTTCTTGCAGTACTAGTTTGGTGGTAATAAACTCCTTTAGCCTTTTTTTTTTGTCTGTGAAGCTCTTTATTCACCTTCAATTTTGAATGATAGCCTTGCAGGATAGAGTAGTCTTGGATTTAGTTCCTTGTTCTTCATTACTTTGTATACTTCGTGCCACAACCTTCTGGCGTGATGTGTTTCTGTTAAGTCTGCTGACATTCTAATGGGAGCTCCCTTGTAGGTAACTTTCTTTCTCTTGCAGCCTTTAAGATTCTTTCTATGCCTTTAACATTTTCCATTTTAATTATAATATGTCTTTTTTTTTAAAAACATATTTTTATTGATTTCAGAGAGGAAGGGTGAAGGAGGGGGAGAGAGAGATAGAAAAATCAATGATGAGAGAGAATCGTTGACCGGATGCCTCCTGCACACCTCCCACTGGGGATCAAGCCCACAACCCGGGTATGTGCCCTTCACCAGAATCGAAACTGGGACCCTTCAGTCCACAGGTTGACACTCTATCCACTGATCCAGACTGGCCAGGGCATAATTATGATATATCTTGGTGTGGGTCTTTTTGTGTTCATTTTGATTGGAGCTGTCTGTGTTTCTTGGAATTGTGTGACTTTTTCCTTAACCAGGTTAGGGAAGTTTTTTGTTATCATTTGTTCAAACAGGTTCTCTATTTCTTGCTCAGATTTTTCTTCTTCTACTCCTGTGATGCAGATGTTGTCGCATTTCATGGTGTCCCAAAGCTCCCTTAATCCTATATAATTCTGGAGTGAACTAAAAGTAGTATTGTTTTTCCTAACTGCAGAAAATTAAATATTCTTTCTTTTGAAACTAGGTATATGAAGTACACGGTAATAACATCTGACTAATCTCTAATTTTATACTGTGTTTACTTCTATATTGTTTTATTCTTCTTTTCAAAGACAAAAGCTAATGGCTTTTGCTCATATGTAGAGGAAGCATTTCTGTGTTCTCCTTTTAAAACTTAAAATCCCATACAAGCTACCCAGAAATTATTTAAGATCCTTCAGTGCTATTTTGTTTCCTGTCATTATTTTTCATTAGCTAAATGGGATTTAACACAATAAAGGGTACAAAATTATTTTTATCATATATCTTCAACTTTATATTATACCTTAAAGATCAACCTGAAATGTAATAACCTAAATTATCCTGGCATAATAATCTATTTGGAGTGTGATAGCCAAATGTATATAGCACATGGTATTTTCATAGGGAATTAAAAGCCTCATTTGTTTAACTTCTTATTTAAAGATACTTTTCTAGAGAAATATTTTAAGGCAGTGGCAAAACAACAGTAGGTTGTTAGAAGACTTGCCTTCTAGCCCAAACTCTGTCATTTATCAGCTTTGTGTCTTTGGACAAGACACTCAAGCCCCATTTGTTTCCTCAGATAGAAATAGAGCCAGTAATCCAGGCTTTGACTTCTTACTAGGTTGTTGAGAAAATCATATGAGATGATTATATGGAAACACTTTGGACACTCTAAAACCCTTTATTAATGTGTTATGTTAATATGGAAGCTGGGAACTAGAAATAGCCACATTTACTAATTTGAAACAAAAGAAGTGGGTGATTGAGAACATTGCATATTCATCTCAGTATAAGTAACTAGAGGCCCAGTGCACAAGTAGGGTCCCTAGGCCTGGCCGGCGATGGGGCCTTCCGGCTGCCGGCCAGGGCCTTCATTCTGCACCACCCCCTGGTGGTCAGTGCATGTCATAACGAGCAATTGAACTCCCCGTCAAACTCCCGAGGGACACTTTGCATATTAGCCTTTTATATAGAGAGATACTTGTTTTGGAAGTGTTAATTAAGTCATCTGAAGTGCAGATATGACATTTTAGAAACATTTGTAAAATAAAAGTTGCTTTGGTCTTGATAATGTTCCTTAATACTGAAAATACTTACAAATAAGTATTTTAGATTTAGAACAAAAGGCTTCAAAATTATTAAAAATATCTGTTTACTTATATTTGATTGAGCTTTTGTTGTAAATTAAAATACATTCTACATTATTATAATTCTGATATTTTGCATATTAAAGCAGAATGGTGGAACTCTTTTCTGGCTAGTTAGGTTAAAATCTTACAAACCTATATCAAGTTCTTGTATAGCCTGTTTCAGATATTATTGTCAGTGTATTTATATTTTCTAGTGGTTTTTAATTATCAAGTATGGCCAGCTAGTCCTTTGGTTTTGCAATTTGAGGAGGAAAAGTGATAATTACTAAATTTTAGTAGGTTATGGTTTGATTGTTCTAGCATAGGCTGCTTGGTGTTAGAAAACTTGTACAGGAAAAGGGTCAGCATAAGGTGAGAAATGTGAATGTGCTCTCCTTTGAAGGATTCTGCTGTTTAACCTGAGAATTAATGTTTTCAACAGATCCCCTGTAAGCAGCTTACAGATTCGCTATGATCCACCAGGCAACAGCAGTTTGGAAAATCTGCCTCCAGTAGCAGCCAGCATAGAACAGCTTTTGGAGAGGCAGTGGAGTGAAGGACAACAATTTTTATTAGAACAGGGTACTCCTAGTGACAGTAAGTATTCTTTTCTTGTCTTTAAAGAAAGATGAATAGATGGAATGGGTGGATAAAACAACAGAGAGGTGGATAGGTGCAGAAGTCACGCTTCATCAAGAATAGCAATGAAATGATGATATATGTTTTATATTAAAAGGTAAGAAAAATGTAATATAGTAGCTTATTGGAACAAATTCTACAGTTTTACTGCTTGATCTTATATCCTGCCTTTACATACTTTAGCAGATCATGGGTAGCTTTCTTAAATGTCAGTGTGCTTTAGTCTCCCATTTGTAGAATGGGAGTAATAATGTACCTATATCATAGTTTTGAGGATTAAATGACATAAAAAATGTAAGGAACATTGCCTGACTCATAGAAAGCTCTAATCCATTCACTGGTTATTGTTACTGTTTATAATTATTATAATATGGATACATTGTTTCTCATTGTATTTTGTTCTGATCAATTTTTAACTTTTACTAAAATACACGAGTTATATTTTTCTCTTAGCTTAATTTTGAATAAAAGTTGCTCATCTCAGGAGAATTTATTGTAAACAGTGCATATAGTCAAGTATGTCAACTATCTTGATTTTATAATTTGTATGAGAAAGAATAATAATTACCAAATTATATATATGTAAATAATATACATAGTTTTATATACTACATGTCATTTACTTTTTAAATTATATAATATATTTATATATACATATTTAGTATCTTTACAACTTTAAGTATTGACAGGGAGACCATGGGTAAAAAATGCCAAACAGCAAAGTTACAGTACAGGTAGTGGTTAGCTGGAAAAGTGGCCTAGTGTTAAGGATATATTTGGGGGCAGGATGAGGAATATGTGGTTTTTATATTTTGGGATATAAATTTTTGCTGCTTTATTTTATTAAAACACTAGAAGCCCAGTACACAAAATTCGTGCATGGGTGGGTTCCCTAGGCCTGGCCGGCAATCAGGGTCTATCAGGTTCCCCACCTCCCCGCCTCCTCCTTCCCTTGCCGCCTGCATCTGCCACCACCCACCCCTAGTTCCCTGGCCCAGCCCGGGGCCTGGCCCTGATGAGGTGATCGGGACCTGCTGGCTGGGGAAGGGACAGGAGGAGGGATCCAGGAGGTTGGCCGCTGGCCCCGAGGAGGGAGCAGGCCCTCGGCCCCCCTGGGAAAGGGGCCGTGTCCGCCGCCACCCACCCCCAGTTCCCCATCCCAGCACAGGGGCCTGCCGGCGGAGGGGAGGGACTTGGAGGTTGGCTGGCAGGCCCCATGGTTGATTGGGGCCTGTAGGCTGGGTGCAGCCCCTGCGTTGAGCGTCTGCCCCCTGGTCATAATGACCAGTCGTTATGGTCATTCCTTAGTAATGGTTGCTTAGGCTTTTATATATATAGAATAGATTTTGCTTATGGTTAGTAGACAAGCGCCATAAATTGTATTTTTATGAATGGTGCCCTGACAGAAAAAACATGCTTATTGTAAGGAAATTCATGCTGGGATAATCCTTTAAATGATAGCTGGAGGACAGGTTTTGCTTAGTCTTATTGCATCTCATTTGGGTGCTCTAAGAGTTTCTTTGTGGGATCTTGAAGAGGAGGGATAAAAGTTAAATCCTTGGGAAATGACCATATGTGTTTGTACCAGTAGAATTGTATCTTTTTAAGGCCCTGAGGGCATGTTAAGCAAATACAACTTTTTAAGGCATAGAACTTTTAAAGTGTCTGTCACTGTGGCTAACAGTAGCACTCTGTGTTGTCATTCTAGAGGTCAGAGTTTGTTTTGTTTTTTTGAGGTGATGAGGCAGGACAGAAACTAAGCCTGTTTACAGATAATGAGCCTTCTCTGGGATTGGGGGCTGCAGTGCACACACACACTGCCCCCTGCTGGGAGATGTGTGCATTAGCATTCTGAGCAGCTGGGCTTGGGGGTTCCTCACCTGTCTGGTAGCATAATTAACCAAGCAGCAAACAAAAGCATATGGTGGTTATTGTGTTGAAGGATATTGTTATGATTCTTTCTCACTTTATGCTATTAATGTAAAATTATCTAAAATGGCACTTTGATGTTTAATTAGGTTTTTATTTTGATGAAAATAAAATGTTTTTGTCTTTTTTTTGAGAAGGAAATTACCTGCACCAGGTGGGTGCTTTTTTGGTTATGCTTATATATGTACAAATATATTATGGTATATTTATAACTACATATAAATTTAGGAATAAAACCTAATCATTTAGAAATGCTTTACAGAATTTCTATTTTTCTATTTCACCTTATTTCTAAAGTTATTGACACTTAAGTCCTTAAAGTACTTAGCCTTGTGTGTGAACTTGTCTTTGTTAAAAACTATCCAAATGTTTGCTAGTTTTAGGAATGCTGAAATCATTACACCAACTTCAAGTTGAAAATCGAAGATTAGAGGAACAAATTAAAAACTTAACTGCCAAAAAGGAACGCCTTCAGTTATTGAATGCACAGCTCTCAGTGCCTTTTCCAGCAATAACAACAAATCCTAGTCCATCTCATCAAATTCATGCATTTTCAGCACAGAATGGTATGAAGATATTTATCGTGTATCTATGGAAAGTAGGCTAGACTTTTAATACCTTTTAAATAAGTGAATAATAACTTACATGAAGATGTAGAAAAGGAATGATAGGTTATTTCAAAGAACATAAAGAATCCTGTTAAGTGATGAACTTGTTCCAACTTTATCACATAGTTTAATGATAAATTTTATTTAAATGTATAATGATATTTTTATTGATTTAAAGCCATGATATTCAATAGACAAAGATTTTTATTATTATTATTTAAACTGGTCTTAAGAAGAGCAAAACTTAATTTTTATGTGTTTTTAATGTGTGCTTCAGGATAAACTTTTAGATAAGCCTTTAATCTTATACGTGATGTAATTAATAGGGAAAATAGGTTATTTTTTCTTTTCTTTTTCTAGCTCCTACTACTGATTCCTTGAACAGCAGTAAGAGCCCTCATCTAGGAAACAGCTTTTTACCTGAGAATTCTCTTCCTGTATTAAATCAGGTAATTTTGGTGTGTTTAGTTTAATTTGTGTATTTTACTTACAAACAAGAGTATATCACATTAAATGTTTTTTAATTATTTTAAACAGTTTTTCTGTGTTCCTTACAATTTAAATTTCTGTTTTTTCTTCCATTAGGACTTAACCTCCAGTGGACAAAGCACCAGCAGCTCATCAGCTCTTTCTACTCCACCTCCTGCTGGGCAGAGTCCCGCTCAGCAGGGCTCAAGCGTTAGTGGAGTTCAGCAGGTCAATGGTGTGACGGTGGGGGCGCTGGCTAGTGGAATGCAGACTGTAACATCCACCATTCCTGCAGTTCCTGGAGTGGGTGGGATAATTGGAGCTTTGCCAGGTAACCAACTGGCAATTAATGGCATTGTAGGAGCTTTAAATGGGGTTATTCAGACTCCTGTCACAATATCCCAGAACCCTACCCCCCTCACCCATACAACTGTTCCACCTAATGCAACTCATCCAATGCCAGCTACACTGACTAACAGGTGAGAAACTTACTTAAATATATTTTAGGTTTTTCAGTGCAACCTAATACCATGTTGTCCATGTTTTAGATTGCTATTTTTATGTGCTCCTTGTACTTTAAGAAATTAAAGTCCACCAAACCTTTAAACCAAGTATATTATACTGAGAGCCATTTATTTTTGAAACTTAACTAACTCTGAATAAAGCAAAATTAAACCACTTTAGTAACAAAACATTAAATATAATCTGTGCTGAAAATTTCAGTCTTGATCTGTGATGTATATTTTAAATACTAATTTTTCTTATCCCTGTGTATGTTGCCTTCATGTATCATAAATTCTGAAGAAAAGAAATGTTGTAATGAAGATCACATAAGAATATTGATTTCTTAAAATTGAGCTATGTAATTTCCTTAGTTTTATAATAAAAAATCTTTGGATGAGGTTTAAATATTTATCTTGAATATCTAGGGAGTGAGACTCTCTGTTTCATTGTACTAGAATTTTATGTGAATGTTTGTTCAGAATAAGGAGACTAAGATCATGTTATTGAACATACTTTTGAGGAATAAATCACTTAAATGGATTTTCAGTGGGTACTAGTAAACTTCTTTATGGCTCTCTTCATTGGTGCTTAATTTTACTGATCATTGGGACCATTTAAAAAGGTTAGGTCAAATCACTCAATAATATGTTTGGGTTATTTCTTGTTTTAAATATGTGTTAGTGGGGGGTTAAATGATTCTTGAATAATTAAGAATAAATTATTACATGTGCATGTTATAAACACATGTAAATTTCTATTCCATAAAATAACTTAGTGCCTGCTTGGTTTACAATAAAAAAGGAAAACAAAACATTTCTCGACAATGTGAATTCTTATTTACTTATTTATCTGTATGCATGCTTACACATGTGTGCACACACATGTGCACACAGAAATAAATTTGTACATATTGTTTCCAAAAAGTGTTATAATTAAAAACTTGACTTAACTTATGAAACATCAAATCAAAGAGTGGTCTTTCATTTTACATTTAAAAAAAAAAAACACATTAAAGGTATAGAGTAGAAAGTAAGAATTTTCATCTTTTTTCAGTGCCTCAGGACTAGGATTACTTTCTGACCAGCAAAGACAAATATTTCTTCATCAACAGCAATTTCAGCAGTTGTTAAATTCTCAACAGCTCACGCCAGTAAGTGCTTCCTTTTGATAATATTTGATTTTTATTAGGAGAAAGTGATCTAAGTTATAATAGATATTCCGTGTGCCTTACTGATTATACATTTTGGGAAATAACATTATGGGATGCATAATATAAAAATAGTTTGTCTTGTCATTTGGTATTATCTGTAATATCTATAGTGACATTATATTAATTCATTTACAAATATTAGAACATGTGATATGGTACTCTGGTAGATTCTGGGATAGAGTGGTGAGCAAGATTTTGTATTTTCATGGAGTTTCATTCTGATAGGGGAGATGGACAATAAATACATACTTTTTGGTAGAGAAGAAAAATAAAGCAGGATAAGGGAATAGAGAACAGTGACATGAGGGCCATTTTTATAGGATGGTCCAGCTTTTTTGTGTAGGTGACTTTTGAGCACAGATCTGAATACAAGTTGAAGAAGCATGACATTCTGGCATGGGAATAGATGAGAAAGCACACTCCAGGTAGAGGGAATAGCAGTTGTAAAAGACCTCAGCTGTGTAAGTGTTTATGTTTTCGAGACTAGAAAAAAGGCTGGCATGACTTCAGGATGAGAGAGGCTCATGCAGAGGAAAGAAGGTCAGATAGGTGGTTTTGGTCCAGAGTTCATAGACTGTCTTGTTTAGCTGTCTGTGGCAAGAAATTTAGATTTATCTTAAGTGCGATGGAAAGCAATTGGTGATTTTTTTTTTTAACTTTCTTTATGGATATTCTCCAGTGTACCAATAGAGAGTATAATATACTAATCACCTAGCTTTAATAATTATCCAAATTTTTTTAAAGTTTTTTTAAGAGGTTTTTTTTTTTTAATATATTCTCACTTTTTCTTTCAGGATTATTTAAAACTAGAGGCCCGGTGCATGAATTCATGCACGGGTGGGGTCCCTCTGGGTGGCCTGCAGGGATGGGGCTGAAACCTGCATTTCAACGCCACCTGTAGCTCCTACCTGCTGCTCCCGCTCATCCCAGCCCCACTTGCCTGCCATGGGCTTGCGCCCAATCAGTCCCGATCGGGAGAGGCTCGTGCTGCCACAGCAGTGCTCGCCAGCCGAGCCCTGCATCTGGCACCCTCTCCAGGGGAGTGGCCTGTGGGATGGAGGCTGAAACCAGCTCTCCAACATCCCCTGAGGGGTCCTGGATTGTGAGAGTGCGCAGGCCAGGCTGAGGGATCCCACTGGTGCACAGTTGGGCTGGGGAGGGACCGTGGGAGGGCTCCAGGGTGTGTCTGACCCATCTTGCTCAGTCCTGATCCGCTGGACCCCAGCAGCAAGCTAACCTACCAGTCAGAGCATCTGCCGCCTGGTCGTCAGTGTATGTCATAGCGACTGATTGACTGGTCAACTGTCTGCCCCCTGGTGGTCTGTGCACGTCATAGCAAGCAGTTGAGTAGCCTAAGCGTATCATTAGCATATTACGCTTTGATTGGTTGTTCGGTTGTTCTGCTGTTTGGTCTATTTGCATATTACCCTTTTATTATATAGGATAATTAATTAGAGGGCTTTGAACAGAATAGTGACATAATAATCACATTTTTAAAAGATGAGATGAGTTTAGCTGCTGCATTATGGAAAATTGTGTGTATTAGGAGGGGAGATGGTGGCAAGAATAGAAACAGGAGCAGTCTAGGTAGATGTTGGTTTCTTAAAATAGCAGGATAAATGTGGCAGAAAACTGTCTGAAATTTTGTTGTTGTTATTAATCCTCACCCAAGGATATTTTCTCCATTCCTTTTTAGAGAGAATGAGAAGGAGTGGGAGGTGGGGAGAGGGAAAGAAACAATGATGTGAGAGAGACACATTAATTGGCTGCCTCATGTTTTCGAAATGGTGCAGGATCGAACCTGCAACCCAGGTATGTGGCCTTGACCAGGAATCAAACCCATGACCCTGTGGTGTGCAAGCCAATGCTATAACCATTGAGAAACACCAGCCAGGGCTGGAATTGTATATTTTGAAGTTAGAACCAACAAGTCTTGTTTGTTGGACATTCAAGAAAAAGAAGAGTCCTAAAGAGTTGGATGTTGACTTTTACTGAGATTTGGATGACCAGAAGGAACAGGTTTTAGTGAGAAAACAGGAGTCTGATGTGAACATACTGAGTTTAAGATATCTGTTTAGATGTCTGTTTAGATGAGCTGTGCACTAGGCAGTTGTATGAGTCTGAAGTCCAAGGAAAGAATGCAGTTGAATATATAAATTTGGGGTCATCGCTGCATATGTGATGTATAGATGCATAAGATTTGATAAGACCTGAAGACAGTCCTGGACATCCTGGGCAAGGAGAATAACCTAGTAAAGGAGCTAGGAAGAAAGTGGCCGTTGAGTTAGGAGGGAACTGAGAAAGCCTCCGCCGAGAAAATGTGCCTAGAAAGGACTTTGCTGTGTAAAATGCCTCTGGAAGGACAAGCAAAAATTGACTGTTGGATTTGACTGTCTGGAAGTTTTTCACAAATGCGGTTTTGGTGAGAAGTAAAAACCTCACTGAGTGGTTCAAAAGAAAATTGGAAGAGAGGAAGTGAAGGTAGCATAGAGACAACTAAAGATATTTTTATGTAAAAAGCAGAGAAATGGGCACCTAACAGAAGAAAGACATGGTCTAGGGAGGTAGTTTCTATTTTTTTTTAATATGACAGCATATATGTATATCAATGGGTTAATTTCTAGTGCAGGAGAGAGGAAGGATAGGGCCAGAACAGCAAAGTTCCTAAGAAAGGAGAGAAGCTGAGCGTAGCGTTGTATTCTAAGAGAGCAGGCAGAGCAGTTGTCAGTGGATTTTTTGATAGGAGGTTGAGGAAATTCACTTTTAATGTTTTAAATTTTTAATCCTACATAATAAAATGGTAATATGTAAATTACCATCACTCTGCTACGCCCACGATTGGGCCAGCAGGAGGCGCAGGGGGCGGGACTCAGGGTGGCCGGGGTAGCTGATTGGGCCAGCAGGACGCTGAGCCATGGCTGCGCCGGAGGCTTTCGGAAGGCCTGGTGCACCGGCGGACAGCCGGCCAGCTCCCCCGCGATCAAAAGCCAAAGCGGGGGAGCTGGCCGGCTGTCTGCTCCGGCACAAGGCCTTTCGAAAGCCTCCGCCACACAGGAGGCTTTCGGAAGGCCTGGTGCACCGGTGGACAGCCAGCCCGCTGGTGCACCAGGTGCATGATTAAATCATGCACTGGGCCTCTAGTTAAATTATAAGTAAAGTTATCAGCTGAGGGAGAATGGAGTATTTGTGTTTAAGAATATGGAACAGCCTGGCTTGTGTTGCTCAATGGTGGGTGTCGACGTATGAACCAGGAGGTCACAGTTCAATTCCCAGGTGTGGGCTCGATCCCCAGGAGGGTTGTACAGGAGGCAGCCAATCAATGATTCTCTCTCATCACTTTTGTCTCTCCCTCTCCCTTCCTCATTGAAATCAATACAAATATATTATATTAAAAAAAAGAAGAAGATGTGGAATAAATACCTTGGTGAAAAGGGAGAAAGAATTAACTAAGACACATGTGGAAGGAAGTGTGTGGCTCACAGACAAGGGCAGCACTGACTGACCCTCTGTAGTCATCGATTTAAAGTGAGACCAAGTTGATATGGTTGTGTGACTTTTCTCCAGCTTCATTTCCTTAGCACATTTCTTTAAGTTAGACTACCTGGACAAGGTACTCTTCGGTGAACTCAGAATTTTTAGTCAAAAATATGCTGAAAATATTTGTTTTAATTCTAAGGCATTTTCACTCTCACTGTATTTATAGTGATACAAAGATAGATTGTACATAATTTTGTTTTTGTTTTTTTGTTAATCCTCACCTGAGGATACTTTTCCATTGCTTTTAGATAGAATGGAAGGGAGGGAGGGGAAGAGAGAGAAAGAAACATTGATGTGAGAGAGACACATTGATTGGTTGCCTCCTACACCCTCCCCGCCAATCAGGGCCAGGGATTGAACCTACAACCCAAGATACATGCCCTTGACCAGGAATTGAACCGGAGACCCTTTGGTGTGTGGGCCAACACTCTAACTACTAAGCAATACCAGCCAAGGTTGTATATAAATTCTTAAATGCTTACACTGAAATGTGATCTTGTTTTATTATCTCATGCCTCATCTTAATATGAAGTACTAAAATTTAGTTTATTTGGAGTTCTTCCATTAATCAATATTTTTACTCTAATAATAGCACATATCGATGTCATATTTCCAGAATATGGTTAAGGAATTTTTAGCACAAATTGTTGCTCAGAAACCGGTAAAGTTTGCTCATTTATGTAAGCAAGAGTTTTATTATAAGGCACACTTTCTTCTCCCGTTTTAAGAAAAACTCTTGCTTGATCCTACAGCCCCCACCAGCTGATACCCTATTTCTCTGCTTGCTATCCCCTCCTGATGACCTTCATATTGCTGAGTCCCGTGGTCAGTTCTAGTTCTTCATCTCACTTGACCTGACTGGCGACAGCATTTAACAGAAATGATCACTCCTCCTCGAAACCCTTTCCGACCTTACTTTCCAGGGCACCACATTATCTTGTTTTCCTACCTAACTGGGCCTCCTTTCCTAGGTCCTTCTCTCCTCCTCTGCCCCTTACTGTGTTTCAGAATTCAGTGATCTCCAGTCATGTAGCTTTAAAGACCTTTCGTATGCAGGTACTTGCTTCTCCAGCCCTAACCGCTCTCTGGAATTTCACACATCTTTACCCAACTGCTTACTTGATGTCTCCACTTGGCTATCTTGCTAGACATTTCAAGCACAACATGTCCCAAACCGACATGGTAATCTTCCACCACACACCTCCTCCACAGTTTCCCTTCCTCAGCTGATGGCAAGTCCGTCCTTCCTGGTGCTTCAGCTAAAAACCTTACGGTCATCCTTCACTCCTCTTCCTCTGGTGTCTCACATTGATTCCATCAAGAAATCCTAAATCCGGTTGTATCACTCCTCTGCTCAAAACCTTCCACTGGCTTCCCATTTCACTGAGTAAAAGCCTTACTGCTTGCTGTATGCTCTTTCCTCCTCTTTGCTCCCTCCACTCCAGCACCCCTGGTCTTGCTATCTTCTTTGATCATACTGTATGTTCTCTGACGTAGCCCCTTAGCAATGGCTGTTCCATCCGCCTAGACGCCCCCTCCCCATATCCACTCAGAGAATTCCCTGACCAATCCATTTCATATGACCCCCACCCCTGCCATACTCTCTCTCACACACTTCTCTCTCTCCTGACCTTTATTTTTATTTTTTGTTTTGTTTTGTTAATCCTCACCTGAAGATATTTTTTCCATTGATTTTTAGGGAGTGGAAGGGAGGGGAGAGACAGAGAGAGAGAAACATTGAGGTGAGAGAGATACATTGATTGGTTGCATCCTGCACTTGACTTGACCAGGGCCAGGGATTGAGTCTGCAACTGAGGTTCATACCCTTGACTGGAATCAAACTTGTGACCCTTCAATCTGTGGGCCGACACTCTAGCCACTGAGCCAAATAGACTAGGCTAATTTTTTTTTAATTGATTGACCTTTAGAGAGAGGGAGAGAGAGAGAGAGATAAAGATCAAATGGTTGCCTCAGACCAGAACCTGCAACCCAGCTCTGTGCCCTTGACTGGGAATCGAAACTGACACCTTTAAGGGCTAGTTTCTGTAGGTTGATGCTCTAATCACTGAGCAACACCAGCCAGGGCTCCCCTGACCTTTAGCAATAATCATATTCTAACATTTTTGTTGGTCTCTCCCTCTTCCTCCCAGGGTGGACTATATATAAGGACAGGGGTTTCTCTCCCCTCCCCTCCCCCATATGTCTCAAGCACAAAATACATGTCTCAAAACATGGCCTGGCACATAGTAATCACTCAAGAAATGAATTATATGCTTGCTATAAAGAATAGTCTCATTTACATCAAAAAAGCACCCTTTCTGTCGGCTTGAATAAGTTCCCAGAATTAGAGGAAGGATTTGACCCACATAGTGCATTCTAAAGTCAAATACAGATCATTTGTGAATTCTGTAAGTTGCTGTTCTTGATTTTCATGGATAACCTAGTTTTAGAATAGTGGTTTCCTGTATTTGTTTGCCCTTACTGAAAATAAGCCATTCACTGATGTTATTGACATTTTATATTAGACTAGAGGCCCAGTGCACGAAATTTGTGCACTCAGGGGGCGGTCCCCAGCCTGGCCTGTGCCCTCGCATAGTGCGGGAGCCCCGCAATCGATCTCCCCAAAGAGGTAGGCCCCACCCACCCATCCGGGGCTCCTCGATGATTGCCCCAAAGAGGTAGGCCAGAGCTGGGGGTCCTGCCCCCGTCGTCACCGCACGGAGCCGCCCGGAACCGCCTCTGCGCCGCACACGCAGCGTCAAGTCCCTGCCCACCCGCACATGCCTGCTGTGCACACAGCCTCCTGGTGATGGATTGTTATGGCGTGAGGGTGTGCGGGCATCACGGCCTGAGGGCGTGACGACCACATAGGCTTTTATTAGTATAGACAGTTACTATCCAGTGCAGTGTATTTTTCCAGATGAGATGCTAGTTTTCTTTCTTAGTATTATGAATGTAACTTACATTTAAATATTAAAGAAGAAAATAGCACTGGCTGGTTTGGTTCAGTGGATAGAACATCGGCCTACGAACTGAAGAGTCACAAGTTCAATTCCAGTCAAGGGCATGCACCTTGGTTGCAGGCTTGAACCCTGGTCCCGGTTGAGCACATGCAGAGGCAACCAATTGATATGTCTCACGTTCATATTTTTGTCTCTCCCACTCTCTTCCACTCTCTCTAAAAATCAATGGAAAAATATTCTCGGGTGATTAAAAAATAAATAAAAATAAAGAAGAAAATAGAAAAGGCAGACTTTACTGACTGCTGAATTCTGTGACAGGGAACTCATCTTCTCTCACATGTTTTTACCTAAGGAGCAACATCAGGCCCTTCTGTATCAGTTAATGCAACAGCATCACCACCAGCAACATCACCAACCTGAACTACAGCAGCTACAGATCTCTGCACCAACACAAATACCGATAAACAACCTACTTGCAGGTACTCAGGCACCACCACTTCACCCAGCTACCACCAACCCATTTCTCACCATCCATGGCGATAATGCAAGTCAGAAAGGAACAGTAAGTATCTTTGTATTATTATATCTAATGAAATAAAAAGAATTTTGTTGATTAATCAGAAGAATTTTATTGATTAATTAGAGATTATTCTCTCTGATCTCTCCCATTTTAAAAAATACATTATTCTCCTGGTAATTTCTTCTTAAGTACCTGCTATATGTTAGACATCTTTTTTAAAATTTTTTATTTATTTCAGAGAGGAAGGGAGAAGGAGAGAGATAAAAACATCAATTATGAGAGAGAATCATTGATAGGCTGCCTCCTGCATGCCCCCTACTGGAGATCGAGCCCACAACCCTGGCATGTGCCCTTGACTGGAATCAAACCCGGGACCCTTCAGTCCGCAGGCTGACACTTTATCCACTGAGCCAAACCAGCTAGGGCTAGACATCTTTTTTTTTTTTTTTTTTAATGTATTTTATTGATTTTTTTACAGAGAAGAAGGGAGAGGGATAGAGAGCCAGAAACATCGATGAGAGAGAAACATCGATCAGCTGCCTCCTGCACACCTCCCACTGGGGATGTGCCCGCAACCCAGGTACATGCCCTTGACCGGAATCGAACCTGGGACCTTTCAGTCCGCAGGCCGACGCTCTATCCACTGAGCCAAACCGGTCAGGGCTAGACATCTTTTTTTATTAATTGTCACCTGAGGATATTTTTCCCATTGCTTTTTAGAGTGAGTGGAAGAGAGGGAGGGATGGGGAAGAGAGGAGGAGATAAACATCAATGTGAGAGAGACACATTGACTGATTGCCTCCCACATGCACCCCACCAGGGTTCTGAGAGTGAACATACAACCCAGGTACATGCCCTTGACTGGGAATTGAACCTGCAACTCTTCAGTGTGCTGGCTGACACTCTAAATATTGAGTCACACCGACCAGGCCAGATACAATAGTATGCAGGATTTCAGTCTTTAAAATAATAATGAGCTGTAATCCCATTTTTATTAATTTAATAAAAGTATACTCAAAGAGGTTAAAGATCAAAGGATAAAAGGCACATGTCACATCAGAACCCATGACTATTAGTCCATAAAAATTTCATTTTCCATAATACCATGTTACTACTTCTGTGGAAACGTCATCTTCAGGGGATGCTTTCTACATTCATTCCTTGTGAGTTCTGTTCCTGCAATGGGCATTTCTGTCTTTGTTTACCACTGAATTTCATGTTTATAAAACAACTGATAATGTTTACTAGTAAATGTATGTCTTTATATAATGCTAAAAAATAACCATGTTGACTTATAGAAAAAAAATGAATAACTGTATACACCACATTTTACCTCACTTATGATTTTAATTTAGAGGATATTACCTCAAATGTGGGCCAAAAATTGATTTAGCTAATGCATCTGATTTTGTTTGTTTTAACTGCAGAGACTTAGTGATAAATCCGGGCCTGTTGCTCAAGAGAAAAGTTGACAGTTGAGAAACGGTTAGAAATTGCCTGTCCTGCTGTCCTAGCACTTCATTGGCTGCTGTTGCAGTCCTCTTACGACACCTATGAAGAAACGCAACAAGAAACTAACCGCACAACAAAGGACTAATTGCCACAAGGACATTCTTTTAAGGCTTTGATTAATTTTCTTGTTGCTTTGTTGCACTGAAATGGAATTCCCATGTCCCCCACCCCTCACTCAGATTTTTTGAACTTTGAAAGAAAATTTAGTAACTAACTTTTGTCAGTGAAATAATTTACATGCAATGAGTTTATCAACCTAAGAGAAATTTAATATAGTTGGTACACAACTAATTTTGTTAAAATTGGAGAGATGAACAGCAAAACTAAAGACTTGCTTCATTTATAAACTATTGTATCTTGTACAAGTTGGAATGAAGCTTGTCTGGGTAACAAGTATATTTTGTTTGGATTACAGTGTGCTTGCTCTTTGAGTCAAAACAAATTTCAAGGAACTGTCCAATTTCTTCTGGAGTTTTATTGGTTATTGCAAATAAATAGGTCATAAACAGGGACTTGGTAATCTTTGTTATAAAAATTTCCTTTCTTATGGGATTTGGCCAATTTTGGTAATCAAGTTAGGAGGGTAATGTCTGCTTATGCTAAAGGTAATTTTCTTTTGCTAAATGCTTTTTCTTTAGTGTTAAGACCTACTCATATTTCAACAAAGCTTTGAGTTAAGTGAATTCTAAGGCTGCTGGGGGGAACAAGATCAATTCAAAGTGAAAGATTTCTTTCAGAAAGAGGGGCCACTCTGGAAACTGATGGTAGGGTTTGGCCTGAATCAAGTGCCTGTTAGTACCTCCATGGTGTTGAAATGGCTCTAACCAGCTGAGCTTGCACTATACTACACTATAGTCAGTCCTTGTAAGTAGCAGGGATAGTCAGTGTTGCACCAGCAGCCTTCCCCATGGTTCTGCCTTTATTAAAAACTTTCTATGCCACCATAGATAGCTCAGGCAAAACTATTACCTGGGTATTTATCCACTAATGAGTCACAAGGAAAATGAGTGGATTTGGTAAGAATTTTTGTTTTTTAATTTAAAAACTTCCCATTTCTGATATTGATTTCAAACAAAATAAGACAAGCAACCCACCGCTACAGTTCCTGAAACAGGTGAAGTCTGTATGACAGACCTACTTTGGGTAGCCACACTCCTGGTGTGACAGGATGGCTGTTATAAATTAAACAATTGGGGATATAATCATTGAACTGTTCTTAAATGTGTGAGTTATTAGTGGAAAAGACCCAGCTCTAATTAGACCTCCACTGTGTACTTAGCTGGAAGAACATGTTAATTCTGCAATATGTCTCTTGGTTAAACATTGCACAGTTCTTACCTCATTTCTGTAAATAAGGTTTTGTGAATCTGTTTTGTATTGTGAAAAATTCATAAGATAACATTGATATTTTGATTTGTAATATTTCTAATTAGTAGATTTAATTGAAAAGTAAAATTAATTTATTTTTATATGTTCAGGGGAATTTTAAAGAAAGTCAAATCTTTTGTAGATAATTTAAAAAATCGGTGTGGTTTATTTTACTTATTTAACCCACTGATTGTTATTCTGTAACAATTTGTATAAATTGCAAATTTTGAATGTGTTGTTATTTTACCTAGATGTAAAATTCCACATGTATTAAAGGAAATGTACAAAGTTTTTGTTAATAAAATTTAATAATGTTTATAACTCTGCCATTCTTCTAGTTTTATTGAGCTATAATTGACATATGGCACTGTATAAGTTTAAGGTGTACAGTATAATAATTTGACTTACATATATTGAGATGATTACCACAATAAGTTTAGTTGTCATCTCATAAAGATGCACAAGAAAAGAGAATAAATGTCTTTTTCCTGTGACGGGAACTCCTAGGATTTACTCTCTTAATAACTTTTAAATATACCATAAAGCAGTGTTGACTATAGTCATCATGTTGTACATTATATCCCTTAGCATTTATTTATCTTACTAGTGACCCGGTGCACGAAATTCGTGCATGTTAAAAGGGAATTAATTAAGAGGAAATCCAATCTAATAAAGAGGGAATATGCTAATTGACCATCATGCCCTCACAAAGATGGCAGCACCCACGGCCAATAAGGAGGGAATATGCTAATTGACTGCCAAGCCCTCAAAGATGGCGGTGCCCACAGCCACAAGATGGCAGTGCCCAGTCCTCTCAGCCCCACTGGGGCAGCACGCAGGCGGCACGGCTGGGCCCACCCCCAGGTGGGTCCAGCCGCTCCACGCACCTGCCTCCAGAGTTTCCCAGTACCCTCAGCCCCCCAGCCGCCCAGGGCCAGCCCGAGGCACAGGCAAGCCTTGGATGGCCGCCCAGGGCCACCCAAGGCACAGGTAACCAGGGCCAAGCTGAGGCTTGCGCTGCCGGCAGTGGCAGCAGCAGAGGTGTGATGGGGGTGTCATCTTCCCCTGATCGCTGGGTCACCTCCCACCCCTGAGGCTCCCAGACTGTGAGGGGACAGGCCAGGCTGAGGAACCCCCACTCCAGTGCATGAATTTTCATGCACCAGGCCTCTAGTATTTTAATATTGCTATTTGCCTTTTCTCTATAATAGAAGTGTCAGAGATGAAAGAAAATTAATAAAATGTATATGAAAATCTTCCTCCTGTCAGAGTCTGGGGCGCACCATTGGGCCAGCTGTGGGGAGGGACTGTGGGCAGTGGGCAGGCAGGCCAGCCCGCCCCCAAATAGGGTCCAGGGGGTCAATCGGGAGCCAGCAGCCTGGGGGAGGGGCCATGGGTGGTTGGCCGGCCAGCCTTGCCCCTGATCGAGGTGGGGGGGCTGATCTGGGGTGGGGCCGGGTTGGGGAGGGGCTGCAGGAGGTTGGCCGGCCGGCCCCACCCCCCCAATCCAGTCGGTTCGCTGGCTGCAGTGGGTGTCATAGCTACCGGTTGTTCCGTCATTACTGCGTTCTGGTTGCTGGCTTTTTATATATATAGATAACTGAAGGTTTGCACCGGTTGACCAATTCCCCCTCCCATTTCTGCCCTCCCCTGCCTCTGATACTTACAAATCTGTTCTTTTTCGGGTTTTTTGGTTAGGTTTTTCCTCCCTCCCTCCCTTCCTCCCTCCTTTCCTCCCTCCCTCCCTCCAGTATTTGTCTCTCTGTCAGTCAGCATAATGTCCTCAAGGCCCATCCATGTTGTCACAAGCACAGGGTTTCTTGTTTATGGCTGGATAATATTCCATTCTATAGATAATAGAGGCCCGATGCACAGAATTTGTGCAAGGGGCTTGGCCCTCGCAGCCCTGGTTGTCCGGAAGGATGCCTGGTCTAATTAGCATATTACGCTTTTATTATTATAGATACCACAATTTCTTTATCCATTCATCCATGGATGCATGCAGGTTGTTTCCATATCTTGGCTTCTGTAATAAAGCAATGAGCATGGCGGGGGTGTGGGGGGGCGCATATATCTTTTCCAATTAATATTTTTGTTTTCTTCAGATAAATACCCAGAAGTTGAATTGCTGGGTCATATAGTAGTTCCATTTTTAATTTGTTGAGGTACTGCCACACTATTTTCCATAGTGACTGCACCAATTTACATTCTCAGCAATAGTGCACAGGGTTCCCCTTTTTCCACTTTCTCGCCAACACTTGTTATTTCTGATATTGGTCAAAAGGTGTGAGGTGATATCTCATTGTGGCTTTTATTATCCTATCTAATAAAACAGTAATATGCAAATTAACCACCACTCTGCTACACCCACAAGCCATGCCCACCAACCACGCCCACCAGCCAATCAAGAGTGATATGCAAATTAACCCAGCCAAGATGGCAGTTAACTTGCATATCCAGGCGCAGAGCGAAGACTGAAGACAGTGGAGAAGGAAGCCAAGCACTGCAGAAGGGAGCAAAGCTGCAGAGAAGTAAGCAAGCGGGGCGGTGGAGAAAAGAGGGAAGCAGGCAGGGCGGGGGAGAAGGGAGTGAGTGAGGCAGCAGAGAAGGGAGGGAGCGAGGCAGTGGAGAAGGGAGGGAGCGAGGCAGCGGAAATGGGTGGGAGCGAGGCAGTGGAGATGGGTGGGAGTGAGGCAGTGGAGACTGGAAGGAGAGAGGCAGAAGAGACGGGTGGGAGCGAGGCAGCGAGAAGGGAGGGAGCGAGGCAGCAGAGAAGGGAGGGAGCGAGGCAGCGGAGACGGGAGGGAACTTCGCTCAGGCTGCAGGAAGCCCTATTCTTGCAGGAGTATTCCTGCAATGGGCGGCTAGTATTTACATGATGATTAATGATGTTGAGCATCTTTTCATACGGTACTGTTGGCTATCTAAATGTCTTCTCTGGAAAATGTTTATTCAGATCTTCTGCCCATTTTTTAAAAACATGTTTTTATTGATTTTTAAAGAGAGGAAGGGAGAGGAATAGAGAGAAATATCGATGAGAGAGAAGCATCATTGATCAGCTGCCTCCTGCAAGCCCCTACTGGGAATCGAGCCTGCAACCCGGGCATGTGTCTGTTTTTATGCCAAATACCATACTGTTTCAATTACTATAGCCTTCTAATATAGTTTGAAATAGGGGAGTGTGATTCCTCCAGCCTTCTTCTTTCTCAAGATAGGTTTAGCTATTTGGGTTATTTTGTGCTTCCCTACAAATTCTATTTCTATGCAAAATGATATTGGAATTTTGATAAGGATTGCACTGAATCTGTAGATTGCTTTGGGTAGGTATGGACATTTTAACATTATTAATTCTTCCAAACCATAAGCATCAAATTTCTTTCCATTTATTTGTGCCTTTTTCAGTTTGTTTTATTAATGTTTTATAGTTTTCAATATGGTCTTTCACCTCGATTAAATTTATTCCTAGTTATTTTATTTTTTGATGCATTTGTAAATGGGATTGTCTTCTTAATTTTTCTTTTTGATAGTTTATTAGTGTGAAGAAACAACAGATTTTTGTACATTGATTTCGTATTTTGCAACTTGACTAAATTTATTCTTATAATTCTTTGATGGAGTGTTTAAGTTTTCTATATATGTTTATCATGTCATCTGAAAAAGTGACTGTTGTGCTTTCTTTCCATTTGTATGCCTTTTCTTTTTCTTCCCTAATTGCTCCTGCTAGGACTTCCAATACTATCTATACTAATAAAAGGGTAATATGCTAATTAGACCGGACATCTTCCGGACGACCGTCCGGATGTCCTTCTGGACAGAGCCACATGGCGGGGCTGAGGCAGAGGCAGTTAGGGGCGATCAGGCTGGCAGGGGAGAGCAGTTAGGGGGATCAGGCCGGCAGGGGAGAGCAGTTAGGGTGATCAGGCCAGCAGGGGAGAGCAGTTAGGGGGATCAGGCCGGCAAGGGAGAGCAGTTAGGGGGATCAGGCTGGCAGGGGAGAGCAATTAGGGGGATCAGGCCGGCAGGGGAGAGCAGTTAGGGGGATCAGGCTGGCAGGGGAGAGCAATTAGGGGGATCAGACTGGCAGGGGAGCAGTTAGGGGCATCAGGCAGTCAGGCAGGTGAGCAGTTAGGAGCCAGCAGTCCTGGACATCCCCCGAGGGGTCCAGGATTGGAGAAGCTGCACAGGGGCAGAGGGACACCCCTCCCCTGGGCACGAATTTCATGCACCAGGCCTCTAGTGTTGAATAAAAGTGGTGAGAGAGTGTGTTCTTGTGTTGATCCTGATCTTAGAGGGAAAGCTTTTAGCTTTCCACAGTTGAGTATGATGCTAGGTATGTGCATGTCATATTATGCTGCCTTTCTTATGTTGAAGTATGTTTTCCCTATACCCATCTGTTTGGAGTTTGTAATCATACATGGATTTTGAATTTTTGTCAAATGCTTTTTCAGCATCTACTGAGATGCTCCTGTAATTTTAACCTTTTTGTTACTGTGGAGTATCAAATCGATTGATTTGTGGATGCTGAACCATCTCTGCCTCGCTAAAGTAAGTCCCACTTGATCATGTTGTATGATCCTTTTAATGTGTCTTTGAATTCAGTTTGTAAATATTTTGTTGAAAATTTTTGCATCTATGTTCATCAGGAATATTGGGATTTTTTTGTGTGGTGTCCTCTGTGTGGTTTTGGTGTCAGGTTAACGCTGCCCATGTAAAATAAGTTTGGAAGGGTTCCCTCTTTTATTTTTTGAAGAGTTTGAGAAGGATTAGTATTCTTTGAATATTTGGTAGAGTTTGCCTGTGAAGCAGTCTGGTCCTGGACTTTTGTTTCTTTGGAGGTTTTTGATTATTGGTTCAATCTCCTTGCCAGTAAAAGGTCTGTTTCAATTTTCTACATCATGATTCAGTTTTGGTAGGTTGTATGTTTCCAAGAATTTATCCATTTCTTCTAGGTTGTCCGATTTGTTGGATTATAATTGTTCATAGTAGTCTTTTATGATCCCCTGTATTTCTGTAATATTCAGTTATAACATCTTTTATTTCTGATTTTATTTGAGTCCTCTCTTTTGTGTGTAAGTTTATCTGCAATGTATCAGTTTTGTTTATCCTGTCAAAGAAACTGCTCTTAGTTTAATTGATCTTTTCTATATTCTTTTTAGTTTATATTTCATTTATTTCTGCCCTAATCTTTATTTCTTTCTTAGTTGGGGCTTCATTTGTTCTTTTATAGTTTCTTGAGATATAAAGTTATGTTGTTTATTTGAGACTTTTTTGTTTCTTGGGGTAGGCATCTATTGCTATGAACTTCTTAGAACTGCTTTTGCTTCATCTTATAAATTTGATATGTTACATTTCCATTTTCATTTGTCTCAAGGTGTTTTTTCTCTTGATTTCTTCTTTGACCCGTTGGTTATTCTGTAGAATGTTGTTTAATTTCCACATATTTGTGATTTTTTCAGTTTTCCTTGTGTATTTTCTAGTTTCATACCATTGTGGTTGGAGAAGATGTTTGATATGATTTCAATCCTCTAAATTTATTAAGACTTGTTTTGTGGTCTAAAATGATCTGTGTTGGAAATTGTTGCATGTTCACTTCAGAAGAATGTGTATCTATTGCTAATGGAATGCTCTGTAGCTGTCAGGTAGTCCATCTGGTTGAGCATGCTCACACCAATGTGACCTTATTGATTTTCTGTTTGGATGCTCTATCCATTGAGTAAGTGGGGAATTCAAGTTCCCTACTATTGTATAGCTTTCTATTTCTCTCTTTAGGTCTGATAATATTTGCTTTATGTATTTAGGTGCTTCTGTATTGGATGCGAAAGTATTTTTAAATAGATTTTTAAAAATATTTTAGAGAAGAAAGGGGAGAGAGAAAGGCATCATTGGTTGATTCTTACATGTGCCCTGACCAGGGATCGAACCCGCAACCCTGGTGTATCTGGATGAACTCTAAACAACTGAGCTACCCGGCCAGGACTGGATGCATAAGTATTTAAATATATTATATCCTCGTATTGGTTTGACCCTGTGGTCATTATATAGCACCCTTCTTTGCTCATTATAGTTTTTGTTTTAAATTCTGTTTTGTCTGATATAGCTACTCCAGCTTATTTTGGTTACCATTTGTATGGAATATATTTTTTACTTTTAGTCTGTGTGTGTCCTTACATCTAAAGAATGTTTCTTATAGGCAGCATATAGATGGGTCTTGTTTTTTTTTTTTTATGTATATGTATGTGTCACTGTATGTGTTTTAATGTCCTTTGGTATTAGTATCATTTGACCTCTTTATTATGATCTGTTGCCTGTGGTTAATAAAATAGCTTAAAATTATAACATCCTATTTTATTTTTATTTATTTTAAAGACTTTATTATTGAAAGTATTACATATGTCCCCTTTTTCCCCCCCATTGACCCCTTGTAGTTAACACCACACCCCACCCAGGCCTTCACCACACTATTGGCCTGTAATTCTCTTTCTTTGTAGTGTCTTTATCTGGTTTTGGAATTAGGATAATGCTGGCCTCGGGGAAAAGAATTTGGAAGTGTTCCTTCCTCTTGGATTTTCTGAAATAGTGTGAGGAGGATAGGTATTAGTTCTTCTTTGAATGTTTGTTAAAACTCCCCTGTGAAGCCATCTGGATCATGGCTTTTGTTTGTTGGGAGTTTTTTTATTACTGCTTCAATGTCATCAGTTGTTATTGATAATAACAGGCCTATTCAGGTTTTATGATTCTTCCTGATTCAGTTTTTTGAGATTGTATTATTCTAGGAATTTGCCCATTTCATCCACATTGTCCAGCTTATTGGCATATAGTTGCTCATAATACTTTCTTACAATTCTTTGTATTTCTGTGATGTCAGTTGTTTCTTCACCACTTTTGTTTCTAATTTTAATTATTTGGGTCCCATCTCTTTGTTTCTTGATGAGTCTGACTAAAGGTTATCATCTTGTTTATTTTTTCAAAGAACCAGCTCTTGGTTTCATTGATCTTTTGTATTTTTTTTTTTCAGTCTCTGTCATTTATTTCCACGCTGATCTTTATTTCCTTTCTTCTACTTACTCTGGGCTTTTCTTCTTGTTCTCTTTCTAATTCTTTAAGTTGTAGGGTTAAATAGTATATTATTAATAATTTTTTCTTGTATTTTGAGGTAGGCCTGTGGTGCTATGAGCTTCCCTCTCAAGACTGCTTTTGCTGTATCCCAGAGATTTTGAATTGTTGTGTTTTCATAGTCATTTGTTTCCAGGATGTTTTTTATTTTTTTTCTTGATCTCATTGGTAACCCATTCATTAATAACATGCTATTTAGCCTCCATGTGTTTGAATGTTTTTGAGTTTTTACTGTAGTTGATTCCTAACTTCATTCCATTATGATCTGAGAAGATGCTTGATATGATTTTTTTTTAATTTCTTTATTGATTAAGGTGTCACATATTTGTCCTCATCCCCCCATTCCCATCCCACACCCCTCCCCACGGATGCCCCAACCCCCTGTTGAACTTAACCATTGGTTAGGCTCATATGCATGCACACAAGTCCTTTGGTTGATCTCTCCCTCCCCACCACCACCCTCCCCTATCCTCCCTCTGAGGCCCGATAGTCCGATCGATGCCTCCTTGTTTCTGGTTCTGTTCTTGTTCATCAGTCTATGTTGTTCATCATTTCCCCTAGATGAGCGAGATCATGTGTCACTAGAGATATACTTATAAGAACTGAATGTGAGACGAGCAATAATAGTTATGCTGACAGGCAAATGAATCAGTCTGTAGTGAGTTTCTTTCTGGACCAACAGTTCTTTTGAGACCCAATATCAATGTCCACCAGTTCCTTATGTGTACATGTCGGCACTGACCCCTCAGCTCTGGATGGTGGACAAATGGTGGTAATGCAGGTCCGACTCCCTCTGGTTTGGTCTCGGCCGGACCCAGGGGCACGGCTTCACCCGGACCCAGGGGCACGTGGCCTCACCCGGACCCAGGGGGTGCGTGGCCTCACCTGGACCCAGGTGCGCGCGGCTTCACCCGGACCCGGGACCCAGCCTCACCCGGATCCAGGGGCACACGGCCTCATCTGGACCCTGGATCCAGCTTCACCCGGACCCAGGGGCGCGCGGCCTCACCCGGACCCAGGGGCGCGTGGCCTCTCCCAGACCCAGGGGCGCGTGGCCTCACCCGGACCCAGGGGTGGCTTGATATGATTTTAATCTTATTGAACTTGTAGAGACTTGTTTTGTGTCCTAACATGGGCTGTCTTTAAGAATGACCCATGTGCACTTGAGAAGAATGTATATTTTGCAGCTTTGGGGTTAATTATTCTATAAATGTCAATTAAATTCATCTGATCCAGTGTGTCATTTCAAGTCACTGTTTCCTTGTTAATTTTTTGTCTGGAAGATGTATCCAGTGAAGTCAGCAGGGTGTTAAAACCCCTGATTATGACTATATTGCTGTCAATCTCTCCCTTAAAATCCTCTAGAAGTTTTTTTATATAGTTAGGTGCTCCTATATTGGGTGCATATATGTTTACCAGGGTTATATCCTCTTGTTGGATTGGTCCCTTTAGTATTATATAGTGAACCTTTATTGTCTTTTGTGATGGCCTTCATTTTGAAGTCTATTTTGTTAGATATGAGTATTGCCACCCCAACTTTTTTCTGTTTCCATTTGCTTTGAAATTTTTCCCATCCCTTCACTTCCATCCTGTATGAGTCTTTTGTTCTGAAGTGGGTTTCTTGTATATTTGGGTTATGTTTTCATGTTCATTCAGCTACCCTATGTCTTTTGATTGGAGCATTTAAGCCACTTACATTTAAGGTTATTATTATTTTTAAAAAATATATTTATTTTTTACAGAGAGGAAGGGAGAAAGATAGAGAGTCAGAAACATCGATGAGAGAGAAACATCGATCAGCCGCCTCCTGCACACCCCCTACTGGGGATGTGCCCGCAATCAAGGTACATGCCCTTGACCGGAATCGAACCTGGGACCCTTGAGTCCGCAGGCCGACGCTCTATCCACTGAGCCAAACCGATTAGGGCTATTTTTGTTTTTAGAGAGAGGAAGTGAGAGGGATAGAGATAGAAATATTGACGCTAGAGAAACATCATTGATTGGCTGTCTCCTGCTCACCCCCTAATTGGCATTGATGCCTTGATCAGGAATTAAACCTGTAACCTCTTTTTTTGTTTGTTTGGGTTTTTGTTTTTTTTAATCCTCACCCAAGGATATTTTTCCATTGATTTTTAGAGTGGAAGAGAAAGGGAAAGACAGAAACATCGATGTGAGAGAAACACATCAATTGGTTGCTTTCTGCACCCGCCCTGACCAGGGCCCAGGCAGGGGAGGAGCCTGCAACCGAGGTACATGCCCTTGACCAGAATCAAATCTAGAACACTTCAGTCCACAGGCCGATGCTCTATCCACTGAGCCAAACCAGCTAGGGCCAAACCTGTGACCACTTGGTTCCTGGGTTGTCGCTCAACCGCTGAGCCACACCGGCTGGACTCTAGGATTTTTTTTAATGGTTTCTGTTTCTTCGTTGAACTTCTCGTTTGGTTCATGCATTATTTTCCTAATTTTGTTTAGTTGTTCGTGTTCTTGTAGTTCACTCAATTTCCTTAAGAGGGTTATTCTGAATTCTTTAACAGATCACAGACCTCTATTTCATTAGGGTCAGTTACTGGCGCTTTATTTGTTTCCTTTTGGTGATGTCACATTTACCTGTTTTTATTTATGACCCTTGATTCCTTACATTGGTGTCTGTGCATCTGAGTAAACGATTTTCTTTTCCAGATTTCACAGGTTTGCTTTGGGTGAGTTTTTCACTAGACAGACCAGTTTGGGGTTTTGAATGTGTCTGCTGGTAACATCCTTGGGCAGGCGGGCCCTGCCATCAGTGTCTGTTTTGGGGCAAAGCCACTGCCTGAGCCCTGAGGTCAGGGTGGTGGGTGCTGCTGTCGGGAGTCAGGGTTGCTGGTTTGGTTTCCTGCCCAAGTGAGGCTAAGGGCGGGCCGGGCCCGGGTTCTCTCGTTAGGCTCACTACACCGTTGGCACTGGGATACGAAGTAGTGGGTGGTCTCTGCATTAGTTCCCATGCCCCCATGGAGGGGCAGCAGAATAAGCCCCAGGGCCTGGGTGGCTTATTGTTTAGGGACCCAAATCAGGCTCTGCAGGTTGGGAAACCACAGAATGTGCTCTCTGCTCAGGTGCCCCTGTGAGCAGGGGGATTAGCTACTCAGCTTCCTGTGAAGTGCCTGGGTAGGTCCAGGCGGCTGAAGGCTGCACTCGGCGATGGGCTGCACAGTAGTCTCCCTGACTGAACAGGACACTGGCTTGCTCTGCCGATGACCAGCTCTGCCTTCTGCTCCAGCGTTGCCGGGCTAAGCAGCTTCCGTGCCTTCCCGCTCAGGCCTTCTGGTTGGGTGGGGCTGTGAAGGAGCTCCCCTCCTTGGGTGGATCGGGATGGCCAATTCCAGCCACCTCCCAGGTGCTCCCGGTCAGGCTTTCTGGTTGGGAGGGGTCAGGAGCCACATCAGCTGTGGGCTGAGCTATAAAATAGCTGCTCTCCCTGAGCCGGGGAGGCCGCACTCCAAGCTGCACGCCTCACCCCCAGCTCCTGCTCACACGGTGCCACCACCTGGCCTTGCCGGTGAGGGAAGCAGCTGCTTGGGACTCCTCCTCGGACTGCAGGTAGGAACTTGGTCTGCCAAGTCCCGAGTGGTGGTTGTTGCCAGACCCTATGCCCCTTCTCCATCACAATCAGATTGCTAGTGGTGGAGCCCATAAACCCCCTGTGACCCCCACGGGATGGAACTGGAGTACGGTGTGGGCCCTGGGCTCTGCAGGCTCAGGGGAGAGCTATCCGTGAGGTGCTGGGCTGGCCGGGGGAGGGGCAGTGCAGTCCGTGCAGCAGCTCCTCTCACCCTTGTAACGTTTGTCTGGCTCCCTGAGGTGCAGGGTGCTTCAGCCGCACCGTGTTCTGAGCTTGTCCTCGGTGGTGTCTTATCCATGAACAGTGGGTCATTGTTCTTGTGAGGGGGATGAAGTCAGGAATGACATCTGTCACCAACTTGGAGACCTCCCTCTCTGTGCCAGTCCTGCTTGGAGAGGAAGATGTGGCCCCAGGTGGCAGCCTGTCCCGTCTTTGGCTGTGCTTTAGAACATCAGTGTAGTCTCACCTTGGAGTTACCCAAACTTTGC
Organism: Cnephaeus nilssonii; assembly: GCF_951640355.1. Taxonomy (NCBI): domain Eukaryota; kingdom Metazoa; phylum Chordata; class Mammalia; order Chiroptera; family Vespertilionidae; genus Cnephaeus; species Cnephaeus nilssonii. The sequence goes on along the minus strand of NC_137072.1, from coordinate 21,761,279 downwards.
TTATGAGCAGACTTGGTCCACTGTGCAAAGCTCTGTGCAGAGCAAACCGCCCTGGGTTTAAATCTTAGATAATCCTTGGATGAGAGAAATGTGCATTCTGAAAATTGCAAAGAAGAGAAAACAATCACAGTGGAGATAAAAGGAAAATAAATTCCAGATGAATTAGTTAATTGTAGCACATTATATTGATGCTTGATAAAGATTAAATGTCTCTTCTTTATGTCGTTAGCTTTAAACAAAGACATTGAAATGAAAGAAAAATCCAGATCTATTCAGTAGTGCTGGCTGTTGGTATACATCAGAATCACCTGCAGAGATTAGCAAGCCCCAGGCTTATCCCAGACTTAATTGAATCAGAATATACAGATGTGGGTCATTTGCTCCTAGTAAGTAATTAAGAACTGAATAAACAGCCCTAGCCGGTTTGGCTCAGTGGATGGAGCGTCGGCCTGTGGACTCAAGGGTCCCAGGTTCGATTCCGGTCAAGGGCATGTACCTTGGTTGCGGGCACATCCCTGGTGGGGGGTGTGCAGGAGGCAGCTGATTGATGTTTCTCTCTCATCAATGTTTCTGGCTCTCTCTCCCTCTCTCTTCCTCTCTGTAAAAAATCAATGGAATATATTTTTAAAAAAAGAACTGAATAAACAGGCTCTGGCTGGGTAGCTCAGTGGGTTAGAGCATCGCCCCCATACGCAGGGCTTGTGGGTTCGATCCCCAGTCAGGGCGCATACAAGAGTCAACCAATGAATGCATAAATAAGTGGAACAACAAATCAGTGTTTCTCTCTCTCCTCTCCCTCTCTCTCCCCTCTCCCTCCCTCCCTCCCTATCTCCCTTCCTCTCTCTCTCTCTTTCAAAGAAAAAGAATTGAATAAACAACGAAAACTGGTTCTATGCTTTTAACTTTATTAAAGAGTGAATTTTAGGTCCCTAGAAAGACTTTTTACACACAAATGGAAAGTAATTACTTGATTCTGAAATGTCTTTTCCAAGGCTAAGGAATGACAGGTGACTCATCATCAACTCACCAATTTTCACATTCTGCAAATAATCTAATCTGAACAAAATTATAGTTGGCTGTGCAGTTTTCCATTTCTTAAAAATGTGTCATTTATTTGTGCTAGCAGCATGGTGCTTTTGTAATTTGCTGACTCAGTTGAGGTTCTGGGTAGCCTCCACCTCCACTATAAACCATACCCGAGTTTTCTGGCGGCCGCTCTGTCATTCCCATTGTTGATTCTCTCTGGGACATTTCTGAGTGACCGCGGCTCAGTGCTCAGTAGTGATGCTTGGAAAAGGGTTCGAAAGGACCCTCAGCTGGTTCGGCGTTAGTCCTGTCGGCGTGTGATGGGAACTGTGGATGGAAAGCAAGCACTAGGGGTGAATGCCAAGAACAACAAGCTTCGAGTTGTTTTCTTAAGCTCTCTGTCAACCAGGCAGAAGATGGCATGCCCCGTCGCTGTAACTGGACTGTCCCCAAAACAGACAGGAGAGGCCCTGGAACTGGGGCAAAGGTGCCTCAGTACGCCAGGCGATGGAATGTTTGTTCTTACTCGTAGACGTAGGGAATGGACTTTTGTTTTGAATTTTAGAATTCTCAAGGAGACAAATGTTATTAATCTTACTTTCACTTATTGAAAATGAAACCTACATTTTTGGAGAGTACTTTCTAGGTCTGTGAAATATGCTATTGGTATTTTAATGGGGAGTGCATTGAATCTATAGTATGGACATTTTAATGGTTCTTTCAAAATGAAATAGTTGTGAACGTTTGTAAATATTTGGAAGTTGTTATATTTTTTAAGTAATTGAAATGTTATTGGCATTAAAAGAAATATCTCTTCCACACGAAGAACGGAATGTTTACAATTCTGCGAGTGCAGTAGAGACTTCTCTGCCATGTGAGTTTCCTTTGTGACTTTGGTCACAGTTGAGGTTTGGCCAGTCTGTGTGTAGAAACAAACCCCTGTGAGACGGCACGCTTCGCGCAGTGCGAACCCCTCTGAGGCGGCGCCGGTTCATACATCTATGTGGCTGCCCTGACTCCCCCCGTCACTCGCTCCCCTCTTGTAACACTAAGTGCTGGCATTTACATACTTCTTAAATTACAAAAGGTATCATGATCACTTTTGAAAAAAAAAATTGAAAACCAGATAAAAGAAAGGAAAAACCTCCCATTACTCTGTCATTTTATTGACAATTTTTATATTAAAATATACTTATATATATAATTTTTCTATATTTTCTTTTTTTCCCCCCATTTACCTTCCCCCAGCCTCCCCTACCCCCTTTCGCATGCCCTCATCCAACCTCCCGCAGTGTCTTGCGTCCATTGGTTGTGCTTATATGCATGCATACAAGTCCCTTGGTTGATCTCTTTCCCCCCTCCCCAACACTCCCCAGCCTTCCCGCTGTAATTTGACAGTCTGTTCGATGCTTTACTGCCTCTGTATCTATCTTTTTGTTCATCAGGTTATAATGTTCTTTATTTTCCATAAATGCGTGAGATCATGTGGTATTTTCTTTCACTGACTGGCTTATTTCACTTAACATAATGCTCTCCAGGTCCATCCATGCTGCTGCAAATGGTAAGAATTCCTTCTTTTTTATAGCAGCATAGTATTCCATTGTGTAGATGTACCATAGTTTTCTGATCCAGTCATCTGCTGATGGGCATTTAGGCTGTTTCCAAATCTTAGCTATTGTAAATTGTGGTGCTATGAATAAAGGGGTGCATATATCTTTTCTGATTGGTGTTTCTAGTTTCTTGGGATATATTCCTAGAAGTGGGATTACTGGGTCAAATGGGAGTTCCATTTTTAGTTTTTTGAGGAAACTCCATACTGTTCTCCACAGTGGCTGCACCAGTCTGCATTCCCACCAGCAGTGCAGGAGGGTTCCCTTTTCTCCGCATCCTCGCCAGGACTTGTTTGTTGATTTGTTGATGATTGCCATTCTGACAGATGTGAGATGGTTCACGTTGTCATTTTGATTTGCATCTCTCAGATGATTAGTGACTTTGAGCATGTTTTCATATGTCTCTTGGCCTTCCTTCGGTCTTCTTTTGAAAAGATTCTATTTAGGTCCGTTGCCCATTTTTTTATTGGATCATTTATCTTTTATTAAGTTGTATAAGTTCCCTGTAGATGTTGGAGATTAAACCTTTATCAGTGATAACATTTGCAAATATGTTCTCCCATACAGTGGGCTTTCTTGTTGTTTTGTTGGTTTCTTTTGCTGTAAAAAAGCTTTTTATTTTGATGTAGTCCCATTTGTTAATTTTCTCTTTAATTTCCATTGCCCTAGGAGCGGTATCGGTGAAGAAATTGCTTCGGCATATGTCTGAGATTTCTCTGCCTGTGGATTCCTCTAGTATTTTTATGGTTTCCCATCTTATGTTTAAGTCCTTTATCCATTTGGAGTTTATTTTTGTGTATGGTGTAAGTTGGTGGTCTAGTTTCATTTTTTTGCATGTATCTGTCCAATTTTCCCAACACCATTTATTGAAGAGACTGTCTTGACTCCATTGTATGTTCATGCCTCCTTTGTCAAATATTGAGCATAGTGGTTTGGGTCGATATCTGGGTTCTCTATTCTATTCCATTGGTCTATATGTCTGTTCTTTGGCCAGTACCAGGCTGTTTTGAGAACAGTGGTTTTGTAATACAGCTTGAAATCTGGTATTGAGATCCCACCTACTTTGTTCTTCTTTTTCAGGATTGCTGTGGCTATTCGGGGTCTCTTTTTATTCCAGATGAATTTTTGGAGAGTACTTTCTAGGTCTGTGAAATATGCTATTGGTATTTTAATGGGGAGTGCATTGAATCTATAGTATGGACATTTTAATGATGTTGATTCTACCAATCCATGAACATGGTATGTTCTTCCATCTGTTTATGTCTTCCTCTATCTCTTTTTTCAGTGTCTTGTAGTTTTCCACATATAGGTCTTTTACCTCCTTAGTTACGTTTATTCCTAGGTATCTTAATTTTTTGGTGCGATGGTAAATGGGATTGCCTTTTTAGTCTCTCTTTCTGTAAGTTCACTATTGGTGTATAGAAATGCCATAGATTTCTTGGTATTAATTTTGTATCCTGCTACATTGCCGAATTCATTTATTAAGTCTAATAGTTTTTTGAAACCCTTAGGGTTTTTTATGTACAATATCATGTCATCTGCAAATAAGGACAGCTTTACTTCTTCTTTTCCAATTTGGATGCCTTTTATTTCTTCTTCTTGTCTAATTGCAATGGCTAATACTTCCAGTACTATGTCAAACAGGAGTGGTGAGAGTGGGCATCCCTGTCTTATTCCTGTTCTTAGGGGAAATGATTTTAGTTTTTGCCCATTGAGTATGATGTTGGCTGTGGGTTTATCATATATAGCTTTTATTATGTTGAGGTATGATCCTTCTATTCCCACCTTGCTGAGAGTTTTTATCAAGAAAGGGTGTTGGGTTTTGTCAAGTGCTTTTTCTGTATCAATTGATATGACTTTGTGGTTTTTATCTCTCAATTTGTTTATGTGATGTATCACATTTATTGATTTGCGGATATTGTACCATCCTTGCATCCCCAGGATAAATCCTACTTGGTCATGGTGTATGATCTTTCTGATGTACTGCTGGATCTGATTTGCTAGAATTTTGTTGAGGATTTTGGCATCTATGTTCATGAGGGATATTGGCCTGTAATTCTCTTTCATTGTGTTGTCTTTATCTGGTTTTGGTATTAGGGTGATGCTGGCTTCATAGAATGAGCTTGGAAGTGTTCCTTCCTCTTGAATTTTTTGGAATAGTCTGAGGAGGATAGGTTTTAGTTCTTCCTTGAATGTTTGGTAAAACTCCTCTGTAAAGCCATCTGGCCCCGGGCTTTTGTTTGCCGGAAGCTTTTTGATGACTGCTTCAATTTCTTCCATAGTTATTTGCCTATTGAGATGTTTAGATTCTTCCTATTTAAGTTTTGGAAGTTTGTATTTTTCTAGGAATATGTCCATTTCCTCCAGGTTGTCCAGTTTGTTGGAATAGAGTTGTTCATAGTATTTTTAAACAATCCTTTGTGTTTCTGTAGGGTCTGTTGTTATTTCTCCTCTTTCATTTCTGATTTTGTTTATTTGGGTCTTCTCTCTTTGCTTCTTGGAGAGCCTGGCTAGAGGTTAATCAGTCTTGTTTATCCTTTCAAAGAACCAGCTCTTGGTTTTGTTGATCTTTTGTATTGTTTTTTTGGTCTCTATGTTGTTTATCTCCACTCTGATCTTTATTATTTCCTTCCTTCTGCTTATGCTGGGCTTTTCTTGTTGCTCTCTTTCTAACTCTTTGAGCTGTAGGGTTAGGTAATTTATTACCATTGTTTCTTGTTTTTTTTTTTTTTGCAGTAGGCTTGTAGAGCTATGAACCTCCCTCTCAAGACTGCTTTCACTGTGTCCCATAGATTTTGGATTGTTGTGTTTTCATTGTCGTTTGTTGCCATGATGTTTTTTATTTCTTCTTTGATCTCTCTGGGAACCCAGTCATTGTTTAATAGCATGCTATTTAGTCTCCATGTGTTTGATTTTTTTTGATTGTTTTTATTATAGTTGATTTCCAGTTTTATGCCATGGTGATCTGAGAAGATGCTTGATATGATTTCTATCTTCTTGAATTTGAAGAGACTTTGCCTGTGACCCAATATATGGTCTATCTTTGAAAATGACCCATGTGCACTTGAGAAGAATGTATATTCTGTGGCTTTGGGGTGAAATGTTCTGAAGATGTCAATTAATTCCATCTGGTCTGGTGAGTCATTTAGGATTGATGTTTCTTTGCTGATTTTTTGTTTTAGAGGATTTGTCCAATGGTGATAGTGGGGTATTAAAGTCTCCTACTATGATTGTATTGCTGTCAATCTCTCCCTTGATATCCTCCAGGAGTTTTATTTATGTATTTGGGTGCTCCTGTATTGGGTGCGTATATGTTTACCAGAGTTATTTCTTCTTGTTGGATTGCTCCCTTTAGTATTATGAAGTGGCCTTCCTTATCTCTTTTTATGTCCTTCACTTTGAGATCTAATTGGTCAGATATAAGTATTGCTACCCCAGCTTTTTTTTCATTTCCATTAGCCTGAAAAAACTATTTCCATCCCTTCACTCTCAGTCTCTGTGCGTCTTTTTTTCTGAGGTGGGTTTCCTGTAGACAGCAGATATATGGGTCATGTTTTCTTATCCACTCAGTTACCCTATGTCTTTCGATTGGGGCATTTAATCCATTTACATTTAAAGTTATTATTTATAGGTACTTGTTTGTTACCATTTTTATTCTTACCACTGTGTTCCTTCTTTGCTTCCTATTTCTTTCTCTTTTTTTTCTTTTTTTTTTTTTTTACAGCAGACCCTTTAGCATTTCTTGCATTGCTGGTTTGGTGGTAATAAACTCCCTTAGTCCTTTTTTGTCTGTGAAGCTCCTGATTTCACCTTCAATTTTGATTGATAGCCTTGCTGGGTACAGTATTCTTGGATTCAGACCCTTCCTTTGCATGACTTTGTATATTTCATTCCATTCCCTTCTGGCCAGATGTGTTTCTGTTGAGAAATCAGTCGCTAGTCTGATGGGGGATCCTTTGTAGGTAACTTTCTGTCACTCTCTGGCCGCTTTTAAGATTCTTACTTTGTCGTTGGTGTTTGCCAATTTAATTATAATGTGCCTTGGCATCGGTCTTTTGGGGTTCATTTTGTTTGGGACTCTGTGAGCTTCTTGGATTTGTGTGGGTTTTTTCTTCTCTATATCAGGGAAGTTCTGTCATTATTTCTTCAAACAGGTTTTTTATTCCTTGCTCAGTTTCCTCTCCTTCTGGTACCCCTATTATGTGGATGTTGTTTCATTTCGTGTTGTCCCAAAGTTCCCTTAGGCTCTCCTCCTGCTTTTTAATTTTTTTTTTCTAGAAGCTGCTCTACTTGGGTATTTTTTTCTACCTTGTCTTCTAGCTCACTGATGCGGTCCTCTGCTTTTTCTAGTCTACTGTTGATGCTTTCTATTGAGTTCTTTACAGCAGCAATGTCATTTTTCATTTCTTCTTGGTTCTTCTTCATTTCCTCTTGGTTCTTACACATATTGTTGAATTTGTCTTCCATTCTTTTTATCCACCTTATGACCATCTCTCTGAATTCTTTCTCTGACAGGTTGCTTGCCTCCATTTCGTTTACTTCCTTTTCTGGTGATGCCTGATTTTCTTTCATATGCAGGCTGTTTTTTTGTCTCCGATGATCTCTCTTCTCCGGGTGTCTGATTATGTAGTTCTCTCTCTCCTGTGTTGATTTAAAGGCACAAAATAGAACAACACAAGGTACAACGCACAAGGCACTGAACACAAATGAATTCATGAAATTAATAACCCCAAATAAAGGTGACCAGCAGAGAAAGGTGAATTAGAAGATAAGAGAGAAAGAAGAGAAAAAAAATGGAGTGCAAAAATGAAATTGGGAAAAAAAAAAGTAAGAGAGAAAAGAAAGAGAATAAGAAAAAAGAGGGGAAAAAAACTATATATGTGTGTATATATATATATATATATATATATATATATATATATATATGGAGAAAACTCCAGTAGAACAGCCACTAATCCCAACAAATGCCAGCAACAAGTACATGGAGATGAATGCAAACTACAAACAACAACTAATATCAAGCAAGGCGAGGGAAAACAGAAGCAAAAAACAAACACAAACAAAACAAAAAAACACAAAGAAAAAGCAAAACAATCTCACAAACAAGCATAAAAAAACCGATATAATCAACAATCAAGCAAACAACAACAAAAGGACAGAGAGAAAAAAATTTTTTTTGGATAGTGAAGAAAGAGAAGAGAGAGGTGTGTATGGACTTGGAGCAGGAGATTGGAAATTAGATATATAAGTAGGGTGAAATTTTAACAGGGGGTAAAAAGAAGGAATATGGAAAATCTAAAGCAGGAATAGGGTAGGAGAAACAGGACAACAAAAGGGGAAAAGTGAGGAAGAGTGTTGGCATAAAGGTAAAGTTGCGATAGAGTAAAATGATGCTAAAGGAAAGGTGAAAATAGAATATAGAACACTAATCCCAAAATAAAATAAAGAGAAAATAAAATGACACTTTTTTTAAAAAAAAAAAAAGGTAAAATAGTAGTAGTAATAATACTGATTGAAAATAAAAATGTAATAATTAAATAGGTAAAATCAAGTGAGGGAAAAAGAAAAAAATTTAATTTCTTAAGTAAAAGATGAAAAAAATAAAAATAAAAATGTGCAGTAGTGAAGGTCATTCACTTCCTCTACTGTTCTGTTTGGCACGCCTGTTTCCTAGTCAGGACAGTATTGAAGATCTCTGCGTTCCACTCCTCCTCAGTGTTGTAAGCCACAGTTCTGATTTTCAAGCAGGCAGTACGTCTTTATTTCTTATACTCCTTCATTTGTGTTTACACAAGAGTCAATTTGTGATTCAACCCCTGGGTGGCAGTGTTTCTGGATTGACCTCCAGGTCTATAGGTCTGCTCTAGCTAGTGTTTAGATTTTGTTTTCCCTGTGGCACTTAATACCGGTTTGGGGGAGTGGGTTGCCCCAGAGCTGATTCTCTGATGGTTATTCCCTGCTCTGATCCCCAGGTTCCAGAAAAACAACTTTCCCCTGCAGCCTCTTAGAGTGTCCCCAATTGGGTGATCCTATGTATTGGGCTTAGTAATCAGAAGCAAGAATTCAAAGAGGAAAAAAAAAAAAAGAGCCAGAGTAAGTGTGCGAACTCTGGGGCTGCGCGCAAGTCTGTGCAGTCTTTTTCCCCTTGGGTCTAAGCAGCCGGCACACTTTTTAAAAGTTTTGGGCTGTCCTTTTGCGCCCAGATCAAAATGGGATGCTTTTTAGAGTTCCCTTCTGTTAGCAGCTCTGCAGAACCCCTTCCACATTCACAGATCACACCAGCCCCAACAGCCGCGGATTTTTCTAGGCGCAGACTTCCCCGGGTCCTCCAGCTCCTGCCGTGCGCATTTCTCTCTCCTCCTGGGACCACAGACCTCACCTTATCCCAGGGGAAATCTGACCTTTCCGTGAGGGGGTGTAGAGCTCCTCTGAATCCGTGTGCTCGCGCCATTTGGGGACCGGTGTTCTCGGGTTCTCAGCTGTTCGGTGGGTGCCGTAGTTGTAGATTCCCCGGGCTTTTCAGGCTTCTGGTAACATCCACTTTCCCCTTCAAGATGGTGCGGTCTCCACGTCTGAGCCGGTCACTCTGGGAGGGAACCCCACAGCAGTGGGGGCTGCCCGGTCAGGGGAGCCCCGTCTGGCCGTCCCCCACAGTCTCCTGGAGTATAGCTGTCCCTCAACTCACCAACAAACACTCCCCGTGCGACCACACCCTCTCCCTTTGTTTTCTCACTCACACACTATCTTGCAGTCTGCCTTCCCGTTGGCAGCCATCTTCCTACAATCTATCTTTTCTTTTTTAATATATATTTTTTATTGATTTTAGAGTGGAAGGCAGAGAGATACAGAGATAGAAACATCAATGATGAGAGAGAATCATTGATCGGCTGCCTCCTTCACGCCCCCTAGTGCGGGGATTGAGCCTGCAACATGGGCATGTGCCCTTGGCCAGAATTGAATCTGGGACCCTTTAGTCCGCAGGCCGACGCTCTATCCACTGAGCCAAACCGGCTAGGGCATATATTTTTTCTTTTCTTTTTTTTTTAAAATAAATCTTTATTGTTCAGATTATTACAATTATTCCTCTTTTTTCCCCCCATTGCTCCTCTTCATCCGGTTCCCACCCCACCCTCTGCCCTTACCCCCCCCCCCCCCAACTGTCCTCATCCATAGGTGTACGATTTTTGTCCAGTCTCTTCCCGCACCCCCCACACCCTTTTCCCCCCGAGCATTGTCAGTGCACTCCCTTTCTATGCCCCTGATTCTATTATATTCACCAGTTTATTCTGTTCATCAGATTTTTTATTCACTTGATTTTTAGATTCACTTGTTGATAGATATGTATTTGTTGTTCATAATTTTTATCTTTACCTTTTTCTTCTTCTTCCTCTTCTTTAAGAATACCTTTCAGCATTTCATATAACACTGGTTTGGTGGTGATGAACTCCTTTAGCTTTTTCTTATCTGTGAAGCTCTTTATCTGACCTTTAATTCTGAATGATAGCTTTGCTGGGTAGAGTAATCTTGGTCATAGGTTCTTGCTATTCATCACTTTGAATATTTCTTGCCACTTCCATCTAGCCTGCATAGTTTCTGTTGAGAAATCAGCTGACAATTGTATCGGTGCTCCCGTGTAGGTAACTAACTGTTTTTCTCTTGCTTCTTTTAATATTCTCTCTTTGTCTTTTGCTCTTGGCATTTTAATTATGATGTGTCTTGGTGTGGTCCTCTTTGGATTCCTTTTGTTTGGGGTTCTCTGCGCTTCCTGGACTTGTAAGTCTATTTCTTTCACCAGGTGGGGGAAATTTTTGGTCATTATTTCTTCAAATAGGTTTTCAGTATCTTGTTCTCTCTCTTCTTCTGACACCACCATAATTCTGATGTTGGTACGCTTGAAGTTGTCCCAGAGGCTCCTTACACTGTCTTCATATTTTTGGGTTCTTTTTTCCTTTTGCTTTTCCGGTTGGGTCTTTTTTGCTTCTTTGTATTTCAAATCTCTGACTTGATTCTTGCGATCCTCTAGTCTGCTGTTGGATCTCTGTATATTATTCTTTATTTCAGTCAGTGTATGCTTAATTTCTAGTTGGTCCTTTTTCATATCCTCGAGGGTCTCGCTAAATTTATCGGCCTTTTCTAGAAAATTCTTGAAAAACCTTATAACCTTGGTTTTGAACTCTATATCCAGTCATTTGCTTTCCTCCATTTCTGTCATTTGTGACCTGTTTCTTTGTCTCCGCATTTTGGCTGCTTCCCTGAGTTGATATAGTGGCTTTGTGTGCTAGGTGTCCTATAGGGCCCAGTGGCTCAGCCTCCCCAGTTACCTGAGGTGGACACTCTTGGTGCACCCCTTTGTGGGCTGTGTGCACAGTCTTGTTGTAGTTAAGCCTTGATTGTTGTTGGTATCACTGGGAGGATTTGACCTCCAGGCCAATTGGCTGTGAGGATCAGCTGTGTCTACGCTGTGAGAACTTCTGTGCTGGAGACACCCTTAGGAGACAAGACTTGCAAAAGCCTCTGTGATTAGCTTGGATGGGGTGGAGTCTCAGAGCGGAGCAGACAGCAATGGCTTCTCATCAGCCCTGCCCTAAGAGGCCCCTGGGTCTCAGTGTCCTGCAGTAATCGCTGCAAGTACCTCTGAGAGAAAGCTGCCCTCTAGTTTCGCCTGCTGCCAGACAGTCCAGTTTCTCCCCGAATGAGTCTAGGTCCCCAGAGACTCGCCGGGAACTGGACTTCAGAGCAGTCGGGAGCTTTTGTCTCCCTCCCGATTCAGAAAGCCAGCTGCGTACTCAGTTGCCAGCCCTCTTCGTGCGCGCGCCTCCGTACCTCTGCCTTCCGCAGCTCCTGTGAGTCTCAGTGTGCTTTTCTCTTTCCTTCTAGTTGTAGAATTTCCACTCAGCCAGCCTTCCTGTGGTTCTGGATCATGTCCGTCTTGTCTTTTAGTTGTAGTTTTGAAATTGTTGTGCGAGGCAGCAGTTTAGGTGTTTACCTATGCCGCCATCTTGGTTTCTCCTCTATTTTCTTTTCTTATATGCACTTTTCCTACATAGTTTAATTATATTATACACACTAGAGGCCTGGTGCACGAAATTCGTGCACTGCAGGGAGGGTGTTTCTCAGCCCAGCCTGCACCCTCTCCAATCTGGGACCCCTGTGGGATCAGGCCTAAACCGGCAGTCAGACATCCCTCTCACAATCTTGGACTCCTGGCTCCCAACCACTCCCCTGCCAGGCTGATTGATCCCTAACTGCTTCCCTGCCAGTCCGATCGCCCCCAGCTGCTCTCCCCTGCCGGCCCAGTCGTCCCCAACTACCCTCCCCTGCCGACCCGGTTGTCCCCAGCTGCCCTCCCCTGCCGGCCCGGTCACCCCTAACTGCCCTCTCCTGCAGGCCTGGTCCCCCCCAACTGCCATCCCCTGCTGGCCATCTTGTGGCAGCCATCTTTGACCACGTGGGGGTAGCCATCTTGTGTGACAGTGTGAGGGTTAGTTTGCACATTACCTCTTTATTATATAGGATAATTTTGTGGCCTGCTTTTGGAACTTAAGTAAAAAGCAACAAATACCTGAAATATTTTAGAAATTGAATTTTGTAGAGTGCCATCACTCAGTTATTTTTCTGGGCCAGTTGTGCAGTTTCCCCAAGTCCTGACCTGTCGGATCCTATCGGACACGTTTCAGTGCATCGTCTTCACCGGGGAGTGCACCCTTCACCTGGAAAGGGCCCGGCGCTGGAAACCATCCTTACCCACAGCCAGTCTTTCAGAGGAAAGCCAGTGCCGTTGGCCAAGCCTCGGACACCATCTGGGGACCTGTTACCAGAGTGGTTGTCACAGTGGGAGCTTTTAGGGGAGAGGGGCTCCGGAACTGGGGGGATGACGGGCCAGCGGCAGGAGCACCGGGGCGCGCTGTGGAAACGGAACAGGTTTCAGGGGGGAGGGATATGAGCTTTTCAAATGGTATCGATTGGGCTCAGCACGGGAGGTTGGGAAATTTCTGTGGGTTTGCAAGAAAGAGGAGGTTCTGGGTGGCGTTCTGGAGTGCGGTTCCTATTTCCTCGGTTACGAAATGAGATGGCAGTGCCAAGGAAGGTAGCGAGGCGAGAAGCATGCAAAGCCAGAGCAGGCCGGTGGGCCGAGGAGGAGGCAGGAGGGGACGTCAGAAGGACTTGCGTGTTTTCTAGATCTGGGGCCCATAGCCAGCCCGTGTGACCTGTTCCAGGCGACTGCCTCTTCAGCGACAGCCCTCACGCAGGTCCTCGGGGCCCATCGGCCGCTTCAGGGGCTTCAGTCCGGGCTCCAGGTTTTGTGCAGTTCCTGACGCTTCTGGATTCTTTATGTCAAACCAGCTGTAGGTACTTGGTTGGTGTGTAAGGACATCGCACACCAGCCCTTGTTAGCTGCCACTTGGCTGCTGGCCTTTTGTCCTGGGTGTGTGGTGGTGGTGGCGGTGGGGGGAGTTTGGGACAGGGGGTCAGGGAAGCTGCACCACTAATCCCGAGGGCCTGCGAGGAGCCAGGGTTTCCGTTAAACACGTTACGGGCCTCATCTCAGTCCATCTTCACACGGCCCTGCCAGGAATGACTTGTTTTCCTCGTTTCACAGATTAGGAAATTGAGGCTTGGAGAGGCTAAGCAGTCACATAACTGTCAAAGTGTGAATTGTACAAATACGAACAATATTTGAAGCCAGTGAGGTAGGAAGCACTTAGTGATAATTCCAGAAAAGCTGATCCTTCCACCCCCAGATCTACTGTGGTTCATCCCCAAGCGAGCAGGGCAGACGGCCCCTCAGAGTCTGGGCTCAGCCGTGTGTCCAGCTGCAGCTGCCACAGTTCCTCCCCTCACCGCCTCTCCAGCAAAACCCAGCCACGTGGCTCTGAACAGGCCTGCCTGCTAAGATTGGGCCTCCCCGGCATGACGGCAACTGGGAGCCCGGCTCGGGCCAGGCGGCAGTCGGTGCCGTCCTCGTCCTGCCTTCCTTCCCAGCGGTAGCCAGGGCTGTCTTCCCACCGCCCGCGCCCAGGGCTGTGAGCTGCGCGAGGCTCGAGGCGAGCTGGGCACTGTCCCGCGGCCTGGCCCGGAGCAGTCGGACTGAATCAAGAGCCTGGCGCCGCAGAGCAGCCTGGGGAGCAGCGAGAAAGCACCGTGGGACAGGGATGTTGGAGACCGGGTGTGAGCTGACAGAGTCCTTGCACCCGAAGGGACCAACACCGGGAGGTGGGACCAGGAGGTGGGACGGGAACCGCGGTTAGAAGGGTTCAGCTGAGGCCACGTGGAGGGCTGGGGAGGAGAAGCACGTTCGGTCCTTCAGGGCAGTGCCTGCTGAGCAGGGCGCCCAGGAAAAGGGGGTTGGCCCTTGTCTGGAAATTTCGGGGGTCAGGGGAAGTCCCGGGGTGGGCGGAGGCGAGGGAGGAGAGGCTGAAGACAAGGCTTCTGTCCCTAAGATTTAAGTAGCAGGTGGGAGAGGAAACGTGTGTACGGGGACCGACGAGGAGAGCCCCCGTCTTACGGACATCGATGGTCCCCCAAAGAGCGAGGCTGGGGAAGCGGGGAGGCGGCCCCACCACTGTCATCGGGGCTGAGAGCCGCGGCGGGACGGCAGTTTCGGCGGCAGGAGCGGCGGGCAGATGACAAGCAGGCTGTGTCCCTGTTACAGCGAAGTCCTGTGAAACCAGTAATAACGGGGGTGACCCGGGGCTGCGGCAGTCAGTGCTCAGCATCGTGATGGTGCTGGCGCCTTTTGAAGTTTAAAATTAAAGCAAGACATTCACTTTTTTTTTGCTGATCGTGTTAATTTGGTTTCTCTCAAACTCTGATTGACGCATCTGGTGTTTTTCGCTTGGCTCACGCCACAAGCAGACGGATTAATTAGGAGGCCGCGTTTTTGGCAGCGCCGCTGTGCCTGCCGCAGCAATTTTTCTGCTGCTCCTGGTCTCCTCCCAAAGCAAGTACAGACAGGTGTTTGTGCAGCTGAACTGTTCACGGACACAGGATTCTCTGGACAAAATGCGGCGCACATTTCCTCTGCACACACTCGGCCTCAGGCAGCAGCTCTCCTTGGCAGCGCTGGCACGGAGACTCGAATTCCGTGCTGGTTCCCTTCACCCAGGACCCAGAGGTGGGGCTCAGAGGGGGGCTCAGGCAGTAGCTGTTGGAGCTCCCGCATGAGCCTGGCGTGCAGCCAGGAGAAGAGGGCATGGGTGCACAGGCCACCTGGCCTCGCTCACCGTGGGGGCTCACCTCAGCCTCAGGCTGCTCCCCTGTCTCTTCCTGGCCCCTCGGCCCTTTGGGGAACCCCCTCCTCCTCCCGGACTTTTGGCTGAAGCCTCCCGCTCAGGGAGTTTCGGAGGGAAATTCCTGCCCTGCGGGCTGTGTGGCTGCCCCAGGAACCAGTCTGGTTGCAGGAGAGACTCCGACCCCAGAGGTGAGTCAGGTGACCTGTTGCTCAGACCAATGAGGAACTTGGACATTTTTAAAAATTGATTTCAGAGAGGAAGGAAGAGGGAGAGAGAGAGACAGAAACATCAATGATGAGAGAGAATCATTGATCGGCTGCCTCCTGCATGCCCCACACTGGCACATGCCCCGGAATCGAACTGTGACTTTCTGGTTCATAGGTAGACGCTCAACGACTGAGCCTCACGCAGGGGGAAACTTTGACGTTTTAATCGCAGACCTAATGCTTCGTCTTGGGTTTTACTGTGGCCCGAGTGCAGCTCCGCTGGCCTCAGTCCTCACAGCAGCGGGACCGCGAGCCCATGAGACACTGCCCACAGCTCTCGCCGTTCCCTCCAGTTCTCAGAAGTTTTTTGTTTTTTTAAAAATATGTTTATATTAATTTCAGAGAGGAAGGGAGAGGGAGATAGAAACATCAGTGGTCAGAGAGAATCATTGATGGGCTGCCTCCTGCACGCCCCCTACTGGAGATTGAGCCTGCCACCTGAGCATGTGCCCTGACCAGGAATCGAACTGTGACCTCCTTGGTTCATAGGTCGGCACTCAACCTCTGAGCCACACCAGCTGGGCTCTCAGAAATTTTAATTTCTTCTGACTTCTGACCAGCATTTAGTCCCTCCATCAGGTTAGCCTTTTTCCTCCATGACTGCAGCTCTGTTTTCCGTTTGACTTTGGGAATCAATGTCCAACCCAAGACCAAGGGAGAGAGAGCACAGGTCAGGTGTGCACACCTGGGATGCGCACCTGGCGGCATCCGCCTGCGGCCCCGCCCCGCCACGGGCTCTGCTCCTGGGCGGGTGCCGCGTGTCCAGGCCCTCCGCAGCTCTCAGGAAGCCGGAGCAGACGTTGGTGCCGCCGGGGCTGGGAGCAGGGCAGGTGGAGGATTTAGGGCTGCCCAGGGTCAGGATTAAAGCGAGTTTGGGTTCATGGTCCCGACTGTAGCCGGGCCCGACTGCCTCTCTCACCCCAGGCATGACCCCTCCTTTCCTATTACGGCCTGATAGCCCCAAACAAAAATTTCCACATGGAATTTTTCCATTTTAACAGAACAGCTCTCCTTTCAGCCAAAGAGGTGATTTCCAATAGGATTTCTTAAGCCCCTAAAAGGGGGATGCGGCCCTGACCCGTTTGGCTCAGTGGATAGAGCATCCGCCTGCGGACTGAAGGGTCCCGGGTTCGATTCTGGTCAAGGGCATGTACCTTGGTTGCGGGCACATCCCCAGTGGGGGGTGTGCAGGAGGCAGCTGATCAATGTTTCTCTCTCATCGATGTTTCTAACTCTCTCTCCCTCTCCCTTCCTCTCTGTAAAAAATCAATAAAATACTTAAAAAACAAAAAGAAGAAAAGGGGGATGCATTGCGGTCACAGACCAGAGACGGCTCTTTGCCGCCGTTCACGTCTTCCTTTGTGAAACAGATTGGAACCAAGATAATGTGGGATAAACAATTGGGTATTTTATGGTAAATTTACAGAATGTTTCCTTGAGTAGTGATAGAAGAAAACATGGCAGAGGCTGTTCATCTCCCTCTGTAACTTAGGACGAACAAACTAAAGTTAAAAGCTCCCTCATTGCCCCCAGCTCTCGGTCAGTTTCATTTTGTAAAAACCAGGATTTCTTTTTAACTTGTACCAACGAACCAAAGATGGGCTTAATGGGGTTCAACTCCTGTGAGAGCCCAGGAGTTGCTGACCCGGGGACCTGCTCCTGGCCCGGCTCTTTATCACAGGCAGTGGGGGCGACAGGCAAGCAGTCACCTGTCCTGCGGAGTATCTGCGTGTTCGTGTGTGTGTGTGTGTGTGTGTGTGAGTGTGAGTGAGTGTGTGTATGTATGTGTGTGTGAGTGTGTGTATGTATGTGAGTGTGTGTGTGAGTGTGTATGTGAGTGTGTGTGTATGTGTATGAGTGTGTGTGAGTGTGTGTGTGTGTGTGAGACTGTGTGTGTGTGTATGTGTGTGTGAGTGTGTGTGAGACTGTGTGAGACTGTGTGTGTGAGTGTGTGAGTGTGTGTGTGAGTGTGTGTGTATGTGTGTGTGAGTGTGTGTGTGTGAGTGTGAGTGTGTGTATGTGTGTGTGAGTGTGTTTATGTGTGTGTGAGTGTGTGTGAGAGTGTGTGTGTGTGTGTGTGAGTGTGTGTGTATGTGTGTGTATGTGAGTGTGTGTGCGAGTGTGTGTGTGAGTGTGTGTGTGAGTGTGTGTATGTGTGTGTGTGTGAGTGTGTGTATGTGAGTGTGTGTGTGAGTGTGAGAGTGTGTGTGAGTGTGTGTATGTGTGTGTGTGTTTGAGTGTGTGTATGTGAGTGTGTGTGCGAGTGTGTGTGTATGTGTGTGTGTGAGTGTGTGTGTGAGTGTGTGTGTGTGAGTGTGAGTGTGTGTGTGTGAGTGTGTGTGTGTGAGTGTGTGTGTGAGTGTGTGTGTGAGTGTGTGTGAGTGTGAGTGTGTGTGAGTGTGTGTGTGAGTGTGTGTGAGTGTGTGTGAGTGTGTGTGAGTGTGTGTGAGTGTGTGTGAGTGTGTGTGTGTGTGTGTGTGTGTGTGAGAGAGAGATTCCATCCCATCCCCGGGCCTCTGAGCGGGGGCAGAGCCGCCAGCCTCCGGTGCGAGGAAGGTGGGTCTTTCCCCGCTTCCCTCCGGCCTGGCTGGGACTCTGCTCCTGAGACACCAGTTTCCCCGGGAATCAGACTGCTGAGCGGCGCCCCTTTCTCCGTCCTAGGAGAAGCCATTCTTTTCCCTGCAGACCCCGAGGAAAGCACCGCGGAGCTGTCTCCCAGGTGCTAATTGAGCTCCCGGGGCCTAAGTCCAAGGCTGAAGGCCAAGCCGTGGACTCAGACAGGAGGCGGCCGAGCTCCGAGCCCCGGTGGCGAGGACGCGCGGCGCCAGCAGGGGGAGCGGGCGCGTTGGGCTGCACGTGGCTAAGGAGACCCGCTCCCCGAGCCTGAGAGCCTGGCTCCGGAGGCCGCCCGCCGCCTGGACTCGGGGCGAAGGGCTTTCCTGAAGGTCCCTGAAGCCGGGCCGGCGGGGGGGAAGGCGCAGGGCGGGGACCCGCTTCACGCCGCGGGCTGCCCCCAGGGCTCCCCTCCTCTGCAAACCCGGCGCAGGCAGACCTGGGACCCGGGCCGCCGCCCTTTCTCAGCTCGGTGTCTAGACAGCAGGGACCTGCGGGGGGAAGAGGACTTTAAAATGTGGGTGAACCATCAAAGTCTGCTTTTATCAAATGAGGAGCCCCGCCTCGCCAGGTCCCCGCAGCCACTCGGTCCGATCCGGAGCCGCCTCGCCTGGCCCGCAGGCCTTCCCTCTCCAGGGGACCGAGACCCACGGCGTCCTGGGCAGGAAGAGCCAGGAGATCGGAGGGCGGGGGTCTCTGCCTCAGTTTCCCTTTGGTGGGGTGGGTGCCTCAGGAGGAGCTGGGGGTCAGGATCAGCAAACCCCTCCATCTCTGGGGCTTTCTAAACCAAAAGCAAATAGAAAGAACGCTCAATCCTCGGGGGCGGGGAATGCAGGGTCCCTGAGGTGACCGCACTGCACGCCGTCTACACCAGGAGCAGTGAGCCGGGCGGTCCCCGGCACCTTGGGGCGTATGATCACCCCATGTATACAGGACAGCACCATTTAAACCGCACCATTTAAATAGTAGGAAAAAACAAGTACTACAAATACCCTATAGGTGCAGCAGAGAGGAGACAGCTGGCGTGGTAAAGGGACCAGTTCTCTCCGTTCAAAGGGGTAGCCAGTGGACTTGTTTTGGGGTGGGATTGGCGCACATCAAGAAAAAGCCCTATGACGGGAGCTGTTTCTAAGGTATCTAAAACCCAAGACACTTACAGGGAAAAGCGTCCTATGACTTTATTCTAAAAGTGAGATGGGAATTTGAAAACACCAGTAAGAGAGTGCGCCCACTGGCTGTGGATCCGGGGATCAGTGGGGCAGGACAGGGGTGGAGGACGGCTCCTGCTTCCCAGAGCCAGTTTCACAGAACCGCGCTGTCTGCTGGGAATTTAAAGGATGTGGTCTGCAGATGACACCCCCTCCTGCCCCTTCTGGAGCCAAGCAGCCCCACTCCCTATGGGGCGGGTGACAGCGCCTGGCAGGGAGGAGAGAATCTGTTCAGCCAGTCAGGGGTGTCCTGGGGATAGAGGAGGGAGTGTGACTGCGTTTTGAAAATGGTGCTATAAACAGTTTGAAGACCTGGCTGGTTATAAGCCCTTGCCCCAGTGGAGAAAGAAAATCGAAGTTACTACAGGGCAAAGGCCAGGACCTCCAGGAAGAGGCTCTGGGAGCCCCTGGCTGGGGCTGGTGGAGGAGGGCGTGGGTGAGGTGCCTGCAGCCAGGTCAGTGCTGCCCGGATCCCGGGAGACAGCTTCTTCCTCTCACTGCCCAGCCACCTGTGCCCAGCCTCCTCCCCAGCCCCAAGCCACCCAGACCCTGCACTCTCCATCTGGTCCCCCTTCTTGCTCACTAGACCGGATCAGGACTCAGCGTGGGGCTGTGACTCTTAGACTGCCCTCTCGGAGGCTGCACCGAAGAGGAAACAAGGCCAGGCAGCCCTTAAGCGAAAGCCTTTTCCTGAGGCGGCTCAGATGTTCGCGTCTGCAGTTGAAGGTAGGAAATGACTGGAATCCAGGGCCCAGCTCAGGCCTTGTGTCCGAGGCCAAGTCTGAGGCCCCCCAGGTGCCGCACGGCCCTGCCTGGGCCGCAGCAGAGGTACCACCACAGCTAGGCTGTCGCCTCTTTGGGTGAGAGACCCTTGGGCACCTCGTGAGAGAGGTTTCCTCTCCAGGAACTACACACCCCGAGGAGAGACTGTGCATGCCGTGCCAGGTTCCCAGACCCCCGAGTCCATGCAGGAGCTAGGCCGCCCTGGGAGCGGGGGGCTCAGCTGGCAGGGGGACATAGAATGCCACCAGCATTCCAGGTTTTCCAGTGGAGGAACTGGAAAAGGAGGAAACTGTAACCTGGTTTCCATCCTTACAGAAATACGGCATCTTTGTAGATTCTTTATCAAATCCCTTTCCTTAAATGTGTTTTGGTGATCTGAATGGTTTAAGTTTAGGCAGTTTGCACTTAGCAAAGTGTTTCCAAGCCTTGAGCAAACGATAGAAAATATAAACAGCAACACTCCAGCTTGATGGTGATAGTTTAAACACAAACAGTAAGGAAAAGTTCAATCAAAATTAACAGGACAGCCCGGCTGGTATGGCTCAGTGGATTGAGGTCCTGGGTTCGATTCCTGGTCAGGGCACATATCCGGGTTACGGATTCGATCCCCAGTACGGGGTGTGTAGGAGGTAGCCAATAGATGTGTCTTTCTCATCAATGTTTCTATCTCTCTCTCCCTCTCCCTTCCTCTCTATCTAAAAATCAATACATATTTTTTAAAAATTAATAGGACAAAATAGTGATTTCTAAAATATATTTTTATTGATTTCAGAGAGGAAGGGAGAGGGAGAGAGATAGAAACATTAGAAACATCAATGATGAGAGAGAATCATTGATAGGCTGCCTCCTGCATACCCCTTGCTGGGGATCGAGCCCACAACCCGGGCATGTGCCCTTGACTGGAACTGAACCCGGGACCCTTCAGTCCGCAGGCTGACGCTCTATCCACTGAGCCAAACCGGCTAGGGCAACACCTGGCTATTTAGTCAGGGGCACTGACCTCTTTTCCCTTAGACCAGTGATGGCGAACCTCTGACACGCGTGTCAGTGCCATTTCTGATGACACGCGGCCACTGAGGCAGCCGCATGCCGAGGATGAAACATTTATGTTATTTAAACTATAAATATCGCGAAGTAATGTTTTTTCCTCAAAGGGACACACTACCCAAGTTATGCTCAGTTTTTTGGCGAAGTTTGAAACACCAAGCTCAAAAGGTTGCCCATCACTGCCTTAGACTGTCAAGTAAAAAAATGGCAACAGCCAACACAATACCTTTTTTTTTTTTTGTCAGATCGGCAAATAATGTAATATATATATTTTGGTTTGCTGCAGAGTTTTAGTAATGTTTATGTGCTATGAGATGAAAAATGTTGAAAATCGCTGGTCTACTCATCTGTTCCTTCAAAATCATCTATTTGTCTGATTGCTGGAAGGCACTATTCAGTTTGCTCCCCATTAAAGTAAGGTTGGTAGTAATGAGAGAATAAGCGGTAAAATACCCCAATTCTTTTTCTCCTTTAACTCAGAATTTGTTGAAACAGTAGAGCACAAGATTTATTTTAAACTTATTATTATTTTTTTATTAAGGCACATGATTCATAGAATGCTGAGGTACAAAATGCAAATTTCTGCATAAGAGTTTTAAAATACTCATTTTGGAAAATGAAGGTGAACATCATCTTCCAGAATATTCAACTTTTAGCTTGTTTTTTCTTTTGGACCAGTTCAACCAGCAACTTGTATCTAGCGATACAGTCTTCCTGTAGGAAGAAAAAGAGAGGTGAAACAATTACTTCCACAAACCAGAGAGGTGAAACAATTGCTTCCTGGGTAAGCCTGCTTGTCGGCTGTGCCCAGTGATAATGAGACAGTCTCACGTCCATTCACTTTGCACAGGACCTGCCTAGAATTTGCCAGGTGAGTCCAGCTGGTCACAGGAAGGTACGGTTAGACAGGTGCAGGGAGGCGGCCAGCTGAACGTCCGGCTCAGGGCGTGGTGCGAATCGCTAGGAGAGGGGCCAGTGGCAGCTGTCTGTGAGGCCTACAGTCATTGCGACCATGACTTTCACTTTGCTAACTATAACCATCATGTTTAACATGTCACTATTTCATCACAACACGTCACTTCAGACAAACCAAAAAACGTGAGGCCAGGCACCCAGGATATTCTTCGGGCCTGCCTCTCCCCAGAGGCTGCGGGGACCTCCCGCTCCGGCCCCTCAGGGGGCACTGCACAGCAGGTGAGCCCCGCAGCCTTTCCGGACCCGGCTCTAACTTCTGCAGGACAGGAAAGCGCTGCTCTTTCTGGTTGGGACAGGAAGGTTTCCCAACCCCAAGGCGGTGAGGTTCTGAGTGTCCTAAGGAATCCAGTTCCCTCTCCTTCCTTTTACACCAATGTCAGTTCATCACACATGCAAATGCCTGCGTCCTGACAGATGATGGAGAAATTTAGGGAAAATAATTACTTCTGGCAAAGCCGTTGGAGAGGCGGGGGAGTCTGTGTTTCTCAAATAGATCAACTGATAATGGTTTTATTTTTCTCCCTGGAAATCTTGACTCCTCATTTTAAAGTAGGTGATAGATAACTAGACCAGTACACATGGGGACATTCATGGCCACAAGCTAGATTGTCCAACATAGAATTTCAATTAAAAAAATACGAATGTAAATGAACATCAATGTGCCCAGAGGCTACTGAGGAAAAGGCACAGAAGGCAGTGAGATGGGTTCTTTTGATTTCTCAGTGTTCCTGGTGCCGCAGACAGAAGAGCTTGGCCACAAGGAGAGAACCCTGGAGGCCGAGTAGGAAAGACCACACGGAGAGGAACTCCCCCAGCCGGCTGAGCAGAGGGCAAAGGCGGGGGGGGGGGGGGGGGGGGGGGGGGGGGGGGGCTGGCGTTCCCCAGGAACACCATCTTCCCGCCTGTCTGAGTTTTTATCTGAGGACTATCTGCAGATGTGCTGAAGCAGATACTAAATGGGGAGGAAAGTCTATTATAAAAGTCAAGGCTACAGAGGGTAAGCCGAACCCTAAACGTCATTCTCACAGGGACCCCACATGCAAACGTGCCGCCAGGGTGTCCGGTCAGCTGCTGCTCCTGCCGAGTCCAGAGCCATGTGCAGAGCTGGGGCCACACACGCCCTTGGCTAAAGGCTCGTCATGGAGCTCCGGGGGCCGTGGTTTTGAGAAACCTCCTCACTCTGCTTAGAGGGAGCTGCCACCGGGGAGAGCACCCGCTCCAGGGGCTGGCAGGGAGGCCGAGGGTGACATTTATGTTCCAGGCCTGGAATGTTCTCAGAAAAACTGCCTGGTCTGTATAATGATCCAACTTGGACTGCGGACCCCCGCTCACGCTCCCCAATCAGCTGCGTGCACAGGCCCCCGGGGAGAGCTGGGAGGCCCGCGCCCCCAGGACAGCCACGGACAGGGGCTGTGACCGGACGGGGCTGTGACCGGACAGAGGCTGTGACCGGACGGGGCTGTGACCGGGCGGGGGCTGTGACCGGACGGGGGCTGTGACCGGACAGGGGCTGTGACCGGACGGGGGCTGTGACCGGACGGGGCTGTGACCGGGCAGGGGCTGTGACCGGACGGGGGCTGTGACCGGACGGGGCTGTGACCGGGCAGGGGCTGTGACCGGACGGGGCTGTGACCGGGCGGGGGCTGTGACCGGACAGGGGCTGTGACCGGACGGGGGCTGTGACCGGACGGGGCTGTGACCGGGCGGGGGCTGTGACCGGACGGGGGCTGTGACCGGACGGGGCTGTGACCGGGCAGGGGCTGTGACCGGACGGGGCTGTGACCGGGCAGGGGCTGTGACCGGACGGGGCTGTGACCGGACAGAGGCTGTGACCGGACGGGGCTGTGACCGGGCGGGGGCTGTGACCGGACGGGGGCTGTGACCGGACGGGGCTGTGACCGGGCAGGGGCTGTGACCGGACGGGGCTGTGACCGGGCAGGGGCTGTGACCGGACGGGGCTGTGACCGGGCGGGGGCTGTGACCGGGCGGGGGCTGTGACCGGGCGGGGGCTGTGACCGGGCGGGGGCTGTGACCGGACGGGGGCTGTGACCGGACGGGGGCTGTGACCGGACAGGGGCAGTGACCGGGCAGAGGCTGTGACCGGACGGGGCTGTGACCTGACGGGGGCTGTGACCTGACGGGGGCTGTGACCGGACGGAGGCTGTGACCGGACGGAGGCTGTGACCGGACGGAGGCTGTGACCGGACAGGGGCTGTGACCGGACGGGGGCTGTGACCGGACGGGGCTGTGACCGGGCAGGGGCTGTGACCGGGCGGGGGCTGTGACCGGACGGGGGCTGTGACCGGGCGGGGGCTGTGACCGGACGGGGGCTGTGACCGGACGGGGGCTGTGACCGGACGGGGGCTGTGACCGGACGGGGCTGTGACCGGACGGGGCTGTGACCGGACAGGGGCTGTGACCGGACAGGGGCTGTGACCGGACAGGGGCTGTGACCGGACGGGGCTGTGACCGGACGGGGGCTGTGACCGGACAGGGGCTGTGACCGGACAGGGCTGTGACCGAGAGGAAGGACCGGCGGGCAGAGCCGGCGGCAGCCACTCCGGGGCGGTCACACCAGCGAAGAGGCCTCCTCCTCCCCCGCCTCACCCACCTTACTCTTCGACGGGACGCATTTGGCGATTTTGTCCCAGCGGTCAGAGGCTCCCTTTGGGTATTGCTGTAACGCCAATTCCAGAAGTTTCTGCTGATTCTGAGTCCATGGCTCCTCGGCAGTGCGGCTTCTCTCCTTCCTCTGGCTCTCCTCATCGCTCGATGCGTTGTGTTCTGATATGTCGAAGTCCTTCTGCCTCTTTCCGCGGAACTTCTCCTCTGGCTCCGCCTTCGCCGCCGCCTCGGGCAGCCTGGCTGGCTTGCGTCTCCTTGGCTGGCCTTCGGGGACCGCGGCCTCGGGCTCCTCCGGCTCCTGCTCGCTGTCCCGCTGCGTGATGATGTCGTCGGGCAGGGCCACGGCGGCCTTGCCGGGCCTGGGGTGCTGAGCTGTTGCCTTGAGCTCGGAGAGCCTCACAGTCCCTGTGGGGAGGCACTCACAGGTGAAAGGGTGGAGTCAGGAGCCGGGAGGGGCCCGCACACGGCAGACGCTGGCCTGGGCATTTCACATGTCACCTCACTTCGCGTTCACTTTGCTCTAGGACAGCGGTTCTCAACCTTCCTAATGCCGCGGCCCTTCAATACAGTTCCTCCTGTTGTGGTGACCCCCAACCATAAAATTATTTCATTGCTACTTCATAACTGTAATTTTGCTGCTGTTATGAATCGTAATGTAAATATCTGTGTTTTCCCATGGTCTTAGGCGACCCTGCTAGCGGTTCTCAACCTGTGGGTCGTGACCGGGTCACCTAAGACCATCGGAAAACACAGATATTTACATTACGATTCATAACAGTAGCAAAATTACAGTTATGAAGTAGCAACGACAATAATGTTATGGTTGGGGGTCACCACAACATGAGGAACTGTATTAAAGGGTCACGGCATTAGGAAGGTGGAGAACCATGGCTCTAGGAGGACAGGTATCCGCGTCCTAATTTTACCGACGAGGAAAGTCAGCCGCAGGAGGCAGCAGAGGTGGGTGGGACCTGACTCTGAGGAACAGTGGGGGTACCCGGACCCACTGATCAGAGGGCACAGGCCTCCTTTTGAGGTCAGGAAGGCGGTTCTTCCCTATCCAGAGCTGTCCTTCATTCCATTAGCACAGCTAAAGCAGGCCTGTCCAAGCCCACGCCGCACCACCATCTGCAGGTGACCACCACCTGTGGGTCTGCTCTTGACTCAAAGCCACTTCCGGTGCCACCGCGATCGACACCTGCTCATTCCAGCGCCCGGCAGAAAGTGGGCAAACTGACCCAGCCTCCCAGCCACAGGCGTCACCTCAGAGATGCCCTGAAATATCCAACTGCACATTTCCCACCCCCGCCAGTGCCCTGGTAGGACCCATCTGCCTGTTCACTGGCCTGCACCACACTGCCTTTCCAGAACACATTTGTGGAGAATGTCGTGGAGGTGGCCTCTTTCACATAACACCTCACTGCCGATTTCTGCCTCCATGCCCAGACAGTAACCTTACTGGTAGGAAAGGAATCTGGAAATGCCCTTTCCTAAAGCCCACAGACCCACGCTGAGCCCTTCCTGGGGGTGACTTCGGGCGCCTCCGGGTTTGCTCACCTGACTACTCTCCCTGGGACCTGTATTTAGGTTAAGTTGGAAGGTTTGGGAGGCATTTTCTTACTTCCTGGTTCTAGGCAAACAGCACAGAGACAATAACAGAATTCCAGTTAGTCTTGGAGGAAACATTTGCAGAAACATAGATTCTTGGGAAAACTGCTTGTTGTCTCTTCTGAGGGCAGTGTGTGGGTGTGTGGGGTGGGGCAGTGCAGGGACACTGCACAGAGTCCCCTTCGTTCCTGACCCCGAACTAGAGGAGAACGAGGTTTTTTATAATTCTTTAAACTTACCACATACATCTTAGCACCCACTATATGTTTATGGCTGAACTGGCTAGTTGGTTCCTATAATTTGACACCTTTTAGAGGTTTGGCCAACAGAGTTCATTGGTCAAAGCTATTACCCCACCGGATTCAAAGATGTTATAAAAGGGGCTTATTCTGAAGAAACTGCTTTAGATGAATGGGGTGAAGTGGATGCTAACTCACCTGGGGAGCAGGTGACTGAATCCTTCAGTTGTTTGGCTTTGGTGGTCACCTGTTACAAAATAGAAAAGCAAAGCAAAGATGACTTTCCACATTCCTACGAGATAGGTCAATGATGTATTTCATATAAGATCTTGGTTATACCTCTTACTAGCTAGATAACCTTGAGCAATTTCCAGTGCTTTCTGTCTCATGTAATACCTCCTATAATACGTAGATATGATACTGATACCATTTGCCTGTTAGGGGTGTTTTAAGTTTGAAAAAAGCTCTTAGTAAGATATTAACGGCTCAGTAAATATCACCCATTATAACTGACATGGATCATTTGTTTTTCATTCACACAAAAGGCAGAATTAGGGAGAATATTTAAAGCTTGCTCAGAAACATGGTTCTTTCCTCTCTCTCCAGATGGCCTTGCTTCCTAGTTTATGGGGGAAAAATTGAAGTTATCCAACATGAGCTTCCCCAACTTCCAACTTTCCCAACTCCAATTTGATTGTACTAAAATATAGCTTTCCCTTCTTTTATTCCAACTCAAAGAAATTATCTTCCTTCTTCTTGAATCATCGCAAAACTGCTTCATCAATTAATTTCCTTTGCTTTCATGTTGAACTTCTCCCTATCAGCTATGTCCCACAAACCTCCACACTCAGCTCAAGCGGCCTCTACTCTAAAAGGCTACCTTCCCTCGAGCTTCTTTCTGTTTCACTTGGCTTTCATGACAGTGTCTCCTACTTTTCCATCTCTATCTCTGAATGTCCCTTTATTGGCCCCTTCTATATACTCCTGCCTCTTGTTCCCAAATATAATATTCCTCAACACTTGTCCTTGCTATTCATATGTTCTTTCCATTTTCTTCTTGGGTATCTCATACCATGTTTTCAGTAACTAACACTTTAGACAGGAAATGATAAGCCTACATCTCTGGTTCAGATCTCTACTTTGGAATGCCAGGCTGGCAGAAAATGACCATGGAACATAATAGATCTGAAAAGGACTTCCATTTTATAGCAGTTGTATTAGGGAGGTATGTAATTATTATCCCCATTCTATGTAATCTGAAGCTCAGAGAATAAATAATATGTCCAAGATTAAAAGGCTAGTGAATAGCTGAAATCAGGCAAGTCGTGCTCCAAAATCTTTGCTCTCAATCCCTGTAAATACTGCCTTTCAAATCCAAATCTCATACAGATGAGGAAACAAGTCAAGTGCACCTTGTGATACACTACAAGGCTCCCCTTTAACTGCCACTAATCTTACTTGGAGGTCTTCTAGCTCCACAAACTAAACAAACCCCTGACTACACCCAACTTCTCAGCTTTAGTATATTTGAATATGTGCACCCATCACCATAGCCAATTTTAGAACATTTTTATCATGTTGATGTTTTAGCTATCATAGCTCATCCTCCCCTCACTCCCAACTAATCAATCACTAATCTAGCTCTGTCTCTTTAGAGGTTCCTATACTGGGCTTTCATATGAGCAGAAGCATATAATAATACTAGAGGTCCGGTGCACGAAATTTGTGCATGGGGAGTGTGTGTGTGTGTCCCTCAGCCCGGCCTGCACTCTCTCCAATCTGGGACCCCTCGAAGGATGTCCTACTGCTGGTTTACAGGGATCTGGCCTGAACCGGCAGTCAGAAATCCCTCTTGCAATCCGGGACTGCTGGCTCCTAACCACTCACCTGCCTGCCTGCTGGCCTCCTCACCCCCAATTGCCCCCCGCTGCCAGCCTGCTCACCCCCAAATGCCCCCCCGCCAGCCTGATCACCCCAACTGCCCCCTGTGCCAGTGTGCTCACCCCCAACTGCCCCCCTGCTGGCCTGCTCACTCCAAATTGCCCCTCCCCCCACTGTCCTGATCACCCCCAACTGACCCCCATTGATGGCCTGCTCGCCCCCAACTGGCCCCCCTGCTGGTCTGCTCACTCCCAACTGCACCCCCTGCCGGTCTGATCACCCTCAACGGCACCCCCTCCCACCGGCCTGTTCACCCACAACTGCTGTCCCATCCTGGCCTGATCACCCACAACTGCCGTCCCATCCTGGCCTGATCATCCACAACTGCCCTCCCCTCTTGGCTCCTTACCGCCTCTACCTCGGCCCCGCCACCATGGCTTTGTCCAGAAGAACATCTGGAAGGTCTCCTGGAAGGTCTCCCAATCTAATTAGTATATTGCCCTTTTATTAGTATAGATAGAGGCATGGTGCATGGGTGGGGGCTGGCTGGTTTGCCCTGAAGGGTGTCCCGGATCAGGGTCCCTGGGAACATTGCAGGCATGTGGTTGCTGAGACCCAGACCAGGCCTCTGGCCACAGATTCATAGCTTTGCGGAGACCTAGGGCAGGGATCTGTCTCATCTGCAGAGAGACAGAGGTTCTGCAGTGCCCCCAAGACGTGGGTGGGCCCAGCCAGGGATAAAGGGGCATGGAAGGACTCCTGGCAGAGGGCCAGGACCCTCATCCCTGAGGCGGGGGTTGAGGGGTGGTGCCACCTCAGTGGAGGGGTGCTGCACTGCAGGGTACTGGACTGACTGATGTGATTCAGAGAAGCTCCCAGTGCTAATGGGCCTCGCTCAGGCAGCCTTCACACTTCAGAGGCAGTGACTCCTGCTCCTGCCTTGACCCAAAAGCAAGCTTGCTACACCCTGCCCCATGGCAGAGCATGCCTAGGCAGTGAGTGGGAAGCCTTCCACCTGCTTTGGAGAAGGGGGGGCAGTAAAGAATGGGGGGAGAGGAAAGAATGTGGAGCATCCGCAATGAAGAGGTGCTTGAGAAAGAGGCTCGGAAGCCTGACTGGAAGGTTTGTTCTGTTTGCTGGGCCGCTGCCCCTTAGGAAGTGCAAAGAGCATGGCTCTGAGGGCTTCCTGTGTGCTGAGTCAAGTTCCACAGCCAACTGGAATTGGCCTCAGTTTCCTGGTCTGTAAAATGGATTAAGCGTGTCCCAGTGCCTTCACTGAGCTTTGATGGCCAATTGAGATACTATATAAAGAAAATGAGGGAAGAAGTGAGAAAGAAAAGGAAGGACAAGCAACACAAAAGAAA
The DNA here is from genome assembly GCF_951640355.1 of Cnephaeus nilssonii. Classification (NCBI taxonomy): domain Eukaryota; kingdom Metazoa; phylum Chordata; class Mammalia; order Chiroptera; family Vespertilionidae; genus Cnephaeus; species Cnephaeus nilssonii. The sequence goes on along the minus strand of NC_137072.1, from coordinate 21,731,801 downwards.
GACTGAAAGGAACCTGTAAACCCATTGTCACTTAAATGGTATGATGCCAGGTGGGTACTAGAAATATCGGGGAACACTTTGTAAAGTATATGATTGTCTAACCACTATTCTGTAACTAATATAAAACCTGAAACCAATACAAAATAATGTTGAATGTAAAGAAATGAAAATTGGAGTGAAATTTTTATAAATTTCAAAGTTTAAATAAAAGCTGTAAAGGAAGGAAGGGGAGAATAAAAAGTGTTTTTCATTTTGCCACTTCATTAAAAAGACAGTTGTCTTTATATGGTGCTTTTATACTTTTCTAAGTCATTATCTCATTTTAATTTCCGGGCAACTTAAAGACAAGATAAGTATTCCCTCCACTATTCAAAGAAAGGAAATCTTGGTGTCTGGTACTAATGATTCTATTGTCAAGCCCTTATTGTAAAGCAGGGTTAGTAAAATTTTCTGTGCAGGGTCATATCTATACTAATAAAAGCCTTGGGGGTGATCAGGCCAGCAGGGGAGGGTATTTGGGGGCAATCAGGCCCGCAGAGGAGCAGTTAGGGGGCAATCAGGCCAGCAAGGGAGCAGTTAGGGGGCAATCAGGCAGGTAGGTGAGCGGTTAGGAGCCAGCGGTACCGGATTGTGAGAGGGATGTCCAACTGCAGGTTTAGGCCCGATTCCACAGGGATTGGGCCTAAACCTGCAATTGGACATCCCCCGAGGGGTCCCATGTTAGAGAGGGTGCAAGCTGGGCTGAGGGACACCCTCCCCAGTGCATGAATTTCGTGCACCGGGCCTCTAGACTTTTATAATAGAAACTTTGTAGCCTTGATCGGAGGCCAGGGCCGGCCAGGGCGGGCGGGAAGCTTGGCTTCCTCCACCGCCGGGGGCAACCCAAGCCTCCTGCTTGCTCCAGCTCTGTGGCTGCCACCATCTTTGTTGGGATAATTTGCATATTCGCTCCTGTTTGGCTGGTGGGTGTAGTGGAGTGATGGTTAATTTGCATGTTTCTCTTTTATTAGTGTAGATGTGGACTTCTGTGGCTCCTTCCTTCTTTCCTCCCTCCCTCCTTCATTGTTGAAAGTGTTACATGTCTCCTTTCCCCCCCATTGACCACCCCCAGCCTGCTCCCACCCCTCAGCACATGCCCTCACCGCCCTAGTGTCTGTGTCCATTGGTTATGCTTATATGCATGCATACAAGTCCTTTGGTTGATCTCGCCCCCTTACCCCCACCCTTCCCTACCTTTCCTCTGAGGTTTGACGGTCTGTACAATATGTCTCTGTCTCTATTTTTGTTCATCAATTTATGTTGTTCATTATCTTCCACAAATAAGTGAGATCATGTAATACTTATCTTACCCTGACTGGCTTATTTCGCTTAGCATAATGCTCTCCAGTTCCATCCATGCTGTTGCAAATGGTAAGAGTTCTTTCTTTTTTATAGCAGCATAGTATTCCATTGTGTAGATTGTACCACCATTTTTTAATCTACTCATCTGCTGATGGGCACTTTGGCTGTTTCCAAATCTCAGCTATTGTAAATTGTGCTGCTATGAACATAGGGGTGCATATATCCTTTCTGACTGGTGTTTCTGGTTTCTTGGGATATATTCCTAGAAGTGGGATTACTGGGTCAAATGGGAGTTCCATTTTTAGTTTTTTCAGGAAACTCCATACTGTTCTCCACAGTGGCTGCACCAGTCTGCATTCCCACCAGCAGTGCACGAGGGTTCCTTTTTCTCCGCATCCTCGCCAACACTTGTCGTTTGTTGATTTGTTGATGATAGCCATTCTGACAGGTGTGACATGGTATCTCATTGTCGTTTTGATTTGCATCTCTCCAATGATTAGTGACTTTGAGCATGTTTTCATATGTCTCTCGGCCTTCTGTATGTCCTCTTTCGAAAAGTGTCTATATCCTTTGACCATTTTTTGATTGGATAGTTTATCTTCCTTTTGTTAAGTTGTATGAGTTCTCTGAAAATTCTGGAGATTAGCCCTTATCAGAAATATCATTGACAAATATGTTCTCCCATGCAGTAGGCTTTCTTGTTGTTTTGTTGATGGTTTCTTTTGCTGTGCAGAAGCTTTTTCTTTTAATGTAGTCCCATTTGTTTATTTTCTCCTTAGTCTCCACTGCCCTAGAAGCTGTATCTGTAAAGATATTGCTGCGACATATGTCTGCTATTTTGCTGCCTATGGACTCTTGTAGGATTTTTATGGTTTCCCGACTTACATTCAAGTCCTTTATCCATTTTGAGTTTGTTTTGTGTATGGTGTAAGTTGGTGATCTAGTTTCATTTTTTTGCATGTATCTGTTCAAATTTCCCAGCACCATTTATTAAAGAGACTGTATTGATTCCACTGTATGCTCTTGCCTCCTTTGTCAAATATTAATTGAGCATAATGGCTTGGGTTGATTTCTGGGTTCTCTGTTCTATTCCATTGGTTTATATGTCTGATCTTGTGCCAGTACAGGCAGTTCTGAGAACAGTGGCTTTGTAATATAGCTTGATACCTGGTATTGTGATTGCTCCAACTTTGTGCTTCTTTCTCAGGATTGCTGCGGCCATTTGGGATCTTTTTTTATTCCAATTGAATTTTTGGAGAGTTTGTTCTAGACCTGTAAAATATGCCAATAGGTATTTTTGGCTTCTTTCATTTAGGGTAATATTTTCCAGGTTCATTCAAGTGGTAGTATGTATCAGTACTTCATTTTTTTTATTTTAAAAAAATATTTATTGCCCTGACCCGTTTGGCTCAGTGGATAGAGCATTGGCCTGCGGACTGAAAGGTCCCAGGTTTGATTCCAGTCAAGGACATGTATCTTGGTTGAGAGCACATCCCCAGTAGGGGGTGTGCAGGAGGCAGCTGATCGATGTTTCTCTCTCATCGATGTTTCTAACTCTATCCCTCTCCCTTCCTCTCTGTAAAAAAAATCAATAAAATATATTTTTTAAAATATTTATTATTATTATTTTTTTAGAGAGAGAGAGAGAGGGGGAGTTGAATAGAGATATATAAACATCGATGAGAGAAACATCATCAATCAACTGCCTCCTACATGACCCCCCCCCCCCCCCAACAGAGGATTAAGCCCACAACCCAGGCATGTGTCCTGACTGGAAATCAAACCAGTGGCCTCTTGGTTCCTGGCTCAGTGCTCAACCACTGAGCTACACCAGCCAGACAGTACTTCATTCTTTTTTATTGCCAAATAATATTCCATTGTGTGCAAGACCACATTTTGTTTATCCATCATTTGATAAACATTTGTGTTATTTTCATCTTTGGCTACTATGAATAATGCTGCTATAAGCATTTGTGTACATTTTGTGTGTGTGTGTGTGTGTGTGTGTGTGTGTGTGTGTGTGGCATTTGTTCTCTTTTATCTTGGGTATATACCCAGTAGTAAAATTGCTAAATCATGTATGTTTAACATTTTGAGGAACTGCCATACTATTTTCCAATGTAAACGCATCATTTTATATTCACACCAGCAACGAACATATGAAGCTTCTGATTTCCCACATTTAAAAACATGTTATTTTTATTGACCTCAGAGAGGAAGGGAGAGGGGGAGGAAAAGGGAGAGAGAAAAAGAAACATAAATGATGAGAATCATTGACTGTCTGCCTCCTGCATGCCCCCAACTGGGGACCAAGCCCTTGTCCGGAGTCAGACCCAGGACCCTTCAGTTCACAGGCTGACACTCTTATCTACTGAGCCAAACAAGCTAGGGCAAGAGAGAATCATTGATTGGCTGCCTCCTGCAGACCCCACACTGGGGATTGAGCCCACAACCTTGGCAAGTGCCCTGACTTGGAATCAAACTGTGACCTCCTGGTTCATAGGTTGACACTCAACCACTGAGCCGCCGGCTGGGCTGATTTCTCCACATTTTTGCTAACACTTTTAATTATCCAACTTTTTAATTCTAGCAAGCCTAGTGGTGTGAAGTGCTAACTGGTAGTTTTGAATTTCACTTCCCTAATGACTAATGATATTGAGCATTTTTTTCATGTGTTTACTGGACATTTGTATAGATATAGAGAAATGTCTATTCAGACCCTTTGTCCATTTTTTATTTGGGTGATTTTTGTCTTTATTATTGAATTGTAAAAGTCCTTTACATATTCTGGATACAAGTCCTTTATCATATAAATGATTTACAAATATTTTATCCCATTCTGTGGGTTTGTTTTTTTTTTTTAATATCTAATTTTCATGAATTGGAAGTATCCCCTCTCGCAACTAGAAGGGTGTATTCTCTTTTTACCTTCTTTTTTTGTTTGTTAATCCACCCCCAAGGATATTTTTCCATTGATTTTTAGAGAGAGAGTGAAGGAAGGGGGAAGAGACAAAGAGAGGGAAAAATTGACATGAGAGACACACTGATTGTAGACCTGGGGATTGAGCCTGCAACCAAGGTATGTACCCTTGATGGGAATTGAACCCGGGACCCTTTTTTTTTGTTGCTTGTACTTTGGTGTCATATGCAAGAATCATTTGCCAAATCCAAGATCATGAGGATATGCCCTTCTGTTTTCTTATCAGGGTTTTATAGTTGTTTAACTCTTATATTTAGGAGAATACTGTCACTTGACAATATTAATTCTTCTGAACCACGAATAGGTAATATTTTCCCATTTCTTTTGATTTTCTTCAATTTCTTTATTTTTATTTATTTTATTGTTGACAGTATTACAGATGTTCCCCAATTCTCCACCACCTCAGGCCTTCAACACACTATTGTCTGTGTCCATGGACTATGCATATCTATACTAATAAAAGGGTAATATGCTAATTAGACTGGGTAGACTGGATATCTTCCAGATGTCTGACTTCCTTCCGGACAGTTAGGGGGCGACCAGGCCAGCAGGGGACCAGTTAGGGGGCGACCAGACCAGCAGGGGACCAGTTAGGGGGTGACCAGGTCAGCAGGGGGGCAGTTAGGGCATGGCCAGGACAGCAGGGGAGAAGTTAGGGGGTGATCAAGCTGGCAGGGGGGCAGTTAGGGGGCGATCAGGCAGGCAAGCAGAGGCAGTTAGGGGCGATCAGGGAGGCAGGTAGAGTGGTTAGGGATAACCAGGCAGGCAAGTGGTTAGGAGCCAGTGGTCCCGGACTGCAAGAGGATGGGGCCTAAACCGGCAGTCGGACATCCCCCAAGGGGTCCCAGATTGGAGAGGGTGCAGGCCGGGCTGAGGGATCTCCCCCCATGCACAAATTTTGTGCACTGGGCCTCTAGCCTACACTAATAAAAGAGAAACATGCAAACTGACCATACCTCTGCCACGCCCACAAGCCACGCCCACCAACCAATCAGGAGCGAGTATGCAAATTAACACAACCAAGATGGCTGCAGCCACAGAGCGAGCAGGAGGCTTGGGTTTCCCCAGCAATGGAGGAAGCCAAGCTTCCCACCCACTCTGGCCGGCCCTGGCCTCCGCTCAAGGCTACAAAGTTTCAATTGTAGAAGATAAATAAATCCCAGATACCAGGGCCTCTGCTTGGGTCACTGGGGGGCGTGGCCGGCCTGCAAACGACCACAGGCTCCTCGCCCAGGCTGCCCCATGTCCAAAGGGAACCCCCACCCTGATCCAGGACACCTTTCAGGGCAAACCAGCTGGCCCCCACCCATGCATCAGGCCTCTATCCTATCTAATAAAAGAGTAATATGCAAATTGACTGTCACACAATATGGCTGCCCCCATGTGGACACAAGATGGCCAGCAGGGGAGGACAGTTGGGAGGGACCAGGCCTGCAAGGGAGGGCAGTTGGGGGTGATCAGGCCAGCAGGGGAGCACTTAGGCATCAATCAGGCCTGCAGGGGAGTGGTTAGGGCAGTGATGGGCAACCTTTTGAGCTTGGTGTGTCAAACTTCGCCAAAAAACTGAGCATAACTCAGGTAGTGTGTCACTTTGAGGAAAAAACATTATTTCGCAAATGTTTCATCCTCGGCATGCGGCCGCCTCAGCGGCCACGTGTCATCAGAAATGGCTACGCGTGTCAGTGCTGACACGTGTGTCATAGGTTCACCATCACTGGGTTAGGGGGTGATCAGGCTGGCAGGCAGAAGCAGTTAGGGGCAATTAGGAAGGCAGGCTGGTGAGCAGTTGGGAGCCAGCAGTCCTGGATTGTGAGAGGAGTCCCAGATTGGAGAGGGTGAAGGCTGGGCTGAGGGACACACCCCCCCCCGTGCATGAATTTTGTGTACCGGGCCTCTAGTATGTATATAAAGTTCTTTGGTTAATCTCTTCTCATCTTCCCGCCTCCTCTATCATCCGAGCTATGTCATTCTGTTCCATGCCTCTGGACCTATCCTGTTTGTCAGTTCATTATGTTCATTAGATTCCACATATAAGTGAGACCATGTGATATTTGTCTTCCTCTGACTGGCTTATTTCACTCAGCATAATACTCTCCATATCCATCCATGCTGTTGCAAAGGGTAAGAAATCTTTCTTTTTTAAAGCTGCATAGTATTCCATTGTATAAATGTACCATTACTTTTTTATTGACTCATCTACTGATGGGCATTTGGGCTGTTTCCAGATATTAGCTATTGTAAATAATGCTACTATGCATAAGTATGCATATATTCTTTCTGACTGGTGATTTGGGCTTCTTAGGATCTATTCTTGGTAGTGGGATCATTGGATCAAATAGCTCAATTTTTAATTTTTTGCTTAAGTTCCACAGTGTTTGCCACAGTGGCTGCACTAATCTGCATTCTCACCATCAGTGTACTAGGTAGGGTTCCCTTTTCTCATCCTTGCCAGTACTTGTAGTTTGTTGATTGATTGATGGTAGCCATTCTGGCAGGTATGAGGTGATATCTCATTGTTATTTTAATTTGCATCTCTCTGATGTTCAGTGACTTTGAGCATTTTTTTTGTATGTTCTCTTTGGAAAAGTGCTTTTTCAGGTCCTGTGAATTGGACAGCATCCCATTCCATTAAATGGGGTTATTTGCCTTCCTTTTGTTGAGTTGTGTGAGTTCTTTATATATTTTGGAAATTAACCCCTTATCAGATGTGTCATTGGCAAATATGTTCTCCAATACAGTGGGTTCCCTTTCCTTTTGATGATGGGTTCCTTTGCTGTGCAGAGGCTTTTAGTTCGATATAGTCCCATTTGTTTATTTTTCCTTTGTTTCTTTTGCCCTCAGAGATGTATTGTGAAAATTCTGCTACATGAGATGTCTGAGATTTTGCTGTCTATGACTTCTTCTAAGGTTTTCATGGTTTTGTGACTTACATTTAAATCTTTTGAGTTTATTCTTGTGTATGGTGTAAGGTGGTGGTCTAGTTTCATTATTTTGCATGTACCTGTCTAATTTTCCTAGCATCAGTTATTGAATACACTGTCTTTACTCTGTTGTATGTTCTTGCCTATTTTGTCAAATATTAATTGACCATATTGATATGGTTTGATTTCTGTTCTGTTCCATTGATCTATATGCCTGTTCTTGTGACAGTACCAGGCTGTTTTGATTACAAGGGCATGTAATATAACTGATATAGGGTACTGTGATCCCTCCAACTTTGTTCTTTTTTCTCAAGATTGCTGCAGCTATTCAGGGTCTTTTTGGTGCCATATAAAATTTTGGAGCATTTGTTCTAGATCTGTGAAGTATGCTGCTGGTATTTTAATAGGAATTGCATTGAATCTATAGATTGCTTTGGGCAGTAAGGACATTTTAATGATGTAAATTCTTCCAATCCATAAATGTGGTATATGCTTCCACTTGTATCTTCCTGTTTCCTTTTTCAATGTCCTACAGTTTCCGAGAATAGGTCTTTTACCTCCTTGGTTAAGTTCATTCCAAGGTATCTTATTTTTTTTTCTTTTTTAATAATTTATTGGGGTGACATTGGTTAATATGATCAATACGTTTGAGGTGTGAGTTTCTATGTTACAAGATCTGTATATTGTACTGTGTGCCCACTACCCAAAGTCAAATCTTATCCCATCACCATATATTAGGACTTCGTTTCCTCAGGCAACCATCACACTGCTCTTTGTGATCATGAGTTTCAGTTTTATATTCCACATATGAGTGAAATCATATGTTCTTAGCTTTTTCTGACTTATTTCATTTGGCATAGTATTTTCAAGGTCCATCCATGTTGTTGCAAATGGCAGTATTTCATCCTTTCTTATGGCTGATAGTATTTGATTGTGTACATGTACCACATCTTCTTTTCCAATCCTCTATCACAGGACACTTTGGTTGTTTCCATTTTTTGGTCACCATGAATAATGTTGCAATGAACATAGGGGTGCAGATATCTTTGCAAATATGTGATTTTGAGTTTTGGGGGTATATACCCAGAAGTGGGATTGTTGGGTTGTATGGTAGCTCTAGTCTTAATTTTTTGAGGAATTGCCAGACTGCTTTCCATAGTGGTTGTACCATTCTACATTCCCACCAGCTGTGAATGAGGGTTCACTTTTTTCCACAACCTCTCCAACACTTGTTATTGCTTGTCTTGTTAATAATGGCCACTCTAACAGATGTAAGGTAGTATCTCATTGTAGTTTTTTTTTCTAAATATAGATTTTTTATTGATTTCAGACAGGGAGGGAGAGGGAGAAAGAGATAGAAATATCAATGATGATCGGCTGCCTCCTGTACACCCCACATTGGGGATCAAGCCCCCAATCCAGGCACGTGCCCTGACTGGGAATTGAACCATGACCTCAATTGAATGGCTCATAGGTCTATGCTCAACCAGCTGAGCTACACGGTTGGGGTTGATATACTATTATTTATAAAATATCTTGGACCATAAATTGCTCTATAAACTTATCCAATCAAATTGTGGTTCTTTTAAAGAAATAGTTTCTGAGGTCAGTGTTTGATATCTGTTCTTATTCTACAGGGGCTCCTCCTGAGTTGTTTTGAGAATACCTGGTTGGTGATTATGTGAACTGATAGAACATTCTGAATAGTATGTATCACAATCTGGCCTGTCTACTACACAATGTATAGACCAGGCGTCCTCAAACTACGGCCTGCGGGCCACATGCGGGTGCTTTTGCCGTTTTGTTTTTTTACTTCAAAATAAGATATGTGCAGTGTGCATAGGAATTTGTTCATAGTTTTTTTTAAACTATAGTCCGGCCCTCCAATGATCTGAGGGACAGTGAACTGGCCCCGTTTAAAAAGTCCCCTGGTATAGACGCTATAATGTGAATCCTTCAGATCCTCAGAGTCAAACACTGAAACTTAATGGGATGCCACTACACTAATCCTTGAGCCATACTTTTCTTCCACTTCAAAGGAACTTACAACTTATTAGAAATTGGTCAACTTTCCACTTCTATGTGGTCCAACAATTACTTTAACATTCTAGCGTGACTGCCAAGTACACATCTCCTGGTTCTATAATATGGTGGTATAACAATGATAATGGCAAGTGATCCTTTTTTCTTGAGAATTTTTCTTCTTTTTGCTAGTTTCTGTCTCAGGAGAAGACATGTATATGGCGATGATGGCAACATATTTCTCTTGGGGGCAAGTTTGGGATCTTTAGCACATCATTTAAGATTCTGAGCAGTTTAAGAAGTTTCCAAATAAGTGATAGTTTATATAAAGCTCAATGGCCAGGGAGTCTCTGAGTATAACAGCATGCTGCTTCAGGAAGGAAAATGAGCTTTCAGTGAGCATGGTCATCACCAAATCTAGGTCTCTCCTATACATGTAGATGACTTTGATTCCATGGGTGCCAATTTACTTTTGAAATGTTTAGTGTTATTTTTCTCAGATGTTCCATAATGAATTTTTCATCTACTCATTCTTGTTTGTTTGTTTTTTTAAGATAACTTAAAAAAAATATTTTATTGATTTTTTTTTTTACAGAGAGGAAGGGAGAGGAATAGAGAGCTAGAAACATCAATGAGAGAGAAACATCGACGAGCTGCCCTCCTGCACACCCCCACCGGGGATGTGCCCGCAACCAATGTACATGCCCTTGACCGGAATCGAACCTGGGACCTTTCAGTCCGCACACCGACGCTCTATCCACTGAGCCAAACCGGTTTCAGCTCTTTTGTTTTTTAAAAAATATATTTTTATTGATTTCAGAGAGGAAGGGAAAGGAAGAGAGAGCTAGAAACATCAATGATGAGAGGGAATCATTGATCGGCTGCCTCCTGCATGCCCCCTACTGGGTACCAAGCTCGCAACCCGGGCATGTTCCCTTGACTGGAATCAAACTTGGAACCCCTGAGTCCACTGGCCGACGCTCTATCCACTGAGCAAACTGGCTAGAGCTAGTCAATCTGTTTTTATATCATGTGTGATTGCAGAAGATACGGTCTTTGATTTAATGTAACTTCATGATAAGCTATATTTAGGACTTTTATCCTAGTTTTCTCTTGGGACAAGGCATGTATTCCTACACAGGTCTCTCAGAGTTCAGGCTTTTCTTCTTCAGTGTCTGGACAAATAATATTATGGGCTAGTTCTCTGCCTCCTACCTCTCCTCCTGCTGGTAGGTGCCATGGCAAGGGAGAGAACGGTTGACCTGGGTTTCAGAAGCCTGAGAACTATAAAGTTTGGAAGCTACCTTGGTTAAAGGTTACTGAATCCTGATATGAGTATATGGCTCAGTGATCTGTCCTCATGTACATGGAGGATGCAGTGTGCAGCTGCTAGAAAATAAGGAAGATATTAGCCAATATGGCATTGCCAGATTCTTCACTGAATATTTTAACAGTGTGTGTCAGGAAACTCACATTCTATTTTCGGGGATTCAGCTTCATCTAAGCCACCCCTCACAACATGGTATCATTCTTACGGGCCTCCTGGAGATGCTTCCAAACTGGGGGCAAAAATGGCGCACTCAGAATGCTTGCTGCCAAATGCCAAATGGGTACCCCTGAGGCACAAGCCTGGAATATTTTCTGGAGAAACCGAAGTAGCCCCAGAAAAAGTCCCTACAAATGTGTGACATTTACGAGTTCTACAGTGAAAGACCAGATCATAACCTGTTTATTCTACAATGAAACTCAATGTCAACAACTTCCATCCATTCAGATAATCAGCTTTTTTGTACTCCTTCTAAGTAGGAATGGATATATTCAAGGATCACCAGACATTTGAGAGAAGTCTCTAAGATGATAACCAGGAGCCAAGACAAAACAACCAACTTCCAGAAACAGAGAACAGAGGAACTAGAGTGTCATAAGTCTTCTCAACAGCAACACTAGAAGCTAAACACAACAGAGCAATGTTTTTCAGAATTCTGTACCAAACCAGGCCATCAATCAACTATAAAAGTAGAATATGGATTTTTAAATGGGCAAGAGCTTATATTTTAACTTCCATATAGCTTTTCTCATGAAACTACTGGATGTGTTTCATCAAGACATGAGAATGAGCCCTGGCCAGTGTGACTCAGTTGGTTGAGCATCCTCCCATGCACCAAAAGGTTGCTGGTTCAATTCCCAGTTGGGGCACATGCAGAGTTTGCAGGCTTGATCCCCAGTGTAGGGGCGTGCTGGAGGCAGCTGATGTATGTTTCTCTCCCTCCCTCTTCCTTCCTCTCTCTAAAAAGGAAAAAAAAAAAAGAAGAAAAATAAGAAATGAGAATGAATCTAAGAAGATGAACTTATGGGATAAAGAAACAAGGGATCCAGCACACGAGAAAGGGAAAGAGAATCCTTAGGATGCTAATGAAGGAGTCCCAGGACAGCCATTTGTGCAGGAGAGCTAGAAAGCTCCAGTTCAGACTGGAGCAGCAGGACAGTAAGCTCCATAAGGAATGTCTGCAAGAAAATTAAAAAAACAAAAACAAAAAAAGCAGAACTGATCAAACTGTTGTGTGAAATTATGTTTAGTTGGAGAATTAGAAATTAATACTTCAGTTGAAGAAGTAGTGATTGCCCTGGCTGGTTTTGCTCAGTGGATAGAGCTGACTGAAGGGTCCCGGGTTCAATTCTGGTCAAGGGCACGTACCTTGGTTTCAGGCTCCTCCCTGGCCTGGGCCCTGGTCGGGGCTCAGGCAGGAGGCAACCAATCAATGTGTTTCTCACGCATTGATGTTTCTCTCTGTCTTTCCCTCTCTCTTCTACTCTCTCTAAAAAAATCATTGGAAAAATATCCTGGGGTGAGGATTACCCATGACCCCCCACTCCGCCCCCCAAAAAAAAGAAAAGAAAAAAAAGGAAAAGAAGTAGTGATTAATTCTTAGAAACTCCAAGCAAACCAAGAAAGAGATAATTATACCAAGAAAAACAAAAGATTGTATAAGAAAGAAAATGTTATAATAATATACCTTGTGGCTTGGCTGTGAATAATATTTATATAGTCATAAAAATGTAAGTACTAAACTTTTAAAGCTAAAATTGGTACTATGTCTATATTGTAAAGGAATGGGAAGTGTTTGTGGGTGCTGAAAAAGATCATTTGTCATCTTCAACTAAGAATCCAAAGATAAAATGTCTAAAACTTAAAAATCAAGAAATAGCAGCAGCAGCAGCATATTATTAAAAATGCAAAGTAAAAGAAAGTTATTATGGGCTACCAGCTTGGATAGGTTTTGGATAGCATTGGATCTACATGTGTATTAACACTCACATGGATTGTGGAATTGTGGGGAAATTTGTTTCATGTTCTTAGTCAAAGCAGAAAATCCTATATAATAAATCCTATATAATAGAAGGGTAATATGCAAATCGACCAAATGGTGGAATGACCGGGCGCTATGATGCGCAATAAACACCAGGGGACAGATGCTCAATGCAGGAGCTGCCCCCTGGTGGTCGGTGAGCTCCCACAGGGGGGTGCCACTCAGCCACAAGCCAGGCTGATGGCTGGCGAGCATAGCGGCCCGCCTCCACGGCAGCGCTAAGAATGTCCGAATGATAGCTTAAGCCATCAGTTGGACATTTCCAGACTGTGAAAGGGGACACCCCCCCCACCCCCCGTTGTGCACAAATGCCATGCACCAGGCCTCTAGTACTTTATAATCCTCCTTCTTAATACAATTATACCTAATCTTATCTTTAAAACTCATAGGGACCCTATGATTTCATCTAGGAATATGGGTTAGGGTTGAGTGAATGAAAAGAAATCTAAAATGAGTTTTGTTCCTTACAGAATATTAACCTTTTGCACTCGGATGTAGTGTGTGACTTGACACGGTTAGCATCGGTAGCAGCTCTTTTTATACTCTTTGAATGTATCAATAATTTGAAATAAAAAAAATCCAAATAAATAAGTTTGTATGAAAAGAAACTCCAGTTTTTTATTCTACTGCCGCGCTTTGTAAAATCTGGGGTATTTAAAAAATTAAATCCCGAGTAGAATAAAGGAATCGAGAAAAAAGCAAGCGAGTGCAAAGGGTTAAATTAGAAAAATGAAAGTTATATTCCATAGAGTCGAGTTAGGAGCAGTGACTAGTTACATGGTGGCACATTTCCACTTAATATATGGAAGAATTTTCCCATTTGTGATCTATATAAAATGTATGCTCAAATACCTGGCATCCTCAGATAACTCAGAAAATAAATGTTGACTACTAGTAATGACCTCAACTCATATTTTTCAAGTTCGGACTGATTTGATATCATAAGTGTTTCTCTTAAAATAAAAATTACGTAACTGTTAAGTTCATTATTTTCACTCATTTGTATTTAATTTTGGCCAACTTTCTGTTTGAATTTAACACTCATATAACCAAAAACTGGAGTAACAAGAACATGGCACTCTGTTACCTGAACATTAATAAACCAGCTGAAAAGCGTTTCCAACTGCTAGAAAGCATTTTTGTTCATTTTTATTATTTCTTCAATGTCTTTAAAAATTTCTCTGGATTCTCTGTCTGGATAGAAAAAATACAAGAAATAACAATAGTGTTCATCCTAACCATTAAAAAAGAGGGACTTCCACTAACTTCCTGATTACCTCTTATCAGTGATTTAAATGGCCATTTATTAGGAGAAAATAATTTTTGCTAGCAGATAATAGTGTAGTTCTGCAGATATTGTTAGTCCATCAGGGAGATATCTTAACAGTCCAACATAATGTATTCACCCATCTTCCTTTTTAAAAAATGGTTTACCAAATTTTTTAGCACAAAGAAGCAATTTTAAATTACACTGACAATTATTAGCATCTGTTCAAGAGTTACCAGTCTATTGACTTGCTACATCTCTAAGCTATACATAAAAAGGAGTTACGGAAGTCCTAACTATAAAGTATGATGCTATTACCAGACTATAGATGATACTTTGAGTTAAACCAGTTCCCTCACAAATAAAATCATTCTTAGTATTCAAAGTGCACATTATTGTAACTAATAAATTAGATCTAACCTTAAAGTAGATAGTCTCTTCTTGGGGAAAGCTACAGGGTTCTGATGAATGAGTATAAAATACAAACTCAGTATCTTAGCAATACATGACACTAAGTGGGGTCCAGAAAAAAAAAAAAAAAAAGAATGTTAAATGGGAGATATAAAGAAAAGTTTTCATGTAACCTGCCAAGTATGTTTTCCTTGAGTGAGTCACTGAAGATGAACAAATGTTCAATAAAGAGTTTAATCAGACCTTGAATGTTTCTGTGGTTCAAATATTCAAAGGCCATAGGGGAGAGAAACTGCTTACAAAGCTGCTCAGGAAGACAGCCACTTTACTGGCAGAGTCCTGGGACATTCAATACCTGACTTCAAATTTATCCCCCTTCGGCCAGCACCTCTGAAAACCTTCTGTACTTCAGTTTCTCCAATGTGTGCTGGATAGATCTCTGTGCTATGTCACCCTAATGATGTGCAAGGATTCCAAGAATCCAGCAGGGTAGGTGGGTACCATGCTCCTCTCTCTCCACTACTGTTTGCTCCTCCTTAAGCTGTGCCCTCTGAGGAAGAAGACAACTGAACCAGACATGAGGAGGACAAGGGCCTGAGACAGGGGGCTTTAGGCAGGAAAAACATGAATAGATGGCTCTAGAATCCCTCTGAGAAATAAAGCTGTCTTTGTTGAAGAGACAAGTCTGGCAAGTGTTTCAAGTAGAGGTTCAATACTCCCAATGCCCTCCTGGACCGAGGTGCCAGCTGCCACCTAGACTTCAGAGGAAGGAGCAAGCTGCTCTGCAGTACAAATAAAAGAATTTGGAGCATAGGTTGAGGGTTATCTGAAAGAGAGAGTGAGGGTAAATGGAAGACAGAAGAGGAGGAACAAAGCCATAAAGGAGATAAGGATAAAGGAGAAAAGCAAGTGGAAATGGCATGACCAAGAGGGCACTGTGCAACAGTAAAGGCTGGTATGGATTTTTAGGTTTCTTGTTAGAGGGTGTTCCTCCCTTCCCCCTAGAAAATACCCACTAGGAATGTTGTTCATAGTGTGAGCTTCAGGTTCCATTTAATGTAGATCCACCCCTGCCCGTTAATGTTTTTAAAAAAATCTTTATTGTCTAAAGTATTACACATTAAGGGCCCAGTGCCTGAATTTGTGCACCTTGAAAGGAACTGTGGGCCACAAGGCTGCAGTGGGCACAGGGGCGGGTCTCAGCTCAACCTCCACATCCCTGCCTGGCCCTTACAGCTGCATCCCCCAGTCCCCTCTCTGCCGGCAGCCCTGCTCCTGCTGCTCCCACTGACGTCGCAGAGCAATTGGGGCCGGCCCCAGCAGTGGGTGTGAGTGGGGCCGGTGCCTTCAGTGGGTGCAAGCGGCAGCTGCTGCCCTGATTGCCCCTCAGGAGCAGGGGGAGGTGGAGAAGCCCTCAGGGGTGATTGGGGCCAGCAGCTGCCACTCGCACCCGCTGACAGCGCCGAGAGATCAGGACTGGCACTGGGTGCCACCTACGGGTGCGAGTGGGGCCGGGACTGGGTGCAAACGGTGGCTTTGGTGCTGGCAGTGGGTGCGAGTGGGGCTGTCACAGGCGCAGGGGGAGGTGGAGAAGCCCTGAGGGGCCATCAGGACCCGGCAGCTGCTGGTCGCACTTGCTGACAGCGCCAAGTGAACAGGGCTGGCACCAGGCACTGGCAGCGGGTGGGAGCAGGGGCTCCGGCGCCAGCAGCAGGTGCGAGTGCCAGGTGGGACCGCGGCGCGGAGGAGCAAAGAATTTTCAGTAACCACCTGAGGCTCGCCCTGATGACAGCGACTGGCGCCCCCGCTCACCTGCTCCACCATCCTGCCACAGCTGATGCCCACCATGTTCTGCGCTCTGCCGCCTGCTGCCAACGCCTACCATGTTCCGCGCGCCCCCTGGTGGTCAGCACACATCATAATGACCGGTTGTTCGGTTGTTCCGCCGTTCAGTCATTCTGTCGTTTGGTCTATTTGAATGTTAGGGTTTTATATATGTAGATAGTATTATGTCTCCTTTTCCCCCCATTGACCTCTCCCTGGCCACCCCACCTCCCAGCACATGCCCTCACCCCCCTAGTGTCTATGTCCATTGGTTATGCTTATATGCATGTATACAAGTCCTTTCGTTGATCTCTTACCCTCCCTACCTTCTCTCTGAAGTTTGACGGTCTATTTGATGCGTTTATTTCTCTGGTTCTATTTTTGTTCATCAGTTTGTTATACATCATATTCCACAAATGAGTGAGATTATATGATATTTATCTTCCTCTGACTGGCTTATTTCGCTTAGCATAATGCTCTCCAGGTCCATCCATGTTGTTGCAAATGGTAAGAGGTTTTTTCTTTTTTACAGCAGTGTAGTATTCCATTGTGTAGAAGTACCAGGATTTTTTAATCCACTCATCTGCTGATGGGCACTTTGGCTGTTTCCTAATCTTAGCTATTGCACTGCTATGAACATAGGGGTGCATATGGCCGTTCTGATTGGTATTACTGATTTCTTGGGATATATTCCTAGAAGTGGGTTTACTGGGTCAAATGGGAGTTCCATTTTTAATTTGTTGAGGAAACTCCATACTGTCTTCCACAGTGGTTGCACCAGTCTGCATTCCCACCAGCAGTGCAGGAGGGTTCCTTTTTCTCCACATCCTCGCCAGCACTTGTTGTTTGTTGATGATAGCCATTCTGACAGGTGTGAAATGGTATCTCGTTGTTGTTTTGATTTGCATCTCTCAGATGATTAGCAACTTTGAGCATGTCTTCATATGTCTCTTGACCTTCTATATGTCTACTTTTAAAAAAGTGTCCTTTGCCTATTTTTTTTTTATTGGATTGTTTATCTTCCTTTTGTTAAGATGTTTGAGTTCCCTATAAATTTTGGAGATTAGGCCCTTATTGGATATAACGTTGGCAAATATGTTCTCCCATGCAGTGGGCTTTCTTCTTGTTTTGTTAATGGGTTTCTTTTGCTGTGCAGAAGCTTTTTATTTTGACGTAGTCCCATTTGTTTATTTTTTTCTTAGTTTCCATTGTCCTAGGGATGTATTGGTAAAGACATTGCTATGAGATATGTCTATCTTCAAAAGATTTTTATGGTTTCCCGTCTTATGTTTAAGTCCTTTATCCATTTTGAGTTTATTTTTGTGTATGGTGTCAGTTGGTGGTCTAGTTTCATTTTTTTTTTGCATGTATCTGTCCAATTTTCCCAACACCATTTATTGAAGAGACTGTCTTGATTCCACTGTATGCTCTTGCCTCCTTTGTCAAATATTAATTGAGCATAATGGCTTGGGTCGATTTCTGTGTTCTCTGTTCTGTTCCATTGGTCTATATGTCTGTTCTTATGCCAGTACCAGGCATTTTGAGAACAGTGGCTTTGTAATAAGCTTGGTACCTGGTATTGTGACCGCTCCAACTTTGTTCTTATTTCTCAAGATTGCTGCAGCTATTCAAGGTCTTTTTTAATTCCATATGAATTTTTGGAGAGTTTGTTCTAGACCTTTGAAATATGCCATTGGTATTTTAATGGGGATTTCATTGAATCTATAGATTGCTTTGGGTAGTATGGACATTTTAATGATGTTGATTCTACCAATCCATGAACACCATATATTCTTCCATTTGTTTATGTCTTCCTCCATTGCTTTTTTTCAATGTCCTGTAGTTTTCTGAGTACAGGTCTTTTACCTCCTTACTTAAGTTTATTCCTAGGTATCTTAATTTTTTTGGTGCAATGGTACATGGGATTGTTTTCATTGTTTCTCTTTCTGTGAGTTCATTTTTGGTGTATAGAAAGGCCACAGATTTCTGGGTATTTTGTATCCTGCTACATTGCCAAATTCATTTATTAAATCTAGTAGTTTTTTGATGGAGTCTTTAGGGTTTTCTACGTACAATGTCATGTCATCTATGAATAATGACAGTTTTATTTCTTCTTATATATCTTATTGCTTTGGTTAGCACTTCCAGTACTATGTCAAACAGGAGTGGTGAGAGTGGGCATCCTGTCTTGTTCCAGTTCTTAGGGGAAATGGTTTTAGTTTTTGCCCATTGAGTATGATGTTAGCTGTAGGTTTGTCATATACACTGAGTGGCCAGATTATTATGACCACCTGACATTTGTAGGCAAATTAGCCATACACTGCATCGTATGGTATATGGAAGCCGAAGGCCTGTTAAAACACCTTTGCTGTCTGCAGTTACCAAGATAAAACGTCTCCAATTCGCACAGGAACACAAGGATTGGACAGTCGAGCATTGGAAAAAAGTCATGTGGTCTGATGAATCACGTTTCCAGTTGCATCATGCAGATGGCAGAGTGAGAATTTGACGGAAACAGCATGAAAGCATGCACCCCACATGCATGAGTACAACCCTTCAAGCTGGTGGGGGCAGTGTTATGACTTAGGGCATGTTTTCCTGGCACGATTTGGGCCCTTTAATTCGTGTGGAACAACGTCTGAATAACAAAACATACCTAAGTATTGTTGCTGATCAAGTTCATCCTAGCATGTTGATGGCGTAACCCAATGGAGATGGCTTCTTCCAACAAGACAATGCGCCATGCCACGGTGTTCGTATTGTGCAGTAGTGGTTTCAAGAACCTGAGGGAGACTTTATCTTGCTTAGTTGGCCCCCACCATCACCAGATCTCAATGCAATTGAGCATTTGTGGGATGAAGTTAAAAGAGCCATCAGGCAGCTGGTTCCACAAGCATCAAATCTCACAGAACTGGACAGTGCTATTCATCAGGCATGGTGTAAGATTCCTTGCATCACCTTTCAACATCTCGTGGAGTCAATGCCAAGAATTGCCATGGTATTGAAGGCAAAAGGTGGCCCAACGAAGTACTGATGGGGTGGACATAATAATCTGGCCACTCAGTGTAAGGCATGATCCTTCTAGTCCCACTTTGCTGAGTTTTTATCAAGAAAGGATGTTGGATTTTGTCATAGCTTTTTCTGCATCAATTGATATGATTATGTGATTTTTGTCTCTCAATTTGTTTATGTGATATATCACATTTATTGATTTGCGGATATTGTATCATCCTTGCATGCCCAGAATAAATCCCATTTGGTCATGGTGTATGATCTTTGTAATGTAATGCTGGATCCTATTTGCTAGGATTTTAGCATCTATGTTCACCAGAAATATTGGCCTGTAATTCCCTTTCTTTGTAGTGTCTTTATTTGGTTTTGGGATAAGGTAATGCTGGCATCATAGAAAGAGATTGGAAGTGCTCCTTCCTCTTGAATTTTCTGGAATAGTCTGAGGAGGATAGGTTTTAGTTCTTCCTTGAATGTTTGGTAAAATCCCTGTGAAGCCGTCTGGCCCAGTGCTTTTGTTTGCTAGAAGTTTTCTGATGACTGCTTCGATTTCCTCTATAGTTATCAGCCTATTGAGATTTTTTTATTTTTTCCTGATTGAGTTTTGGAAGGTTGTATTTTTGTAGGAATATGTCCATTTTTTCTAGTTGACCAGTTTGTTGAAATAGAGTTGTCCCACAGTATTTTTTTTTTTTTTTTACAATCCTTTGTATTTCCGTGGGGTCTGTTGTTATTTTGCCTTTTTCATTTCTGATTTTATTTGTGTCCTCTCTCTTTGCTTAGTGGTGAGCCTGGTTAGAGGTTCATCAATCTTGTGTATCCTTTCAAATAACCAGTTCTTGGTTTTATTTACCTTTTATATTATTATTATTTTTTGGTCTCTATATCATTTATTTCCACTCTGATCTTTATTATTTTCTTCTTTCCGCTCACTCTGGGCTTTTCTTGTTGCTCTTTCTAATTCGTTAAATTGTAGAGTTAGATAATTTATTACCAGTTTTTCTTTTTTCTTTCCTTATTTATTTACTTTTTGAGATAGGCCGGTAATGCTATGAACTTCCCTCTCAGGACTGCTTTCATTGTGTCCCATAGATTTTGGATTGTTGTGTTTTCATAGTCATTTGTTTCCAGGATGTTTTTTATTTCTTCTTTGATCTCTTTGGTAACGCAATCTTTGTTTAGTAACATGCTATTTAACCTCCAAGTGTTTGAATTTTTATTGTAGTTTATTTCTAATATTATGCCATTGTGATCTGAGAAGATGCTTGATATGATTCAATGATTCTTGAACTTGAAGAGACTTTGCCTATGTCCCAATATATGGTCTATCTTCAAAAATGCCTCATGTGCACTTGAGAAGAATGTATATTCTGTAGTTTTGGGGTGAAATATTCTGAAGATGTCGATTAAGTCCATCTGATCTAGGGAGTTGTTTTGGATTGCTTCATTAATGCTTCTGTATGAGTGGATTCTTTCTGAGAAACTCAGTGTAGTACTGTACAAAGAGGGAGCACTAGGATGCAGGTATCTGGGGGAAGAAGAGTGAATATAAGCCCTGGGAAGACGTTCAGACTTTCACACCAAGTGGAATTGTTGGTGGTCTTGGACAGTTAATCTTAGTTCTCTGAGAGGCAAGGAGGGTCCTTTTAAAATCTGGGTTACAACAATATGACAAGGATAAGGGGAAACAGCAGTTCTAGAATGTAATGTAAGTGGCTCACTATGTAAATTCACGCACATCATCTAACATTTTTAAAATTTATTATATTGATTTTTAACAGAGAGGAAGGGAGAGGGATAGTTAGAAACATCGATGAGAGAGAAACATCGATCAGCTGCCTCCTGCACACTCCCTACTGGGTATGTGCCCACAACCAAGGTACATGCCCTTGACCAGAATCAAACCTGGGACCCTTGAGTCTGCAGGCCAACGCTCTATCCACTGAGCCAAACCGGTTAGGGCATCATCTAACATTTGTATGCCTCTAGATTTTCCACGTATGAGTCTCCTGAAAATTACAGATCTAAGGAGTCCTATACCCACAGAACTATTAAACTATTATCATTTAGCAAAGTCACAGGATACAAGACTAATGCAAAAATCTGTTGTATTTCCACATATTAGCAATGGACAATCTGAATGTGTAATTAAGAAAAGGGTTCCTTCACAATAGCCTCAAAAAGACTGATACTAAGAAGTTTAGGAAGTTCCAGACTTATACTAAAAACAACAAACATAAAAATTAAAGAAGCTCTAAATAAAAGGAGAGACATTTCATGTTCATGGATTTAGACACTCAAAATTGTTGAGATGGCAATCCTCTCCCTCCCCAACTGATCTATGTATTTAATGCAATCCCCATTAAAGAGATCTTTCATAGAAACTGATAAAGACAGCCAAATTATTTTGTTAAAGAAAAAATTTGGAAAGACTTGTACTGTCCAATTTAAACATTTACCATAAGGCTATAGTAATCTGGACAGTGTGGTGTTTTCAGGATAGGCATACAGATCAATTGAATAGAATTGAGAGTACATAAATAAATCTTTACATTATGGCCAATTGACTTTTTTGTGAAAAGTACCAAGACAATTTGATGGTAGAAAGAATAGCCTATTAACAGGTGGTTTTAAGACAACTGGATATCCATATGCAAAAAATAAAAAATGAACTTGACCGTAACAAGAAAAAATCAAGTGTTAGTGAGGGAGGATACAGATAAACTGGAACCTTCATACCATCTAATAAAATAGTAATATGCAAATTAACCATCACTCCATGACAAAATGGCGGCACCCATAGCCACAAGATGGCCCTGCCGGAGTCCCCCAGTCCCAGGGAGGGCTGCCGCTGAGAGCCGGCAGCGTAAGCGGCCTGGAGGAATGCTGCCCAGAGGCCCTCCTGACACTTCATAAAAAACAAAAACAAATTCACTCCCCACGGAGTGATCCCACACACACACACCTGCAGCCTCGGGTCTTAGCCTTGGAAGCGCCCATACCCCCATGGAGTGATCCCCTCCCAGCGGCAGCCTGAGGTCAGCCTTGGAGACGCCTGCACACCCATGGAGCAATCCCCTCCCAGCGGCAGCCTGAGGTCAGCCTTGGAGACGCCTGCACACCCATGGAGCAATCCCCTCCCAGCGGCAGCTTGGGGTCTCAGTCTGGGAGGCGCCCGCACCCCCACGGAGCGATCCCCTCCCAGCGGCAGCCTGGGGTCTCAGCCCTGAAAGCGCCTATGCCCCCATGGAGTGATCCCCCCCCCCCACCTATAGCCTCAGGGTCTCAGCCTCAGAAGTGCCCATGACCCGGCGAGTGATTCTCCTTTGCTCCACATCTTCCAATGCGTTCCATCTCACTCAGAATAAAATCCAGCATGTTTATCTTGGCCAATGAGGTCCTATTTGGTCTGGTCCTCCACTACCATTGGTCTCATCTGTAATCCCCTCCTACGCACTCCTTATCAGTCACGTTGACCGCTTTGCTGGACTGTGCACATCCCAAGCATGCTCTTACCTCAAAGCCAGAGTAAGGGCTGTTTCCTCTACTTGTAATGCTCTTTCTCAAACTTGCTCTCTTACTTACTTTGTATTCCCTCTTAGAGAGGACTCCTTTTAGAACACTTTTAAAAATCGCAACTCCCTTTAGTTTCTAACCTCATATTCTGCTTTATTTTTCTTCATAGCACTTGTCAGTATTCTAAAGTTTTTCTTCTACTCCATGCATTTAGGTTCTCCCCATCATGCTTCTCCACCATCCTTTAGGGCAACTGTTTTTGGCCGCATGATTGCAGCTTAGTTGCAGGCAAACTGGTATTCCACCTTAGAGGCAGGGAAAAGTAAATAAGAGCTCCTGTGAACACACATCACTTCAATCATGCTCCTCTGGCCACAACAGAGCTTGGGAGTGAGGGCAGTGCTTGCAAGTGCAGTGTTGCTGGGCAATATGTGCTTGACTACAAATCTAGTACTAGACAAGGAAAGAACATATTTTGGTGAACTACTTGTTTTAGTCTTACACAGTTTTTTAAAAATTGAAAAATCTTCTGAAAACATAAAATATTTGAAATAAAAGTCATAATGTAAGGTCTTATATAATTATGATCTGATCAACATTACTCACCTTAGAGACAAGTACTATGCTGTGATCACATTTCTTGTGTTGTTCAAAAGAGAATGTTCTCGCTATCAAGTTTTTTTGCTCTACTTTTTAGTGTACTTAAATTTGCACTACGCCTTTTTTTGTGTGTGTATGGTTTTCTGTTGTTTATGTAGTTTCTAGTTGGCTTTTTTCATATATAAAACATTTTGCAAGTTCTCAGCCATATTATCTAGGATATGAAATCTTCGTGTCTCCCAGGGTTGCTCTCACACAGTCCTTCATTCTTGTATTTCACCATGGACTTACTGGGCTAGTGGTTGGCTATATTACTGTGGAGTCTTGGAGTTTCTGTTTATTGGGCATAGACTCCTTGGTATCTATGTATTTTTCCTTTTCTTTTTAACATTTCTCTCTTTTGCTGCACTTTAATCTCAGGAGACGTTTTAAGAAAGACTATGAGTCTTTGTCCCATGTATTTACCATCACACTTGGTCTGTTCTAGATTCAGAACCATTTTCCTTCAGAACTATGAAGACATTATTCCTTTCTCCTTGTTGCTGAGCAATCTGATGTCACTATGATTTGCCTTCCTTTGGAGGTTTCTTCTCTCTAGAAGCTTTAAAGATCTACATAGTCTCAGTGTTGATACATTTTCCAAGCACCTTTTCCATGTATCCTACTTGACTTGGAAGGTTCTTAAAATTTGTTTTCAGGTGTTCCTGCCTCAAAATCTTCACTGTATTATTTATTGAATTTATTTTAAAAAATATTTTTTATTGATTTTAGAGAGAGGAAGGGAGAGGGAGAGAAAAACAGTGATGTGAGAGTGAAATAATGATCAACTGCCTCCTGCGCACCCCATATTGTGATGGAACCTGCAATCTGGCATGTGCCTTGACTGGTTGGTAATCAACCTGGCATCCTTTTGGTGCACAGGTCGATATCCAACTGAACCATACTGGCCAGGGCTATTATATTATTTCCTGAATAATTTTCTTGTGTCTGTTTTCCCTGTCTGTCTCACTGAAACTCTTAATCAGATTCAGACCTCTTGAACTGATTCTTATCGTTTCTATAATATTTTAAAATTACTTGTCTTTTTATTTGGCTCTCTAGGAGATTTTCATTATAACTTTCAGTCATTCTACTTCATTTTAGTAGGAATGGTGCCCATCAGGGGAAAGTACATAATTAATTGCTAACCTGTCCATTGGCCTGGATAGAGTTTTGCTATATATTATATGATTTCTGTGTCAGAGGTTTATAGATTTGCATTCCATGTCATCATTTCTATCTCAGCATTGAACAAAATCACATAAGACAGGATAAATATATCCAATTAATAAAATAGCAAAACCTCTATAATATTCTTAAATATACAAATGCAAAAACCCTAGTAAATTAACAAATCAAAACCAGTTATTTATTCAAAGAATAATATTATATGACCAAGTAAAGTTTATCTCGGAAATACAAAGGGACCTTGGCAATATATTTATTCTCACTTGTTCATCTGAGAAAAATTATATGAACATGTCAAGAGATGTTTTAAAAAAACTTTTGTTAGCCTGGCCAGCGTGGCTCAGTGATTGACCGTAGTGGACATATGAACCAGGAGGTCATGGTTCGATTCCTAGTCAGGGCACATGCCTGGGTTTCTGGCTCGATCCCCGGTAAGGGGCATGCAGGAGGCTGCTGATAGATGATTCGCTCTCATCATTGATGTTTCTATCTCTCCCTCTCCCTTCCTAAAATCAATAAAAATATATGTAAAAAAAAAAAAAAAAACTTTATTAAATTTCACCTCTATTTCTGAATACAACTATAATAAATTAGAATTGGAAAAATTAAAGGGGAAATATCCCTGGTATAATAATATAACACTGATATCAATGAATAATATTAAATTTACTGGCCAAACATTAGGTTTTCTTAAGATGTTGAGCAAAAATGTCTACACTAACTACTATTACTGTAATACAACATTTCTCTGGAATTGCTAGCTAATGCAGTCAAATAAAATATAAAGAAAATGGCAAATTATTTGTAGACAATAGAACTATCCTAAAATTCTAATGAATTAACACAAACTGTTTTTGAAATAAGACCAGTAAGTAAGGAGGCAAGTTACAAAATCAGTCCATAGCACTTTTCACTTATTTGACAAGCAATGATGAAAAACAAAAAAGGATGTTCAGTGTTGATGGGACACTGAGGAAGGGGCCTCTCATGTGCTAAAGTGGCACCACAGTATATTATTACTACCTCCCTGGGGGCCAGTTTTAGAGACATCAAAGGTTCTGAAAACGTCCATATTCTTGAACCAAGCAGCTCCAATTCTAGGATACAAGGTAAGAAAATGGGTAGAAGTGGAAAGATGAATGAAAAAAATACCCCACAAAACAGACCTCTCAGGAAAACAGCAAAAAAAGGAAGCAATTTAAATGACAATCAGTAGGATGCTCCTTACTTACATCCAGACAACATGGCGCATTATGTAAGGGTTCAGAAAAATGCTGAGGCTCTTTCACAGGAAGGAGCTCCAGTTTCACAGCAACATGCAAAGGGCAGGATACAGACTGACACGGTGGAAATTGTCTAGTCATATGCCCATAGGAGAACTCGAGTCTAAAATGGTATATAATAAAATGTTTACAGGAGTCATTTTTTATTGTGATTGATTATAACTTTTTTTTTTACTTCAGTGTACTTTTTAAAGTTCCTTTTTTTTCTATAAACACAGTTTTACAAAAAAAAAAATTCTAAAAAAAGTCTCTAGACACATTTAAAGTGTTTTTCATATCCACAGCAATAAAACAGCATTAAGTAGTGCTAAGAACATATTAGAGGAGGAATCAAAATATCTGGTGTCCCAACACTGATTGTTGTGTCACCTTGAACAAATATCTTAGGAGCAGTTTACTCAACTGTAAAATGGTTGCCTAATCTACCTCACAATGCTGTTGTGAAGATCAAGTAAAATGTCTTGAAAAATGTAAAATACTATGAAAATAGAAGATGCAATAATCAATATTATCACTTAAGAGTAGTTAAATATAAAAATGTTCTTCTGCCCTGCCGAGCGGCCCCGTTGGCTGGGTGTTGTCCAGTGCACCGAAGCGTCGTTGGACAGGTCAGGGCCACGCCAGGGTTGGGGCTCTAGGGGCATGAAGGAGGCAGGCCATCTCACATCTCCCTCCCCCTCTTTCTAAAAATAAAAAAAAAGTTAAAAAAGGAAAATGTTGGTTTGACCTTTTAACTGACTCTTGCAGTGTTATGCTCACGTAGTGAATACCTTTTATAATCCTTGTCCTATGATTTTGCTCAATGCTGAGTCAGAAATGGTGACATGGAATGCAAATCTATAAACCTCTGGCCCAGAAATCATATAATAGCAAAATTCTAATGAGGCCAATGAACAAATTAAGCAATTAATTATGTAGTTTTCCCCATGGACACCAAAAAGGTCCTATTTTCCTCAAAATAATGCTCTGCCTTCTCTTTTCTTCAAACAGGCAGTCAAATTGCCTGAAATTCTCACACCCATCATTCATATACTTGGGATAAGAAACTGAAGGCTTGCCCTGGCCGGTGTTGCTCAGTTGGTTGAGTGTCATCCTGTGCATGGAAAGGTTTGCTGGTTTGATTCCTGGTCAGGGCACATACCCAGATTGTGGGTTCAGTCCCTGTGTCCGAGTGAGGTCAGGGTGCATACAGGAGGCAACCAATCAATGTTTCTCTTTCTTTCTCTCTCTCCCTCCCCCTTTCTCTCCCTCTAAATTCAACACACACACACACACACACACACACACACACACACACACACACACACAAAAGTATCACTTGTAATCTAACTTAAAAAAAAAGGCTTCTATTAAAATCCATGTGTATGTGTGTGTATTTGGTAATACAGTAAATTATTTTCTATTAATATCATATTGAAAATTGGTTATTAGATCCATTAGTGACTTATCTAGCAAAGATGGAATAAAGAACCCATTCCTTTCTAAAATTTAAATATCTTTAAGGTCCTGGGGTTGAGAGTGTGAGGGAAGAAGGGAAGGAGAGGAATGTGTGAGCAGGCTGAGATCCGGAGATCTACTAGAGCAAGAAGCCTGGTTAAGAAGACAGCAAGGGTGAATGAAGACAGACAATTAAAAAGACCATCCTTGTCATCTTTACACCTTGTGTAGGACTAGTCTGACTCTAAGAAGTTGTAGCAATATATTTGCCAAAATAATTACTACATATTTAGTTCACTGATAAACCATACAGTTTATTTTCTATTGAATAATCCAGATATATTTTTGAAACAACTGCCATGGCACATAAATTCCCCCCAATAGGTATCTCCTTTACCTCTCTGTTATAGTGATAAATAATAAAATTCTCAATTTTATCTTCTTCCCTCTCATATGGGACACAGATAAGTGTCCCATACTACACACCTCTTACCTCTCACTGTGGTACTAAGGTAATTATAAAAGTCTGTTTAAATCTACCCACCTGTCTTTTGTTTTGCTGCCTAACTGGGTCTTTTCCAAGCAGGCAGAAAATCTCCAATCAGTCTGTTATCACAACCAGAATGTAAGAGATTAGTGACCACGGAGAGAAGCAGAATCAGTTTACATCCTTTCAGGCTAGAGAATGATACCACCTCACAGGCAAGAAATCTGAGGCTCCCTGACCTTAACTTAGAAAACCTGCAGTTAATAATCACATTAAAGTTGGCTTTACATGCCAGACAGCTTTTGTTTCCTGTTGTTTTTACAATTGGAGTGTCCTTTGTGGTTATCAGAGTTATTTGCTGAAAGGCATATATTAACATTTAAAAAATTTGATATATAATAAAATAGGTCTTACAGTTTAGGTATATCTGAGTTAAAATATACTTTGCATTCATGTTTTACAAAGCTAATAACATTGCTTGTATTTATCTGGAGCAGAATTTAGCAATTGTCATTAATTATGACAATTAATACACTGAAAACTCCTTTCTTAATTGAGGAATTAAATGCGTTTTTCATTGTAATCTGTCAACCTAAATCAAGACTATAAAGATCCCACCAGGGCTACACTCTCACCCCTCGCTGAAAAAGGTCAATTGTTTCTGAAAGGAAAGAGAACAAACCCTGAAGCTACAAATTTAGCAAGGAAAACAGGTCAAAAACCAGATGTGCAGAGCAGGGGAGAACTGGCCCAGGTGATCAGGTCAGTATGCAGAGGTTTCAAGGACAGCAAACTGAACTTGCCTTCTTTTTCATAATCAAACACTTAATGAAAACAAATCTAATTAACATCGTAGGCCAAAAAGTGATCTTGTAATGTGTGGTTAACTTTTAGTTAACATTCTAGGAAAGGAACCCGTATTACCCAAACCCATTTCAGCTGTTTCAATGGAATTTACTGCGTGTTCACTAAAATGAATGAGTCTTCAGACACCTGTTCTCTTTTAAAGAGTAATTTACAGGTGTGTGTGTAGTTAGTGAAATGAAATGTACATGCCAACTATGGAGATGATGCTCATAGAATGAAAATACAGTGAATCTCTATATAGCTGACATAGAAGAAAAGTTACAATGGCATTTTGGTATACTAAATATTGATATACTATATACTGATCTATAAGGTACTGTTAGTATTATGAAAATAGAACTAATACTTGGAGGAAAAAAATCTCAAAAAGTCACATTTGCTACTTCTACAATAAGAGCAGGAATATCTATTACAGACAAGGGATTAGTCTCCCTTCAGTTTTGGCAAAGAGAAAACTATGGCAGTTTTCTAGGAAGAAAAAAATTTGAAACACATGGAATGAATTTGCAAAAGTTTGAAAAGGTGTCTTTGCTTATCCGGGGACTGTTGCACTAAAACAACATTTTAAATTATGTTTAGATTTTCTAGATCTATGATACTGACAAGCCATATCAAGGCTCTGTTGGTTACATCATGTATATTCTTAGCATTTACCAGTAAACTTTCATTTCTCTCCTCTTAAAAATATAGATTAAAAATTTAAGCAGATGATAATGACAAATTAATGTAAAAAACTTCTCTATTCATTATCCTATCTGCCTTTGGCATTATTAACAGTAAGCCCTAAAAGAAATATTATTTAAAAAGTTAAAAGCTGTCTTCAAAAGAGACAATGAATTAGTGAACTATTATTTCTCATTAGTCAATTAACTAAAAATTTGAGCCCTATTAAGCCAATAATGGTTTGATAACCTTTTGAAAATTGTTTTAGTAATTTTTGTTAATCATTATATTAACAGTACATAGTTGTATAATTAGAGGGTCATAGTACTTAAAATGTATCCTTATGGTTCTTTTCCCAGTCACCTAAGATAACTGGTCTCCTCATGAAACATAGCAAAAAGAAGAAAGTTACAAGATATAAGCGCTATTTTCCCACATGATCAGACTTTAACTCTGAAACCAAAATAATAAAAAACATTTCATAAAATCCAAATAGTAGTATTTTAAGAGTGATTTTAAAAAGATCTATATGGCATTCCTATATATAATTAAAAAACATTCCTATATATAAATTAAAACTCTTAAAGAACTATTTAAAAAATTGACAGTAATATGTTCTATAAGTTTGTTTTTAAAGTAAAAGATTGTAATTTACTACAAAAAGGTAACAGCATTTTATGTAACAAGCTTTTCTGTTTGGTGGTTGTGCTTATTAATCATTTTTCAGGGTTTTAAACTGTTCATTATCAGAAAAGGTCCAACATTTACTAATGGAATTGAGGAGGACATTTGAATCTTTGCTTTCAGTAACCCTATAAATATTTTAGATCTACAGGATTTATTTAAAATAAATAATTTAAATAAATTCAGTAAAGAGCTTGTTTAGTAAAGACTACTATTATTTGTAAAAACAAAGATCATATTGATGAAAATAAAAATTTCTTAATATCAAGTAAATATTTACTGAGTAGTAGTACTTGTCAGGCGCTGTGGTAGATATTTTAATAAGATTCTCTGACTTAAATTTCCTCAATAAAAGTACCCAAAGTGATAAATCTAACACTGTCCAGGTAAACACTTTGTTTTTTAAAATGCCAGGTATGGCTTGTCATATTACATTTGTGTGTGTATGTGTGTGTATTTTTTTTTTTGGGGGGGGGGCGTTTTAAGGATTTTAAACAACTTGTCAAAATAGATGGTAGGCATCATCCTTAAGATAAAAACAAACATTATAGGGATACTGTTGATTTAATTAATGCAAACCACCTATCTAAATACCTACACCAAGGAATCTGTATAATTCCAACGTTAACAAGATCCAGATGAAATATAACTTCTTTTTATTTTCCCCCCTTTTTATGAAATATAACTTTCCTAATTCTAATCAGTCTGAGAACTACCTTTTCCACCAAAGCTGAAGGAGTCACTCTAAATACAAAACTAGCTTAAGTTTCTAAACACTAGAATTCCTTAAACAGCTGTTAAGTGTGGATCATGGGACTGGCTGAAATCTGCTTCTTGCTTATTTCGTTAATGGTTCACTTCCAGGTCCTAAAAGGGTTGTAGCCTTTCTCCAAAGATAATGGTGGAGGCATTTATGTCTACCTTCTACATAGCTGGCTTTTCTGGATTTTCACTCTCCATACAATGCAAATCTGAGTGAACTCACATCTGTCACCGATCGACCCAATTCGTGAGCAATCTTTTCCCATCGACCTGGGGTCCCTCCTGGGAACTTAACCATACTTCTTGTCAGCTGGCTGAGGTCCTCTTCTGTCCATTCAGGTGCCTGCAAAACATTAAGGAATAAAAAAAAAGACAATTTAAAGAATGTTTGCTAATACATTTAATAAACCTGTGAAACAAACTATTGGCAATATGCTTTCTGCAAAAACAATAATATTACAATGTATCTAATAGTTCAGATAGAGGTTTGGGTTGCATGTTTAACATTAGAATGCAAAGCTCCAGTAGCCTTTTACATTTTCCTATGTATACCAAATATAAAAGCAGAAATATTGTGAAGTCAGGCTTTTGAAGAATTTTGAAAAAAAGACAGGTTAGTTCTGCATTAGTGAGAAACCATTCCCAAAGCCTACGAAATGCATTGTGTCACCGCTGCTTACAAATGCCTCATACAGTCACTACACTTAAAAGTTTTTTAAAAAATAAGGTTTTTATTGCTTTCTTTAAAATATAAGCATAAATGAAAATGTCAACAAGTAAATGTAGAGATCAAGAATCACAATTGAGACAAAGATCTACTTTGTTCATTCTAAGTAACAACATTCTAAAAATCATGTATTTTCAAACAGTTTAACTTATCAAATGTTACCATTTTATAAAATTTGGGAACAGAAATAAAATTAGAAACTCATGGGACCAACAGTTAAACCATCAAGTCTGTGCAAAGCAACATTTCATTTTTGAGAAGGTAATCAGCTCCTAAAAGTCAATCAAATTATTATTTGAATAATAAAATACCTTGAAATATTACAGAATTTTTTTTTTTTTTTTTTTTTTTTTTGCAAAAGCAAACATTCAAGGCACATTCTCTGCATTTTATTCAGCACGACCACTTGGTCAAACCCAAAGCTGAGCAAAGCAGAAAAAACCCAAACTATTATCATATACTAAACAAACATGTTACAATTATTTTACGTTACATTTTAGCATTAAACTATTCCCTACCAGGGGCAGTAACCGCTCTGGTATTAAACAATTCTCTAGGAGTCAGCAGAGAGATGGAGGAAGCCCGCTTTATTTTTCTTTAATTAAAAAGGAAGAAGTAACGAAAGAAGGAAACCTTTGAGACAAATACCTTTTCTAATCACCATTTCCGATAATGAACAGGCATACATCAGGGCGTTTGCATTACAGAACCATCAGCACAGAACCACAGTCAGAGGTGAGTGACCCCAGGGACTATCTCCACAGCTACAGCAAAGCTTCTCCCTGACACTAATCCTCCCTGTCATTCTCCCACTGTGTTCCTACCACACTGACATCCGCCTGCCTCCCTGCAAGCTTAACGGGCCTTCCTGACTTTTTACTGTCTCCCCCAATCAATGGTTCCAGCGTGCTCTTTTCACCAAGTCCAAATGGCAGCTTCACTCATAATCAAAGTGCACTGCCCTGTTAAAGGGCTTTCCCAAAGGCTCTCCCATTTGCATTCATTTGCAAAGCAAACTACTTTTATTCACTTTGTTCTGCTATCAAGAATGTTCCCTGAAGCAGATAAATTGGCATAAATACAACCTGCCACTTAAGAGTCAGTAAATAATAGCCAATAGTAGGGAGGATTTTATCAATCATTCTATTTTGTATCCACTAAAAGCTGAAAGCCTTGAACATATTCATCAGTACAACCCTTAAGATCCATGCATAAATTCACATAAAAAAGTAGCCTACATTGGATATGGTTGAAATTTCTCTGATATTTAATGATATCAGAAATCTAATTTTCCATATCAGGCAATTAAAATTTTACACCGAAGGTTTTCTTTCTTTCTTTCTGCTTGCTTTTACTTTGTTTAGGGGGGAAAAGTATATTTTTATTGCTATAAAATTGAAACTTTTAAATAACTGTACCAGTTGATTTCAGAAATGCTAAGGAGTTAAGAATTTAAATATAACTGATAGTATAAAGTCATACCAAAAAGAGCATTAGGTTGACACTGCAGAGATATAGTATTCAAACTATATAGTATATCAATGCAATTTCACATTAAATAAAATCATCTTATGTTTACTTCTGACTAATTATAACAAATATTTTTGGAGCAAACAAAATTGTCTAAAATGTCAATAATATATAGGTATTGTTTCACATAGTAAACTAATTTGTTCAAATAATTTCTATTTTTATGAGAATGGTTTTCCAAATATGCTGCATATATGAGCAATGGGCTTTAAAAATTTTATTAAATTCCCTGTTAATAAGATGAGTCTAAAAGTATAGTTCCACTTTTTCTGGGAAGGCAAAGAATTAAACCAGATATTTGGACTGATATCCTGAAAAATTATCAACTGCGAGAACAATCTTTCTTTTTAGTTTCGGAGTTATTCCATGGCCATGATTTTTACTAATTTTGAGAGAGATCAATAGTAACCAGGACCACAATCTGAAACCTTTGAGAGAATACCTTCAGCAGGTCATTATGCTCCCTCCTTCAGCTGTAAGGCACTCTGGCGCCCATGCCATTCCTCAGCAATAGTTACTGTGTCTTTAGGAGCAACAGAGCCTCCTGTGCCCCAGCCACTGAGGCCGCTATGAGGGTGGCCAGGGTGTGAATGTATTCTCCTTGTTCTAATCTGGAGCCAACTGGAGCTGTGAAAGTCAAATGAATGCATAAGCATACGGCTTTGCCACGTAAAACCATGTGTGTCCATTATTACCAAGACACTGGGCCAAAAATTCATCTCTTTAGTAAAGTAATGGAAGATACCACATGGTGTGGGGACAGCTGTTGTGACTACACGAGCATTCCAATTTTGCATCAGAAAAGCCCCACTCTGGGGATAAATCTCCATACTGAATACAACATAAAAAGTAAGTTTTCAAATTATTCAATATTTTTATGTAATGACCCAAAAGTAAGAGCTGATATGAAATTTTAAATTGTATTCCCAAATAAAGTCCCTTTGGAATAGATTTTTGTCAGAAATCCAGCTATGTCAAAGATTTGGTGCCCTTGAAAATCCTTACTATGCTTGGGGTATAGGAGTTAAGAGGCTGTAGCA
This sequence comes from Cnephaeus nilssonii, assembly GCF_951640355.1. NCBI lineage: Eukaryota > Metazoa > Chordata > Mammalia > Chiroptera > Vespertilionidae > Cnephaeus > Cnephaeus nilssonii. The sequence continues at coordinate 21,697,835 of NC_137072.1, read as the reverse complement.
AAACACACGTTATATGTTTAAAGTAATCTAAACACACTTTCCCCCTCACAGCTTTAGAACATAAAATGTTAATTAAAAAAAGGATCATGCAATTTATTTGACACTGAAAATTTATGGCCAAATTAAAATAAAAATTTAAATGTAATTATTATTTACTTTCATACTTGAATGACAAAAGGTTCATTTCTATCTAATAAGTAGATACTGAAACTCCCTAATGAACAATGTTTCTATTGTAATGACCTGTTAATAATAATTATTTATATAATTAAAGAAGTTGCAATTTTGGACCCAGTAATTTTTAATGGATTCAGTTCAACTCATAACTTCTGTGGATGAAAAAGGGGCCACATAATAAACCTGACAAACTCAAGGGAGGCCTTAATGATGGTCTTACAAACTCCAGACCTAAAGTAAGGACACAGAATGGTCTGAAAGTGAAACTTTCTAACTAAAACCAGTTCATAGCTGGTAGTCATGTCCTAGGTGGGTATTTTTCCCTAACAAAGGTCAATCTTTACTTTAACTGACCCTGTTTGGAATATCAAAGCAATTTCCTTTTTTCTGGACCCCTCAAAGCACAACCACCAAGCCAGAGCAGAGACCATAAATGCCCTCATTGTTATTATTATCATGCTAATTATTGACTGTTAACTATCCTATACTCACAAATGTTTTACCTTTTATCCAATCCCAGAGATACTTCCCCCCTCCCCACGTTGCTTTCAATGTATAAAATAAGGTGTATTTTCTCAATCTGCTGAGATTTTGCTTTCTGGCAATTGTCATCAGTTTGGTGTAAATAAACTCATAATGTACAGGTTTGGACATTTCTTACGTTGACACTTCCCAGATATGTTACCTAAGAAATAATATCCTTATATAACATCATCCAGTTAAAATATCAGATGTATATCTAATGATGTGGTTGATATATCTAATAATTGAACAATATGCTACCCTCTAATTCTATGTCCTACACTGACTTTGTGTTTTAAAATGTCAATTTGGCTATTGGCTACACATTTTCCTTTCCAATTTCACTATATATGTAGAGAAATGGTATGTAAAAAAAAAGCAAACAACAGAATTAAAAACAAATCACTTTAAATATCTTTTCACTCTTAGGAAGAGAAACTCTTTGAAGAAAGTTTGCAACTCATCCCAAACTATCCTTCTACTGTTGTGATCTTTTAGCACACTCAGTATTTCATGTGTGTCCACAAGGTCTCGTCATCTACGATTAGCTGCCTTGCCATAAAAGAGATCCCACCTGGACCAGTGATTGTAAAGTGTGTTCTTTGGGGTGGCACTGCTACCATCTTAACTAGCTAGTTAATAACTAGAGGCTCGGTGCATGAAATTTGTGCACCGGCGGGGTGGGGGGGTCCCCTTAGTCCAGCCTGCACCCTCTCCAATCTGGGACATCCCTCTCACAATCCGGGACCACTGGCTCCTAACAGCTCACCTGCCTGCCTGCCTGATTGCCCCTAACTGCCCCCCCTGCTGGCCTGGTCACCCCCAACTCCCCCCCCCCCCCCCCACCAGCCAGGTCACTTCTCACTGTCCCCCTCTGCCGGCCTGGTCGCTCCACACAGCCTGCTGCTCGGTCGTTTGGTCGCCCCTCACTAACCCCCCTGCCGGCCTAGTCGCCCCACACAACCTGTTCAGTTGTCCGTCAGGTTGCGATGGTCGCTTAGGCTTTTATATATATAGACAGGAAGAAAGCAAAGGGCATGATCATCTGGGCAACTTCAGCAGGAAGCAGGAACTTCATGCTTCCCAGAAAACCCCTGGTCCACTCCTTGCAGGTCACTGGGGAAAGGATCCCAACGAAGGGGAAGATGGCACATGTGCAGTGAAGTCAGGGTGACATGGGGAAGATGCTTGCCTGTCAGTCTAGCCTGGGGAACCATGGACTGGTTAGAGGGATGGAGCCACTGCAAGCGTGTGAAATACTGAAAGATTCATTGGTTAAGCTTCTAGTTAAAATCCCCAAAGAAACTTTTGCTCTTTTGTTCCTTTTGCTTCACTCCTGCTTCCTGGCACTTACTCGTTCTGTGACTCAGGCCAGCTTGCTTGTGATCCTGGAAGCAATGGACTGCAGCTGGAAACACAAGCTAAGCTAGCCTGATGCTGGACTGGACTGAACTTTAATATGGAGCAAAGACTCTGGGCAGTGGTTTTAATCCTAGCCCTGCTAAAGACAAAATGGGACATTTTCCATGGCAGGACTGAGTGAGATGGCATCTTGGAGGGGGAACTCCCTTAATGTTACTTCATCAATAAAGCTTTCCACAATGCCTCATCATCCCTTGGGAAATTCTCCTTCCTGCGGCCCCCCAAGATCTCCACTTCCACCATCATACGAGTACACCCCACTGATAACAGCACCACCCTGAAAATTATTACCCATCTGTAACCAAGTTTAGAAACATACAATAAAGGTTAGAAATAGGGATTTTATACTGCCACAATAACCAAGTATGTGATCAGTCAACTCTTCTGTTATTTATTTAAAAATACTTTAATTGATTTTTGAGAGAGAGAGAGAGAGAGAGAGAGAGAGAGAGAGAGAGAGGAAGAGAAAGAGAGAGATCTTGAGAGAAACATCCATGTGAGAGCTGAACATCAATCAGCTGCCTCTTGCATGCCCCCTACCAGGGATCAGCCTCGCCATGTGCCCTAACCAGGAATTGAACTGTTAGGTCACCGAAGGAGGAACACACGAGGCCAGAATGGTGAGGGATTACAAATTTATTCGATCATCCGCACACCAGGTGGCTGAGCCCCAAATGGCTCCAACACCCCAGTGATGGGAGTCAGCAGTTTTTAAAGGACTTTTGGCGGGCTTTTTCCAGGCGGAGAATTCTCTGGGCAGGTCCAGATTCTGGAAGTCCGGAGGGGAGAGAGAATGGTCTTAGCAAGTGGATTGTGGTCTAGGCAAGTGGAATGTCCATTGTGAAGTGGTAGTGGGGTCAGTACCCAGGGGAAGCGGTATTGATTCAATTGTTCCATCAAACCTAACAGAACCAGCAAACTTTTGGTGCATGGGATGATGCCCAACCAACTGAGCCACACCAGCTGGGTTCAATTCTTCTTTTAAACAGAATATAAGTCAGTTGGAATGTTGTTAAACTAGAATAGGGGAACGACATGAAGAGCGAGCTGCATTTTTATTAGGCACATCAGGTCTTCAGATTGGTCAGAAACCAAATGAAAATAAAAAAATTTTAAAGCCTGGTCTTTTACTACAGAGTTTGAGAAACACTGGTTCAAGACAATGCAAACAGATAGAATTCCTTTATAACTCCTTTTTTGGGAGCAAGAATAAATACCCTCCTTGAGAAGTGAACAAAAAACTATTTACTAAGGGTCATAGTGCTTTGCCACCCTGTAAGAGGTAACTGATACAGGAAGATCAGTGCAGGCACAGGGAACAGCAGGTTGCAGAGGCCTGGAGGGGGGCGCATGTCTGGGATGTCTAAGGAACAGCAAGATGACCTGCGAGGCTGGCGCAGCAGGCAAATAGGGAAGGGGGGGCAGGGGTGGGGGGCGGGGGGGCGAAGATGAGGACAGAGAGGTGAGGAAGTAAAAATCAAAGGGCGTAAAGGCCACCCTAAGGCTCATTGACTCTGCATGACATACAAAGCTATAGAATTGATTTTATTTTTCATTAAGTTATCATTGACAGACAACATATTAGTTGAAGTTGTACATCATAATGATTTGATATTTGTATATATTGTGAAATGATCATCACAATAAGTGAACATCAATCTTGTCTTATAACAATAAGTCTAGTTAACATCTGTCATCATACTTAGTTACAGAATATTTTTTTCTTGTTAAGAGAACTTTAAAGATTTACTCTTGCCAACTTTCAAATATGAATTATAAGTATTATTAACTACAGTCACCGTACTGTACATTACATTTCCATGACTTATTTTATAACTGGAAGTTTGTACCTGTCGACACCCTTCATCCATTTGACACCCACCTCACCCCCTGCACACCACTCCTGCAACCTCTAGCAACCATCAATCTGTGCTCTGTATCTATGGACTTGCTTTTGTAAAGGTTCCACAGATAAGTGAGAACACATGGTATTTCTCCTTTTCTGACTTATTTCACAAAGCATCCTGCCCTCAAGGTCCATGAATGTTGTTACAAGTGGCAGAATTTCTTTTTCTAATGCCTGAATAATACAATAATATTCCTCTGTGTGTATGTGTATGCACCATTTTCTTAAAAAAAATTTTTTTTAATCCTCACCCGAGGATATTTTTCCATTGATTTTTAGAAAGAGTGGAAGAGAAAGGGAAAGACAGAAATATCGATGTGAGAGAAACACATTGATTGGTTGCCTCCTGCATGTGCCCCGACCAGGGCCGGGGCTGGGGAGGAGCGCCTGCAACTGAGGTGGGTGCCCTTGACTGGAATCGAACCCCGGGCCTTTTAGTCTACAGGCTGACACTCTATCCACTGAGCAAAACTGGCTAAGGCTTAACATTTTTTTTTCAATAAGTTGACACAATATATATTAGTTTCAAGTGTCAGTATAGTGATTAGACATGTGTATAACTTACAAAGTCTAATACCCATCAGACACCACACATAGTTATTAGAATATTATTGACTACATCCCTCTGTTTTGTAACTACCAATTTGTACTTCTTAATTCCTCCACCTTTTCACCCATCCCCCAAACCCCTTCCCCTCTGGCAAACATCAGTCTAATCTCTGAGTCTGTTTCTATTTTGTTTCATTGATTTTTTTTCTTTAGATTTCACATATAAGTGAAATCATATGGTATTTATCTTTCTGTCTGACTTATTTCACTGAGTTTGACCTGTAAGTCCATCCATGCTGGTGCAAAAGGTAAGGTTTCATTCTTTATTATGGACAAGTAATATTCCATTGTATATTATGTACCACTTCTTTATTCACTTATCTACTGATAGGCACTTGGGTTGCTTTCATATATTGACTATTGTAAATAACACTGCAATGAACATATATTCTTTTGAATTGGTGTTTTGGGTTTCTTCAGATATATACCCAGAAGTGGAATTGCTGGGTCATAAGGTAGTTCCATTTTGAATTTTTTGAGGAACCTCCATACTGTTTTTCCATAGTAGCTGCACCAATCTTCATTCTCACCAATAGTTCATGAAGGTTCCCTTTTCTCCACATCCTCGTCAACACTTGTTTGTTGATTGATGATAGCCATTCTGACAGGTGTGAGTTGATAGCTCAACCGCGGATTTGTTTATTGATTTGAGAGAGAGAAAAACATGATTGGTTGCCTCCTGTACTGTCAACTGGAGATCGAACCCACAACCAAGGTGTGTGTCCTGACCAGAATTGAACTGCACCCTTTTGGGAATGATGTTCCAACCAGTGGAACCAATTGTAGCTTTAATTTGTATTTCTCTGATGAATAGTGACACTGAACATCTTTTCCTATGTCTTTTGGACATCTGTAATGTACGTCCTCTTTGGAGAAGTAGCTATTCGGGTCCTTTGCCCATTTTTAATTGGATTGTTTGTTTTGTTGGTGTTGAGTTGTATGAATTCTTTATAAATTTTAGATATTAAGCCCTTATTAGATGTATCATTGCTGAATATCTTTTCCCATTCAGTAGGTTGGCTTTTCATTTAGTTGATTGTTTCCTTTGCCCTGCAAAACTTTTTTGTTTGAGGTAGTCTCATTGGCTTATTTTTTCTTTTGTTTGCCTTGCTCAAGGAGACATGTCAGAAAAATATTGCTAAGAGAAATGTTAAGAGATTTTACTGCCTATGTTATCTTCTAGAAGTTTTAGATCCATTTTGAGCTAATTCTTGTATATGGTGTAAGAACGTGGTCTAGGTTTCATTTTTTTGCACTCATTGTCCAATTTCCCCACCATTTATTGAATAGACTATTTACTCCAATGTATGTACTTGTCTTATATTAATTTACCATGTAAGTGTGGATTTATTTCTGGGCTCTCTATTCTCTTCCATTGGTCTATGTCTGTTTTTATGTTAGTACCATGCTGGTCTGATTGCTATAGCTTTGTAGTATAGTTTGATATCAGGTAATGTAGTATCTCTTTCTACTTTTTTGTCAAGATAGCTATGGGTATTTGGGGTCTTTTGTGGTTTCATATAAAATTTTGAATTATTTGTTCTAGTCCTGTGAACATTGTGATTGGTATTTTGATAGGAATTGCACTGAATCTATAGATCACGATGGGTAGTATGGGGTTTTAATGATGTTAATTTTTCTTATCCATGAGTATGGTATTTGCTTCTATTTATTTGTATCTTCTTCTATTTCTTTCTCCAGTGTCTTATAATTTTCTGAGTACAGGTCTTTTACCTCCTTGGTTAAATTTATTCCTAGTTATTTTATTTTTGATACAATTGTAAATGGGATCGTTTTCCTAGTTTCCCTTTCTGATAGTTCAGTGTTGGTGTTTAAAAATGCAACTGAATTCTAAATATTAATTTTGTATCCTGCTACTTTACTGAATTCACTTATTAGTTCTAATAGTTTCTTTGTGGATTCTTTAGGATTCTCTCTATATTGTATCATGTCATCTAAAAATAATGAGTTTTATTTTTTTCTTCCCAATTTGGATGGCTTTTATTTCTTTTTCTTGTCTGATGGTTGTGGTTAGGGTTTCCAATACTATGTTGAATGAAAGTGGTATGGACATCTTGTGTTGTTCCTGATCTTAAAGAAAAAAAGCTTTCAACTTTTCACCATTATGGTGTCAGCTGTGGGTTTGTCATATATGGCCTTTATTATGTTGAGTATGTTCTCTGTATTCCTAATTTGCCAAGAAATTTTCTTTTTACATCATAAATGGATGTTTTTTGTTAAATGCTGTTCTGTATCTATTTATATGATCATATGATTTGATCCTTCATTTTGTTTATGTTATATATCACATTAATTGATTTGTGGATATTGAATCACCTTTGCAGCGGGGATAAATCCCACTTGACCATGGTGTATGATCTTTTTAATGTATTGCTGAATTCAGTTGCTAATATTTTATTGAAAAATTTTGCATCTGTGCTCACTAGGGATATTGGCCTTTAGTTTTTTTGTTTGTCTGTCTGGTTTTGGTATCAAGGTAATGCTGGCCTCATAAAATGAATTTGGGAGCCTTACTCCCTGTTCAATATTTTAGAATAGTTTGTGAAGAATAGATATTAACTCTCTCTAATGTTTGGTAAATTTACCTGTGAAGCTATCTGGTTTAGGACTTTTGTTTGTGGAAGTTTTTTCATCACTGATTTGATTTAGTTAGCAGTTTTTGATCTATTCAGATTTTCTATTCCTTCCTGATTCAGTCTTGGAACATTGTATATTTCTAGGAATTCAGCCTTTTCTTCTAGGATGTCCAATTTGCTGGCGTATAATTATTCGTAGTATTTTCTTATATTTCTTTGTAATTCTGTGATATCAAATGTCACTTCTCTTTCATTTCTTATTTATTATATTTGGGCACCCTCTCTTTTTTTCTTGATGAGTCTGGCTAAAGGTTTATCAATTTTGTTTATCTTTTCAAAGTACCAGCTCTTAATTTCATTCATCTTTTCTATTTTAGTAGACTATTTTGTTTCTTTCTGCTGTAATCTTTATTTCCTCTTTCTACTTGTTTGTCCTTTTTCTAGTTCCTTTAGATGAAAGTTTAGATTGTTTACTTGAGATTTTTCTTGTTTCTTGAAGTAGTCCTGTATTGCTATAAATTTTCCTTTTAAAACTGCTCTGGCTGTGTACCATAGATTTTTGGGCTATTGTGTTTTCATTACCAGTTGTCTCATGGCATCTTTTGATTTCTTTTTTGATGTTTAGTAGCATGTTATTTAGCCTCCATGTATTTGTGTGGTTTTCAGTTTTCTTCTTGTAATTGATTTCTACTTTCATATCATTTTGACTGAAGGAGAGGCTAAATATGATTTCATCCTTCTTAAACTTACTGAGACTTGCTTTGTGGTCTATTCTGGATCATGTTCCATATATACTTGAGAAAAATGTATGCTTTTGGGTAAAATGTCCTAAAAAAATATTAAATCCAGCCCTAACTGGTTTGGCTTAGTGGAGAGAGCGTCGGCCTGTGGACTAAAGGGTCCCAGGTTCGATTCCGGTCAAGGGCATGTACCTTGGTTGCGGGCACATCCCCAGTGGGGAGTGTGCAGGAGGCAGCTGAATCGATATTTCTCTCTTATCGATGTTTATAACTCTATCCCGCTCCCTTCCTCTCTGTAAAAAGTCAATAAAATATATTTAAAAGAAATCAAATCCATCTGGTCAAATGTGTCATTTAAGGCTACTGTCTCCTTACCGATTTTCTGTCTGGATAATCTATCCACTGATGTCAATAGGGTGTTAAAGTACCCTACTATGACTGCATTATGTCCATCAATATTTGCTTCATATACGTAGGTGTTCCTATGTTTGGGTGTGTAGATGTTTATGAGCTTTATGTCCTCTTGTTGGATTGGTCCCTTTATAATTACGATGCCCTTCTTTGTCTCTTGCTACAAAAGTAACAAGAATCTATTTTGGCTGATATAAGTATTGCTAACCTAACTTCTTTTTGTCTCCAATCACATGTAACATCTTTTCCCATCCTTTTACTTTCAGACTGTGTTTGTTTTTCAATGTGAAATGCATCTCTTGTTGCAGCGCATGTACAGGTCTCTCTCTCTCTCTTTAAAAATTTTAATTGATTTTAGGGAGAGAGAGATGGAAACATCAAGGATGAAAGAGAATCACTGATCAGCTGCTGGGGATCGAGCCCACAACCCAGGCATGTGCCCTGACCAGGAATCGAACTGTGGTAAAATGAAACCTCCGGGACTTCCTCCTCCCTTTTAAAATAGTTAATATGGCTCAATATAAATTAAGCAGAATCTTTAATGATTGAAATCCATTATACAAATCATATTTAGAGAAGGGGCGTTTATCCCCACTGGTTTGCCATTTAACAATTTGGCCTACTCTTAAACTTGGGAAGAATGAATAGTGTCTCATAGTAGATTATCTCAACCTTCACACTGTGGGCCTCATTAAGGGCTCCCTGGCCAATATTGTTACAATTACTGACTTCATCCAATCACCAACTGGAGAATATTTTGCAATTATATATTTGGTAAATATCTTTTGTTCAGTGCCCATTTCAACAACCTCTTGACTGCAATCTGCCCTCTCCTCCAAAGAGACACGATAAACTTTTACCCAGCTACCCTGGGGTACCTCAACAACCTGTCATCACATACAATTTTTTAGTGTAAGATCTTTTATTATTTTTTTAAAATATGATTTGCTTTTTTTAACCTTTTTATCTCGCTTTTTAACAAATATTTTTGTTGATTTCAGAGAGGAAAAGAGAGGGAGAAAGAGATAGAAACATCAATGATGAGAGAGAATCATTGATCAGCTGCCTTCCTACACACCCCCACTGGGGGTCAAGCCCACAACTGGGGCATGTCCCTGACCAGGAATCAAACCATGACCTCCTGGTTCATAGGTGGATGCTCAACCACTGAATTCCACTAGCTGGGCTATGATTTGCTGTATTTACGTTTTTAAAAAAATTTCATTTATTGACTTAAGAGACAGAGAAAAGAGAAACATTGATTTGTTGTTCCACTTATTTTATACATTCATTGATTGGTTCTTATATGTTCCCTGACTGGGGATCACACCTGCAACCTTGGCACATCAGGACAATAGTATAACCAACTGAGCTACTGGGCCAGGGCAAGAACAAGATCTTAACTACATCCTGCTTTCTTCAGGAACATTGGTATGATATGACATAATGACACCTTCCCCTGAGGAGATTCATTTGATACTTGTTCAGGCTATACAAATACAACGGAGCTCATGAAAAGAGCACGCACCACTGCTTCAACATAGTGTAAGGCGCTACCTATCACCTTGGTTGAAGTCCTGAAAATTAGGTGGTAAACTGAAGGCCGTTCTACCTATGACACTGTCAAGAAACAGCTACTATGTCTCTCAACACCTACAACTTCTTTTAGGTTATTTTTGGGTTCTAGAAGGAACATATTTTTCATTTATAAATTGTACTTAAATCTATATTTTATGCTCTTACTTGCAAACTACTTCTCCTGGAATGGGCCCCTTCTAACAAAAGCCTCTAGAATCCGTCCACATTGCAAAACAAAACAAACAAACAAAACAAAAACAACAAAAAAACAACCCCAAACCAAAACAGAAAACAACCCCCCCCCCCGCCCCCTGCCAAAGACTCCTTCACTGTAATGGTCATGACAACTTTCTCTCAGTGTCAAAATACCAGTTGTGTATAAATAATGATTTTAAAATAGTAAAACTACAAATATGTATTTGCTCTTCGCTAAAATTAAATTTTAAGGAAACTTTTAAAAATGAAAGGGAAAGCCACACACTGGGAGCACATACTCACAATGCACATCAGAAAAGTGATTCGTATCACAATCTGTTTATCCATTCTCCTATTGATGGGCATGTGGGTAGCTGCCAGCTCTCGGTTCTAATGTATATAAATACAGCTGCTACAGGCATCTGTTTATAACTGTCTTAGTGATCATGTTTTAATTTCTTTTGGATAAATATCTCCTGGTGGAATTGCTGGAGTTCTCTGTGTTTTTTTTTTTTCTATTTGGGTCATGTTTGTCTCCCAATTTTGGTGGCTTCTTTATGTTTCCAGGTGTTACGCACATTTGCTATGACTCCCAGTCTTGGCAGGGTGGCCTTACATAGTAGGTGTCCTGTGAGAGCCAGTGCACAATCTCCTTGATCACCTGATAGTGGTGTTCCAGGGGTGTCCCTTGCGTAGGTTATGTGGACTCTCCTGTTGTAATTGACTCTTGATTGCCATTGGCCCATTTGTGTGTTGGGTCGACCCTCAGGCTGGCTGACCTCGACCACAATGTATGAGCTGCTGTGCAGTTGCTGACCACATGAAGCAGAATTCGCCTCAGCAGGATCTGGTTTCTGCCAAGATCTCCCTTTGGATATGACACTTGTGAAGCTACTAGATCCTGCTCTGATGCCTGAAGCTGACCACTATGTGTATTGGTTCTGGAGCCTCTTGGCAGGGACTCTGGTGCAGGCCAATGTCAGATCCTGCTGTGAATGGCACTGGCAACCTGTCTGGAGTTGTAAAGTGACCCACAGCTTGTGGCTGCCTCTGCTGCACCTGGGTGTGCACGAGAAGGACCAAGCTACGCACCAAGGCCAGCTTTTACCAGCACCAGGCCTAGGGGCAGGTTAGCAAAGTCCCAAGGCACCCTGAGATCTGCCTCTGCCTGCTGGCCGCCTGTCAGGCTCAGTCACGGAAAGAGCCTTTGGCAGTACCTGATTTGTAGGAGGCAGGTTTGCAGTGAGTCACCAGGTAGGGGTGAGCGGTGCTTGCCGGATTGATACAGGTTCAAACCTAATGCCAGTGCTGGGTCTGAGGCCACTCAGCCAATGGCCCAGGTACACCAACTCCAGCTGCCCCCACTGATTGCCCACAGACCTTTGTGTTTGGGTGGGGTCTCAGGAGTTGTCAGGGGGAAGCAAGAATAGGTTATCAGGCTAAAGGGAACCAAGATTTGGCTGCATGAAGGGAGGGCTCTGCACCAGTCAGGCGTGTGAGGGAAATATGGTTGCCTGTCCTTCTGGCCATTAAAATTAAAAAAAAAAAAAATTTTAGAGAGAGGAAGGAAGGGGGGTGGGAGAGAGAGAAGCATTTGTTGTTCTACTTATGTATTCATTGGTTGATTCTTGTATGTGCCCTGACCTGTGATCAAACCTGCAACCTTGGCAATCTTGGTGTATTGGGATGACACTGAGCTACTCAGCCAGGGCCTTCTGTCCATTTTTAAATGAGATTTTTTTTTCCTGTTGAGTTTTATGAGTTCTTTTAGATATTATCCCCTTATCAGATATATGATTTGCAATCAATTTTCCAGTTTTCTTATTGTAAATGGCTTTTAGTTTCATATTATTGTGGTATGAAAAGGTGGTTGATATTATTTGAATCTTTTTAAATTTATTAAGACTTACGTTGCGGCCTTTATGATATATCTTAATGACCATATGCTCAAGCCTCCAAGATGGTCCCCCATGATTCCCATTTCCTAGTATTAACACCCTTGTGCAGTCCCCTCCCACAGTGGCTAGAGTTGACCTGTTTAATCTACAGGATATTGTGGAACAACAGTGTGACATCCAAGGATCAGTTTGCCTTGCTCTCTTTTGGTTTACGTTCCTCTGGAGAAAGCCAACTGTCAAGTTGTGAGGGCATTCAAGGATCCCAGCAGATAAGCAGTGATAGTAAGGATAGTGTCTCCCTCAAGTTAAGGGTCATTCTTACTGTCTAGTAAGTGAAGATAATGCCTCCCTCTGGCGGAAAGGGCAGCCATGCTTACTAGCCTGTTATAAAAGACTTGAATGTGCTAAGCTCAGCATTCCTCCTTCTGGGACATAACTCATTGATTATATAGGTCAACTGACCCTCTTTGTATTGTTCTGTGGGAATTGGACAAGGGACCCAAAATAAAAATGCTACTGCAATTGCTAGAGTAATAAAATGTCCTTTGTCTCTGATCTTGGAGTCTTGTGTCTTCTAACAGCATCCATAAAATGTGGCAGGCTAACTTATTTGCTTTCAAGTAAAATCTCCAACTCTTTATAGCTTTTGACAAGAATGGAATTCTGACAGGAATATGACTTTCTGAAAGAGGAAGGACGAGGGCTTACAGGGATTAGAGGGAAGTCCACGTGAACCTGTGGTGAACATATTGGCCAAATTATATAATCAATTAGGTAGTAAATGGCCCTTCCTTTTATTGCCTATTAATGAGGATGAACTCTAGAGGAGGTTGCAGACTAAATAGCAGGACTACACCACTCAGCCTTTTCTGTAGTCTATCTTGCCAACCTCAAGTCTATTTGGAAATGACAATAAAAGGTTTCTGAGGTTTTGGAAGTGGGTCTTAGCTGCTTTCATTCTTTCAGAGAGATCTCCCAGGGTTGGTGATGCTCAAAATGTAGATCCCTTACTGAGTAAAGTTAGATGTCTACCAAAGAGACATTTTCACGTCTCAATGTACATTTTTATTTATAGACTTACTAGAGGCCTGGTACACATAATTCGTGCACTGGGGGGCAGGGTCCCTCAGCCCGGCCTGCGCCCTTCTCACAGTCCATGAGCCCTGCGATCAATCGCCCCAAAAAGGTAGGCCCTTGCCCACCTGCTCTGCGATGGATCAACACCCCCCCCCCCCCCCCCCCCCGCCAGCAGAAGGAGGCCCTGCCCACCTGCTGTAGCCTGCCAGTCAGTGGCCTGGGCCTCCCTCTGCAGGGCGATCATGGGGCAATGGCCGGGACCCCGACCAATGGGTGTCATAGCATGGTTGTCTGGATGGTTGTTCCGCTGTTCGGTCATTCAGCTGTTCAGTTGATTTGCATATTATGCTTTTATTATTATAGATAGCTCTTAAAGTTATATGTGACCTCAAGGAAACAAATATTCTATCTTCAGGGAGAAAATTTACTGTATTATCATACTTGAGGAAAAATGACTGAAACCTTAAGAAATTGAAGGAATTAAAAAAAAAAATCATATGGGCCAAATTAGAAATTTGCAATTATTATTTCCATTCTATTCAACCATGCCCCCAGTATTAGCCAAAGGTCATATTATTCAACAGATGACACTTAATTCTTAGTTTAGTAACTAGTATCATATATGTACACTGGAATCTAATTAGCTTTCATCAAGTATGAAAGGCAACATATTTAGTAATTATATTCTCTTGGAACAACCTCATTTCAATAGTTTACTTTTAAGCAATGATATTAAATAAGATTTTAGAATTACAAGGGATCACAGAGATAATTTACTCCAACACTCTTCTTTTATGATAGAAGAAACTGAACCCTACAGAAAAAGAAAAAGCTTCTTCAGGTTCACTGGGCAGTAAGTGTCAGACCCAACTTAAGACCGGAGGGTTTTTGATGCCCTGAATTTGTAGACTTGGGTAGTATTCACATCTAACACTATAAAATCGTCCAACCCATGAATATGAGATGCTTTTCCATATATTTATGTCTTCTTTAATTTATTTCAGCAATGATTTATAGTTCTTAGTGTACCTCATTCATTTTTATAATGAAGCTCAAAGTCACTTTGTCTACTTAGTACCACTTGCTTACTGGAGGTCACAGTCTCTTCCCTATCCTCTTGTCTCCCCTGGGGTTAAACTTTAGCATGCTATATACTTCCTTTGCATTAAGCCAGTGGTTCTCAACCTTTCTAATGCCGCGACCCTTTAATACAGTTCCTCATGTTGTGGTGACCCACAACCATAAAATTATTTTCATTGCTACTTCATAACTGTAATGTTGCTACTGTTAATGAATCGTAATGTAAATATCTGTGTTTTCCGATGGTCTTAGGTTCTACAGCAGCGGTTCTCAACCTGTGGGTCGCGACCCACAGGTTGAGAACCGCTAGCAGGGTCGCCTAAGACCATCGGAAAACACAGATATTTACGTTACGATTCATTAACAGTAGCAACATTACAGTTATGAAGTAGCAATGAAAATAATTTTATGGTTGGGGGTCACCACAACATGAGGAACTGTATTAAAGGGTCGCGGCATTAGAAAGGTTGAGAACCACTGCACTATTACAATGCTCTAATGAACATCTTTTAAATGACTCTTTACCTATATGTGTACGTCTTTCTATAGTGTATATATGTAGAAGTGGAATTCCTGATAAGAAGATATGGGTATCTTCAACTTTACAATTGAATATCACCAAATTGTTCTCCAAAGTAATTGCATTAAATTACTTTCCCATCAACTGCAATGGGGAGTTCCTATTTTTCCTCTACATAGTTGTCAATATCTAAAGTTTAGCTTTGTTAGATGTATTAGTTTATTATTATTGCCAAACAAACAACTGCAAATATAAGCATATACAAAACAACAGGCATTTATTTATGGCATGAGTCTGTGTGACACTCAGAGATGGCTGATTTATGCTGAGCTTGGCTGGGGTAGTTCAGCTGAATTGCCTATATTCTGTGTTCCTAGGTAGGTATCATAATCATACTCATTTACTCAGACCAGAAAATTAAGGCCAAAAAAAGAAAGTACTAACTTTCTTAAGTTCTCAGAGCAAATGAGTATTTATGAACAAGGTCTCCAGATAATGTTGAATGAAGGGAAGTGAGGATTATTTTCACGTTCATGATTTTTAAAGGAATGCTTCAAGTATTTTACTAATAAGTATACAGGGGTTTGGCATATCAGCAGTTGGGTATAATAGATATTGATTATGATGTAATTAAAAAAGAGCTAAGATTAAGAAATTGAAACATATCAATAGAGGTGGAACTAATATAATAAATCCTCATGTACCCATCACTCAGCTTCAAGAATACATGATCAACCTTGTTTCATGGATTTACCATCCACTTCCCCTCTCATATATTATTTGAATCTATATCTAAGATTTTAGAAAACAACTTTTGATAATTCAGTATCTAATGTTTTTGACAAGATTGTTATATCTATGTTCATATGCATCACTGACCTGTACTTTTCATTTTCCATAATACACATTTAATTTTAAAATTAAGATTTATATTAGCATCATAAAATTTGAGTTTTCCTCTCTAAATATATTAGAATAATATATGGAAGATAGAGGTTGTCTGGTCCTTGAAGGTGTGATTATTGTAATACATATATTTTTTGCCATTTGTAAAATTTGGTTATATTGTTAGATGCATAAATATTAGGGTCAGGATTCTTATTTTTTCTATGCCTTTACTTTCAATCTTACAGTGACTTTGTGTTTTAGATATCTCACTTATAACAGTTGGCTACATTTTATATTAGCTTTTTATTTTGAAAGGTCTATTTTCATTTATTATAATTACTGAAATATTTGGATTTGTTCTTTATCTTAATTTATGCTTTTTATTTACCATGTGTTTTCTTTTATTCTTTCTCTTTTCCTACATTCCATTGATCAAGTTTTCTTACTCTTTTTTCCACCATCTGTTGGTTTGAAAGTTATATCCTCATTTTTTATTAGTGGACTAGAGGCCCGGTGTATGAATTCATGCACCAGTGGGGTCCCTCAGCCTGGCCTGCGGGATGGGGCCGAAACTGGCTCTCCGACATCACCTGAGGGGTCCTGGATTGCAAGAGGGCGCAGGCCAGGCCGAGGGACCCCACCAGTGCACGATCGGGGCCGGGAAGGGATGTGGGAGGTTGGCCAGCTGGGGAGGACCACGGGAGGGCTCCAGGGTGTGTCCGGCCTGTCTTGCTCAGTCCCCATCGGCCAGACCCCAACAGCAAGCTAACCTACTGGTCGGAGCGTCTGCCCCCCTGGTGGTCAGTGCACGTCATAGCAAGTGGTCGACTGTCTGCCCCCTGGTGGTCAGTGCATGTCATAGCGAGCGGTTGAGAGACCTTAGCATCATTAGCATATTCCGCTTTGAGTGGTTGAATGGACGACAGGACACTTAGCATATTAAGCTTTTATTATATAGGATAATTAATTTTATGGTCTCTGTCAGGGTTGTTTTCTTACCTCCTTTTCTTAGAATGACAATTTTCTTCTTTGCGGTGCTTATTTTTATTGTGAGTACATCTTCACTTTTTTTTTTTTTTTTTTTCAACAGGAGTTCCAAAAGCCCTAAGTTTTGTGGCAGAGAACGGGTTTTGCATTGGCTCCTCTCAGGGCCCTGGTGGTTTTAATGATCCTGGACTACTGAATTTTTCTCATTCTCCTTTCATAGAGCAGTAGCCCTTTGAAACTAAGCTTTTTGCAAGAGATTCAATTCCAGTTTCCTCTGGACCCAAAGGCACAATTTTTGCCTCAAGTAGGCAGTAAAACTCCCAGCACCAAGGCTTCCACATTTTGCAGGGTCAGTTCCTGCTTCTGACTATGGCTTTGAGCAGTCATTATAGGCACTAAAACAAAACTAAATTTCCCTTTTTAATCAAGACTATGAATACAGCCTGACCAGTATGGCTCAATGGTTGAACATCGACCCATGAACCAAGAGGTCACTGGTTTGATTCCCAGTCAGGGCACATGTGCCTGGGTTGTGGGATTGATCCCCAAGCAGTGGACATGCAGGAGGCAGCCAACCGATGATGCTTCTCTCTTATCAATGTTTCTATCTATCACTCTTCCTTCCTCTCTCTCTAAAAATCAATAACATATGGATACAAGTTTTAAGTTTTTCTTAAAACTTAATCTTACATTGGAAGGGCAGGCCTCATTCATATTAGCCTTGTTTTTATGTGCTATAAATCTCATAATGGAGACTTCTCAAGGACTAATCCATGTTCACTCTTATGTGTACCATGTAATATTTACTTTATCCTTATCTACATAACATACCCTAGTTAATCTGTTATTTCCAGGTGCTATGAAAAAAATCTAGATTTGATTTATGATATAAGGAATACAAAATAATTTGAAGTAGAACAGTCAATGACAGGAAGCAAAGAAAAATAATCTAAGGGAAGGAATAATATGGCATATATAAGACATATATCTAATAGTATAAGCATAAATACTCATGTTCTCACAACCTAGATTTCATAAATGTGGCTGTTAAATTTGCCACATTTGTTTTATCTCTCTGCAATATTCTAGTCTCTCTCTTCCTATTTTAATCCTTCAGGTTCTCCTTACTTTGGGAATATTCCTTTGGTGGTTCTGATTCCTCCATCTGTCCCCTAAATGTTTTTCCTCTACATGCTTCCAAATGCACACCAAGCACACCAAAGTTTCTTTAAAAAAAAAAAAAAATTATTGATTTTTTACAGAGAGGAAGGGAGAAGGATAGAGAGCCAGAAACATCGATGAGAGAAATGTCAATCAGCTGCCTCCTGCACACCCCCCCCCCCCCCCGGGGATGCACCCACAACCAAGGTACATGCCCCTGACGGGAATTGAACCTGGGACCCTTGAGTCCGAAGGCCGACGCTCTATCCACTGATCCAAACCGGTTAGGGCCACACCAAAGTTTCTAATTCTGATTTTTTAAATTCTACATTACTAATTATCTGCTGAATATTTCCTTCCACTGGCATCATAAACTTGGCATGTCTCAAACAGATTATATATTCCTTTCTCCCAAACTATCACTTCCTCACCGTGCTCCCTTTATTAATGGTACTAGCCTCTTCCAATCATCTGGTAGCCATTTCTAGTCCCCCACTTGCACTCTTGTTGTATAGCCAATCAGTTGACAAATCTTGAAGATTCATACAGTCTCTCCTCTGGTTTCTACTTTCCTAACTCAGGGATTCCATATCTCTCACTCAAACTATTGCAAACTCTTTCTAATTGGACCTTCTCAACCTTTTGACCTTATACATCAAGGCAGCTAAACATTTCTAAAATGCAGACTTAATAATATCACTGTACTACCTATAAAATATGATTTAAATACCTTAATGTCATATTCTAAATCTATGATTTTTCTGCAATCTACTTTTACTTATTTTGCTTTACCATTTCAAGTATCATTTGTCCCAGCTAACGACACTACTCACTGTTTTAGTAATATGCTCTGAATAGTCTTGTCTCAAGAGTACTTTATACAATGCAAGTTCCTCTTTCTGGAATGTTTCTCCCCACCCCACTTCCAAATACTTCATAAAGCTTTTGTTGTGTTTCCTAGGTGGAAGTAATCTTGCCATCTGCTGAATTGCAAAAGTACTTTAAACCTCTCACAAAGCTCTTACAGTATATTTCAAAATATGCTTATGTAGGTCTCTGTCTTACCTTTCAGCTAGATGATATAGTGGTAGTGGCTAAGAGCATGGATTCTGAAGCTAGTGAAGTAGATATGAATCATGGCTATGTCATTTATTAGCTAACTAATTTGGAAAAAGTTATTTTACCTCTCTGTACTTCAGTTTTCTCCTGTGTAAAATGAGGAAAATAATACTGTATAACACAAGGCTGCTGTGAGGATTAAATGAGTTATATACAAAGTGCACAGAACAGTACCAGACACATAATAGCCACTTAATAAATGTCAGCAAATATTAAGGACAAAATTGGGTATGTCTTATTTACAATTGTATCACCCAGTAACACTATTTTCCATATAGCAGGCAATTGGCAAGTTTTTTTTTTAATTGAAAAAAGTCTTACAACCAACAGAAGACTAGATAATACAAGTAAGACATTATGTACCCAAGTATAAGAATAAATGAAGTAGTGCTATAAAATCAGATAAAGGAAAGATCTTGACAATACTTTAGCAAAGAGTGACTCCCAATGTAATGGTATTTTAAAAGATCTAATCTGGACTTCCAGTCAAGATGGTGGAGTAGGTAAACACTGTAAAAGTTAACCCCACCCACTGATGTGACAATAACAATAAAGGCTCAATTACAAAAGGAGGGTACACACAACCCTCATAAGTACGTGGCTCAGGTGACCAGGGAGACTGTGCCAATAGGCTTCACAGGACACCTACTACATAATGTTACTCTGTCAAGACTGAGCGATGTAGCAGCTCTATCTAATACACAGAAACTAACAAAGGGTGTCAGCCAAAATGAAGAGACAAAGGAACATGTCCCAAATGAAAAAACAAGAATTAAACGAAAGGAGACAAGCAATGTACCAGATGCAGAGTTCAAAACACTGGTTATAAGGATGCTCAATGAACTTAAGGGAAGAATACTGACTCCATTTGAACAAGTATAGAAGAGTAATAGATATACCAGAAGGAGAAGAGAGGGAGTAAGGAACCGAGAGCCTATTCAAAGAAATAATTGATGAGAACTTTACAAAACTATGGAAAAAGCTGGACCCTTGACTCCAAGAAGCTAGCAGAACACCTAATTTTATCAATGCAAAAAAAGCTTCTCCAAGGCACATGATATTAAAACTCTCAAAACTTAATGACAAAGAAAGAATTATCAAGGCAGCCTGGGAAAATAAGATGGTAATGCATAAAGGAAATCCCATTAGATTATCATATTTTTCAGCAGAAGCCCTTTAAGCTAAGACAGAGCGGAATCAAATATTAAAAATACTGAAGAGAGAAAGCAAAAGCCAAGAATAAAATATCCTGCAAAATTATCCTTTAGATATGAAGTAAAAAGTAAAGGCTTTTCCAGACAAAGAGCAACTGAGGGAATTTATCACCGTAAGACCTGCATTACTAGAAACACTAAAAGGAGCTCTTCTCCCTAAAATAAAAAGACAAAAGCACATGGAACTAAGTAAGATGACATGCAGTCATAAATAGGAAATGCAACCTTGTTCAGAATAGGATATTAAACATCTATCTATCTATCTATCTATCTATCTATCTATCTATCTATCTATCTAAAAGTGTAATATGCAAATCGACCTGACGGTGAAACGACCGTTCACTATGATGTGCACTGACCACCAGGGGGCAGACACTCAACGCAGGATCTGCCCCCAGGTCACAGGCCCCGATTGGGCCAACCTCTTGGTCCCTCCCCCTGGCCGGCAGGCTCCAAAACCAGAGGTGGGTGGCAGTGGACGCAGGTGGGTGCCAGCAGCCGGGGAAGATTGGCCCTGCTTGCAGGCCTAGGGACCCTACCCATGTACAAATTTCGTGTGCCGGGCCTCTATTATAATATAAAGGCAAAGGGGGTAAGAGCATTAAAAAAAAAGACAATGGCTACAGCAATTTGGGAATCAATGTACATCATAAAAAGGGATAATTTGTGACAACAAAAGCATCAAGGGGGAGGGGGAAAGGACAGAATTTGCACAGGTGAATGGAGATAGGATACATTCAGAAAAAAAATCATATTGTACATATGAAACTTTTTTGTTTTGCAAATACCTAGTGGTAAATCACAAAACAAAACTCTAGAATTGAGACACATTACATAAAAAGGGAAGAAATGGATGGGGAAAAAAAAAATCAGAGAATACCACCAAACTAAAATATCCAACAGGAACACAAGGGAAAAAGAAACAGTAGAGACACAGAGCTACCAGAAAATAAAAGTTAAAATGGCTACAGGAAATCCTCATATATCAATAATCTCCCGAAATGTAAATGGACTGAACTTACCAATTAAAAGGCACAGAGTAGGAGGATATATTAAAAAACAAGATCCAACCTTATACTGCCTTCTGAAAACACTTCTCAGCTACAAAGACTCAAAGTGAAGGGGTGGAAGATGATAATCCAAGCTACTGGCATCCAGAGAAAAGCCGGTATAGCTGTACTTACATCAAACTAAACAGACTTCAAGATAAAAAATGGTAATAAGAGATGCCACAGCCAGTGGCTCAGTTGGTTGAAGCATTATCCTGCACACCAAAAAGGTTGCGGGTTCAATTCCCACTCAGGGCACAAACCTAGGCTGTGGGTTTGATCCCTGGTCAGGGCATGTATGGGAAGTAACCAGTGGATGCTTTTCTCTCACATCAACGTTTCTCTCTCTCCCTTTCTCTCTCTCTCAAATCAATATACATATTCTAAGGTGAGGATTGAAGAAAAAAAAAAGGTAAAAAGAGATAAGGATGGACATATAATGATAAAGTGGACAATATATTAAGAAGGTATAACATGCCGAAACTGGTTTGGCTCAGTGGATAGAGCGTTGGTCTGCGGACTGAGGGGTCCCAGGTTCGATTCCGGTCAAGGGCATGTACCTTGGTTGCGGGCACATCCCCAGTAGGGGGTGTGCAAGAGGCAGCTGGTCGATGTTTCTCTCTCATCAATGTTTCTAGCTCTCTATCCCTCTCCCTTCCTCTCTGTAAAAAATCAATAAAATATATTTAAAAAAAAAAAAGAAGGTATAACATTTATCAAAATATATGCACCCAACCTGGGAGAACTAAAAGGAGAAACTGATAAAAATAGAATTATGGTAGGAAATCTAAATACTCCACTGACAGCAATGGATAGATTACTCAGAAAATCAGTAAGGAAATATCAGCCTTAAATGGCACATTATATCAAATAGACATAATCAATATTTACAAAACTTTCATCCCAGAATATCAGAATATATATTCTTCTCTAGTGCATGTGGAACAGTGCCAAAGATAGACCATATGTTGGGCATTAAAATTGTCTCAACAAATATAAGAAAACTGAAATCATAATCTCGAAACACAAAGGTTTGAAACTGGAAATTAAATGCAAGAAGAAAAACAACAACAACAACAACAAAAAGCTGGAAAACCCACAAATATGTGGAGATGAAATAACATGGTACTAAACAACTACTGGTTCAAAGAAAAGAGATAAAAAATACATAGAGACAAATGACAACGATAATACAACATACCAAAACTTTTGAGATGCAGCAAAGAAAGCATTACAGGCTTACCTCAAGAAACAAGAAAAGTCACAAAAACCCTAATATTTCACTTTAAAAAACTAGGAAAAGAACAAACAAAGCCCAAAGCCAGCAGAAGGAAGTAATAACGTTTTAGAGCAAAATTAAACAAAATAGCAAAAAGACAACATATAAATAAATGCAACATAAATGCTTCTTTGAAAAGATAAAGTTGACAAACCTCACTAAGGAAAGAAAAGATTCAAATAAAGAAAATCAGAAATGAGGAGAAGTTACAACAGACACCCCAGAAATACAAGGGATTATTAAGAATACTATGAAAGTCTATATGCCACCAAATTTGATAACCCAGAAGAAATGGACAAAATCTTAGAAATATATCTTTGCTAGACTGAACCAAGAATTGGAAAACGAAAATAGACCAATCAACAGAAATAATATTGAAACAGTAATAAAAAATCTTCCCCAAAAAACCAAAGTCCAGGAGCAGATGGCTTCACTAGTGAATTCCATCAAACATTCAAAAAAGATTTAATAGCCATCCTTTTAAACTCTTCCAAAAAAGTGAAGAAAAGGGAATACTTCCTAACTCATTTTCTGAGGCCAACATTACTCTGATACCAAAACCTGACAAGGAAAACACAAAAGAATGAAAACTACAGGCCAGTATTTCTGATGAACATAGATGCAAACATCCTAAACAAAATACTACAGAGTCAAATACAACGATACACATCACAGTCAACTGGGGTTCATTCCAGTAACGCTAGGATGGTTCAAGTTATGCAAATTATTCAATGTGATACACCAATTAACAAAATAAAAGATAAAAATCATATGGTATCAATAGATGCAGAAAAAGAATTTCTGCATCTATTGATACCTGCTCACCCCCTGTGATCGTTTTCTTCATTTTCTTTTCTGATGTTTCATTGATATATAGGAACAAAACAGATTTTGTACATTGATGCTATATCCTGCATAAACTGTATTTGTTTATGGTTTCTAATAGTTTTTTGGTGGTGAAGTCTTTAGGGTTTTCTATATACAGAATCATGTTTTTTTGCAATTAGTGACAGTTTTACTTCTTCATTTCCAATTTGTTTGTTTTTTTAATTGATTGATCTTGAAAGAGAGAGAAACATCAGTTTTGTTGTGCCACTTATTTATGCATTCACTGGTTGATTCTTATATGTGCCGGGGATCAAATCTGCAACCTTGGCATAGCAGGACAATACTCTAACCAACTGAGCTACCTGGCCAAGGCCTTCATTCCCAATTTTGATGCCTTTAATTTATTTCTCTTACCTGAATGCTCTAAAACTTCCAGTACCATTTACACTAATAAAAGGGTAATATGCTAATTAGACCGGGAGACTTTCCAGACATACTTCTGGACAAAGCCATGATGGTGGGACCGAGGCAGAGATGGTTAAGGGCGATCAGGCCAGGAGGGGAGGGCAGTTGGAGGTGATCAGGTTGGCAGGGGAGCAGTTGGGGGAGAGCAAGCCAGCAGGGGGGCCAGTTGGGGGCGAGCAGGCCAGTGGGGGGGCGCAGTTGGGGGTGATCAGGCCAGCAGGGGGGGCAGTTAGGGGCGATCAGGCAGGCAGGCAGGTGAGTGGTTAGGAGCCAGCGGTCCTGGATTGCGAGAGGGATCCCAGATTGGAGAGGGTGCAGGCCGGGCTGAGGGACACAAATTTTGTGCACTGGGCTGCTAGTTTATTCATAAAGATATGTGTAACCCTATGTTCATTGCAGCATTATTAATAATAACCAAGACCTGTAAACAACCTAAGTATCCTCCAATGGCTAATTAGATATAGATGTGGTCCATATATACAGTGGAATACTACTCAGTCATAAAAAATTATGAAATATTGCCATTTGAGACAACCTGGATGGTTTTTGAGAATATCATGCTAAGTGAAATAAGTCAGATGGAAAAGAACAAGAACAATATGATTTCACTATATCTATCTATATAAAAGCCTAAGCAACCATTGCAACCGAACGGACTACCGAACAGGCTGTGTGGGGCGATCAGGCTGGCAGGGGGTTAGTAAGGGGTGACCAAACAACCGGGTAGCAGGCTGCATGGGGTGACCAGGTTGGCAGAGGGGGCAGTTGGGGGCAACCAGGACAGCAGGGGGGGGGGCAGTTGGGGGCAATCAGGCTGGCAGGCAGAGGCAGTTAGGGGTAATCAGGCTGGTGGGGGGGGGCAGTTAGGGGTGATCAGGCTGGCAGGCAGGTGAGCTGTTAGGAGCCAGCAGGCCAGGATTGTGAGAGGGATGTCCGACCCCTGAGGGGTCCCAGATTGGAGTGGGTGCAGGCTGGGCTGAGAGGACTCTCCACCCCCCTGTGCACGAATTTCATGCACCAGGCCTCTAGTGTGGGTTATAAAACAGAAAGCAACAAGTGAACAAACAAAACAAACAAACTCATAGACATAGCAATAGTATGATGGGTACCAGAGGGGAAGGTGGGTTGGAGGAAGGATGAAGAAGGTAAGGAAGGTCAAATATAAGTGATGAAAGGGGACTAGACTTTGAATGGTAAGCATATAATATAATATAGAGATGATGTATTATAGAATTATACACCACCTGAAACATATACTGGTATTAACTAATGTTGCCCCAATAAATTTAATTTTAAAAGGAATATAATTGTAGGTTCTGAAAAATAATAACTGAGTATGAAAAATGAACTTAAAGATTTAAAATTTCCTTAATATGGCTGACGAGGTATCTGGATAATCTTGTGGCTGATAACTAACAACTATATATGTATGTGTATGTGTGTGTATGTATATACATATAAATATACATATACATATACATATATATATATATATATATATATATATATATATATATATATAATCGCTGAAGAACTCACAAAATATTAAGGCCCTTCTAATTTAAAACCTAGCCTCACAGAGCCTGGAATTTCAGGAAACAGAAATAAACTCCAGAGTTTATATAAGGTGAAACATCTAATAGAATCTCTCCCAATTCCCCCCAAAAATAACTCTGGGATTTCTATTAAGGACTAGATTCTCAATTTAAGGCACTGAGAAGAACATCTACCACATACCTCCCGTCTACATGGGACTAAAGAGAATGGTATTCTCTAGGGGCTGAAACCCTCAGAGGGATAAAATTTCCTGAGAATTTGTAACCATGAGCTGGCTCTCAATGGGATTTATAGCCCAAATTTATATTACATGGGTAATCAAAGAAAGCTCCAAGCCCTGGATTCTGTCTAAAGTAGTACTACACTAGTAATGTCATGGTCACCAGGTGCCTTGAAAAAAGTACATTAATCAAAGGCATAAAATAGTTGAATAATTTTCTAAAGAAAGATCAGCTCCCATAATAACAATAATGAAAAATAAATTACTAGGCACATGAATGAGAATTCGCAGAAAAAACAAATAGGAGAAAGAGACCCACAAAAAATTAAATATTAGAATTGTAATACAAAGACTATAAAACTATTTTTAGAATGTTTAAAGCAGCAAAAAACCAGGGTGAAAATACAGGAATTATCAAACTATAAATATTTATCACAAAGATTTGAAAAAGTACCAAGTAAAATTTCTAGTACTTAAAAATTTTTGAATTGAAATATAAAACTCTGGGTCTCAAGCAGCGTGAATACGCGAATGCGGATGATCCCTGCACCTTCTCTCGGAAAGGTCAGATATTACCTAGAGCAGTGATGGGCAACCTTTTGAGCTTGGTGTGTCAAACTTCGCCAAAAAACTGAGCATAACTCGGGTAGTGTGTCACTTTGAGGAAAAAACATTATTTCGCGATATTTATAGTTTAAATAACATAAATGTATAATTGTTATATATAATTGTATTTAATAAGCCCAAAACTAAATATTTAACTTACCTGCTTAGTGACTTCTTTGTTCATCCGTCAGTCGGTTTCTTTTGGTCTTGATATTATTTAGCTTGTGTGGGGTGCCGTGAACTAAGATAAGTGAGAGGGAGGGGGAATTCTTTAACTAACCTGCCTATTAGTGACTTTTTTGTTGTTGAATTTCATTGGCTAAATCTTCAATTGAAGGTTGGTATTTTGTACACTTCAGGCCCAAGCAAGCGCTACTAACTTCATCTGTCAATCTGTTTCTTTTGTTGGTTTTGATATTATTTAATGCTGAGAATAAGGCCTCACAAAAGTATGTAGAGGGAAAAATTGTGAGTAAAGCCATTGCTATATTTTTCAGGGTGCTAAAAGTGTCTGGTAGTCGGTTCCAGGCACTCCAAATTTCCTGTTCGTAGTGGCACTCCTCTTGATTCTCCAAGCGGCACCTTTCCAGATTCTCAAGCTTTGACCTCAAGTCGACAAACACCTGAGCCCAGATACTGTCTTGAAATTCTGCAAGTTGCATCTCCAAATTATCAATTTGCATCCATTGGAAACCATTTAATTCCAAACTACTGCAGACTACTACATCAGGATACTTAATTATTTTCATGGTCTGTTCTAGACTTCTAAATTGACTAAATCTATCACTAAACTGGTCAAGTAACGAGTCTAAAACATGCTGGTACTTCATATGCAAGAGTTCCATTTCATTTTGTACAGCTGCACTGGCCTTCTCAAAATACTTTGTTACTCGAGGAAAATACTTATAAGTTTTAGTTTCTACATCTCGCTTGAAAATTTTAACTTTACTTTCAAAAGCTTTTATGTATCCAAACATAACGTCAATACTTTTGCCAAAACCTTGTAACTTTAAGTTCAGTTCATTAATATGAACAGAGAGATCTGTAAAAAACATCAGGGTGTTGACCCACTTATCATCATTAAGCTGAGGAAAGTTTCCCAGATCCTTATCGTCAAGAAATACCTTAATTTCTTCAAAGCACTCCATAAAGCGCTCAAGAACTTTGCCTCGGCTCAGCCATCTTACATTATTGTACATCAGCAGTCCACTGTAGGTGGAATCAACCTCCAGTAAAAGTGCCGAAAATTCTTGCTTGTGAAGGGGGTGAGCAGCTATTAAATTAACTATTTTTCTAACAACTGACATAAGTCGTTTAAGTCGGTGAATCCTGCCTTGGCACATAAAGCCTCCTGATGGATAATACAATAAAAAGGCAGAATCGGATGTCCAATACCTTCTGTAAACAATTTGACAAATCCAACTTTTTTCCCCACCATATTTGGTGCCCCATCTGTCGTCACTGACACAACTTTAGAGATATCAATGCTTAGGTCACGAAATGTTTGTATAACAACCTTACATATTTCGCTTCCTGATTTACTTGTTGACACTGATACTAACTTTATCAACTCTTCTCTCATTGTGAGACCATCAGAATATTGACCAATAATGGCCAACTGAGCATGTGATGTGACATCAGTAGTTTCATCGAGAGATCGAAAAATATTTACACTTCCTTATGTCTCTCTTTAATTGATGTTGTACGTTTGTGTTGTCTCATTATTCAGTCTTTTATGATATTTCTACTGAGTGGTAACTCAGATATTCTCTTAATAATTGCATCTTTATTCTGCATATCGTGAAATAGAACTGGTGCACATCTTAGGAGAGTTTCTTTAATAAATTCTCCCTCACTGAGCGCTTTTCCATGCTGAGCTATAGAGTGAACAATGCTCAAACTTGCAGATGTTAAATTTGTAGAGCCTTTCATAAATTTAAGGATGGAATTAGATTGGCTCTTATAAAGGTGTAGCTGCCTGGAAATGTATTCCTTCCTTTCATCCTCACTTTTTTCCAAGAGCTGGGAATGATTAGTTTCAAAATGTCTATTTATATTCGACATTCTGCTTACTACTGTTTCAGCACATAGAACGCAAAATGACCTGCCATTTTTTTCTATAAAGCCATACATCTTGGACCATGTCTCTTGAAAGGGTCGGCCACTGCTACTACCACTTCCTTTACTTAACTTTAGTTTTTTTATTTTTTGGGTTCTCCATCAGGAGGGCAGTGACAGAAGATAGAATTATAAATAGCTTGTTAGGCCTGCAGGCAATTAGGGGTTAACTAGCCTAACTAACCACAAAATAGTGCATATAACTGTCTTTTAGGAAAGGGCAGGGTTAATAAGCAGAAATAGGGGTTAATAAGGATGCACAACAGTAATAGTGGTGAAATGGAGTCTGCACTATGGAGCAAGATGGTGTTCCTTATGTGAATTAAAATGGCTGCCGCTATTTCTAATGGTGGGAAACGGCACCCATAGCACGCCACAAACCCTCGCCTCTCCCAGCCTCCCCCTCACTTATCTCAGTAATGATGGATTAGAAATCCATGACATCCCAGAACAGTAGATAATGGTTGCTGTAGTTAACTGTTATTTGGTTACTGGTAATGGCAGGGCCCCCAGAGATGCGTCCCCCGCTGCGTTCCGCTGCTCCCTGCTCTGCCGGCGGAAGTGAGGGCAAAGATCCCGGCTTAACCGGAAGTCCCAGAACTAGACGCTCTGTGCCGGACTTCTGTTGTTTTGGCCTACAGACCTCCGGCATAGGGTGTCTAATAGGGGAGGATGAAACATTTGCGACTAGAGTCTTGGAGTTAGAATCTAGTCGCAAATGTTTCATCCTCAGGAGCAGCAAATGTTTCATCTTCGGCATGCGGCTGCCTCAGGGGCCGCATGTCATCAGAAATGGCTACATGTGTCAGTGCTGACACACATGTCATAGGTTCGCCATCACTGGCCTAAGGGAACTTTGGGACAACAGGAAACAAAACAACATCCGCATAATAGGGGTTCCAGAAGAGAGGAAACTGAGCAAGGAATAGAAAACCTGTTCGAAGAAATAATGACAGAAAACTTCCCTGATATAGGAAAGAAAAAACTCACACAAGTCCAAGAAGCTCACAGAGTTCCAAACAAAATGAACCCCAAAAGACCGATGCCAAGGCACATAATAATTAAATTGGCAAACACCAACGCCGAAGTAAGAATCTTAAAAGCGGCCAGAAAGAGACAGAAAGTTACCTACAAAGGATCCCCCATCAGACTAGCGACTGATTTCTCAACAGAAACACATCTGGCCAGAAGGGAATGGAATGAAATATACAAATGAAGGGTCTGAATCAAAGAATACTGTACCCAGTAAGGCTATCAATCAAAGTTGAGGGGGAAAATCAGGAGCTTCACAGACAAGAAAGAACTAAGGGAGTTTATTACCACCAAACCAGCAATGCAAGAAATGCTAAAGGGTCTGCTACAAAAAGAAGAAATAGGAAGTGAAGAAGGAACACAGGCATAAAGAATAAAAATGGTGACAAAAAAGTACCTATCAATAATAACTTTAAATGTAAATGGATTAAATGCCCCAATCAAAAGACATAGGGAAGCTGAAGGGATGGAAAAAGGGTTTCAGGCGATTGGAAAAAAAAAAAAAAAAAAAAAAGCTGGGGTAGCAATACTTATATCTGACAAATTAGACCTCAAAGTGAAGGCCATAACAAGAGATAAGGAAGGCCACTTCATAATACTAAAGGGAGCAATTCAATTCAACAAGAAGATATAACTCTGGTAAACATATATGCACCCAATACAGGAGCACCCAAATACATTAAAAAAAACTTCTGGAGGTTATCAAGGGAGAGATTGACAGCAATACAGTCATAGTAGGGGACTTTAATACCCCACTAACACCAATGGACAAATCGTCTAAACAAAAAATCAGAAAAGAAACATCAATTCTAAATGACTCATTAGATCAGATGGAATTAAATGACATCTTCGGAACATTTCACCCCTAAGCCACAAAATATACATTCTTCTCAACTGCACATGGGTCATTTTCAAAGATAGACCATATATTGGGACACAGGCAAAGTCTCTTCAAATTCAAGAAGATAGAAATAATATCAAGCATCTTCTCAGATCACAATGTCATAAAACTAGAAATCAACTACAATAAAAACAATTAAAAAAAAGCAAACACCTGGAGGCTAAATAGCATGCTATTAAACAGTGACTGGGTTACCAAAGAGATCAAAGAAGAAATAAAAAGCATCATGGAAATAAACAACAATGAAAACACAACAATCCAAAATCTATGGGACACAGTGAAAGTCTTGAGAGGGAAGTTCATAGTTCTACAGGCCTACCTCAAAAAACAAGAAACAATGATAAATTATCTAACCCTACAATTCAAAGAGTTAGAAAGAGAGCAACAAGGATAGCCCAGCATAAGCAGAAGGAAGGAGATAAATGACATAGAGACAAAAAACAAACAAACAAAAAACAAAACAAAACAAAAAACCAAACCAAAAAAACCCCCAAAAAACCACAATACAAAAGATCAAGAAAACCAAAAACTGGTTCTTTGAAAGGATAAAGATTGATGAACCTCTAGCCAGGCTCACCAAGAAACAAAGATAGAGGACCCAAATAAACAAAATCAGAAATGAAAGAGGTGAAGTAACAACCGATCCTACAAAAATAGAAACGATTATGAAAAAATACTATGAACAACTCTATTCCAACAAAATGGACAACCTACCGTACTTTCTGGCGTATAAGACGACTTTTTAACCCAGGAAAATCTTCTCAAAAGTCGGGGTCTTATACGCCAGAAAATACGGTAGGTTAGAAAAATCTCTGACAATGTATATCAGATTGCTTAAAACCCAAATACCATATTTTCCGGCGTATAAGACCCCCGACTTTTTAGATTTTCCTGGGTTAAAAAGTTGTCTTATACGCCGGAAAATTCGGTAGATGAAATGGATATATTCTTAGAAAAATACAAGCTCTCAAAACTCAACCAAGAATAAAAAAACCTGAATAGGCCGATACTACCAAAGAAATTGAAACAGCAATCAAAAATCTTCCAGCAAACAAAAGCCCTGGTCCGGATGGCTTTACAGGGGAGTTCTACCAAGCATTCAAAGAAGAACTAAAACCTATCCTCCTCAGACTATTCCAAAAAATTCAAGAGGAAGGCACACTTCCAAGCTCTTTCTATGAAGCCAGGGTTACCCTAATCCCAAAACCAGATAAAGACACCACAAAAAAAGAGAACTAAAGGCCAATATACTTGAGAAACATAGATGCTAAAATCCTCAACAAAATTCCAGCTAATAGGATTCAGCAATACATTAGAAAGATTATACACCATGACCAAGTGGGATTTATTCTGGGGATGCAAGGATGGTACAATATCTGCAAATCAATAAATGTGATACATTGCATAAACAAACTGAGAGACAAAAATCACATAATCATATCAATTGATGCAGAATAAGCATTTGACAAATCCAACACCCTTTTTTGATAAAAATTCTCAGCAAAGTGGAAATAGAGGGATCATACCTCAACATAATAAAAGCCCTATATGACAAACCTACAGCCAACATCATACTCAATGGGCAAAAACTAAAACCATTTCACCAAAGAACAGGAACAAGACAGGGATGCCCACTTTCCCCACTCCTGTTCAACATAGTACTAGAAGTACCAGCCATAGTGATCAGACAAGAAGAAGAAATAAAAGGCATCCAAATTGGAAAAGAAGTAACGGTCCTTATTCACAGATGACATGATACTATACATAGAAAACCCCAAAGACTCCATAAAAAAACTATTAGATCTAATAAATGAATGTGGCAATGTAGCAGGATACAAAATTAACACCCAGAAATCTATGGCCTTCTTATACACCAATAATGAACTCACAGAAAGAGAAAAGAAAAAGCAATCCCATGTACCATTGTACCAAAAAATTAAGATATCTAGGAATAAACTTAACTAAGGACGTAAAATACCTGTACTCGGGAAACTACAGGCCATTGAAAAAAGAGATAGAGGAAGACATAAACAAATCGAAGAACATACCATGTTCCTGGATTGGTAGAATCAACATCATTAAAATGTCCATACTACCTAAACCAATCTATAGATTCAATGCAATACCTGTTAAAATACCAATGGCATATTTCAGATCTAGAACAAAATCTCCAAAAATTCATCTGGAATAAAAAAAAGCTATTCTGAGAAAGAAGAACGAAGTTGGAGGGATCATAATATATTATCAAACCACGGTTCTCAAAACTGCCTGGTACCGGCACAAGAACAGAAATGCAGACCAATGGAATAGAATAGAGAATCCAGAAATTGACCCAAGCCATTATACTAAATTAATATTTGACAAAGGAGGCAAGAACATACAGTGGAATCGAACAGTCTCTTTAATAAATGGTGCTGGGAAATTTGGTCAGATACAAGCAAAAAAATGAAACTAGATCACCAACTTACACCATACACAAAAATAAACTCAAAATGGATAAAGGACTTGAATGTAAGACGGGAAACCATAAAAATCCTACAAGAGT
Organism: Cnephaeus nilssonii; assembly: GCF_951640355.1. Lineage (NCBI taxonomy): Eukaryota > Metazoa > Chordata > Mammalia > Chiroptera > Vespertilionidae > Cnephaeus > Cnephaeus nilssonii. Next base: position 21,665,134 of record NC_137072.1, on the reverse strand, counting down.
CCATAGGCAGCAAAATTGCAGACATATGTTGTAGCATATCTTTGCAGACACAGATCCTAGGGCAAGAGAGACTAAGGAGAAAATAAACAAATGAGACTACATCAAAATAAAAAGCTTCTGCACAGCAAAAGAAACCATCAACAAAAGAACAAGAAAGCCCACTGCATGGGAGAACATATTTGCCAATGTTATCTCCGATAAGGGTTCAATCTCCAACATTTACAGGGAACTCATACAACTTAACAAAAGGAAGATAAACAATCCAATAAAAAAAATGGGCAAAGGACCTAAATAGACACTTTTTGAAAGAGGACATTCAGAAAGCCAAGAGACATATGAAAACATGCTCAAAGTCAATAATCATCTGAGAGATGCAAATCAAAATGACCATGAGGTATCACCTCACACCTGTCAGAATGGCTATCATTAACAAATCAACAAATGACAAGTGCTGGAGAGGAAGTGGAAAAAAAGGAACCCTTCTTCACTGCTGGTGGGAATGCAGACTGGTGCAGCCACTGTGGAAAACAGTATGGCATTTCTTCAAAAATTTAAAAATGGAACTGCCATTTGACCTAGTAATACCACTTCTAGGAATATATCCCAAGAAACTAGAAACACCAATCAGAAAGGATATATGCACCCCTATGTTCATAGCAGCACAATTCACCATAGCTAAGATTTGGAAAGAGCCTAAATGCCCATCAGCAGATGAGTGGATTAGAAAACTGTGGTATATCTACACAATGGAATACTATGCTGCGGTAAAAAAGAAGGAATTCTTGCCATTTGCAGCAGCATGCATGGAACTGGAGAGCATTATGCTAAGTGGAATAAGCCAGTCAGTGAAAGAAAACTACTACATGATCTCACACATTTATGGATAATAAAGAACATTATAACCTGATGAACAAAAAGATAGATACAGAGGCAGAGAAGCATCAAACAGACTGTCAAATTACAGTGGGAAGGCTGGGGAGGGTTGGGAGGGGAGGAGTTAAGAGATCAACTGTAGGACTTGTATGCATGCATATAAGCATAACCAATGAACGCAAGACACTGAGGGGGTTGGGTGAAGGCATGTGCTGGGGTTTAGGGGAGGATAGGGGAAGGTCAATAGGAAAAAAAAAGGAGACATATGTACTACTGTTTGTAATACTTTAAACAATAAAATTAAAAAAAAAAAGAAATATAAAACTCTGGATAGGTCAAATAGCAGATTAGATACAGCTGTAAAGAGAATTTGTAATAGAGAAGTAGGAAATAAAATAAAAAGTAATCTAGAATGAGGCCCAAGGAGACAAAGGTATAAAAAATATGATAGAGGTTATGAAATTTGGAAAGAGTGAGAAAGTCTAACGAATATGTAATTAGTGCCTTGGGATTAGGCAGAAATAGGACATGGAAATTATATAAAGAGATGATAACTAAGGTTTTTCTACAACTGAAAAAGGCATCAATCCCCTATTCAAAAATCCGAACAAATTCCAAGCAGGGTGACTGAAGACATTCGCACCTAGAATGTAATGGTGAAAATGGAGAACACTGAAGACAAAGTTCTTTTAAAAATAAGTAGGAGGCAAAAGAAGACATTATTTTCAAAGAAGCAAAACTTAGACCAACAGTTGACAGTAAGAGTAGAAGTTAAAAAAACACTGAAATCAACATGCTAGAAGAAAATTGTAAACTCAGAGTTACTCAGCAAAAATATGTTTTAAGAAACAAAAACTAAGAGTTTTCCCACAGATATTCCCTAACTAAAGTGAAGTCTATAGGATGAACTTCAGGAAAAAATAAAATGATTCCCAAAAGGAAGTATGAGAAATAAAAAGACAAAAAAAGCATAGCCCAGCTGATGTGGCTCAGTGGTTGAGTGTCAACCCATGAACCAGGAAGTTACAGTTCAATTCAAGGTCATGGCACATGAAGAGATTGTGGGCTCGATTTCCTGTAGGGGGCGTGCAGGAGGCAGCCAATCAATGAATGATCCTCACTCATCATTGAAGTTTCTATCCCTCTCCCCTTCCTTGCTCTGAAATCAGTAAAAACATATTTTAAAAAGGAAAAGAAAAAATAAATTAAATATACAGGGTGTCCCCTGAAAATGTATACACACTTTGAAAAATTATAAAGGCAGTGTTTAGTAAATTGCATTTTATTTTCAAAATGTAATAGAATCTACAGATATTCTATGTATACATTTTTTTGGGGACACCCTGTACATAATAACGATGCCTTAAAGTGTTAAAAAGGTACTTTAGTTCAGTTGGTTGGGCACTGTTCTTTGCACTGAAGGGTTGCTGGTTTGATTCCTGGTTGGGGCACATGCCTGAGTTGCAGGATTAATCCCCAGTGGGGGGTGGGGAGCAGCCAATGGATGTTTCACTCTGACATTGATGTTTCTCTCTCCCTTCCTCTCTAATAATCAGTTTAAACAATTTTTTAAAATACATTAATAATATAACAATCAAAAAGGAGGAATAAAAAGTGTTATAGTATTTTAAGGTCTTCATATTTTCCAGAAAAAGAGTAAAAGCTAATAATAAATATTGCAATCTCTATAGTAACCACTAAAAGAGCAGAAATAGAATATGTAACCTAAAAACTATTAAAAGGGGAAACTGGAATAAGAAAACAGTCAAAAAGCAAGAAAAAAAGTAGAGAAAAAGAAGCAAATTAAATTGGAGATGCCTATTAGATACAAAAGTGGAAATAAGCAGCAGTTGAATAAATAGGTTTGAAGTTCAGGAAGAAGTCCCATGTAGAGATATAAATTTGGAAGTCATCAGTATAAAGGTGGGATTTCAATCCATGAGATTAGATGAGATCACTCTGGAAGTGAGTGCAGAATGCTCTGGGCACTTCAACCCTTAGAGGTAAGGTGATAAGGAAGAACAATTAATTGTGATTTTTAAAAGATACAATGGTGCTATGTACTTGGCTATAATAAAAGTACTTAAATTAAATATGAAATATTTATCAAAATTGATTATGTATAAGGTCACAAAGAGGAAATCTTGATAATATTCTAAGACACAGAAATATTCGAAGACCATTTATGATTATATAGCAGTGCTTTTCAATTTTTTACATCTCATGACACACATAAACTAATTATTAAAATTCTGTGGTCCACCAAAAAATATACCGACCCCTCAAAAAGGTATACTTTTGATTTATTCACAGTGGATGGCTCTTGTTGTGTTGGCTGTTGTCATGTTTTTATTCAACAGTCTGGAAAAGGGGTCAATAGCCGTGACCAAATAGTCTGGTATAGCAGCAGGTCTGTGGCAAGCCGCGGTCGTGGGTCTCACTTCTGCCAGATGGGGTTTGTGAAAGTTGTCAAGAATAAGGCCTACTTCAAGTGATACCAAGTGAAATTCAGAAGACAGCGAGAGGGTAAAAGTGATTACTATGCCCGGAAACGCTTGGTAATTCAGGATAAAAACAAGTACAACACACCTAAATACAGGATGATAGTTCGCGTAACGAACAGAGTATCATCTGTCAGATTGCTTATGCCCGTATAGAAGGAGATATGATAGTTTGTGCAGCTTATGCTCATGAACTCCCAAAGTATGGTGTGAAGGTTGGCCTGACAAATTATGCTGCAGCATATTGTACTGGCCTGTTGCTGGCCCGCAGGCTTCTCAGTAGGTTTGGCATGGACAAGATCTATGAAGGCCAGGAGGTGACTGGAGATGAATACAACATAGAAAGCATTGATGGTCAACCTGGTGCCTTCACCTGCTATTTGGATGCAGGGCTTGCCAGAACTACTACTGGAAATAAAGTTTTTGGGGCCCTGAAGGGAGCTGTGGATGGAGGCCTATCTATTCCTCACAGTACCAAACGATTCCCTGGTTATGATTCAGAAAGCAAGGAATTCAATGCAGAAGTACATAGGAAGCACATCATGGGTCAGAATGTTGCAGATTATATGCGTTATCTAATGGAAGAAGATGAAGATGCTTACAAGAAACAGTTCTCTCAATATATAAAGAACAACGTAACTCCAGATATGATGGAGGAGATGTATAAGAAAGCTCATGCTGCTATACGAGAGAATCCAGTCTATGAGAAGAAGCCTAAGAAAGAAGTTAAAAAGAAGAGGTGGAACCGTCCAAAATGTCTCTTGCCCAGAAGAAAGATCAGGTAGCTCAGAAGAAAGCAAGCTTCCTCAGAGCTCAGGAATGGGCTGCTGAGAGCTAATAAACCAAATCACAATTTTCTATGAAGATTTTCCAGAGACAATAAACTTATTAGGCAAACAGTTAAAAAAATAGTCAGGTATAGCATGTTTTGAAAAGTCTTATGGCACACTGTTTTATATTGCTATCACAGCAGTGAAAAGGGTATTCACAACAAAAGAAGAGCCAAAAAGAATAGAATGAACCATTTTGAAATTTTATAAAACTCTCCAAAGTAACTCAAAAAATAAAAATGTAGAATTATGGCTATTTAGAGAAAAAGATTAATAGAACACTATAAAAATATATTGGTATAGCCAAAATAGTACTCAGAGGGAAATGTATGGGTAATTAGAATAATGAGCAGGAAAGGGGGATGGGTCTTTGAGATGGGAATTCACTGTTGTCCCAGGTCTTTCCTTTTGCACCAGCACCTGTCTCATAGGTTTTACTTTCCTGTGGCAGGTAGCAAAACCTGCATTTTTCGGTTGCACTAACACATTCTATGAGGTCCATATTACCCTGATTCCAAAGCCAGACAAACACACCATAAGAAAACTACAGACCAATACACGTTTTGAATACTGATGGCGAAATCTTCAATGAAATCCTAGCAAATCAATTCCAAAAGTACATTAAAACAAATATGTATCATGATGAAGTGGGATCTATGCCAAGAATGCAAGGATTGTTCTATACAAGAAAATCACTCAATGATAGAATCACTAATAGAATTAAGGGGGAAAGAAACCACATGATCATTTTAATTGATGCAGAAAAAGCATTCCACGAATTCAACAATTTTTCATGTTAAAACCATTTAAACTAGGCACATAGAAGGAACATAATAAATGTTAGACAAGGAAAACATCACAGCTGGCATCACACTCTATGTAAAAGTCCAAAAGCTTTCCCTCTGAGATAAAAAAGACGACAAGGATGCCCACTTTAGGCACTTCTATTCAACCTAGTACTAGAAATTCTTGCCTAATACTAGAATTAGCTTCTGTTAGAACTAAAAATGAATTCAGCATTGTTGAAGTATATAAAATCAACACACACACTGTTGCATTTGTATACACTAATAATTGATAATATGAAAAGGAATCTATGAAAATAATTTTTTCTATAATAACATAAAAAAGAAAAAATTCTTAGGAATTAACATAACCAAAGAGGTGGAAATATCTGTACAATGAAAACTATAAAACATTATTGAAAGAAATTAGAGAAGACATAAATAAATGGAAAGATACCCCATGTTTGTGGATTAGAAGACTTAATATTCTTAAGTGATCTATAGATTTAATGCAATCTTCATCAAAATCCCAAATATATTTTTTAAATAAATCTTTATTGTTCAGATTATTACAGTTGTTCCTCTTTTTTCCTCCCATAGCTCCTCTCCACTGGGTTCCCACTCCACCCCATGTCCTTACCCTCCCCCCGCCCCCCGTCCTTGTCCATAGGTGTAAGATTTTTGTCCAATCTCTTCCCGCACTCCCCAGACCCCCTTCCTCCTGAGAATTGTCCGTCCACTTCCTTTCTATGCCCCTGATTCTATTATATTCACCAGTTTATTGTGTTCATCAGATTTTTTTATTCACTTGATTTTTAGATTCACTTGTTGATAGACATGTATTTGTTGTCACTTTGTTGTTCATAATTTTTATCTTTACCTTTTTCTTCTTCCTCTTCTTAAAGAATACCTGTCAGCATTTCATATAATACTGGTTTGGTGGTGATGAACTCCTTTAGCTTTTTCTTATCTGTGAAGCTCTTTATCTGACCTTTATTTATTTATTTTTTATTATTATTTTTTATATATATATTTTATTGATTTTTTACAGAGAGGAAGGGAGAGGGATAGAGAGTTAGAAACATCGATGAGAGAGAAACATCGACCAGCTGCCTCCTGCACACCCCCCACCGGGGATGTGCCCGCAACCAAGGTACATGCCCTTGACCGGAATCGAACCTGGGACCCTTCAGTCCGCAGGCCGACGCTCTATCCACTGAGCCAAACTGGTTTCGGCGTGACCTTTAATTCTAAATGATAGCTTTGCTGGGTAGAGTAATCTTGGTTGTAGGTTCTTGCTATTCATCACTTTGAATATTTCTTGCCACTCCCTTCTGGCCTGCATCATTTCTGTTGAGAAATCCGCTGACAGTTGTATGGGTGCTCCCTTGTAGGTAACTAACTGTTTTTCTCTGGCTGCTTTTAAGATTCTCTCTTTGTCTTTTGCCTTTGGCATTTTAATTATGATGTGTCTTGGTGTGGTCCTCTTTGGATTCCTCTTGTTTGGGGTTCTCTGCGCTTCCTGAACTTGTAAGTCTATTTCTTTCTATAGGGGAAGTTTTCTGTCATTATTTCTTCAAATAGGTTTACAATATCTTTCTCTCTCTCTTCTTCTGGCACCCCCATAATTCGGATGTTGGTATGCTTGATGTTGTCCCAGAGGCTCCTTACACTATCTTCATATTTTTGGATTCTTTTTTCTTTTCCGGTTGGGTTTTTGCTTCTTCGTATTTCAAATCTTTGACTTGATTCTTGGGATCCTCTAGTCTGCTATTGGATCTCTGTATATTATTCTTTATTTCAGTCAGTGTATGCTTAATTTCTGATTGGTCCTTTTTCATATCCTTGAGGGTCTCACTAAATTTCTCGGAGGTTTCTAGAAGATTCTTGAGTAACCCTATAACCGTGGTTTTGAACTCTATATCCAGTAGTTTGCTTTCCTCCATTTCTTTCATTTGTGACCTGTTTCTTTGTCTCCGCATTTTGGCTTCTTCCCTTTGTTGATAGAATGGCCTTGTGTGCTAGGTGTCCTATACAGCCCAGTGGCTCAGCCTCCCCAATTACCTGAGGTGGACACTCTTGGTGCACCCCTTTGTGGGCTGTGTGCACAGTCTTGTTGTAGTTAAGCCTTGATTGCTGTTGGTATCACCGGGAGGAATTGACCTTCAGGCCAATTGGCTGTGAGGACCAGTTGTGACTACAATGGGAGAACTGCTGTGCTGGAGACACCCTTATGGGGAAGGACTTGCTTCATTGGGGCTTTGGCACTCACTGAGTCTGCCCCCTGAGTATGTCTCTTATGGATGTGAAGAGTTGTAATCTGGTATGGTCTCACACTGACCACTGGGTACACTGGCTCTTGGATCTCCAAGGAGGTGCAAAGTCAGCCACTGCCTGAGGCCACCCAGCAGAAGCTACAGAGAGATCTGCAGATTCCTCCTCTTTGTATGGAGTTTGGAAGTACCCAGATGAAGCCCAGCTGTGAAGCAATGCCGGCTGCTGCTGCAGGGCCTTAGGCCTTCTTTTGGAAGCTTTGGAGCTCTCTGACCCAGCTGCAGTTTGTTAGGTTTTAGGTTGCAAGAGGACAGGCCATTCATATGCAAAAGCCACTGTGCACAGCTTGGGTGGAGTTGCCAGACAGTCCAGTTTCTCCCCATATGAGTCTGGGTCCCCAGAGTCTTGCCCGGAACTGGAGTTCAGAGCAATAGGGAGCTTGTATCTCCCTCCCGACTGAAAAACAACAACAGCACACCCAGTTGCCAGCCCGTTTCGCGCACACCTCCATACCTCCGCACCTCCTACCAGTCTCAATGCACTTTTTTCTTTCCTTCTAGTTGTAGAACTTCCACTCAAACAGCTTTCCCATGGTTCTGGATGATATTTGTTTTGTCTTTTAGTTGGAGTTTTGATGTGGTTGTGAGAGGCAGCAAGTACAGGTGTTTACCAATGCCACCAGATTGGTTGTTCTACAAAATCCCAATGATATTTTGTGCAAATAGAAAAATCATCCTATAATTCATTTGGAAATTTAAGGGAATCCAAACAGCATAAACAATCTTGAAAAAGAAGAAGCTAGAGAAGTCATACTTCCTGATTTCAAAATTTACTACAAAGCTACAGTAATCAAAACAGTATGGTACTGGCATAAAGACATATGTATATATAGACCTTGGATTGGACAATGGATTCATAGAAATGGTACCAAGAGCCACAAATGCAAAAGTATAAAAATTGGGACTTCATCAAAATTAAAAAATAATGTGTATAAAAGAACTAAATTTTTAGCTCAGCCAGTGTGCATCTCTTTCATCAATTTTTCTGTTACTCTAGCCCTCTCCTTTCCTCTCTTTAAAAATCAATAAAAGCATGAAAAAAAAAGAGAACATTTTAAGAAAGTGAAAAGAAATCCCACAGAATGGGAGAAAATATTTGTGAATCAGTTATATGATAAAGGTCTAGTATCCAGAATATATAATGAACTTAATAACAAAATGACAACCCAATTCAAAAAGGGCATTTCCAGTCAGAGAAAGGTAAGTGTCACATGACCTTACTCATGTGGAATCTAATGAACCAAATAAACTGATGATCAAAAATAGACCCAGAGTCACAGAAGCATGAACAGACTGTTGAACCTCAGAGGGAAGCAGGAGAGGGTGGGTGGCAAGAGATCAACCAATGAACTTGTATGCATATATGTATAACCTGTGGACACAGACAATGGGGTGGGGAAGGCCTGGAGGTGGGAGGACGGGAGAGGACTGGAAGAGGTAATTGCATGAAAAAGGAGGATCCATGCAATACTTTCAAAAATAACGATTAAAATAAAAACAACAAGCAAACAAAAAGGGCATTTCTCCGAAGGTACACAAATGGCAAACATGAAAAGATGCACATTATCAGTCATGATGGGAATGCAAATCAAAACCACAATGAGATACCACTGCACAACCTAGGATGGCAACAACAATAACAACAACAGAAATAACAAGTGTTGGTGAGGATATATTACAATGGTTCAGCTGCTATGGTAACAGATTGGGAGTTTGTCAAAAAACTAAACATAGAATTACCATATGTCCTAGCAATTCTACTTGGGTAAATACTCAAAGGAACTTAAAACAGGTTCTCTACAAATACATGTACATACATGTTCATTATAGCACTATTCACCGTATCCAAAAGGAAGAAACAGCACAAATATCTATCAACTGAAGAATGGATAAACAAATTTTTGTATATACATAGAATGTTACATTTTTCAGCCATAAAAAAGACTGATACATGCTATAATGTGGCATAAATATAATGTTTCAATGTGGATAAACATTAAAACATGCTAAGTGAAAAGTCAGAAACAAGAGGTCATCCTCTCTAATAAAATGGTAATAAGCAAATTAACCATCACTTCGCTACATAAGCCACGCCCACCAGCCAAGCCATGCCCACCAGCCAATCAGGGCGAGTATGCAAATTAACCCCAATCCAAGATGGCTACAGCCAGAGAGCAAGGTTTCCCAGGTAACAGAGGAAGCCAGGCTTTCCATAGCCGTTGCAGGCCTAAGCTTCCACTCAAGCTACAAAGTTTCAATTATACAAGGTAAACAAATTCAAACAAATGGCGGCAGAATGGAGCTTGAGAGAGCAGGCCAGGGTTGCCGGCGGCAACAGGGGAAGCAAAGCTTTCCGCACACCCTGGCCGGGCTCACCCACTTAAGGCTACAAAGTTTCAATTGTAGAAGGTGAATTAACTGCCACAGAAATGGCTGCCGCCCCAGGCTACAAAGTTTCAATTGTAGAAGGAAAATAAATTCCAGATACCAGGGCCTCCCCTTGGGTTGCCAGGGGGCGTGGCCGGCCTGCAAACCACCACAGGTCCCTTGCTCAGGCCGCCCCACACTCCAAGGGAACCCCCACCCTTATCTGTGACACCCTTCAGGGCAAACCAGCTGGCCTCCACCTGTGTACCAGGCCTCTATCCTATCTAGTAAGAGAGTAATATACAGATTGATCATCACTGCAACACACAATATAGCTGCCCCCATGTGGTCAAAGATCCTGTCCCCATGTGGGCACAAGATGGCCACTACAAGATGGCCAGCAGGAGAGGGCAGTTGGGAGGCACCCGGCCTACAAGGGAGGGCAGTTGAGAGGGACCAGGCTTGCAAGGGAGGGCAGTTGGAGGTGATCAACCCTGCAGGAGAGGGCAGTTACGGGTGACCAGGCTGGCAGAGGAGGGAAGTTGGGGGCAAACAGGCTGGCAGGGGAGCAGTTAAGCATCAACCAGGCTGGCAGCGGAGTGGTTAGGGGGTGATCAGGCTGGCAGGCAGAAGCGGTTAGGGGCAATCAGGAAGGCAGGCAGGCAAGCAGTTGGGAGCCAGCAGTCCTGGATTGTGAGAGGGATGTCCGACTGCCCGTTTAGGCCCGATCCCACCAGGATCGGGCCTAAACGGGCAGTCGGACATCCTTCCAGGAGTCCCAGATTGGAGAGGGTACAGGTTGGGCTGAGGGACAACCCCCCCCCCCGTGCACGAATTTCGTGCACTGGGCTTCTAGTATATTGTATAATTTCATTTAAAAGAAATAACCAAAATAGGTAAATCCACAAAGACAAAATGAAGATGGATGGATGCTACGGGCTGATGGGGACAGGGACGGGGAATGGGGAGCAACTACTTGAAAGGTACAGAGTTTCCTTTTGGGTGATGAAATTTTTCGGAGCTACACAGAGGTGATGGTTGTATAACACTACCCATGAATGTACTAAATTGTTCACTTAAAAAATGTTTTTATTGATTTCAGAGTGAGGAAGGGAGAGATAGAAACATCAACAGCGAGAGTCATCGATTGGCTGCCTCCTGCACGCACCCTACTGTGGATAGAGCCCGAAACCTGGGCGTGTGCCCTCACCCGGAATTGAACCCTGACCTCCTGATTCATGGGTCAATGCTTAACTACTGAGCTACCACCAGCCAGGCTGAATTGTTCACTTTTAAAGGTTAATTTTATGTTACATGAATTTCACCTCAATTTTAAAAAATTACTTTAAAAATAATTGGGATAACACTAGAAAAGATAAAATGAAAAAAGATAATACCAAGTGTGCATAAGGATATGGAGCAACAGGAACTTGCAAACTGGTGATGGATGTGTAAATTGACTATAATTACTTGGGAAAACTGATAATATCTATTCCAACTGAACCATATGCATATGCTAGCACAATGCCTAGTATGTGCTCAATAAATGTTTATTGATTGAACTAATGAAGTACCCACTATTTTTGTAGACAGTGTGCTAACACATTGGGATGTAAAAATGAAAAGACATGGTTCTCTCTTTTAGTAAATAGACATATAACTTTTAATATATTTATATTGTAGGGGTGGATAGTGTATTGGTTTTAGAGTCAGATAGACCATTTGAGTCCTGGCTCCACAATTTACTAGTTAACTATAATTAAGGCAAGTATCAGTTCTACAATTTCTTTCTTTTCTACTCTCACTCTACAGTTGCAGTGTATTGATGCTAAAGTCACCTTCATAAAACAGAGCACCATCACTCCAAAGATTCCCCATGACATGTAATATAAAATCTAAATTTCTTAGCCTGACATTAAAAAGTTTCTACATTTTATTTACCTGTCTTTCATGTTATACTATCACCATGTTCTAGACACAGTGGCCTACCATAATATCTTGAACATGCTTTTGAAATGTCTTATTTTGTGTCTTTGCTCAACATGTCTTTCTTTCAAGAATTCACTCTGAATATGTTTAGGTCATGAGAAAGTCATTTTTCATGGTATATTGATAAAGGGTCTTCTACATGTAATTTAACTTAATATATAGATTAAGCAGGGGACAGAATAAACTGATCACATTTATGAGAATAGTCTGATCTACATGACAAAGTAATAAATTGGCAATCAGGAACACACTTTGGCCTCATGGGCATTTTATTTAGGTAGAGGAAGTTATTTTCTCAATAATAACTGTATTGTTGTATCAGAACATCTTTTTTTAAAAGACTTTAAGAAATCATTAGAAAACTTTAGAAAACATAAGAAATCATAAGAAATCATTAGAAAACAAGTTACTGGACCAGACTTTTCTGGTCCAGTAACTTGAATCTAATCCATTATTAAAATAAATTAGCCTTGCCCCTGTGATTTCTAGTTGAGAATATGGTGAAATTCTCCAGAAACTTTAATATGATGAAAATAAGATTGTCCTTTGAAAAATAAACACATAAAGGATAAGAACATGTAATGGGCATTGAGTGATGGAGAGAAGTAAATTAGTGGGATCAGTTTAATTCAACAACCGAGTTCAATTAACATTTACCCTATAGATAGACACTGCAGTGGATATAAAGATAAAAGAGATGTGAACTCAACCATCAGGTGGTTTATAATGGAGTACAGGAGCCATACGTATAAGTGACCAGTAATTACAATATGAGAATTATATATATTTCAGTTTTTTTCCTTTTTTAAAAAATCCTCGGGTGATTTCAGAGAGGAAGGGAGAGGGAGAAAGAGATAGAAATATCAATGATGAGAGAGAATCACTGATCAGCTGCCTCCTGCACGCCCCCTACTGGGGATTGAGCCCGCAACCCGGGCATGTGCCCTTGACTGGAAGAACCCGGGCCCCCTCAGAACGCAGGCCGACACTCTATCCACTGAGCCAAACGGCTAGGGCTCCATTGATCTTTTAGAGAGAAGGAAAGACAGAGAGAAATATCCATGTGAGAGAAACACATCGATTGGTTGCCTCCTGCACGAGCCCCGGCCAGGGCTTGGGCCAGGGTGGAGCCTGCAACCGAGGTATGTGCCCTTGACTGAAATCAAACCCAGGACCCTTCAGTCCGCAGGCCAATGCTCTATTCACTAAGCCAAACCAGCTAGGGCTATTTCAGTTTTTTTTCTAAAAATATTTTTAATATTATTAAAAAGACCAAATACAAGGAAAATAATACAAAACACAAAAATCCTACACTACAGAATACAGAAAAACTCTTACACTATAAAAGGAAGATCAGAAACAAATGTAGATTTAAAAAAATACTCTCTCCATAGGTATACCTAGTTAGATTTAAAATATCAAAATTTTACTTTGGGAAAGCATTTAGTACACTATGATTCATCTTTTCCATGATGACCTTCTCTTTGCAAAATAAAATCTAATTTATTTAATTATCTGTTTTATATAACATCATAATCCTACTAAGACAGAAGTGGTTCATTGAGAGATACAGGAAAAAGAAACAGGAAATAGTATTCAGCTAATCAGCAATATGATGTCTGACTAGAACAAGTAACATATTAGTTGTCAGGAAGTGGAAAGCATTCTCAGATTTCAAAACAACATTGATGTGATAAGATTCAAGGCAAAAGAGAGCAGGTGGTGTGGTAGCAGTTTTAATTAATTGATGCCCAGGCTTAACAAAAAACCCACTTTAGAGACTTAATCATTAATATTATCTTGGCATTCTTTCAATTAATTGTGAACTGTTTTCTTTGTAGGAAGTTTCTATAAAGAAAACAAATTTAAAACTAAAAAGTTAAATAGCCATTACAAGATAAATGGTTGTAAAAATATTTTCTCAAGCTATCTATAAAATATTCATTGAAAGACATTATGAAACGAAAGATGGAGTTAGAAAATATTAGTCAATAAAATAAAACTTGCCAATTAACCATTAAAAAATTCTTTCAGAAAATTATCTAATTAAAATTAAACTAATATTTATTGAAGGGCTATGATGTGTCTCTCGCTTTATTTTATTTAATTCTCATGGTATTCTTTGTCTATTTATATATATATTCTTGAATATATGCAAACATATATAATCTCATGTACATATTTTAGTCCACACAAAGGTACAGCTTCTGATTTTGTTCTTTCTCTTTCTCTTAGTTTGTAAATCTGAGTCGAGACTGTGATTATTTTCTTTTCCCACTCAGAGAAACTTCTATAACACTGGAGGTTACTAAGAATTTAATACAGCAGGATACGAAAACTGCCTATATTGTTTACATTTTACAGCTTAAAAGAAATGTGTCCTAATTCAAAACAATCCAGTGCTTATTGAAGCCAGTAAATACCTTTTGAGTGTGAAGAGAAAAGGGTGGAAAAAGAAAATCTAAGTGTAAAGGGAAGAGATGAACTAAAAACCAAAATAGTTTTGAGGGGAGAGAGTTCCTTAAATTGGGAAGAGTAGATAGGTTTGTGGATGTTCTGTGCTTGGTGCAGCACAAATGGAGGTATAAGGGCTTTGGAAAGAAATGATTCCATATTTGTTCTTGGAGGCAAGCTTGAGAGTGGCAGCAAGAGGAAGGCAGTTGCCAGTGCGTGTCTTGCTATGTCAGTCTGCAGACACCACACTGGCCTGAGAGCAGGAAGACAAGCAAGTGAGACTCGCTTCCACAGGAATTAGAGGGCACTCAGAAAATCAGCAAAGCAGCAACTCCAGACAGTGTCCTTTTGAAGAGATCATTGGGAAAGGACCATGCCCCAAAGAATGACTAACAATAGACTTCTCACAGACCCTGCAGAGAAGGGCTTAATGTCAGAAATTTGTTTGAAAAAATTAAGAGATTTGCTATTTTTTGTACATGAATGATATCATACAGGTTATACCTTATCTCTAAAAGAATCTCACAAAAATATAGCTTAACATTTGTAAAAATTGATTTTAATAGACTTAAAATAGGACTTTAATAAAGCAAGAATACCAAACTAATAGTGAACAAATATCTTAAATTTTTGAGCTCTTAAATCACTGGTCCTTTTTGTCATGATGACCAAATAGCATCAGATAAAAATTCATTAACCAGGGTGACTTCTCTGCTATCCATTCAGAAGCAATGTTTAGAAAGTTTTCCTTTTATCCCTGAAGCTTCACTTATGTGATAAAAATATTTAATACAAAAGGTTAACTCAGCAAAATACATGATTTTCTAATAGGCAAAGTTTTAATTTACCTTCTGAAAACAGCAGATATTCGAAATCTAATATTATCATAGTAAAATTATTTATGGAAATATAAAAATGTTTCAGAAAGAATATGTAAAACAATTTGACTTAAGGGTAAGCTAAAGAATGATAAAATATTCAGTGGCAAGCTGAATAGTTAATTGCTGGGTAACAGATCGTGACCTCTCACTGGAGACTTCAGCTGTTATCAACTAACTACATTAAAAAGCTTTGTAAAAGGAAACCTTGTTCTTAACAATAAAACAGATCAATCTAGGCAGCTGTAGGGAATTAAAGATCTGCCAACAAAAATGTCTTACCGGTACTCCAATGCACCCATGGCTCATCTCTTTTGGTTCTGTTGTTAAACATGGAAAGGAATAATTTGATTGATTTAAAGTCATCTTGCTAAACATGTCACAAGAAGGTAAGATATTAAATGACTATGAAATAACATAATAGATGACTTAATAACATAGACAAACTGATAAAAAGAAGCAGGAAGCAGGCTGGTACTTATATCCGCTAATTCCCTAAATACCAAGAGCAAAATAATCTGTATACTACAGTGAACCGTGGAGACAGAGGAAGGCTAGTTGAATCACAGTTTTGGTAAAAGGTAAAGGAACTGAATTGTCCTCAAAACAGTGGTGTGCTGGAGTCCATTAATACCTGCTCATGAGAGCCAATAGCTAAACTTTCAGAAATGTTGTGAGTCCGTGGTTAAACATACCCATCATTAAAAATTAAGTTTTATAAACTTATAATTATGACAAAAAGGTAATACTCAAAGCTCATCACTTCCTAATTATTTTACTACATTTTATTATGTATGCCTTTGGGTATATTCACATTTATTGTATCTACATGGTGCACAAATATAATGGTATTTTACTACTAAACAACTTTTCCCAACTCCACTTTCAATGAATTCATGTTCATAATTTCAAATCAGCAGCCATGATGGGTGTAACTGCCACTGAAATTGGCAAATACAACAAATTGAGGCCTTTTCCCTCCACCAAAGAATCAATTTTTAAAAATTTACCAACACACCACTCCCATTGTGTATTCTAAAATTTTGATAAAGAGGGCTTTATGATGAGTTTAAAATGAGTAACTTGAAGAATTAGTCCCTGAAAGAAACATTGATGTCATATAGGGAATATTACCTTAAATGGAACTAAGTTATAAATAAGATCAGGTCTGGGATACTCCACAATATAAATAAATGACCATTTTTATTTCATAAAGAAGGACATACCATCCATCTTTAACTGGCTGCTATGACTCTGGGGTTTAATTTTGGTTTGGGGGTAATCAGAAATGAAGGGGATTTGGAGTAGGAGTAGAATAAGAAACCACCGAGAGTCATTACCGAACACTTTTCAGGTCCATGCTCATAGTTCAAAGTGTTATCATCACCATTTTAAAACAGAACAGCATTATGAACATTGCTTTCCTGATAAGATATATGCACTTCTTTTTAATTTAAATAATGTTCATTCTTTTAGAGTTACACACTTATTTCTATTCAATACCTGTTTTCTCACAATAACCAATTTTGTTTATGCTCTTAATGTATTTTTTAAAAATTCACTTTTCTTTACTAACCATTACTCTTTCAGAATTTTTTGTATATGGATGTATGTGAAACTGAGGAGGGATAGACATGTTTTTTAGAACTTTAGGATTTTTCCAAGGTGTTTTGCCTCATGGAGGAAGAGACCAAATAGATAGGACTCTAGTCTCCCTCATTTTGACCTTAATCAGTGAAGCTCAGCTTTAAGAAAAACAAAACAAAATAAAACCTGTCTTGCATATATTGAGGTTCTATGTCAAATTTCATTAAGAAAAAAAAAAAGCATTCTTTTATAGGGAGGGAAAGAGAAGGAGCAGGAGAGAAAGAGAACAAACTAGTCTATTAAAGAACATAGTGATGTATGTGTGCAAGCATGCATATGTGCCATCTGTAATTATGAAAGGTGTGTTTGTGTGAGTTTAGGGAAGAACAGTTGTAAGTAGATTGTGTCTATTCATGGTTAAAACATTAGTGCATTTGTAACTGAATTACTTACATCGTGTTATATATATATATATATATATATATATATATATATATATATATATATAATTAAAATTATTGGTATTTGAGACTTTTAAATTAAAATTAAAGTATGTAGAGAATCTAGGTTTTAAAAGGAACAAGAAAAGAATTCTAAGTTTTGAATCTTCCCACGATTATATTTTATGTGTTTTAAAAATAATTTCATGTGTTGTATATCTTTTGTAAAACAAGAACACTATCTCTCAAAACAAACTGAAACAGAAAACACTCTATAGAGATAAATATAATGAGAAGTCCATGAGAAAGTAAATTTTTAGACAATAAAAGACATTGCTAGTTGGAATAGTCTCTTCAAGAATATAGCCAAGCAACTTTCAGACTAGTTTTTCCAATTTGAAAAGGTAAAATAAATGCACTGACTTAAATGACTAGAAATGCATTTACTTTTAAGGACTGTTTTTTCCCCCCTAGAGCAAGTAAATCAATCAAATAATAAAGAGGAAAGTGCAAAAATGACTCTAAGAGAAGGGTTCAGAGAAGATGAAACACTGGCTGCATAGAAGATGTGTGTTACACAGACCTTGTTTTTTTTGAGGTCTTCCATCCCAGTACTACCCAGGCCCATCTAGCTTAGCTTATGAAATCATACAAGGGTACAGCCCATGGCACTAAGGATGCAGGATAGTGATTTTATTTCTTATTTTATTCATTGCAGCCTCAGGGAGTGGGGGGGGGGGAGGGGAGGGGAGGAGAAACTATTTTATTTTAAAAGAGTTTGTTACTAGAGGCCTGATGCACGAAATTTGTGCAAGAGTAGGCCTTCCTTCCCCCAGCTGCCGGCACCGGCTTCCCTCTGACACCCGGGACCCAGGCTTCTCTTTGGCCACTGACAGGCACCTGGGACCCAGGGTTCCCTTGCAGCCCTAGCTTTGTCCGGAAGGTCATCTGGAAGGATGTCCGGTCTAATTCGCATATTACACTTTTATTATTAGAGACTAGAGACCCAGTACACGAATTTGTGCATGGGTGGGGTCCCTCTGGGTGGCCCACAGGGATTGGGCTGAAACCCGCAGTCCAATGCCCCCTGCAGCTCCTACCTGCCACTCCCACTCATCCCCACCCCACTGTGCCTGCCACGGGCTTGCACCCAATCAGTCCTAGTCAGAAGAGGCTCGCGCTGCCTCATCAGCGCTCGCCAGCCAAGAGCTCTATGTCTGGTGCCCTCCCAAGGGGAGTGGCCTGCAGGATCGGGCTGAAACTGAATCTCCGACATCCCCCAAGGGGTCCCAGATAGCAAGAGGGTGCAGGCCAGGCTGATGGACCCCACCAGTGCACGATTGGGCCGGGGTGGGACCTCGGGAGGGCTCCAGGGCATGTCTGGCCCATCTCGCTCAGTCCTGATCAGCCAGACCCCAGGAGCAAGCTAACCTATGGTTGTAGCATTTGCACCCTGGTGGTCAGTGCACGTCATAGCGAGCAGTTGAGCAGCCTTAGCATATCATTAGCATATTACACTTTGGTTGTTCAGTTGTTCTGCCCTTCGGTCTATTTGCATATTACCCTTTTATAAATAGGACTACAGGCTCGGTGCATGAAATTCATGCACTGGGGGAGGGGGGGGTGTCCCTCAGCCCAGCCTGCACCCTCTCCAATCTGGGACCCCTTGGGGGATGTCCGACTGCCCACAGGGATTGGGCCCAAACCGGCAGTTGGATATCCCTCTCACAATTCAGGACTACTGGCTCCCAACCGCTCGCCTGCCTGCCTGCCTGATTGCCCCTAACCGCTTCTGCCTGCTAGCCTGATCACCCCCTAACCACTCCCCTGACAACCTGATCGGCGCCTAACTGCTCCCCTGCCGGCCCGATCGCCCCCAACTGCCTTCCCCTGTCAGCCTGGTCCCCCAAACTGCCCTCCCCTGCCGGCCCGATCGCCCCCAACTGCCTTCCCCTGTCAGCCTGGTCCCCCCAACTGCCCTCCCCTGCTGGCCTGGTCACCCCTAACTTCCCTCCCCTACCAGCCTGGTTGCCCCTAACTGCCCTCCCCTGCAGGCCTGGTCCCCCCCAACTGCCCTCCCTCCCGTACAGGATCAGTCACCCCCAAATGCCCTCCCCTGATGGCCTGGTCTCCCCTAACTGCCCTCCCCTGCCGGCTTGGTCGCCCCCAACTGCCCTCCTATGCTGGCCATCTTGTGTGAGGGTGTGACGGTCAATTTGCATATTGCCTCTTTATTATATAGGATGAGTGGGTTACCAAAGAGATCAAAGAAGAAATAAAAACCATCCTGGAAACAAACGACAATGAAAACACAACAATCCAAAATCTTTGGAACACAGTGAAAGCAGTCCTGAGAGGGAAGTTCATAGTATTACAGGCCTACCTCAAAAAACAACAAAAACTGGTAATAAACCAACTAAAGCTGCAACTTGAAGAATTAGAGAGAGAGCAACAAGGAAAGCCCAGAGTGAGCAGAAGAAAGGAAATAATAAAGATCAGAGTGGAAATAAATGGCATAGAGACGAAAACAAAAACAAAACACAATACAAAAGATCAATGAAACCAAGAGCTGGTTCTTTGAAAGGATAAAGACTGATGAACCTCTAGCCAGGCTCACCAAGAAGCAAAGAGAGAGGACCCAAATAAACAAAATCAGAAACGAAAGAGGTGAAATAACAACAGACCCCACAGAAATACAAAGAATTGTAAAAAAATACTATGAGCAACTCTATTCCAACAAATAGGTCAACCTAGAAGAAATGGACATATTCCTAGAAAAATACAACCTTCCAAAACTCAACCAGGAGGAATCAAAAAATTTGAATAGGCTAATATTTAAGGAAGAAATTGAAGCAGTAATAAAAAAACTTCCAACAAACAAAAGCCCTGGACCAGATGGCTTTACAGGGGAGTTGATCAAACATTCAAAGAAGAAATAAAACCTATCCTCCTCAGACTATTCCAAAAAATTCAAGAGGAAGGAGCACTTCCAAGCTCTTTCTATGAAGCCAGCATCACCCTAATACCAAAACCAGATAAAGACAATTAAAAGAAAGAGAATTACAGGCCAATATCCCTCATGAACATAGATGCCAAAATTTTCAACAAAATTCTAGCAAACCGAATCCAGCAATACATTGGAAAGATCATACTCCATGACTAAGTGGGATTTATTCTGGAGATGTAAGGATGGTACAATATCTGCAAATCGATAAATGTGATACATCACATAAACAAATTGAGAGATAAAAACCATATAATCATATCCTTGATGCAGAAAAAGCATTTGACAAAATCCAACACGCTTTCTTGATAAAAACTCTCAGCAAGGTGGGAATAGAAGTATCATACCTCAACATAATAAAAGCCATATTTGACAAACCCACAGCCAACATCATACTCAATGGGCAAAAACCAAAACCATTTCCCCTAAGAACAGGAACAAGACAAGTATGCCCACTCTCACATTCCTGGTCGACATAGTACTAAAAGTACTAGCTATGGTGATCAGACAAGAAGAAGAAATAAAAGGCATCCAAATTGGAAAAGAAGTAAAACAGGCCTTATTAGCAGATGACATGATGTTGTACATAGAAAACCTCAAAGATTCCATCAAAAAACTACTAGACTTAATAAATGAATTCGGCAATGTAGCTTGATACAAAATTAACAACCAGAAGTCTATGGCTTTTCTATACACCAATAATAAACTCACAGAAAGAGAAACTAAAAAGCAAAGCCCATTTACTATTGCAACAAAAACATTCAGATACCAAGGAATAAATTTAACCAAGGAGATAAAGGACTGTACTCAGAAAATTTCAGGGCGCTGAAAAAAAAGATAGAAGAAGACATGAACAAATGGAAGAATGTACCATGTTCATGGATTGGTAGAATAATTATCATTAAAATGTCCATACTACCCAAAGCAATCTATAAATTCAATGCAATCCCCATTAAAATACCAACGGCATACTTCAAAGACCTAGAACAGTGATGGCGAACCTATGACATGCGTGTCAGCACTGACACGCGTAGCCATTTCTGATGAAACATTTGCTGCTCCTGAGGATGAAACATTTGCGAAATAATGTTTTTTCCTCAAAGTGACACACTACCCGAGTTATGCTCAGTTTTTTGGCGAAGTTTGACACACCAAGCTCAAAAGGTTGCCCATCACTGACCTAGAACAAACTCTACAAAAATTCATCTGGAATAAAAAAAGACCCCGAATAGCTGCAGTAATCTTGAGAAAGAAGAAAAATGTTGGAGGGGTCATAATACCAGATATTAAGCTATACTACAAAGCCACTGTTCTCAAAAATTGCCTGGTACTGGCATAAGAACAGACATACAGACCAGTGGAACAGAACAGAGAACCCAGAAATCAACCCAAACCATTATGCTCAATTAATATTTGACAAAGGAGGCAAGAGCATACAATGGAGTCAAGACAGTCTCTTCAATAAATGGTTTTGGGAAAATTGGACAGATACATGCAACTAGACCACCAACTTACACCCTACACAAAAATAAACTCAAAATGGATAAAGGACTTAAACGTAAGATGGGAAACCATAAACATCTTAGAAGAAGCCATAGGCACCAAAATAGCAGACATTTGTCGTAGCAATATCTTTACCGGTACTGCTCCTAGGGCAATGGAAACTAAGGAGAAAATAAACAAATGGGACTTCATCAAAATAAAAAGCTTCTGCACAGCAAAAGAAACCATCAGCAAAACAACAAGAAAGTCCACTGTATGGGAGAACATATTTGCCAATGTTATTTCCGATAAGGGTTTAATCTCCAACATTTACAGGGAACTCATACAACTTACCAAAAGGAAGATAAACAATCCAATCAAAAAATGGGCAAAGACCTAAATAGACACTTTTTGAAAGAGGACATACAGAAAGCCAAGACACATATGAAAACATGTTCAAAGACACTAATCATCTGAGAGATGCAAATCAAAACAACAATGAGGTACCATCTAACACCTGTCAGAATGGGTATCATCAACAAATCAATAAATGACAAGTGCTGGAGAGGATGCAGAAAAAAAGAACCCTCCTTCACTGCTGGTGGGAATGCAGATTGATGCAGCCATTGTGGAAAACAGTATGGCGTTTCCTCAAAAAACTAAAAATGGAACTGCTATTTGACCCAGTAATCCAACTTCTAGGAATATATCCCAAGAAACTAGAAACACCAATCAGAAAGGATATATGCACCCCTATGTTCATAGCAGCACAATTTACAATAGCAAAGATTTGGAAAGAGCCTAAATGCCCATCAGCAGATGAGTGGATTAGAAAAATGTGGTACATCTACACAATGGAATACTATGTTGCGGTAAAAAAGAAGAAATTCTTGCCATTTGCAGCAGCATGGATGGAACTGGAGATCATTATGCTAAGTGAAATAAGCCAGTCAGTGAAAGAAAAATATCATATGATCTCACTCATTTATAGAATATAAAGAACATTATAAACTGATGAACAAAAATAGATACAGAGGCAAAGAAGCATCGAACAGACTGTCAAACTACATTGGGAAATCTGGGGAGGTTGGGGAGGGGCAGTAAGAGATCAACTGTAGGACTTGTACGCATGCATATAAGCATAACCAATGGATACAAGACACTGGGCGGGGGGTTGCGGGGGGGCAGTGAGGGCATGTCCCAGGGTGGTAGGGGAGGCCGGGGGAAAGTCAATGGGGAAAAAAAGGAGACATATGTACTACTATTTGTAATACTTCAAACAATAAAAGAAAATTAAAAAAAAAAAAATACCCCCCCAAAAGAATAAAATCTACTATATACAAACAGAAGGCAATAACAGAAAGATATCTTGAAAATACCTTTCTATTAGGAAACTGAAGATGAGTCAAAGAAAAAAACTCACAAGGGAAATTAGACTGTTCTGAACTGAAAGAAAATATTGTGGAAACATCTAAAATATAATATAAACATAAGCATATAAAACTCTAGATTCAGAGAAAATTTACAGCATTATCACTTAGAAAAGAAGGAAGCTTTTAAATCAATGTCCTAAACTTCCACCTTATAAAACTAGAAAATGAAGAGCAAATTAAATCCTTAATAAGCAGATGACAAGAAAAAATTAATAAATCAGTAAGATATAAAATTGAAAAACAATACAGTAAGTCAATAAAACCAAAAGCTGATACTTAAATGAGTTAAATGGAGTACTTCTATTGATACTGACCAGAAATAAAACAGGAGACACAAATTGCCAATATTAAAAATGAAAGGAATATTATAAACAACTTAAGCCATTCAACAACTTAGGTGAAATATACTCAAACCTCTTCAAAGATATAAATGACCAATGCTACCTTAAGAAAACATAGGTGAAATTCTACACAAATGCTTGTAGGAAAAAAAAAAAAGAAAAAAAAAGAGTAGGAAACACTTTCCAATGCATTTTGTGAGGTCACCATCATCTGATGGAAAAAAACAGAAAAAATATTTAAAAAACACCAAATTATACACCTATCCTTCATAAGCATAGAGATAATTTTAAAGAAAATATGTACACCAAATTCACAACATATAAAAATGATAATACCTAATGACTAACTGGGGTTTATCTCTGGAATGCAAGGCCAGTTTAGCATTTTAAAATCAATCCATTAAATTCACTATATTAACAGATAAAAGAAAAAAGACCATATTATCACCCTTTTAGAGGCAGGAAAAAATAGACTAAATTCAACATCCATTCATAAAAATATTCTCCTAAAACTAGATACAGAAGGGACTTTTCTTATCTTGATGAAGAGCACCTACTAAAAGGGTTGGGCTAACATCATTTTTAGTGGTAAAGATTGAATACTTTCCAAGATCAAGAAGGGGATAAAGAAGTCTTCTCTAATCATTAAAATAAACACTGGATTTGAGGTTGTGTCCAATCAAAAGGCAACAAAAAGACATATCAGGTTTCCAAATTGGACAGAAAGAAATAAAACTGTCTTTATTTGCAGGCAATATAGTCATCCCTGTATAAAATCCGAAGGCGTCTATACAACAATAAAATAAATAAAATTTAAAAAGCTACTAGGGCTAATAAGTGAGTTTAGTAAAGTTGCAGGGTAAAATAAAATCAATACAAAAATCAATTGTATTGCCACATACTCATAAAGAACCATAGGAAACTGAAATTAAAAATATAATTCAGAATATTAGCAAAAATACTAACTACTTATGTATAAATTTGACAAAAGATGTTATTAAGAAAAATTAGTGAGTACTTAAATAAAATGAAAGCTATACTATATTCATGGATAAAAAGACTCAAAATTTAAAAAATGTCAATTCTCCTAAAATTTATTTACAGATTCAATTCAATTCCCATAAAAATTCCAGCAGAATATTTTGTAAAGATTGAGTTGATTGTAAATTTTATATATAAATATAAAGAAAGTAGAGTAGTCAATAAAATTTTGAAAAGAAGAACAAAGTTGGAGGATTTACATGATCTGATTTCAAGGCTTATTTATAGCTTATTAGCAAGACAATTTATATTAGTGTAAATAGAGACATATTGATTAATAGAACAGAATAGAGAACCCAGTAATAAACCAATACATATACGGTCAATTAATTTTCAATCAAGGAACCAGGCCATGCAATGGGTAAAGGATAACCTTTAAAAAAATAGTGATGGAACATTGGATGTTAATATATATATATAAACCTTACTTCACACTATATACAAAATTAGCTTGAACTCAATCACAGATCTAAATATATGAGCAAAAACTATAAAAACTTCTAGGTAAAAACTTTGGAGAAACTCTTAGGGACTTTGGATTTGGCTAAGATTCTTAATTAGGCCATAAAAAGAACTTAGCATAAAAGAAAAAACTTCAGCACTATCCGGTTTGGCTCAGTGGATAGAGCGTCAGCCTGTGGACTCAAGGGTCCCAGGTTCGATTCTGGTCAAGGGCAGGTACCTTGGTTGCGGGCACATCCCCAGTGGGGGTGTGCAGGAGGCAGCTGATTGATGTTTCTCTCTCATCAATGTTTCTAACTCTCTCTCCCTCTCCCTTCCTCTCTGTAAAAAATCAATAAAATATATTTTTTAAAAAGAAAAACCTTCATAAAATGAAAATTGAAATTTGAAACCTTTGCACTTCAATGAACACTATCACTTAATAAAAAGCAAGTCATAACTGGGAGAACATATTTACAAAACATAGGTGACAAAGAACTTGCATCTAAAATACATAAAGAACTTTAAACTCAATAACACAAACAGGGAATAGATGGCTTCCAGTCAAGATGGGAGAGTAGATAAACTCTCCCATCTTGACTGGGAGAGTTTTGATGTGGCTCCCCTCTTCCCATGGCCACATCAAAATTAAAACTAAATTATAGAACAACCATCATGGAGAACCACCCAAAGACTGGCTGAAGAGGATTCCTATAACTGAGGATATAAAGAAGAAGCCACAATGAGACTGGTAGGAGGGGTGGATATCCAATACAGAAGAGTCCCCCACTCAGTGTGGTGGAGTTCCCTCTTAAGGAGAGAGGGGTCGCAGCCCCACACGAGGCTCCCCAAAGTGGGGCATCGGTTCTGGGAAGAGGATTCCACATAACATCAGGCTGTGAAAACTGGTAAGGATTGTGTCCCAGAGAAATAAGGGCTATGGGAGACCAAGGTACTGCAGGACTTAAAGAGACCGCACACAGACTCATTCACTCTCAAACTCACTTGCTCAAAGCTCCAGCACATGGGCAACATAAAAAGCACTAGGGGCATATGGGATGGGACTACTAGTAAACTGACTAACCTCTGGGCAAGGCCTGGAGGGGCAAGGGTTGAGGCAACTATTTCCGGAAATGGAAGTGCTGGCAGGCATTCCATTGCTGAACTTTTATTCCATCTAGACTACAGGTGCAGACAGATGCTAGTCAATAATAAAAAATAACTCTCAACATATAAAAGTCTTGGACCAGATGGCTTCCTAGGTAAATTTTAACAAACATTAAAAGAAGAATTAATACCTATGCTTCTTAAACTATTCTCAAAATTGAAGAGGGAAGGCTCCCAAACTCATTTTACAAAGCCAGCATTACCCTGATACCAAAACCAGACAAAGACACTACACAAAAGAAAATTATAGGCCATTATCTCTGATGAATACAGATGTAAAAATACTCAACAAAATATTAGCAATATGAATTCAGCAACACATTAAAAAGATCATACACCATGATAAATGAGATTTATTTCTGAGGTAACATTGATTCAATATCTGTAAGTCAATTAACGTGACACACCACATAAAATAAAGGCTAAAAGTCACATGATCATATCAAAAAATGCAGAAGCAGCTTTTGACAAAATCCATCATCCATTGTTTCTAAAAACTCTCAACAAAGTAGGGATAGAGGGAACATACCTCAACAACATAAAGGCCCTATATGACTAACAATATGCTCAACAGTGAAAAGCTGAAAGCTTTTCTTTAAAATCAGGAGTAAGACAAGATGTCCACTTTCACCACTTCCAATCAACATAATATTGGAAATCCTAGCCAGAGCAATCAAACAAGAAAACTAGAAAAAGGCATCCTAATTGGGAAGGAAGAAGTAAAACTGTATTTTTTTGCAGATGACATAATATAGAAAACCCTAAAGGTTCCATAAAAAAATATTAGAACTAATAAACAAATTCAGTAAAGTAGAAGAATACAAAATGAATATTCAGAAATTGGTTGCATCTTTACACATCAACTAGAGGCCCGGTGCACAAAACTTGTGCATGGGTAGAGTCCCTAGGCCTGGCCAGTGATCAGGGCTGATTGGGGCCATCTGGCTGCTGGCTGGGGCCTTCCTTCATTCCGCGCCACTCCCTGGTGGTCAGCACATGTCAGAGCGAGTGGTTGAACTCCCAGTTGGTCGAACTCCAGGGGGGACAATTTGCATATTAGCCTTTTATTATATAGGATAACAAACTACTAAAAGAGAAATTAAAAACAATCCCATTTACAACTGCATAAAAAAATACCTAGCCTGGATGGTGTGGCTCAATGGTTGAGCACCAACCTATGAATCAGGAGCTCATGGTTCGATTTCTGGTCAGAACACAAGCCTGGGTTGTGGGCTTGATCCCCAGTAGGGAGTATACAGGAGGCAGCCAATGAATGATTCTCTCTCATCATTGATGTTTCTATCTCTCCCTTCCTCTCTCTGAAATCAATAAAAATATATTTTAAAAAATACCTAGGAAAAAATTTAACCAAGGAGGTAAAAGACCTGTGACGTTACAAATAAATAATATGCTTTATTCAGATACGAAGAATTAACATTGTTAAATGTTCACACTACCCAAAACAATCTACAGATTCAGAGCAATTCCTATTAAAATAACAATGAACAAATAATTATAAAATTTCTAAAAATCAAACAAACAAACAAACCCTACAAAAGACTGCTAATAGCCAAAGTAATCTTGACAAAAAAGAACAAAGTTTGAGGTATCACACTACCTAATATCAAACTACAAGGCTATAGTAATCAAAACAGCATGGTACTGGCATCAAAACAGACACAGAGACCAATGAAAGAGAACAGACAGCCCAGAAATAAACCCACACCTAATCTAATCTATGAAAAAGGATGCAAGAATATACAATGAGGTAAAGACTATCTCTTTAAAACTCTGTGACATAGTATTTAGCAATATGTTTTTGGATATGTCTCCCTGAACAAGAGAAACAAAGAAAAAATAAACAAATGGGACTAAATTGAATTTAAAAGTTTTTGCGCAGAAAATGAAACCATCAACAAAACAAAAAGACAACCTACTGAATGGAAGAAGATATTCACCAATGATACCCATTAAGGGATATTAAAAATATAAAAAGAACTCATAAAACTTAACACCAAAAACACAATCTGATTAAAAAATGGGCAGAGGACCCAAACAGATATTTCTGTAGAGTCCAACAGACATAAAAGAAAATGCTCAGTATCACTAATCATAAGGGAAATATAATATAAAACTATAATGAGATATTACCTCACACCTACAAGAATGGCTATCATCAATAAATCAACAAACAAATGTTGACAACGATGTGGAGAAAGGGAATCCTCTGGTACTTTGGTGGGATTGCAAATTGTGCAGCCATTATGGAAAACTGGCTGAAATTAAAAATAGAACTATCATATGACCCAGCAATCCCACTACTGGGCATTTATTTGAAGAAAACAAAAATACAACTGGAAAAGATACATGCACCCCCATGTTCACTGCAGCATTATCTACAGCACTTAAGTTTAGGAAACAACCTAAATGTACATCAATGGATGAATGGACAAAGAAATTGTGGTATATATATACACACACACACATATATACACACATACATACATACATACATACATACACACACACAGTGGAATATTACTTGGCCTTTTTTGAAAGAATGAAATTTATCATCTGCCACAACATGGATGGTCCTAACGGGTATTATGCTAAGTAGAATAAACTAGAGAAAGACAAATATTATATGATCTCCCAAATGACCTCACATTTTTAGTGGAATCTAAAAAAAAAAAAGTCTAAGCTCACAGATAAAGCAAACATATTGCTGCTAATCAGAGATGGGGTCTGGGGGAGGGTGAACTGACTGAAGGGGATCAAAAGGAAAAAACTTAACAGTTATAAAATACACAAGTCATGGCAATGTAATGTACAGCATGGTAACAAGTTACTAATACTGTATGGCATAGTTAAAAGTTGCTAGCAAAGTAAATCTTAAAGGTTCTTATTACACACACATTTTTTGTAACTATGTATGGTGACTATGTATGTCAGCTAGACTTATTGTGGTGAAAAAAGTTCAATAAGTAATTTTAATGATTAACCAGAAAAAATTTATAGATGGCTTGGCCGGTGTGGCTCAGTACTTGAGCACTGGCCCATGAACCAGGAGGTCACAGTTTAATTCTCCGTCAGGGCACATGCCTCGGTTGCAGGCTCGATCTCCAGTAGGGGGCATGCAGGAGGCAGTCAATTGATATTTCTCTCATTGATCTTTCTATCTATCTAGCCCTCTCCCTTATTCTCTCTAAAATGAATAAAAATGTATTTTAAAATATTATAAAAAATTTATAGATGAAGCTTTTTTTTGAGATGGATAAAGAAACAAGGATGCCTATCATCACTCCTAGTCTACATGTATTGGAGATTCTTAGCACAAAAGAGAAAAAAACACATAATATTCAGACAAACTATTAGAATTTTAAAAATTTAGCAAGATTGTTAGATACAAAAATCAACTGTATTTCTATATACCAAGCATAGTAGAAAGAGAAATTTAAGCCGAAACCGGTTTGGCTCAGTGGATAGAGCGTCGGCCTGCGGACTCAAGGGTCCCAGGTTCGATTCCGGTCAAGGGCATGTGCCTTGGTTGCGGGCACATCCCCAGTGGGGGGTGTGCAGGAGGCAGCTGATCGATGTTTCTGGCTCTCTATCCCTCTCTCTTCCTCTCTGTAAAAAATCAATAAAAAAAAAAAGTGAAATTTAAGTAAGAATATCATACACAAAGCCATCTAAAAACACTAAATACCCAGAAATAAATCCAAGAAAAAAATGTGTAATATGTACACACTAGAGGCCTGGTGTATGAAATTCGTGCATGGGGGTGGAGGGAGGGTCCCCTCAGCCCAGCCTGCACCCTCTCCAATCCAGGACCCCTTGGGGGATGTCCGACTGCTGGTTTAGGCCTGATCCTGGGGATCGGGCCTAAACCGGCAGTCGGACATCCTCCTCACAATCCAGGACTGCTGGCTCCTAACCGCTCACCTGCCTGCCTGCCTGCCTGATCATCCCTAACTGCCCCCACTACCAACCTGATCACCCCTAACCGCCTCTGCCCTGATATCTAACCGGCCTGATCGCCCGAACTGCTCCTCCCGCCAGCCTGGTCGCCCCTTACTGCCCCCGCTGCTGGCTTGGTTCACCCTAACTGCCCCCCACTGCTGGCTTGGTCACCCCATGCAGCCTGCTGTTCAGTTGTTTGGTCATCCCTCACTAACCCCCCTGCCGGCCTGGTTGCCCCATGTAGCCTGTTGTTCAGTCATTTGGTAGTCCCTCACTAACCCCCCCTGCCGGCCTGGTCGCCCCATGCAGCCTGTTCGGTCGTCCGTCTGTTTGTTTTGTTCGTGATGGCCCCTTATTATCCATATATATTTATTTATTAAATATATATGGATAATAAGCTGCAACGTGTTAATTTTTTAAAAAGATTTAAATAAATGGATTTACTCATGGGTTGTAGAGTCAATGCTGTATGAATGCCAATTCTTTCAAAATTGATCTATATGCTCAATGTAATTCAAAGTGAACATGGCACCTGAATAATTTGTGGAAAATGATGTTACTTTAAAAATTTATACAAAAATATAAAGTGGCAATCTTATAGAAGGAAAACAAAGCTGGAAAATTACTGTACCAGATATTTATTATGAAGGCACAGTAGTGAAAACTGTATGGTAACAGCACAAGAATGGACAAGTAGATTAGTGGAATAAAATGAAAAGTCTGGAAATAGAAACATATGGTAATGGACACTTTTATGAAAAAACGGACATATTTGTAGAGCTGTAGGATGCAGTCTTTTTATTAATTGGTATTGGGTAAATTGGTATAAAAGACTTTTGGGGAAAAATTAAACTTGATCATTACTTTACCCCCAACACAAAAATCAACTCCAGGGATAACTGATCTTAAATGTAAAAAGTAGAATATTAAAGCTTCTAGAAGGATCTGAAAGTATCTTTATTTATTTATCTTTAAATATATTTTTATTGATTTCAGAGAGGAAGGGAGAGGGGAGAGCGATAGAAACATCAATGATGAGATAGAATCATTGACTGGCTTCCTCCTACATGCCTCTTACTGGGGAGGGAGCCTGCCACCTGGGCATGTGCCCTTGACTGGAATCAAACCCAGACCCTTCAATCCACAGACTGACGCTCTATCCACTGAGCCAAACAAGCTAGGATGAAAATATCTTTATTTTGAGATAGGAAAATATTTCTTAAACACAACACAAAAAACACCAAATAAAGAAAAGGAAAAGATTGATTATTAAAATTAGTAATTCTGATCATCAAAAGATACCATTAAGAGAGTAAAAAAGCAAGCCAGAAGGAGGAAATATATGCAAGATTCATTTCTGAAATATAAAAAGAACTCTTTACAAATCAGTATGAAAAAACGCAGGCAACCCAGTACAAAAAGACTTGAAAAGGCTCTGTGTATAGGAGGATATCAGTGTTTAATAAACTCAATCTTATTAATCAAAGGATATGCCAATTGAAACATAATTAGATATCTCTACATAACTTACCATAATGGCTAAAATATAAAAGACTTGACCAATTATTGGCAAGGATGCAGAGTAACTAGAAATTTCATATCATGCTGCTTAAGTAGAAATTGATACAAGCATTTAAAAAAAACTTGTTTAGAAGTATTTACTGAAGTTGACCCTGCAACATAACTCCAAAAATAAAAATTTACATTTTTTATAAAATGTATTAAAAGTATAATAATATTCACAGGAAATTATTTTGTGGCACAAAACTAGAAACAATGCAAATCTCCAACAAAAAAATAATTTGTGCTGTATATATTTCTAAATGGTCTGCTATATAGCAATATAAATGAATAACCCACTGCTATACACAATAATGAATGAGTCTCACAAATATTATATTGAATAGAGGAGAGTAGATGGAAGATTACATATGGCATGTGTTCTGAATGGAATGTTTGTGTTCCCCTCAAATCATAACTCCCATTGTGATATGCCCTCATAAGTGAAGTAAATGACCTTACAAAAGAGACCTCAGAGAGTTCTCTCACCTCCTCTGCCATATAAGGACAGAGCAAGAAGATTACTGTCTATTAATTAGGAAGAGCACCTTCTCCAGACACCAAATCTGCTGATGCCTTGATCTTGGACTTTTCAATATTCAGAACTATGAGAAATAAATGTTTGTTCTTTAAGCTACCCAATCTATTATATTTTTGTTATAGCAGCCTGAATTGACGAAGAATGTTTTCATTTATAAACTTCAAGCAACAGGAAAGATTAATCTATGATGTTAGAAGTCAGGATAATAGATATCTAGCTGGGAGAAAAGGAAAGTAGTGCATCAAACTGTGACCTCCTGGCTCATGGGCCAAAGGAGGAAGCATGAGTAAGGCTTCTGTGTACTGGAAATGTTCCCTCCCTCCATCCCTCTCTCTCTCTCTTTCTTTTTTAATTGGGGTGACATCCTATATAATAAAAGTCTAATATCCTAAGTGTTCGGTTGTCCAGTTGTCCGTTCAACCAATCAAAGCGTAATATGCTAACGATATGCTAAGGCCACTCAACTGCTCACTATGACATGCACTGACCACCAGGGGGCAGACAGTCAACTGGTAGACCAGTCACTATGATGTTCACTGACCACCAGGGGGTAGATGCTCCGACCAGATTTGCTGGGGTCCAGCCGATCGGGACTGAGTGAGATGGACCGGACATGCCCTGGAGCCTTCCCATGGTCCCTCACTGGTTGGCCAACCTCCCGCGTCCCTCCCCGGCCCTGATCGTGCACCGGTGGGGTCCCTCGGCCTGGCCTGCACCCTCTCACAATCTGGGATCCCTTGGGGGATATTGGAGAGCTGGTTTGGTCCCGATCCCGCAGGCCAGGACGAGGGACCCAACTGTTGCACAAATTCGTGCACTGGGCCTCTAGTTGGTTAATAAAATTATATAGGTTTGCAGTGTAGAATTCTATGACACATCATCTGTATATGGCATTGTGTGTTTACCACTGAAATTCAAATCTCCTTCCATCACCATATATTTGACCCTACTTACAATTTACAACACCCCTCCCCACCAGCCCCCCTCCCTTTGGTAACTACTTTACTGATGTCTGTATCTATGAGGTTTTATATGTCTTGTTTGTTCATTTGTTCCCTTCAGTTTTATGAGTGAAATCATGATTCTTGAGTCGTTCTGTCTGACTTATTTTGCTTAGCATGCTTAGCATAATATTCTCAAGATCCATCCACGTTGTGGCAAATGGCAGTATTTCATTTTTTTCTTATGGCTGAGTAGTATTCTATTGCATATATGTACCACATCTTCTTTATTCAATCATCAATCAAAAGACACTTTGTTTGTTTCTATGTCTTGACCACTGTGAATAATAGCAATGTTCTATTTCTTGATCTTGGCAATGGTTAACTTGGTTCTCTAGTGATAGATCACTGAGCTCACTGAGATATGTAGCTGTATATCTATATTTAATGTACTTGTCTGCATGTATTTGACACAAAATAAATTTTGAAAAGCTTATTTACCTGTTTTTTCTGTGTTCTGTTCCTGTTTTCCAGCCAATCATCCATTTGTTCCTCAATTTCTTCTATAGAAGTTCCATGATCATATGATTGAATATATGCACTTTCCAAAGGTGTATATACAGGAAATTCTGGTTTTGGTTTTTTTACTTTAACTTTCTTCGGCTCTAAAAAATGTTTAAAAGAACAAAAATAATTTTTAATATTTTATTCATAGACCGTATCTTGTAAGAACACCTATTTTCCATCAAACTATTTAGCTATAGGTTTTAGTGTGCATTTCCCACTGCATGCATTGTTTTAAAATAAACTTAGAGGCCCTGGTTAGGTAGCTAAGTTGGTTAGAGCATCATCCTGATACACCGAGGTTGTGGGTTCGATTCCCAGTCAGGCACAAACAAAAAGCAACCAATGAATGCATAAATAAGTGAAACAACAAATTGATGTTTCTCTCTCTCAAATCAATAAATAAAAATCAAAACAAAAAATACTCAGAGATGCTAATGATGAGATGATGATGATGACATAATCATCATAGCAATTTGTATACATCTTTAGTTTTTAAAGTACTTTCAATATGATTTCAGTTATATGTGGAATCTGAAGAATAAAATAAATGAACAAACAAAATAGAAACAGACTTATAGATACAGAGAACAGACTGATGAATGCCAGAAGGGAGGGCCATTAGAGGGCTGGGTGAAAAAGGTGAAGGGATTAAGAAGTACTAATTGGTAGTTATGCTAGGGACATAAAGTAAAGCATAGGGAATATAGTCAACAATGCTGTAATAACTATGCATGCCAGGTGGGTACTTGAAATATTGGGGGAACATTTTGTGAAGTATATTATTATATAACTGCTATGATGTACACCAGAAACTAATACAAAATAACATTGAATGTAACTTAAAAATAAAAATTTTAAAAACTGTGAAAAAAGTACTTTACATGAAACATCTCATTTCTGACACAATTGAAAAAGCCTGGTCATTAGTGTTTTAATCCTATCTTTACCACCTAATAGTTAAATATTGGGCAAGTAACTTAACTATTTGATCAAGTGTCATTTTCTGATCTGTAAAAGAAAGCTAAATCTAATGTGAAAAAAAATTATATACCCCCTATCAAAGTACCTGGCACAAAATGGTATACATTTATCTTTTCAATATTTACAAAGGCAAAATTAATCTGGCAGCATCAGGGGTAGTTATCAATAGCTAGTTATCAACTGGCTTCTTCATTAAATCCCATTTTGATTAGAGAGTTAACATTGAGAAGCAACTCCATTCTTAATTACTATTGTCAAAACCACACAGCCTTATAACCATATCTTTACCATCCTGTGTGTGTGAGTGTGTTTGCATGTACTATAACTTAATAAAATTTATGGGCATAGGAATAGACAAAATCCTGGATGAGAATAGAGAACCTATAAATATTTCAATACAGTGGGAAAAGGATTTAATAAATGATGCTGGCACAACTGAATATCAATTTGAAAAAATAACAACTGAGACACATACAAAAATAAATCCCAGGTGGATAGGCGATTTAATACCAAAACAATAAAAATCTTGCAATGAGAAATCTAAAAAACTACCTGTACTATTTAAAGAAAGAAAATTTTAACTAGAAACCCAATTGCGATAAAAAAGATAAAAGATAGAATAACAAATCAAGAGAGAAATAAGAGATTTGTAAAGAACTTCTACATGTCAAAGTACAAACAAAAGATTGACAAATAGACTATAAAGTAACAAGGGGATAAACAGCCCAACGAAAAAAAAGGCCAAAAATAATGTACATCCCAATATATAAAAACCCAGGGTCCGTAACGACCAACTGAAAGCTCGACCGAACACCAGAAGTCAGTCCTGCACAGCAACCCAGCACTGACTGCTGCCAGTGCGGGCGCAGCGACCCAGCACTGACTGCCGAGGGGGCTGTGGATCATGCCCAGAAAGAGGCCTGGAGAGAGAGGCAGGGTCTGATCTGCAGACTCCGTGGCAGCTGTTGATCAGCCGTTGCCTCTCTCTCTTCGGGCTTCACCAGCAGCCACGCCTCTGTTTCTCTCCGGGCCTCCACAGGGGCTGCTGATCAGCCCCGCCTCTCTGATCAGGCCTGGAGATAGGCCCGAAGACGTTGACTGGCATAGAAACTGACCAATCAGAACCAAATCTGGGTCAACTGTGAGGAGCCAATGGCTGCCTAAAAGGCGGAGCTTTTGACGCTGACTGGCATAGAAACTGACCAATCAGAACCAAATTGGCCAGCAGGGGAGGGCAGTTGTGGGTGAGATCAGGCCTACAGGAGAGGGCAGTTGGGAGCGAGATCAGGCTGGCAGGGGAGGGCAGTTAGGGGTGATCAGCTAGGAGCCAGCGGTCCCGGATTGCGAGAGAGTGTCCGACTGCTGGTTTAGGCCTGAACCCTGTGGGATTGGGCCTAAACTGGCAGTCGGACATCTCCCTAGGGGTCCCCAATTGGAAAGGGTGAAGGCTGGGCTGAGGGAACCCCCCTCCATGCATGAATTTCGTGCACCAGGCCACTAGTTAAGAATATAGTGCCGTGGGAAACAGTTCTGTTTAGAAAGAATATTACCTTAATTAGAAATTATGTGGAATCTACTATTACATTTTATTTTATATTGCTTCAATACCTTAATATTTGCAGGCTTTTGAGTTGATGGCTTAAAAAACCCCCACAACAAACCCTGACACCGTAACAGGAAATTAGTAACTTGAATGACATGTGAATTTGGTACAAACGTATCAACAATCACATACAGTATCACCAGAGTACCATACAAGCCCAAATAGAAGGCAGTTTTTTAAAAAAATATATATTTTTATTATTTCAAAGAGGAAGGGAGAGGGAGAGAGAGGGAAACATCAATGATGATGAGAGAGAATCAGTGATCGGCTGCCTCCTGCATGGCCCCTACTGGGGATTGAGCCCACAAGCCAGGTATGTGCCCTTGACTGGAATCGAACCTGGGACCCTTCAGTCCACAGGCCGATGCTCTATTCATTGAGCCAAACTGGCCAGGGCTAGGTTTTTGTTTTTGAAAACGTTTTTAGAAAAGAAGAAGCCATAAAATTGACTCCACATGAAGAAGCCTGTCACATTACTCAGCTTCTCTCAATTTTTTGTTTTATTTTGAACAAAGTACTGCTAAGGGACAGCCCACATAAACAAGAAACCATCTCATGAGAACTAATTTTGTCTGTTTATAGAGAACCACTTATAAAAAAAAAGTAAATAAATCTGGTTGTTTGTATTTATTTCTGAGGTGTTTCATCACCATTACAAGTGTTCGATGTCTTTTTAAATAAGCATTTAAAAATCACTTTAAAAAAGTAGTACAAAACTTCTAGTTCTGGAAAAATGGAGAAATACTTTTCCACAGTCATCCCACTAAGAAAAGCTAAAAGTCTTAATTTTTTTTTAGTCCTAAATTTTTTGTATGAAACAAACACAACATGATTCTGAATATTGGAGAGAAGATAGACCAGCTAGGTATGGCAGGACTCAATGAACACCAAGGTGGTGAGTTGTTTGTTTTTTGCCTCATACATCCCAGACCAAAAAATAAAAATAAAAAAAGGGAAATTAAGACAAGAAAAAAACAACCAAAACAGAACTTTTAGATAACAGCCAATCTACTTCAGGTAAGAAGAACTGACAAAACCCTTCCCATGCCAGCAAGGCTAATGGGAAGCCCAGACTCCTGCCACTGTGAGGTGGTAACAAGGAACCACAGTCTCCACACCAGGGTGAGGTAGGAGAAGTCGTAGGAAGCCAGACATTCATCCCTGCTGAGAGGTAATGAGGACCACCTTTCCCTGCAGAGTCAGTAGAGAACGAGTGGGTAGCCTGGATTTCCATGTCCATCCAAGGATAATGAGGTGCCCTACCCTGCCCTTCCAGGATGGTCGCAGAGGAAGCAGAGAGGACACGCAGGGCTTTCACAGCTGCCCGGCAGCAATGAGGCAACCCCCATTCTTTCCCCCACCCCATTTCAGAAGCCAGGTGGGGAGCAGTAAGTAGACATTCTTGCCTATCCCAGCCAGGGTGTTATCAGTGGAGGCCTACTGACAAGCAGGAACGCCCATACCCTCCCACCCTGAGAGGATTCACAAGTACTCTCCCTCAGCTGTAATACAGGCCATGAAGGGAACCTGGACTCCCACCCCTACCTGACCATAACAGGGCAGCAACCTTGTCCTTCTTCCACTAGAGCTTTGTCAGAGAACATCAGGAAAAAGAAAATGTTTAAATAAGATCCAGAGTCTTATAATGCCCCAAATGTACAAGTTTTAATAAAAAATACTCATCATATCAAGAATCAAGAATATCTCAATTTGAATGAAAAGAAAATCAACAGATGCCAACAAGATGAAAAGATACACAAATGATCTGACTAGGATTTTAAAGCAGCCATATAAAAATGTTTTGACAAGCAATAAGAAACACTCTTAAAATAAATAAATAAAAAGTCAACAGCAAAAAACAAAAAACAAAAACAAAAAACCGAAAAGAAAAATATCTTAAAAGTAGTAAGAGAGAAATGAAATCTTAACCTGTGGAGGAAAAGCAATTCAAATGACAATAGAATTTGTATCCAAACACAGGTAGCCAGAGTGAAGTGGCACAACATTTTCAAGTGCTGAAAGTAAAGAACTGTTAACTTAAACTTTTGTATCTAGCCTAGCTGGTTTGGCTCACTGGATAGAGCATCAGCCTGCAGACTGTAGAGTCCCGTGTTTGATTCTGGTCAAGGGCACATGCCCGGGTTGCAGGCTCAATCCTCAGTAGGGGACATGCAGGAGGCAGCCGATCAATGATTCTCTCTCATCATTGATGTTTCTATTTCTCTCTCCCTCTCCCTTCTTCTCTGAAATCAATACAAATATATTTTAAAAAAATTCTGTATCTAGTGAGCCCAGTCAGTGTGGTTCAGTGGTTGAGTATAGACTCAGGAACCAAGAGGTCACTGGTTTGATTTCGGGTCCGGGCATAAGCCCAGGTTGCACGCTCAATCCCCTGTAGGGGGAGTGTAGAAGGCAGCTGGTTGATGTTTCTCTCTCATTATTGATGTTTCTCTCTCCCTTTCTGTCTCTAAAAAGCAATTTAAAAATACATTAAATAAAGAGGTTTTAGTTAAAAAAAAAATTCTGTGTCTAGTGAAAATATCCTTCAGGAACAAAGGGAAAACCAAGATAACTGTAGATGAAGGAAAACTAAGAAAATTTGTTACCAGGAGACCTGTCTGATAATGGCTAAAGGAAATTCTCCAAAAAGAAAGGAAGTAATAAAAAAAATTTTTAAAAATAGGAAGAAAGAAAAAATAAGAGAAATATAAAAATATGGGTTAACACAATAGAGTTTTCCTCCTCTTCTTCAGTTTTCTAAGTTATGCTTGACAGCTGAATTACAATAACATTCAATATATGTAAAGAAAATACATAAGACAATTATAAGTGGGAAAGGTAAAGGGAGGAAATGTTTCT
This sequence comes from Cnephaeus nilssonii, assembly GCF_951640355.1. Classification (NCBI taxonomy): domain Eukaryota; kingdom Metazoa; phylum Chordata; class Mammalia; order Chiroptera; family Vespertilionidae; genus Cnephaeus; species Cnephaeus nilssonii. The sequence goes on along the minus strand of NC_137072.1, from coordinate 21,626,176 downwards.
ACATATCACTTGAAATGGTAAACTGTGGACAACAGTAGATGTATAAGTTATGTATATTTAACATATACCTAGAGCACCCACTAAAAAAGTTATACAAAGTAATACACTACACAAACTATAAATAAATCCAAATAGAATTCTAAAAAAATATTCAAGTAACCCACAAAGAATCAGGAAAAAGAAAACAGGGAAATGAAAAAAGAGAGAGAACAAAGAGAAAACAAAAATTAAAATGGCAGACTTAAGCCTTAACATATCAATAATTACATTACATGCAAATGGTCTACATAGTCCAATTAAAACAGAGATTGATACAGTGGATAAAATATTGTGACCTATGTATATACTATCTACAAGAAACTTACTTCACATATAACAATATGGGTGTTTGAAAGTAAAAAGATTGAGAAAGACACACTATACAAATACTAACTAAAAGAAAGCAGTAGTAGTAGCTGTATTAATATCAGGTAAGCAGACTACGAACCAAAGGTAAAAACATTATATAATGATTTTAAAAAATGTCAAGCCATCAAGAAGACATAGCAATCCTAAGTGTATGTATGCAACAAACAACAGAGCTGCCAAATACATGATGCGAAAATGATGGAAATGAAAAAATAGAAAAAAAATCACAATTACTTTCAAAGACTTCAACATCCCTCTCTCAACAATTGATAGGATATCTAAACAGAAATCCACAAGTATTTAGAATAAGTCAACTATACCATCATCCAACTAGATATAATTTGTATTTATATAATACTCTATTCAACAACAGCAGAATACACATTTCAAATGCTTATGAAATATATACTAAAACACACCTCAACAAATTTAAATGAACTGAAATCATACAGGGTGGGCTTTCTGATGAAAACAGAACCAAGCTAGAAATCAATAACAGAAAAATAACTGGAAAATCCTCAAAGACTTGGAAATTAAACTACATATTTCTAAATAATTCATGTATCAAAGAGGAAGTTTCAAGATAAAAAAAGACAAACTGAATTAAATGATAATATAATTTATAAAAACATGTGAGACATACCGAAATAGTGCTACAAGTGAAATTTATAGTGCTAAAAGCTTACATTAAAAAAAGATGAAAAACCTCAAGTCAATAATCTAAGCTTCCACATCAAGAAACAAACAGCCCGGCTGGTGTTGCTCAGTGGTTGAGCATCAGCCTATGAACCAGGAGATCAAAGTTGGATGCCTGGGCTGTAAGCTTGATCCCTGCCGGGAACCAATTCCAACATGTCATAATTACAAGAGTTTCACCAAAAGGTTGGTGAAGCTTGGGCGGCTCAACAAGGGTGAGCCACAACTGTAATTACCTGTTGGAACAGCTAAACAGCATCTCTCCCAAACCTGAATAGGATAATCGCTTGCTGCCAGACAGCTCAGAGCATCTTAAATCTGCATATTATTGCCTCCTGTTGGCCAAACACCTGAACAGCTGTAGGCTATTCCCCAAACTGACAATACCCTTTGATACCCTACCCTTTGAAGTGTATTATCTCCACCTTGCCTTAGGACAAATTGTGTTAATAAATACCATGGGGTCCTTAGACAAGGGTAAGTCTTCTAGCTCCTTTAGCTGAAGGTCCTCTGACCCCCAATGCCTTTCAAAATTATCTTTCGTCTATGGACTCCTTCTAGAATCTATGCATCAGCCCCTTTCTCCAGATTGCTGAACCCTTTGTAAGGCTGGGAAAAGAACCCCAGGAGATCCCCAGTAGGGGGTATGCAGGAGGCAGCCAATCAATGATTCTCTCTCATCATTGCTGTTTCTATATCTCTCTCTTCCCTTCCTCTCTGAAATTAATAAAAATATTTTTTTAAAAAAGAAAAAAATCAAAAGATCAAAACAAGCAGAAGGAACAAAATAATGAAAATAAGAACAAAAATTAATGCAATGGAAAACAAAAGCAATAGAGAAAAATAAATGATACAAGGAAATGTTTCTTTGAAAAGCTCAATAAAACTGATAAACATTTTGCAAAACTGACAAAGGAAAAGGGGAGAAAACAAAAGTTACCAATATCAGCAGTGAAATAGGAAAAATTGCTATAAGACAGGCAGATATCAAAAGGACAATAACTGAACATTAGGAAAAACCCTATACATAAATTTGACAATTTAGAAGAAATCAACCAATTGCTTGAAATATAGTAACTACCCCAACTCATCCATGAAACAAATACATGAAGTAGATATTTAAAAAGCCCTATAAAGGTAATTCAATGTGTAATTTACAAACTAAGAAAATGAATATCCAGGCTTAGTTTGCTAGTGAAATGTTTAAAGAATTAACAGTAATTCTACAGTTTCTCTCAGAAAAGAGGGGATATTTCCCAATTCATTATATGATGCTAGTATTACCTTGATACTAAAATAATACAAAGACCATACAAAAAGAGGAAACTATAGATCAATATCTCCCATGAATATAGAAGCAAAAATCTCCAAAATATTAGCAAGTGGAATTGAGCAATATATATTAAAAAAAACACACAAAAAACCACCCATACACAATGACCACGTGGTATTTACTACAGGGATGCAAGTCTGGTTCAATATTAAAGATTGAGATAGAGGAACCAAGATGGTGGCAAAGGTAAACACCAGTACTTGCACCCTCCCACAACCACATCAAAATTACAACTAAAATTCAGAACCACCATCATTCAGAACCTCCTGAAATCTGGCTGAACGGAAGTCCTACAACTATAGAAGTAAAGAAGAAAGCACATTAAGACTGGTAGGAGGGGCGGTGGCATGGAACTGGCTGGTTAGACACTCATGTGTGGTATGTTTTTAATCAGGGTCGGGAGGATATCTTGGCTGAGGAGGCCTCCTGTGAGGAGCAAGGGGTCCCAGCTCCACACCAGGCCCCAGCCCAAGGTTCCAGTGTCAGGAAGAAGTCCCCATAACTTTGGGCTATAAAAACCAGCAGGGATGGTGGCTGACAGGAAGACTGCTGGGGTCCCTTGGCACCCCTACTTAGATCCATCATTAGGCATGCAATGGGACCACAGAACAAAAAGAAAACTTAATTCATGTTTTAAATTATAATCTCTGCAGATATAAAAGAAGTATTTGGCAGTAGGTTTTGATTATTTGATTTTGTTCTGAAATCATATATAGCACAAAGAAAAAGGTAAAGGAAATACCAAGTTTTACTTCTATCCTTCCTACCCCCTTTTGTCTATTAAAATTTTAACCTTTACAATCAATTCATTTATTTAAATTTATTTTTATTGAGTTTATTGGGGTGACCCTGGTTAATAAAATTATATAGGTTTCAGATATAAAATCCTATATATTCTATATCTGTATATTGTATTGTACGTTCACCAAACCAAGTCAACTCTTCTTCCATCACCATTTATTCCTCCTTTACTTGCTTCTAACTCCCCCTACCTACTTTCCCTCTTGTAATCACCACACTGTTGTCTGTATCTGAGGTTTTTTTCCCATTGCTTAATCCCTTCACCTTTTTCTTTCTTCCTTTTTTTAAATCCTCATCCAAGGATATGTTTTATGGATATAAAAGGGAGAGAGAATGAGAAACATTGATAGGAGAGAAAATTATCAATCTGTTGCCTCCCAAATGCGCCCGACAGGATCCAACCCACAACATAGGTATGTGTCCTGACTGGAAAATGAGCACGCAACCTTTTGGTGTATGGGATGAAGCTCCAACCAACTGAGCCACACGGCCAGGATACCCTTCACCTTTTCCACCTAGACTCCAACCTTTTTCCCTCTACAGCTGTCAGTCTGTTCTCTAAGTGTCTTTTCTATTTTGTTTGTTAGTTTATTTTGTTCATGAGATCCCACATATGTGATTTGTCTTTGTCTGACTTATTTCACTTAACATAATATTCTCCAGGTCCATGCATGCTTTTGCAAAAAGTAAGATTTCTTTATTTTTTATGGCCGAGTTGTATTCCATTGTGTAAATGTACCACAGCTACTGATGGACACTTGGGCTGTTTCCAAATCTTGGTTATTGTAAATAATGCTGCAATGAAATAGGGGTTCATATATGCTTCAGAATTAGTATTTTATGCTTCTTTGGATATATTCCCAGAAGTGGAATTGCTGGGTCATAAGGCAGTTCCATTTTTAATTTTTTGAGGTAACTCCATACTGCTTTCCACAGTGCCTGCACCTATCTGTATTCCCACCAACAGTGCATAAGGGTTCCTATCTCTCCACAGTCTTGCCAACAATTGTTTGTTGATGATAGCCATCCTGACAGGTGTGAGGTGACATCTCACTGTGGTTGTAATTTGCATCTGTCTGATAATTAGTGACATTGAGTATCTTTTTCATATGTCCATTGGCCATCTATTATGTCCTCTATTCAGGACCTTTGCCCATTTTTTATTTGGATTGCTGCTGGGTTTTTTTTTGGTGTTTTTTTTTTTTGAGTTGAAATGTATATGTTCTTTATAAATTTTAGAAATTAACCCCTTATGAGATGTATTATTGATGAATACGTTCTCCCATTGAGTGGTTGTCTTGTCATTTTGTTGGTTTCCTTTGCTGTGCAAAAATGTTTACTTTATTATTTTATTTTTCATTTTTTTTAATTTAATGATTAAGGTATTACATATGTGTCTTTATCTCCCCATTGCCCCCCTATCCCCCACTCATGCCCTCACCCCCCTACTGTCTGTGTCCATTGGTTAGGCTTATATGCGTGCATACAAGTCCTTTGGTTGATCTCTCCCCCTTACCTCCCCTCTCTCCTACCTTCCCTCTGAGGTTTGATGGTCTGATCGATGCCTCTCTGTCTCTAGATCTGTTTTTGTTAATCAGTTTATGTTGTTATTATATTCCATAAATGAGTGAGATCATGTGATATTTATCTTTCTCTGACTGGCTTATTTTGCTTAGCATAATGCTCTCCAGTTCCATCCATGCTGTTGCAAATGGTAAGAATTCCTTCTTTTTTTTACGCACTGTAGTATTCCATTGTGTAGATGTACCACAGTTTTTTAATTCACTCATCTGCTGATGGGCACTTAGGCTGTTTCCAAATCTTAGCTATTGTAAATTGTGCTGCTATGAACATAGGGGTGCATATATCCTTTCTGATTGGTGTTTCTAGTTTCTTTGGATATATTCCCAGGAGTGGGATTACTGGGTCAAATGGGAGTTCCATTTTCAGTTTTTTGAGGAAACTCCATACTGTTCTCCACAGTGGCTGCACCAGTCTGCATTCCCACCAGCAGTGTACTAGGGTTCCTTTTTCTCCGCATCCTCGCCAACACTTGTCATTTGTTGATTTGTTGATGATAGCCATTCTGACAGGTGTGAGATGGTATCTCACTGTCGTTTTGATTTGCATCTCTCAGATGATTAGTGACTTTGAGCATGTTTTCATTCGTCTCTTGGCCTTCCTTATGTCCTCTTTAGAAAATTATCTATTTAGGTCCTTTGCCCACTTTTTGTTTATCTTCCTTTTGTTAAGTTGTGTGAGTTCCCTGTAAATGTTGGAGATTACACCCTTATTGGTGATAACATTGGCAATTATGTTCTCCCATGCAGTGGGCTTTCTTGTTGTTTTGTTGATGGTTTCTTTTGCTGTACAGCTTTTTATTTAGTGCAAAAATGTTTTAGTTTGATGTAGTCACATTTGTTTTTCTTTTGTTTCCCTTGCACAAGGTGATATATCAGAAAAAAATAATGTTATGAGAAATGTGTGAGATTTTATACCCTATGTTATTCTAGGATTTTTATGGTTTCAAGAGAAACATTTAAGTCTTTAATCCATTTTGAGTTTTTTTGTGTGTAGTATAAGAAGGTGGTCTAGTTTCATTTTTTTTTTGCATATATTTATCTGTCCAATTTTCCCAATATCATTTACTGAATAGCTATCCATACTCCACAGTACATTTTTTCTTTTGTCAAATATTGACTATAAAGGTGTGGCCTTACTTCTGGGCTTATTTCTGTTCCATTGATCTATATGTCTGTTTTTATGCCAGTACCATGCTGGTTTTATCAATATGGTCTTGTAGTATAGTTTGATATAACGTAGTTGGATTCCTCCAACTTTGGTCTTCTTTCTTATAATTGCTGTGGCTATTCAAAGTCTTTTGTGGCTCCTTATAAATTTTTGAATATTTGTTCTAGTTCTGTGAAATGCACCATTGGTATCTTGATAGAAATTGTATTGAATGTATAGAATGCTTTGGTTAGTAAGGTCATTTTATTGATGTTAATTCTTACTATCCATTAACATGATATATTCTTCCACTTATTTGAATCTTCTTCAATTTCTTTCTTTAGTATCTTATAACTAGTGCCCTGGTGCATGAAATTCGTGCATGGAGGGGGAGTTCCCTCAGCCCAGACTGCACCCTCTCCAATTGGGGACCCCTTGGGGGATGTCCGATTGCCGGCCTCAGGGATCGGGCCTAAACCAGCAGTTGGACATCCCTCTCACAATCTGGGACCGCTGGCTCCTAACCGCTCACCTGCCTGCCTGCCTGATTGCCCCAAACTGCCCTCCCCTGCTGGCCTGATCTCACCCCCAATTGCCCTCCCCTGCAGGCCAATTTGGTTCTGATTGGTCAGTTCCTATGCCAGTCAGTGTCAAAAGCTCCACCTCCTAGGCAGTCATTGGCTCCTCACAGTTGACCCAGACTTGGTTCTGATTGGTCAGTTTCTATGCCAGTCAGCGTCAAAAGTTCCGCCTCCTAGGCAGCCACTGGCTCCTCACAGTTGACCCAGATTTGGTTCTGATTGGTCAGTTTCTATGCTGGTCAGCGTCAAAAGCTCCACCTCCTAGGCAGCCATTGGCTCCTCACACTTCACCCAGATTTGGTTCTGATTGGTTGGTTTCTATGCCAGTCAGTGTCTCTGGGCCTATCAATGGGGCCTGATCAGAAAGGTGGGGCTGATCAGCAGACCCAGTGGAGGCCTGGAGAAGAAATGGAGGTGCAGCTGTTGGCCCAGCCCGGAAAGAAAGAGAGAGGCAAGTGCTGATCAACAACTGCTACACAGGCTACGGATAAGACCCTGCTTCTCTCTTCAGGCCTCTCTCTGGGACTGATTCGCAGCCCCCTCAGCAGTCAGTGCTGGGTCACCACGCCTGCAGCCGCAGCAGTCAGTGCTGGGTTGCCATGGCAACCCAGCACTGACTGCAGGACTGACTTCCAGTTGGTCGAGCCTCTGGTTGTGACAGACTCAGGGTTTTTATATATTAGGATATTCTCAGTACATGTCTTTTATATCTTTGGTTTAGTTTATTCCTAGGTATTTTATTCTTTTGGAAGCAATTGTGAATGGAATTGTTTCCTTAGTTTCCCTTTCTCATAGTTCATTAAAATGTATAAAAATGCAACTGATATACAGATACTTATTTTGTATCTTGCTACTTTACTTAATTTATTTGTCAATTCCAGTAGTTTTTTGGTAAAATATTTAGGGTTCTATAACATATAGTATCATGTCATCAGCAAATAATGACAGGTTTACTTCTCTGTTTCTAATTTGAGTGCCTTTATTTCTTCTTCTTTTCTGATTGCTGTGGCTAGAACTTCCATTACTATATATATAAAACCCTAATATGCAAGTAGACCGAACAGTGAAACAACTGAAAAACCGGTCGCTATGATGTGTGCTGACCACCAGGGGGCACGCGTGGAACATGGCAGGTGTCAGCAACAGGGGGCAGAGCGCGTAACATGGTGGGCATCGGCTGTGGCGGAATAGTGGAGTAGGTGAGTGGGGGCACCAGACCAAGGCAAGGCACCGGTTGCTGTCATCGGGACGAGCCTATGGTGGTTACTGAAAATTTTTTGCTCCCGCACTCTGCAGTCCTGCCCAGCACTCACACCTGCTGCTGGCACCGGCCCCGCTTGCACCTGCGGCTGGCGGTGGAGCCAACGCTCACAGCCACTGCCAGCGCCTGGTGCCAGTCCTGATCGCTCGGTCTAGGGAGCAGTTATAGGGTTAACCCTTTGCACTCGCTTGCTTTTTTCTCGATTCCTTAATTCTATTCGGGATTTAATTTTTTAAATACCCCAGATTTTACAAAGTGTGGCAGTAGAATAAAAAACTGGAGTTTCTTTTCATACAAACTTATTTATTTGGATTTTTTTATATTTCAAATTATTGATACATTCAAAGAGTATAAAAAGAGCTGCTACCAATGCTAACCGTGTCGAGTCACACTCGACATCCGAGTGCAAAAGGTTAAGCCTCGGACTGACCTGCTGGCAAAGTCGCAAACAAGTCCCAGCTTGGTGGGCACAGCCCTCTAAGCATAATTAGGCTTGATCTTGTCACTGCTCCCTAGATCTTTCCTGGGTAGCTAATGGGCTGTGGGAGGGGCATCAAGTGCTGCCAAAACAAGTGAAACTTACTAGAACATTGTAAATTACCTTGTTTGCCCCTGGCTATAAATAAAGCATCAGCTTTGCAGTCTGGATCTATTCTGTGGCCTCAGCCAGGCACAGAAGATCCACCTAGACTCAGCTTATTCTCTTGTCTGTCTTTTTCTTCATCCTTCACCAGCCCTCCCTCAGGCTCGCCGAACCCTTGGCTGTGCTGGCACGGCTCAGTTTGGCACCTTCAGCAGGTGCAAGTGGCAACTGTCGGCCCTGATCACCCAAGGGCTTCTCCACCTACCCCTGCTCCTGAGGAGCGATTGGGGCAGCAGCTGCCACTCTCACCCACTAATGATGCTGGCCCCACTCACATCTGCTGCTGGTGCCGGCCCCAATCACTCCAAGTTGTCAGCGGGTGCGAGCAGGGCTGGCAGCGCGTAGGAGCGGCAGCAGCGGGAGCGAGGCTGCCAGCAGACTTGGGACCGGGGACCGCAGCAGGAGAGGCAGGGCGGGGGTGTGGAGGATGAGCCAAGACCCGCCCCAGTGCCCAAAGTAGCCTTGTGGTCCACAGTTCCTTTCAAGGTGCACGAATTTGTGCACTGGGCCCCTAGTGTTGAATAAGAGTGGTAAAAATGGGCATCCCTGTCTTGTTCTCAATCTTAAGAGAAATGCTTGTACTTTTTGCCCATTAAGTATGATGTTGGCTGTGGGTTGTCAAATATGACCTTTATTACATTGAGGTATGTTTCCTCTGTTGCAACTTGGCTGGGAGTTTTTATCATAAATGGGTTCTGAATTTCATCAAATGCTTTTTCTGCATCTATTGATATGGTTATGTGTTTTTTACCATTCATTCATGTTTATGTGGTGTACTACGTCTATTGATATAGATATTGTACCAATCTTGCATCCACAAAATAAATCCCATTTTATCCCATGGTATAAGATCTTTTTAATGTATTGCTGGATCGGTTTTGTTGAGGATATTAGCATCTATGTTCATTAGAGATATTGGCCAATTTTCTTTCTTTGTAGTGTCTTTATCTTGTTTTGGAATTAGGACAATGCTGGTCTCCTAAGTGAGCTAGAAGTCCTTTCTCCTCTTGAATATTTTGGAATAGTCTGAGAAGAATAGGTGTTAGTTCTTCTTTGAATGTTTGGTAAAATTCACCTGTAAAGCCATCTGCTCCAAGACTTTTGTTTGTTGGAAGTGTTTTAATTACTGCTTCAATTTCACTAGTTGTAATCTGTCTATTCACATTCTCTGATTCTTCCTGATTCAGTTTTGGGAGATTGCATGTTTCTAAGAATTTATTCATTTCTTCCAGATTGTCCAATTTCTTGGTATATAATTATTTGTAATATTTTCTAACAATCTTTTATATTTCTTTGGTGTTACTTCTCTTTCATTTCTGATTTTACTTATTTGGGTACTCTTTCTTTTTTTCTTGATGAGTCTGGTTAAAGGTTTGTTAATCTTCTTTATCTTTTCAAAGAACCAGCTCTTGGTCTCACTAATCTTTTGTACTGTTATTTATTTATTTATTTCCTTTATTCTACTCACTTTGGGCTTTGTTTGCTCTTTTTCTAGTTCCTTCGATTATAAAGTTAAATTGTTTATTTGAGATTTTTCTTGTTTCTTAGGTAAGCCTATAATACATTAAATCTCTCGCTTAGGTTTACTTTCACTGTGTACCCTAGAGTTTGGGTTGTAGTGTTCTCATTTTCATTTGTTTCAAGGTATCTTTTTATTTCTTCTTAGATCTCCTTGTTAACCGCTATTCATTGTTGAGTAACATGTTCTTTAGCCTCCCTATGTTTGTGTTTTTTTCTTGTGTTTGATTTCTAGTTTCATACCATTATGGTCTGAGAACATGCTTGATATAATTTCAGTCTTTTTAACTTGTTTTGTGTCCTAACATGTGGTCTATCCTAGAAAAGGTTTTATATGCACTTGAAAAGAATGTATATTCTGCTGCTTGGGGTAAAATGCTCTGAAGATACCAATTAAATCCATCTGATCTAGTGTGTCATTTAAGTTAGCTGATTCCTTCTTGATTTTCTGTCTGGAAGGTCTATCCATAGATATCAATGCCATGTTATAATCCTCTACTAAGACTGTACTACTATTGATCTCTCCCTTATGTCCATCATGATTTGCTTTATTATTTAGGTGCCCCTATGTTGGAAGCATAAATATTTACAAGGGTTATATCCGCTTATTAGATTGCTCCCTTTTTCATTATGTAGTGTCCTTCTTTGTCTCTTACTATAGCCCTTTCTAAAGTCTATTTTGTCAGATATAAGTATTGCTATGTCATTTTTTTTTCTATTTCCATAAAATAGCTTTTCCCATCCCCTTACCTTTAGTCTGTGTATCTTTCAATGTGAGGTGGGTCTCTTGTAGACAGCCAACAGGTCTTGTTTTCTTATCCATTCAGCTACCCTATAATTTTTTTTAGTGGAGTATTTAAGCCATTTACATGTAAGGTGATTATTGATAGGTACATACTTACTGGCATTTTATTCTTTTAAAACTATGTTCCTCTGTTTCTCTTGTTTTGTTTCTCCTCTTCTTTTTCTTCTTAAAGAAGAGGAATTACTGGTTTAACATTTCCTGAACTACTGGCTTAGTGACAACGAACTCCTTTTGCTTTTTGTAGTCTGGGAAGCTCTTTATTTCTTCTTCAATTTTAAATGCTAGCCTTGCTGGGTAGAGTAATCTTGATTGTAGGCCCTTATTTTTCATTACTTTAAATATTTTATGCCAATCCTGTTTGGGTGTTTTCTGCTACCTTCTTTTCCAAATCGTTGATTCAAACCTCTACTTCATCCAACCTACTGTTTATTTCTCTTAAGAGTATCCTTCATTCCTGAGTGGTCGTTTTTTTATGTTTTCTATTTTTTTTTTCATGCTGTTTTAGTTTTCACTAAGTTCCTTGAGCATCCTTTTAACCAGTACATTGAACTCTATATCTGATAAAATGCTTGCTTGCATTAATTTAGTTCCTTTTTCTGGAGAGTTCTTTCATTTGGGGCCTGTTTCTTTGTCATCCCATTTGGAAGCCTCTTTTGAATATTTCATGCCAATCTCTAATGGCTTGATGTTTTTGTTGAGAAATGAACTGACAGTCTTCTAGGAGCTCCTTTGTACATAACTGTATTTCTCTTGTTTCTGTGTATTAAATAGACCTGCTATGACTCCCAGTCTTTGTGGGGTGACCTTATTAAGTAGGTGTCCTGTGGAACTCAATGGCGCAGTCTCCTTCATCACCTGAGCTGGGTGCTCAAGGAATGTCCTCGTGTGTTATATGAGCCCTCCTGTTGTAATCCAGTTTTGTTTACTATTAGCCTGTTCATGCATGGATGGGATCAACCCTCAGGCTGGCTGTGAAACTCAACCCCAACCATAGTGTGCAAGCTCCTGTGCAGGTACTGACTATACAAAGAGATATTTGCCCCAGCAGAATTTGGTTCCTGCTGAGATCTGCCTTTGGATGTGCCGACTGTGAAGTTATTGGATTCTGCTCTGGCATTATTTGAGCCTGGCTACTGGGTGTGTTGGTTCTGGGACTGTTGGCAGGGATTCTGGTGCAGGCTTATCTCAGACACTGTCTGTGCCTTGCCCTTGGCAACCTGTTTGGAGCTACAAGTGATCCACAGTTTGTTGCTCTCTCTGCTGGGCTTGAGTGCACGTTGAAAGGGCCAAGAGGCACACCAAGACTGGCTTTGACCAGAATCAGACCCAGAGGCAAGTCAGCAAATTCCCAAGGCACCCCCATTTCCACCTCTAGCTACCTCCGCCTACAGACTGCTTGTTAGGCTCAGTCACTGAAAGAGCTTCTGTCAGAGTTGGGAGAATGGGGCTAGTGCATCTCCCACAAGGGGGAGGTGCTGGTTAGGCTTCAGGGAAGGTAGTGGGTGTGGCCCCTGCCTAAGAGCCACATGACTCAGTCTGTCTTAGATTTTGCCCAGAGCTCAGCAGGGCAGAACCACTAGGAGTCAAGTGGGTGGGGCCTTCAAAGACCAGAGAGTGGGTCTATGGGAAGCCAAGAGGGTGGTTCTGTCAGATACCTTGTGAGGAGGAAGTGCCAATCAGATTCACAGAAAATTGTTTGGATTGGCTCCCACCCCAAAGCCCCACACTCAGCCACTGACACCCCTTGAGTGTGTCCAGACCTCTACACCCTGGCCAAGGCAGCTGACTCCTCAGTTTGGGGCAAGAAGTTTAGAGGGTGGGGCAACTGATTTCTCCCAGGCTGATGCCACACAGAGGGGAGGGCTCCACCCAAGAAAGATGATGTCTGCAGTGTGGTAGAGTAACTTAGCACAGAGATCCTGGTGGCTTGACCCCTACTCTCCTCACAGGATTTTAGTCCACCCCATCCTCCCTCCGCCAGAGGCTAGGGTGAGTGGCTGCAAATGAAGTTCTGTGCAGAGAGTGCCTGTTTCTCAAGCAGATTCCCATGTTTTCCTGGCAGACAGAAACTATGCTGCTTTCACAGTCAGATGTTATGTGGGCTCCTCTTCCTGGTTCTGGTGCTCAGGGCTGGGGAGCCCAGCTTGGGATTTAGGCCCCGCACATCTCAGAGGAAACCCCTGCAGCTGAGATACCCCTCTGGAACCTCAGCCGTAGCCTGTGCGAACAAAGTTAGCCCTTATTGTGTCCACCCATCCTACCAGGCTCAATTGGCTTCTTCTGTAAATCATCTATCTATACTAATAAAAGGGTAATATGCAAATTGGTCACAAAGCCCTCACAGTAACAACCAAACAGCAGGCTACATGGGGCAACCAGTCCGGCAGGGGGGTTAGTGAGGGACGACCAAACAGCTGAACAAGCAGGCTGCGTGGGGTGACCAGGCCAGCAGGGGGGTTAGTGAGGGACGACCAAACGACTGAACAGCAGGCTGCGTGGGACCACGGGGGGGGGGGGGGCAGTGAGGGGAAACCAAGCAACTGAACAGCAGGCTCTGTGGGGCAACCAGGCCGGCAGGGGGGGCAGTGAGGGGCAATCAGGCCGGCAGGCAGAGGCAGTTAGAGGTAATCAGGCCGGCAGGGGGGCCAGTTAGGGGCGATCAGGCAGGCAGGCAGGTGAGCAGTTAGGAGCCAGTGGTCTCAGATTGTGAGAGGGATGTCCAGCAGTCGGACATCCCCCAAGGGGTCACGGATTGGAGAGGGTGGAGGCTGGGCTGAGGGGACCCCGCCCCCTGTGCACGAATATTATGCACCGGGCCTCTAGTATATATATAAAAAGCCAGCGAAAGCCAGCAACCAAAATGCCGTAACGACCAGTCACTATGACGCCCAGTGTGGCCAGCGAATCGGCCCGATTGGGAGCAGGGTCAGCGTCCAACCTCCCGCCTGTGGCCCCTCCCCCTGCTGGCCAACCTCCTACGGCCCCTCCCCCTGGCCAACCTCCCGCAGCCCCAATTGGCCTCTATCACTAGCCAGGCAGGGGGACCCTCGTTCACTGGGCCTCTAGTTTCTTTATAAAATAACTCAAATGCATTATTTCCTATTCATGATATGGAGTGTTTCATGACAGGACTTTGATTTCACAATTTTTGGTTTAGAATAAACTCATATAAATAGAAAATATATAAAAGTATTATTAACACTGAAAAAGTCTTATATTTATAAATGTCCAACTTGTTTAAACCTAAAACATAAAATTGATTAAAAGTTTATAATCCTATCTAATAAAGAGGGAATATGCTAATTGGCCCTCATGCCATCGAAAAGATGGTGGCGCCCACAGCCAATAAGGAGGGAATATGCTAACTGACTGCCCTGCCCTCAAAGATGGTGGCGCCCACAGCCACAAGATGTGGTGCCCAGTCCCCTCAGCCCCGCCGGGGCGGCCGGCCTTGCCGCGCACCTGCCTCCTGAGTTCCCCAGTCCCCTCAGCCCCCAGCTGCCCAGGGCTGGCCCGAGGCGCAGGCAAGGCTCAGATGGTGGCTGCCCAGCCGCCCAGGGTCGCCTGAGTCTCAGGTAACCAGGACCGGCCGAGGCTTGCGCTGCCGGCAGTGGCAGCAGCAGAGGTGTGATGGGGTATCACCTTCCCCTGATGGCCGGGTTGCCTCCCGCCCTTGAGGGCTCCTAGATTGTGAGAAGGGGCAGGCCGGGCTGAGCGACCACCCCCCACTCCAGTGCATGAATTTCCATGCACTGGGCCTCTAGTAAAGAACTAAATGCCAAAAATTTTCCAAATAGATATCACACTTTTTGCATGGAAACTTCCTAAAAGAATATTTATTTTTAAAGAAATTACCCTTTTCTATATATCCCCCTCTAAAATATCATTTTCTTAAGAGCACCACACCCTCCTCCTCAATGCAGTTCTAGGATAGCCCTCAGAGGATACTGCACAATCTTAGCAGTAAAGCAGATAGACTTGAGGGCAAATTAGCAATTAGGTCATGAAAAACAGGCAGCATAAAATAGCTATTCCTAATCTGCATGAGATGCATTTACTCAATTAAGCAGATAGAAATGTTGTTATGAACTCTGTATTCCAATGATGCTCTTTAAAATGAAGAAGGATAGGGGCAAATGAAATGCACATTGGGGGACTTGGGGCCTTTATGTAATAATTCTAAAGGATACAATGCAGAACACTGTAATGAAGTTAACAAAATTAATTAAAAGATCCTTTGCATGTAACCATTAGAGACTATATTAAAAATGCATGACAGTTTCTGACATTAATAATGTGACTGTACTTTAACATTCTTAATGTTGATACCATCACCTTTTCTAAATATACTGATATCAAAACATGTGTGTGACAGAAGTCTTATTACTCAGGGCCTAGCATGAGTTTTGTCTTCAAAATGCTTTTTAGTATTTAGTTTTTCCATTTTTAGTTTCAAGAAATAAGCTAGTGAATTTTCAAACTTTTTAGTAAACTATTACACATTTTTACTGGTACACAGTGTATATTCAGATTTTAAAATTTGTGTTTCTGTACATAATCTTTTTTATTAAATAATAAAAAAATAAGAGATAATTATTAAATCTGAGAATTGCTACCAAATAGAACAAAAATATTTGAATAAATTTGGAAAAATGGTCATAAACTTCAAAAGGAAGTTTCTGTATTATGATAAATACTTTATGTTTAAACCCTATTTTCAAAGAATTTTAGTGTACATATTTAATCCATTATTATGAGAGAATTCATATACAGCCAAAACATGTGGCTTGTTACAAAAACTACATAAAAATAATCTGTGTTATAAAATAAATAAGTTCTGGGGATAGAATGGACAGCATGATGACTATCGTTAATAATACTGTATTATATACTTAAAAGTTGCTAAGAGAATAAATCTTAAAAGTTCTCATCACAACAAAAAACATTTGTAATTACAAATTACAATATGATGGTTATTAATTAGACTTACTGTTGTGATCACTTTGCAATATATACATACAGTATATTGAATCATTATATGGTACACAGAAAACTAATGTTATATGCCATTTACATATCAAAGAGTTAGTTTAATATTTTTCTCTTTTCTTATAGAAAATGTGATTTCCCCCCTCCTTTTGACTAGTTTTAAAAGGCTTAGAAAATTTTATGTAACAATCTTACATAATAAAAAGGTAATATTTAAATTACCATCACTCCGCTACACCCATGATTGGGCCAGCGGGTGACACAGGGGGCGGGACTCGGGGTGGCTGGGGTGGTGATTGGGCCGGCAGGACGCTGAGCTCGCGTTGCCAGCGGTGACGCGAGCTCAGCGTCTGCGCCATGGCTGTGCTGCGGCACAGACGGGCCTCTGGGGCAGCGAGCCGAGCCGGCGTTTTGGAGATTTGGAGGCGGCGGGCGGTGGGCGGGTGGAGCGGCTCCCCAGGGAGGAGTCTGGCGGCAGTTGGGCCGCAGGAGCACGTGGCTGCGGCCCCAGCCTTCCTGGGTGGGAGGCAAAGGCAAGACCCTGGCCTGGGCTCCGGCCGCAGGAGGACCACGCCCCCGCCCCGCCTCGCCCTAGGGGCCCAGGGACTTCGGAGCTGCCGACCAGCGGACAGACAGCTTACACGTGCATGATTAAATCATGCACTGGGCTTCTAGTTTTATTTAATAACAATTATTTAAAAATTACATTTGGTTTCATTTATTCATTGATTTATTCAATTTAACTGAAACTATTTCAACAACTGCTATAACATCAGCTTCTATTCCAATCTTAGGTTTAATATGGCACTAATAATCATTTGTCCACCCTTACTCCCCCAACACACACATCAGTCAATCTTAATATGTAATCCTCTCTCATCCTGAAAATTTTCCTCTTAATGGAAATCTGACTTATATACTTATATAGTTGATTTGAATATTAGTTTGTACTTGTTGAAACTTTTGAATTAAATTACATGCTCCTGAATCTGAGTTCTGTATAGAATAGGGGCTCACATGACACTCATTGATATTCATGGCATTACATTAATTCATATATTCATTTACTCATCCATTTGCTAAACATTCACTATGTGCCAGGACACTGTACTCAATTCTGCAGACAAAAAAACCCCCAAAGCAAAAAACTAGCCCCTGTGCTAAAGCTTCCCAGACATTTGAAGAATTCTGATAGGCAAAAAATAAATAAATAAATAAATAGTCCCCTAAATATGACCATATTCTAATCCCCGGAAGCTGGGAATATTTTACTTCACAAGGGAAACGGGACTTTGCGGATGTGATTATGACTGAACACCTTGAGAAGGGAGATTATCCTGAATTCTCCAAAGTGACCTAATCTAATCACCTGGGTCCTTAAAAGCAGAGAACATTTCCCAGTTATATTCAGACAGAGATGTGACACTAGAAGAACAGTAAGAGATGAACCATTGCTGCCTTTGAAGATGGAGGAAGGGGGCCAGGATCCAAGGAATGTGGGAGGTCTCTAGAAGCTGGAAAAGGAATGCACCGCTGCTTGATAAACCTTGATTTTAGGCAAGTGAGATCCATGTCAGACTTCTGACCCACACAACTCTAAGATAATAAATTTGTGTTTAAGCCATTTAATTTGTGGACATTTGTTAGAGTAGCAATAGAAAACTAACACTGGGGTAATCTAGTCCAACATGTTTTTTGTTTTGTTTTTTGACAGATCAGAAAACTAAAATCCTCAAAGGCACACATTTAGGTAGTGGCAAGGCACTTCTGGGTGTGAAGAGAACATAATTCTTATCTGTTCTTAAACCATGGTTTGATGTCGGGGTGAAGGCAGAAAGCTAGGACCTTCAGTATATGAAGGGAAATAGGTAACACCACTTTTCTGTATATTAAATGTGTGATATTACGTACTAATACCACAGTTGCTCATCTCTAGGTTGATTTGGCTAAATTACTACTATATGCTGCAGAAAAACTTTTACTGCATATCCTCAAAAGTACACAAATTATTTTACAAAACTATGCATGCTATCATATACATTCATTTATAGGTGCAAAGTGATCTTTGCATTGTCTTCTGTGCCCAGATTGGTACTGGGTACACCATGCACTTTTCTAGGAATCCAGATCCATGAAGGAAATGAAGTCTGAATCAAAAATACATTGGAATTTTTAAAATAAGAAATTTCACCTCCATGAATTCAGTCAAGTACTTATCGAGCACCTACTGTGTCCCAGGGACTCTTTAAGGTACTTTGATAGAAACAATAGACCTGAAACTTATATTTTATTGGGGGAATCAGATGATAAACAACAGTAATAAATAAAGTAATGCTAAATATTGTTAAATGCTCTTAACAAAAATAAAGAAATGTAAAGGCACATTTTGACTAGTCTTAAAAGATTTAGAAAACTTTTATGTAAACACTAGAGGCCCGGTGCATGAAATTCGTGCATTGGGGGGCGGGGGGAGGAGGGGTCCCTCAGCCTGGCCTGCACCCTCTCCAATCTGGGACCCCTCAGGGGATGTCCAACTGCCGGTTTAGGCCCGATCCCTAAACTGGCAGTCAGACATCCCTCTCACAATCCGGGACTGCTGGCTCTTAACCGCTTGCCTGCCTGCCTGCCTGATCGCCCCTAACCACTTCTGCCTGCCTGCCTGATCACCCCTAACCGCCTCTGCCTGCTGGCCTGATTGCCCCTAACTGCCTCTGCCTGGCTGCCTGATCGCCCCTAACCGCCTCTGCCTGCCAGCCTGATCACCCCCAAGTGCCCTCCCCTGTTGGCCTGATTGCCTCCAACTGCCCTCCCCTGCCAGCCTGGTCGCCCCCAACTGCCCTCTCCTGCCAGCCTGGTTGCCCCCAACTGCCCTCTCCTGCAGGCCTGATCACCCCCTAACTGCCCTTCCCTGCCGGCCTGATCTCACCCCTAACTGCTTGCTCCCCTGCGCCGGCCTGATCTCGCCCCTAATTGCTTGCTCCCCCACAGGCCTGATTGCTGCTAACTGCTTGCTTTCCTGCTGGCCCGATCGCCCCTAACCCGGTCTAATTAGCATATTACCCTTTTATTAGTACACTTTACTTAATAAAAATTACATTTAGTTTTATTCAATTTAATTGAAACTATTTCAACAATCAGACAAAAAAGAAAATGGGGAAAATGCCTTTTATGTTCCACTTCTCCTAAAATCAGCAATAACTGTCTTTAGTGTTCAATAAAAGACTTCAACATACTGATAATGTAGTCAAGGTTTTTCATATTATATAACACTAATACAAATGAAGCAAAACTTTCAAAACAAAAGCCATTGATTTTCCAGGTTTCCCACTTACTACTATAATACAGCAAGTTAGGTGATAACTGGATAGACTTGACACATAATATTATATCAATGATAATTACAGCACTGGAGTATTTTAGGATTTCCAGATTCTGGATGCCTCCTAGACTTGAGGAACTATATGATCCATGTTAATTTTCTCTCTCTTTCTGATATTAAACTGTGGATGCCTCAGTAATTTCTAATACAGTATTTTCCACATATGATAGATTAAGAACAACTAACTTTATATATAGGGTGGCACAGAAGACATAGAAAATTTAATTACTACTGAATTTAAGGGAAAATTCAAACTTAAATAATCAGTTTTATATGATTTTGTTAACACAGTAAGACAATGTTTAAAACTCACTTTGAAGTGTTTCAAGTTCAGCTCTAGTCAATGCATCTTCCTTTTCCTTCAATCTTGTTTCTTTATATTTAGCATAAAACTGTCCAGCATCCTTAAAAAAGTTACAAATTAACATAAGAATCAGTTTGCTTTGATATTATTTTCCACATAACTTTATTTTAAAGCAGTATATTCTTTTTTGTTTTGTTAGTTCTCACCAAAGGATATTTTTTCCATTGATTTTTTTTTTTTTGAGAGAGTGGAAGAGAGAGAAAAAGAGAGAGATATCGACGTGAGAGAGACATATCAATTGATTGCCTCCACAAGCCCCAAGTGGGGCCTGGGATCGAACCTGCAACCCAGGTACATGCCCTTGACTGGGAATCAAACCCATGGCCCTTCAGTGTGCAGGCCGATGTTTTAACCACTGAGTCATACTGGCTGGGGCTAAAACAGTATATTCTTTAACAACTAGTCTTCCTTTGTGTTTATGCTTTCAAATTTTATGGTGAACAGAAGAAACGAAATGAACACTTTTCTATAATTTTACTGTCTTAGAGAGGTGATTAAAGCCAGACATTGCATGAGTATACATTTAAGTATTTTCTCTCAGATATGGAAGGGAAGTATCCTCTTCCTGTTTTCTTCCATTGTGCATTTTTTTCAATATAGTGCTATCACATGACTAGAGAGCAGAAAAAAGACACTTGTTTAATGGAATTAAATTATTTTGTATAGTAAATTGTATTATTTTTTAAAATATATTTTTTATTGATTTTTTACAGAGAGGAAGGGAGAGGGAGAGAGAGTCAGAAACATCGATGAGAGAGAAACATCAATCAGCTGCCTCTTGCACATCCCCTACTGGGTATGTGCCCGCAACCAAGGTACATGCCCTTGACCGGAATCGAACCTGGGACCCTTAAGTCCGCAGGCTGACGCTCTATCCACTGAGCCAAACCGGTGAGGGCTAAATTGTATTATTGTACTAACATTATTTTCATATTAGTCCTTTAACTCTAAAATTTTTTCCAAGTTATTATATGCAAATCTGATTATGAAACTTATATGACCATGTAGATACAAGTGAAAGTTGTCATTACTCCTTCTACTATACTAAGATATCAGTTCCTATTGTGGAGGGTTGAAGATTGAGAACACATGCTGTAGACCAGGCGTCCTCAAACTACAGCCCGCGGGCCACATGCAGGTGTTTTTGCCGTTTTGTTTTTTTACTTCAAAATAAGATATGTGCAGTGTGCATAGGAATTTGTTCATAGTTTTTTTAAACTATAGTCCGGCCCTCCAACGGTCTGAGGGACAGTGAACTAGCCCCTGTTTAAAAAGTTTGAGGACCCCTGCCAAATGCTTAGGTGTCAAGATAACAGTGGCTAAAGTGTAAAGGACCGGTACATATGCATGACTTAGCAGAGTACTGAAAAAAGACTAAGCCTTCAATAATCACAGACATGGAGAAAAACAAGTTGATACTAGAGGCATATAAAGCTCTTGACAATAAAAAAAACCAAAATCATTATTTTCACCACCCTTTGACTCAAACTTCATCTATTCTATAGTGCTGTTACCTGCAGCTGCCAGGTCACACTGTGCTATGCTTCCATGTCTTTGTGTATGCTTTGCCCTCTAACTAGAATGTGTTGCTACTCTACCATTATTCTGAAGAACTCCTATCTATTCTTAAAAACCCTATTCAAGCATCATATCCTTTGCAAGTCTTTCAAGGTGCCTTCCCTAACAAAGTAATTCCTCTTGTATACTGCTACTGTATTGAAACACACTTCTATGATTGCTTGAATCATGCTATAGTCTCTCCTAGAAAATTAGAAATTTAAGATAGGAGTACTTACATGCCCAGAGCACAGTGTCTGGCATAAAGCAGGCATTCAATAGTGTTCACTGAACTAAACTAGATAGAAATACATGAGAAACTAGATAGTAAGAAATGATGACTGACTGATGTGGAATAATAAGGAGAGGTATAAAAAATAACTCTAGCGCAGTGATTCTTCCAACTGGTGTGCCACAAGAATTTTTCAAAACATGCAATATCTGACTATTTAGTCAGGGGCATTGACCTCTTTTCCCTTAGATCAGTGGTTCTCAACCTTTTTAATGCCGCGACCCTTTAATACAGTTCCTCATGTTGTGGTGACCCCCAACCATAAAATTATTTTTGTTGCTACTTCATAACTGTAATTTTGCTACTGTTAATGAATCGTAATGTAAATATCTGTGTTTTCCGATGGTCTTAGGCTCTACAGCAGCGGTTCTCAACCTGTGGGTCGCGACCCAGAGGTTGAGAACCACTAGCAGGGTCGAACCACTGCCTTAGATTGTCAAATAAAAAAATGACAACAGCCACCACCACAATAGCTGTCTGGTGTGAATGAATAAAAATCACATTTTTTTGGTCAGATAGGCAAAAAATGTATTTTTTGATGTGCTGCAGATGTTTAGTAGTTTGTGGCCATGAGATGAAAAGGTTGAAAATCACTGCACTAGGGTAACAGTCCTAGGTTTAAGATGCCTAGAGCAAATAATCATACACCCACATGAGAGGGTTTTATTTCTTAGGAACAAAGATCAATCCTTGGCTCTACCTTGATTCATGTGTAAATGCATAAACACTTAGACCCTAGGATGGGATTATCTCTCTTTATCTGTGACTGTCCAAGTTAAAGCTTTCCCCTGGGGTCTATGTCTCTTGGGGTTATATCAGAACTCTCTACTTGATATTGAATTAGGGGAATAATAGGATATTTCTAAAATAATTTAATCAATATAATAAAGATGTATCTCTTATTCTTTCCATTCCACATTTATGTTCCTCATTTCTACTAGGAGAATTCCCACAAGGCTTGGGCCAACTAAATAATGGTATAATTTGAGGGCACAGAATGCCATGCATCCAATTAACTTGTTCTCCCGTGTCCATATATACTTTAAATTTCAACAAGGTTTTTGGTTAGGTTTTATGGCCCCTTAACATTCCCCGTGTCCCTAAGAAAACTCAACCCTGAAGTAGAATTATTTTATATTAAACCATATCAGTCATTTATTCCATGATGTAAATGAATGAATGAGCATATGTATATGTATTTCCTGAGAGTAGGTTTTGTTTTTAAATATATTTTTATTGATTTCAGAGAGGAAGGGAGAGGGAGAGAGAGATATAGAAACATCAATGATAAGAGAGAATCATTGATCGGCTACCTCCTGCATGCCTCCTGGCAATCGAGCCTACAATCTGGGCATGTGCCCTTGGCCAAAATCGAACCCTGGACCCTTCAGTCCACAGGCCGATGCTCTATCCACTGAGCAAAACTGGCTAGGGCTGAGAGTAGGTTTAATAGTAAGGAAAGAAAAGGTCAGGAAGATATTGGCTCCTTTAGGGTAAGAGAAAATGTAACACCACACAAGAAAAGAAGGCACAGATAAGTTATTTATGAAATGTGAAAGACACTATAGTGATTAAGAGGACAGATTTTGAAGCCAGATTATTAGGATTAAGATCTGTTTTAGATGATCCCAAACGGCAGTGGAGTAGGTGGAAGCTACACTTATCTCCTTCTGGAACCAAACTGGAATTACAACTAACTTATAGATCAATCATCCTAAATAACCAACCGAAGACTAGCTGAACAGGAGTTTTATAACCAAGGATTTACAGAAGAAGCCACATCGAGACTGGCAGAAGGGCAGAGATGTGAAAAGGGCTGGCCTGGTCCAAGGGGTGGTGGCTGAGATTCCAGAAGGATGTATCTGCAGCAAAGGTTCCCACTGAGAAGTATAGGGTCTCAGCCCAAGCAGTGTCCCCCGCCCAGAGCACCAGAGCCAGGAAGAGGTGTCCATATAGCACCTGGCTGTGAAAATCTGAGGAGATTCTTTTCCCCAGGGAGAGATAGGAATCCACTAGAGACACAAACACTCTCTTAAAGGGCCAAACACAAAATCTCGTTTGTAGCCACTCATCCTTGGCTCCCATGGAGGGAGGGAGGCGGATTAGAGTTATGTGAGGAGAGACTTGGGTTTGTAGCTCTAGGCAGAGCTGAAGGGAGGGCCATGAAGATCACTGTGCTGAGTTAATTTCCCACATCTGAAACACAATCAGTCTTGAGTGGAGCATTCCTCTCCATACTGCATCAGCCTGGGGATATGGAATAGTCCCACCCTCTGGACTACCTCTGGCACCACCTGGTGGAACTTGCACACACTGGAGGAATCAGCTGCCTGGGCCACGGTGTAGTGGTATGGGCAGACTCAGGAAATGTCAGTGATCAAGTTGTGGGGCATTGGGCTGGGAGTCATTTGTCCCATTTTCTTGTAAACATGACTGGTGCCTCATTCTCACAAAAGATCCCTAATAAACAAAATGAAAAATTAAAGAAGAGAAGTAACAACTGACACCAAAGAAATACAAAGGATTGTAAGAAAATATTCCGAACAATTATATGCCAAGAAATTGATCAATCTGGAAGAAATATACAATCTTCCAAAACTGAATCAGGAAGAATCAGAATCTGGACAGATAAACTAAAATTAGTGAAATTGAAGGAGAAAAAAAAAACAAAAACAAAAGAAAACACCTCCCAACAAACAAAAGTCCTAGACTAGATGGCTTCACAGGTGAATTTTACCAAATATGCAAAAAGGAACTAACATCTATCCTTCTCAAACTATTCCAAAAAAAATTCAAGAGAAGAAGGACTCCCAAGCTCATTTTACAAGGCTAGCATTATCCTAATTTCAAACCAGATAAAGACACTACAAAGAAAGAAAAGTATAGGCCAATATCTCTGATGAACATAGATGCTAATATCCTTAACAATATATTAGCAAACCAGATTTAACAATACATTAAAAAGGTCATACACCATGATCAAGTGGGATTTATTATGGGGATATGAAGTTGGTATAATATCTGCAATTTAATCAACATCACATATCACATAAAAATATGAATAGAAACCACATAATCATATCATTAGATGTAGAAAAAATATCGGATAAAATCTGGTACCCGTTTATGATAAAAACTCTCAGCAAAGTGGGAATAGAGGGAACATACTTCAATGTAATAAGAGCCATATATCACAAACCCACAGCCAACATCATACTCAATGGGCAAAAATTACAAGTATTTCCTTTAAGATGGAGAACAAGATAGGGATGTCTGTTTTCACCACTCTTATTCAACATAGTACTTACTGAAAGTCCTAGCCACAGCAACCAGACAAGAAGAAATAAAAGGCATCCACATTAGAATAGAGGAAGTACTAGTAAAATTTCCATTATTTGCAGATGACATGGTACTGTATATAGAGAACCCTAAAAATTCCACCAAAAAACTACTAGAACTGATAAATGAATTCAGTAAAGTAGCAGGATACAAAATAAATATTCAGAAATCAGTAGCATTTTTATACACCAATAATTAACTATGAGAAAGAGAAGCTAAGAAAAGAATCCCATTTACAATTGCATAAAAATATATATAGGTACACTCCCCCTTCCAGGAGCATGCCTATGCCCTGCCTTTCCTCCTCTTCTTCCCCCACAGGCGTGCAGCTCCTAAAATCTAAGAGACCCCACAAGACTTGCAAACGGGGGAGCAATGGGCAGCAACAGTTCATGTCTAACACCTTGAACCTGTCCTCTAGGCCTCCTTCTCTCTGACTCTCCAGTGGGCTGACAGCAGCCCGCCTAGGCTCATTTCTTTTCCATAAAGTTTCTACAGAGCCAAAGCAGCACCACTCTCCTGCTGCTTCTTCTATCCTAAGCCCTTCCTTGTTTCCCTCTGCCCAGCTTTAATAGACACACTCTCAAAATAAAATTTAAAAACTTACTAGGAATAAATTTAACCAAATAGGTAAAAGACCTGTACTCAGATATTTATGAGGTGCTGAAGAAAGAAATTAAAGAGAATATACAAATAAGTGGAACCATATTCTGTGTTCATGGATAGGAAAAATTAACATAATTAAAATGTCCATACTAGCCTGGCCAGTGTGGCTTAGTGGTTGAGCATCGACACAGGAATGATGAAGTCACAGTTCAATTCCCAGTCAGGGATAGGGAACATGCCTGGGTTGCAGGCTCGATACTCTCTCATCATTGATGATTATATATCTCTCTCCCTCTCCTTTCCTCTCTGAAATCAATAAAAACACATTATAAAAAGAAAAAAAAATCCATACTACCCAAAGCAATCAATAGATTTAGCAAATCCTATTAAGAAAGCAATGGCGTATTACAAAGAACTAACACAAATATTCCAAAATTTTGTATGGTACCACAGAACACCCCAAATAGCCACAGCAATCTTGAGAACAAAGAACAAAGTTGGAGGAATCATACAACTTGATATCAAACTATACTACAAGGCTATAGTAATTAAAACAGCATGGTACTGGGATAAAAACAGATGTAGATCAAGGAACAGAATAGAGAGCCCCAAAATAAGCCCACAACGTTGTGGGCAATTCATATTCTACAGAGGAGGCAAAAACATACAATCAGGTAAAGATAGTCTATCCCAGCAGTCACCAACTGGTGGTCTGCAGACCACAGGTGGTTGTGAGGTCTGAAAGGTTGGCAACCGCTGGTTTAAGGAAACCTTTGGAGCAGCAGTCGCCAATTGGTGGTCCGCGGACCACTGGTGTTCCATGAGGTTTGAAAGATTGGAATCGCTGGCCTATTCAACAAATGGTGTTGAGAAAATTGGACAGATACATGCAAAAGAAAAATGAAACTAGACCCTTTCTTACACCACACACAAGAATAAAATAAAAATGGATTAAAGAAAAATGTGCCATAATAAATGTGTGTTTTATTAAGATGCAAAAAATGGATTAAAGACTTAAATGTCAGACTCGAAAGCATAAAAATCATAGAGGAAAACATAGACAGTAAAATCTCATACATTTCTCATAGCAGTATTTTTTCTGATATATCAACCTGTACAAGAGAAACAAAAGAAAAACAAGTGGGAATATATCAAACTAAAGTTTTTGCACAGCAAAAGAAAACATCAACAAAATGAAAAGACAGCCCACTCAATAGAAGAATATATTTGCCAATGATATATCTGATAAGGGGTTAATATCCAAAATTTGCAAAGAACTTATACAACTCATTAGGGGAAGCTGAGGATTGGATCAGTGAATTCGAAGACAGTGCAGGGGAAAAAAACATACTCAATCAGATAAGCCAAAAGAAAAAAACCAATTAAAACAAGAGGACAGCTTATGGGAGCTATGGGACACCATGAAACATAACAATCCTACCTAATAAAATGGTAATATGTAAATTACCATCACTCTGCTACGCCCACGATTGGGCCAGAGGGAGGCGCAGGGGGCGGGACTCGGGGTGGCCGGGTAGCCGATTGGGCCAGTGGCGGCGCAAGCTCAGCGTCTGCACCATGGCTGTGCTGCGGAACAGAAGGGGCCTCTGGGGCAGTGAGCTCACGTCCCGCCGCGGACCATCAAAAGCGTGGGAGCTGGGTGCCTGTCTGCTCCCGCACCAGCGGACAGGCACCCAGCTCCCCTGCGATTGAAAGCGAAAGCGTGGGAGCTGGGTGCCTGTCCCCTCCGGCACCAGGCCTTTCAGAAGCCTCCGCCGCGCCTGAGGCTTCCGAAAGGCCTGGTGCACCAGCAGACAGGCACCCAGCTCCCCCGTGATCGAAAGCGAAAGCGTGTAGGGGACCCTACACGTGCATGATTCAATCATGCACTGGGCCTCTAGTATACACATAATAGGAGTACCAGAAGGGGAAGAAAATGAGCAAGGGCTAGAGAACGTGTTTGAATAACGATAGAACATTTCCCTAACCAAAGTCGCACAAGTTCAGGAGGCACAGACAGTCCCAAATAAGAAGACCACAAACAGGCCCATGCCCAGACACATCATAATCAAAATGCCAAAAATTAAACACAAAGAGAGAATCTTAAAGACAGCAAAAGAAAAGCAACTTATTACCTACAAAGGAGCTCTCATAATGCTGTCAGCTGATTTCTCATCAGAAACTCGACAAGCCAGAAGGGACTAGCATGACGTATTCAAAAGGGACAAGCCAGAAGGGACTAGCATGACATATTGAAAAGCTAGGATCTGAACCAAGATTACTATATCCAGGAAGGATATCATTCAAAATAGATGGTGAAATAAAGAGCTTCCCAGACAAAAGGAGGCCTAAGGAGTTTATCACCACCAAACCAGCACTACAAGAAATGCTAAAGGGACTGCTGTAATGAGAAGAAGAAATCTATATATAGAAAAGCCTAAGAAACTGTTACAATGAAACGACTGGTTGTTATGATGCACACTGACCACCAGGGGGCAAATGCTCAATGCAGGAGCTGCTCCCAGCCTGCAGGCCCCAATCACTGAAGGGGCCTGCTGGCCAACCTCCCTGTCCCTCCCCCCATCAGGTAGGTCCCCGGGCTGAAATAGGGAACCGGGGTTGGGTGGTGGCAGATGTGGCCCCTTTTCCAGGGGCGCCGAGGGTCGGCTCCCTCCTTGGAGCCGGTGGCCAACCTCCCGGGTCCCTCCCTCCATCCCTCCCCCTGTCAGGTAGGCCTCGATTGGCCCGCTTCCCACCCACCGCGGTGGCAGTTGTCCCCTCCCCCCTGCCAGCCAACCTCCCGGTACCTCCCACTGGCCGGCAGGTCCCAATTGCCCGATTGGGAGCCGGGCCCCGAGCTGGGATGGGGAACTGGGGGTGGGTGGTGGCGGATGCGGGCAGTGAGGGAAGGGGGAAGCAGGGAGGCGGGGAACCGTGTGGTGGCGGTGGGCAGGTGGAGAGGGAAGGAGGGGGGAGGTGGGGAGACGGGGAACTGTGCAGTGGCAGTGCGCGGGCAGCGAGGGAAGGAGGAGGCAGGGAACCTGATCGGCCTTGATTGCCAGCCAGGCCTAGGGACCCCACTTGTGCATGAATTTCGTGCACCGTGCCTCCAGTATATATATATATATATATATATATATATATATATATATATATAGAGAGAGAGAGAGAGAGAGAGAGAGAGAGAGAAACATATGCATAAAGAATGAAAATGGCAATAAATAAGTACTTAACAATAATAACTTTAAATGTAAATGGATTAAATGGTCCAGTCAAAAGACATAGGGTAGCTGAACGGATATGAAAACATGACCCAATTATATGCTGTCTACAAGAGACCCACCTTAGAACAAAAGACTCACACAGGATGAGAGTGAAGGGATGGAAAAAAGTTTTCATGCAAATGGAAAAAAAAAAGCTAGAGTAGCAATACTCATCTGACAAAATAGACTTCAAAATGAAGGATATAACAAGAGACAATAAAAGTCACTGTATAATGCCTAAGGGATCGATCCAACAATAGGATATAACCCTGGTAAATATATATGCACCCAATATAGAAACAATTAAATATATAAAAAAAAACTTTTAGAGGTCTTTAAGGGAGACATCATCAGCAATACAGTCATAGTAGGGGACTTTAACATCCCACTGACATCACTGGATACATCTTCTAGACAAAAAATTAATAAGGAAACAGAGACTCTAAATGACACACTGATCAGATGGATTTAATTGACATTTATAGCACATTTCACCCCAAAGCTGCAGAATATACATTCTTCTCAGTGCACATGGACCCGTGGTCGGCAAACTGTGGCTCGCGAGTCACATGCGGCTCTTTGGCCCCTTGAGTGTGGCTCTTCCACAAAATACCACGGCCTGGGCGAGTCTATTTTGAAGAAGTGGCGTTAGAAGAAATTTAAGTTTAAAAAAATTGGCTCTCAAAAGAAATTTCAATCGTTGTACTGTTGATATTTGGCTCTGTTGACTAATGAGTTTGCCAACCACGGACATGGGCCATTCTCAAAGATAGACACATGTAAGAATGAAAAACATGTCTCTACAACTTAAAGAAGACAAATTATATCAAGTATCTTCTCAGGTCACAGTGGAATGAAATCAGAAATCAACTACAGTAAAAACACTTAAAAACATTTAAACTCTGGGAGGCTAAATAGCATGATATTAAACAATTAATGGGTTACCAATGAGATCCAGAAATAAAAAACTTTCTGGAAACAAATGCAATGAACACACAACCCAAAATCTCTGGGACACGGTGAAAGCAGTCCTGAGAGGGAAGTTCATAGCACTACAGGCCTACCTAAAAAACAAACAAACAAGAAAAACTGGTAATAAGTTACCTAACATTACAACTTAAAGAATTAGAAAGAGAACAACAAGTGCCAAGTAAGTAGAAGAAAGCAAGTAGTAAAGATTAGGGCAGAAATAAATTACATAGAAGCCAATATATATATATATATATATATATATATATATATATATATATATACACACACATACACATACACACACACATACATACATACACATACACACACACACATACATACATACATATACATACATATATATATACATACATGTATGTATGTATGTATATAAAACTCAATGAAACCAAGAGCTGGTTCTTTGAAAATAAGTAAGATTGATGAACCGTTAGCCAGACTCATTAAGAAACAAAGAGAGAGATCCCAAATAAAATCATGAATGAAAGTGGTGAAGTAAAAACTGTCACCACAGAAATACAAAGGATTGTAAGAGAATACTATGAACAACTATATGCCAACATACTGTCTGGGTGAATGAAACAGACAAATTCCTAAAAAAATACAATCTTCCAAAACTGATCCAGGATGAATCAGAAAACCTAAAGAGGCCAATAACAAATTATGAAATAGAAGCAGTAATCAATAAACTCCCACCAAACAAAAGCCCTGGTCTGGATGGCATCACAGAGGAGTTTTACCAAACTTTCAAAGAACAACTAACACCTATCTTTCTCAAACTATTCCCAAAAATCTAAGAAGAAGGAACACTTCAAAAGCTCTTTTTATGAGGCCAGCATTATGCTAATTCCAAAACCAGATATACAGACACTGCAAAGAAAATCACAGGCCACCCCTAGCTGGTTTGGCTCAGTGGATAGAGCATTGGCCTGCGGACTGAAGGGTCCCAGGTTCGATTCCGGTCAAGGGCACATGCCTGGGTTGCAGGCTCCATCCCCAGTAGGAGGCCTGCAGGAGGCAGCCGATCAGTGATTCTCTCTCATCATTGATGTTTCTCTCTCTCTCTCTCCTTTCCTCTCTGAAATCAATAAAATATATATATATATATATATATATGAAAATCACAGGCCAATATTCTTGATGAACATAGATGCTAAAATCCTCAACAAAAGATTAGCAAATCAAATCCAGCAACATATTAAAAAAAATATCATACACCATTATCAGTGACATTTATTCCAGGTATACAAGGCTGGTACAATTTTCTCAAATCAATAAACATGATACATCATATAAACGAAAGACAAAAATCATATGATCAAATCGATAGATGCACAAAAAACATCTGACAAAATCCAACACCCATTTTTGATGAAAATTCTCAGCAAAGTGGGAATGGAGGGATCATATCTCAACATAATAAAGGCCATATATGACAAACCTACAGCCAACATCCTACTCAACGGGCAAAAACTAAAACCATTTCCCCTAAGAACAGGAACAAGACAGGGATGTCCACTTTTACCACTCTTATTTAACACTAGAGGCCAGGTGCACGAAATTCATGCACTTGGGGGGGTTCCTCAGCCTGGCCTGAGCCCTCTTGCAGTCCGGGAGCCCTGGGGGGATGTCCGACTGACGGCTTAGTGGGTCTAAGCCGTCAGTCAGACATTCTTAGCATTGCCATGGAAGCGGAAGAGGCTCCCACCACTGCTGCTGTGCTCGCCAGCTGTGAGCCTGGCTTCTGGCTGAGCGACGCTCCTCCTGTGGGAGCACACTGACCACCAGGGGGCAGCTCTTGAGTTGAGTGTCTGCCCCCCTGGTGGTCAGAACGCATCATAGTGACCAGTCATTCCACCATTAGGTCATATGCATATTAGCCTTTATTATGTAGGATACGCTGTAGATGAGGCCCCCTAGAACCATAAGAAATGCAAAATATTCACTGTTCACTCATTCTCGAATTGCCCCCACTTAAAATCAAATTGCCCCCCTCTGGGGCATGTGCTGCACCTTGGGAACCACTGGGCTTCACACTTTTCCTCTCTGAGCTTCATTTCTGAATACATACGCATATACCATGGGAATTGTAATCTCTTCTCTGCCTACCTCACTAGGTTGTCATGAGGAAGTTCTGAGCTAATAAACCTAGAAATGTGTGATTAAGTAAGTGATGTCTAAATGGGAAGGGATTGTTATTTTTAAGTCCACAGGTACCCACCCTCACAGGTAGCAGGTGCTGATTAGGGGAGGAGGGCATGATTGTTTCCTGGGACTGTAGCTATGGAAGCTTTGCAGAGGGTTCTGCAGGCCTCGGAGGGGCAGGCTCTGGCCAGCAGCCCTATCATGGTGGTCGTTCCTGGAGGCGCTGGTAGGGTCAGGGCATTAGGGGGGTACTAGGGGTGCGGCGAGGCCGAAGGGGGAGTAACTGTCAAACCTTCCCGCTTGGCGCCATTCTTTAAATTGTACGTGGCTGTTTCACAGCTCTACCTGCTCAGGGCGGGGCTCCAATCTCCTGGAGCGGGGTGGGGGCCGGGCCAGGGTGGAGTCCGGTGGGCTAGGAGGGCGGGTTTAGCATTGCCCCAGCGAGGTTCAGTGCACTTCCGCTGCAGAGACGGCGCTGCTGCTGTCGGGGGGAAGGGTCTGACCCTGGGGGGCCGCTCAGGCCTGCCTCCACCCCGGTCTGGAGTTGTAGGGAGGAGAGGCGTCCCCGGCCCCAGGAAGGGGGCCCGGCAGCAGCGGGCCCCGGGCCCTGGGTGCCTTGGAAGAGATCAGGAGTTGGAGGTGCAGGCTGCAGCTACTCTTGAGGCTGGGTCTTCTCCCCGTCCAGTCAGCCTCCCTGTCCCCCCGGGGGTGCGGGGGCTGGGGTAGGGTGTCGGTGCAGGGGGATTGGAAGAGCTCCCCATGCCCGCTTCCTCTTCCTTCTTTGCAGTTTGGGCTCCTGTCAGGCGCTCTCCTCAGACCCCCGGAAACTTGGCTCCAGCCGCCCACCCCCTGCTGCGCGCACAGCCTCCTGCTGGTCTGTCAATATGCAAATTGGTCATTACTGGGACACCATAACGGACAATTAGCATATTACCTCTTTATATGTATAGATAGTACTGGAAGTCCTAGCCACACTGATCAGACAAGAAGAAAACATAAAAGGCATCCAAATTGGAAATAATAGAACTATCATTATTCACAGAAGACATGATATTGTACATAGAAAACCCTTAAGACTTCACCAACAATTAGATTTAATGAATGATTTTAGCAATGTAGCAGGATACAAAATTAACACCCAGAAATGGATGGCATTTTTATATACTGACTAGAGGCCCGGTGCACGAAATTCGTGCATGGGGAGAGGGGTGTCTCTCAGCCCAACCTGCACCCTCTCCAATCTGGGACCCCTTGGGGGATGTCTGACTGCCTGTTTAGGCCCTATCCAATGGATCGGGCCTAAACAGGCAGTCGGACATCCCTTTCACAATCTAGGACTGCTGGTTCCCAACTACTCGCCTGCCTGCCTTCCTGATTGCCCCTAACTGCTCTGCCTGCCAGCCTGATCACCCCCTAACCACTCCCCTGCCAGCCTGATTGACGCCTAACTGCCCTCCCCTGACACCCTGGTCACCCCCAAATGCCCTCCCTTGCATATCCCCTCTTTATTAGATAGGGTTTTTTCCTTTAGCATATTGGACAATCCTAACTGGTTTGGCTCAGTGGATGGAGCATTGGCCTGCAGAATCAAGGGTCCCAGGGTCGATTCTGGTCAAGGGCATGTACCTTGGTTGGGGGCACATACCCAGTGGGGAGTGTGCAGGAGGCAGCTGATCGATGTTTCTCTCTCATAGATGTTTCTAGCTCTCTATCCCTTTCCCTTCCTCTCTGTAAAAAATCAATAAAATATATATTATAAAAAAAGAAACATTTAAGATTCCTTCATATCTGCCTGGCTGGTGTGACTCAATGGTTGAGACCCCAGGCTGCCACCGCTGGAAGGGGTTCGGGTCCTGGCCAGGCTGAGACGCCAGCCCAGAATGCCATCTCAGCCCAGCCAGGCTGAGACCCCTGCCCAGGCTTCCATCTCAGTCTGGCTGGGGATAGCCCAGTGGGGGTAGCCCAGTGGGGGTGCGCAGCTCCAGCCCAGGTTGCCTTCCCTGGCCTGAAGATCACGCATTGGGGTTGCACTGCCCTGCTGGCCTGAGACCCCTGGCCCCCAAGCCCTAGGCCACTTTGCCCCGATTGCGCACCGGGCCTCGGGGCGGGGCGCTGTCGGCCGGCCTGAGACCTCTAGCCCCGAGCCCACGGCCACGTTGCCTCAGATCGCACACTTTGCGCCGGGGCTGGGGGGCGGGGCGCTGTCGGCTGGCCTGAGACCCCCAGCCCCGAGCCCACGGCCGTTTTGCCCCGCATCGTGCACCGGGCCTCGGGGGCGGGGCGCTGTTGGCTGGCCTGAGACCCCGGCCCCCCAGCCCGTGGCCGTTTTGCCCCGGATCGCGCACTTTGCGCCGGGCCTCGGGGGCGGGGCGCTGTTGGCGGGTCTGAGGCCCCCAAGCCCGCGGCCACTTTGCCTGGGATCG
Organism: Cnephaeus nilssonii; assembly: GCF_951640355.1. NCBI lineage: Eukaryota > Metazoa > Chordata > Mammalia > Chiroptera > Vespertilionidae > Cnephaeus > Cnephaeus nilssonii. Next base: position 21,592,053 of record NC_137072.1, on the reverse strand, counting down.
CGTGCTGGGGCTCGGAGCTAAGAGGACTGGGCGCCGCCATCTTGTGGCCATGGGCGCCGCCATTTTTGTCGCGGAGTGATGGCTAATTTGCATATTACTCTATTATTAGATAGATAATGAGTTCTCAGAAAGAGAAACTAAACAAACAATCCCATTTACCATGACAACAAAAAAAATTAGGATACTTAGGAATAAACTTAACCAAGGAGGTAAAAGACTTGCACTGAGAAAACTGCAGAACATTGAAAAAAGAGATAGAGGAAGATATAAACAAGTGGAAGAATATACCATGTTCATGGATTGATAGAATTAACATCATTAAAATGTTAATCTACAGATTCAATGAAATCCCTATTAAAATACTAACAACATATTTCACAGATATAGAAAAAATACTCCAAAATATTATATGGAACCAAAAAAGACCCCAAAGAGGGGCAGCAATCTTGAGAAAGAAGAACAAAGTTGGAGGGATCACAATACCAGGTATCAAGTTATACTACAAAGCCACTGTAATCAAAACAGCCTAGTACTTGCACAAGAACAGGCATATAGATCAATGGAACAGAACAGAAACCCAGAAATTGTTCCAAACCATTATGCTCAATTAATATTTGACAAGGAGTCAAGAATATACCTGAGAGTCAAGACAGTCTCTTCAATAAATGGTGCTGGGAAAATTGGACAGATACATGCAAACAAATGAAAATAGACCACCAACTTACACCATACACAAGAATAAACTCAGAATGGATAAAAGACTTAAGTGTAAGTTGTGAAACCATAAAAATCCTAGAAGAAACCATAGGCTGCAAAATCTCAGACATCTCCCGTAGCAATGTTTACAGATACATCTTCTGCGACAGAGAAAACAAACAAATGTCTGAGAAATTGAGGAAACTTCTCTGCAGAGTTTTTAAAAAGTTCTTAGAGTACTAAAGGTAAGCGTCCTCATCCCTTGGAAAATATGTGTTTAATTCTGCGTGGAAGCACAGGCAACTCAGCTTGCTACCAATGCCTCCAGGCCTCTTAGAAGCCCTTTCCCCTGCTAATTAGCTGTGAATGTTTTGTTTATTTGGTTTCCTACTGAGTCCCAGCAAGCAGCAGCAAAGGGACTAGAAAGGAAAGGCCCTCACTGTACACAGGGTGACCTCCAGGCTTCTCCACATGTTTCCATGGCAGAAGCGTCAGGGGAGGGAGGATGCTTCTTAAATACAGTATTTATTCCCTTTACTCTTAGGCAACCTTTATTTTTTAATGTAAAAGCCATGGCACTACAGAGAAGATTCCTCTATTTTCTCAGACACAGCTCCTAGGTAACCTACACATCCTGCTGGGGGTGGGGCTCGCATGCTGGAAATTTCCTGCAATAATTTTTAGTTAATATGTTCACGTAAGATTAGCTTGGTAGTGAAAAAAGATGGGACTGGGACTTAACAATGGAAAAATTTACAAGTTTAGGTAATACACACCTAAAAGAGTTTTATATTTTATAAATTTTATATTTTATAATCTGAGAAATGTTAACAGCAGACAGAGAGAAACTTGAATGGTGAATTCCCAGAGAAACAAACTACCATGCAAATAAATTCTGACTATTTAAGACATGTTTCATCTCAGAAAATGGAGAGAACTATGAATAAACTATGATTTAGATTGGTAATTACTTGGGATATTTGGTACTTGTAAGAGAAATTGATGGTATTAACAATCTAAATTATTATGGGCCCAAATACATGAGGCTCCAACTCAAATAGGGAATTAAAAAAAACAAAAAGTAAGTTTTGAGTTAAATTGAATATAGGCACATAGCATTGGTTATATTTCATCACTGTTTGCTACTTTCATGGCTATGAATGTTTCAGAACATATATAGTCAATTTTGAAATGCCCAAGAAAGACAGTTTAGAAGTTAGAAAAATTTCTTTGGTTATAGGTTGAATACAGCCAATACAAAGACTGGTTTAGTCAGATTCCAAGAGAACGTGTACTCCCTTCAAATGAAAACAGAAACAGATTGGTAAAATATGGAAATGCCATTAGAGCCATCCTTTTTTTAAAATTATTAATATATTTTTATTGATTTCAGAGAGGAAAGGAGAGGGAGAGATAGAAACATTAATGATGAGAGAGAGAGTCACCGATTGGCTGCCTCCCACTGGGGATCGAGCCTACAATCCAGGCATGTGCTCCTGACCGGAATCGAACCCGGGACCCTTCAGTCCGCAGGCCGACGCTCTATCCACTAAGCCAAACCAGTCTGGGCACAGGGCTATCCTTTTAATGTTGAAATTAAATCATAGCCCCAAAGCATACAAGGCCTCTCTTTACATAGTCCAAGTTCCTTGTTATATTCTAATTTGTATTTCTTGTTTTCTGTTGATCATTCCACTGGCTTTCTTAGCTATCTAAACACAGTTCTTGAAGTTTCCCCACTACTCTGCATGAATTCATGCTGTTTACTCCTCTGTAATGCCCTCTCATCCCCATGTGCACACACTAACTTTCCATCTATTCATTAATTTATAAACACTTTCCCCATTCTTTTTCTTTGGTTTCTCATTTGACTTTTCTACATATGTGGGTACATGAATGATATGGGGCACATATTTTGCTATATAATATCATTCATACATCTTTTCCTTGGATGTGTTCCAATCTGGGAAATGTTTGATATTAATTTAACATTATCAAATATTTTACATGTATCATATATAATAGTTTTTATTTCTTTGGCCTCATTCTTCTAATCTACTGATTCTTATTATTTTTCCAATATCTTTTTCAGAGCAAAGGAAAGGAACAAAACCCAGTGCTGGAGGTAATAACTTTCTCAAAAAGCAGGGACTATCAAAGGTATACTTTTACCTCTACCCAGAGTGATCACAGAACCCCTTTGAATAAAAGTATACCCACTATGTACTCTAACTCTTCTACTCCCAACAATATATACATGTCTTTGACAGATGTGTATGATGGAAAAAATTTGCTGTCTTACCAATAAACTTCATTATGTCTAACTGTCCTTTACAGATTTGTCATATCACATTTAGCTATCAGAGCATAAATTCCTAAATGGCTGAAGACCTAAGATGTAGTCTTAGATGACAGTAACTGGCTGTGTGATACCTTCTTCTTTTCTTTAAAGGAACTGTATAATATCTTCCTTAGGTCTCTTTCCGCAGTAACACAGTAAATCCTTGATATAATGGACTAATTCGAGCAAGGGGGTGTCCATTAAAGCTGAAAGTCCGTTATACAATAAAGTAGGTTTTCCGAATGCATATGTTAAAAAACTGACAAATTAGTTTACCTGTTTTTACTTATGTAGACACTAGAGGCCTGGTGCATGACATTCATGCACTGGGGGGCCCCTCAGCCTGGCCTGTGCCCTCTTGCAGTCGGGGACCTCTTGGAGGATGTCCACCTGCTGGCTTAGGCCTGGGGGAGTGGGCCTAAGCCGGCAGGTGGACATCCCCCAAGGGGTCCTTAGCACTGCCGCCACCACCACTGCGCTTGCCAGCTGTGAGCCTGGCTTCTGGCTGAGTAGTGCTTCCCCTGTGGGAGTGCACTGACCACCAGGGAGCAGCTCCTGCATTGAGCATCTGCCCCCTGGTGGTCAGTGCGCATCATAGCGACCAGTCGTTCCACCGTTCGGTCTATTTGCATTTTAGCCTTTTATTATATAGGATTTTGTGTAATTAAAATTAAGTGTGTATGAAAAGTTTAATTTCACAGAAAAGTTTTCTAAAACCAGGCCAGTGTGGTTCAGTGGTTGAGTATCAACCCATGAACCAAGAGGTCGCTGGTTTGAATCCCCATCAGGGCACATGCCAGGGTTGCAGGCTCAATCCCCAGTGAGGGGCATGCAGGAGGCAGCTAATCTATGTTTCTCATTGATGTTTCTATCTCTCCCTAAAAATCAATAAAAACATTAAAAAAAAAAAAGAGTTGCTAAAAATGCTGTTAACTATATGTAAATCAATTAGGAAAAACTGGGGGAAGTCATAAAAATCCCTAAGGATTATACAACTATGGTACATTGCTCACAAGTGTCTACTTTAATTCTTTTTTAAAGGTATCAAGTGAAAATTTGTCCTTAAAGAAGCCAAGATTATAGGTATGACTTATGCAAGAAAGAGGACTCTTATTTAAAAACTAGGAGCCCAGCGCGCGAAATCGCGCAGGACCCAGAGTCAAGTCCGCTGATGGCGTAAGATGCAGCGTCAAGTCACCTCCTGGTGACCAGTCTTTGGTTGTTACAGCGTTACAATCACTGGGTTTTTATTATATAGATAAAATAATGGCCCTATATCACAGGAGTGATTAATAAATTTAAAGTACAAGCTTACAATGTTTAAAGTTGTGTGTATCATTTTTTATACCTAGGGCTCTAGCAGGGCTCTCTTTTGACAATGTACCATTTAGCAACCCAAACTGCTTCGGGTAAAGAGGGTTTCTTTTAAATTTCATATAACTTATTTAAGAAGATCTCATAGAAGTGTCACATAAAAACTTCAATGTTGTAGATAAGGCACATGTATTCACATTGCACAATTTTATGCATGAGAAATTAATACAAAGGTCACAGCAGACCGGGGAAAAAAATCAGACAAAAAATCTAATCCTAACAGCAACTATTCAGTATTGCTTTGCTAATGCTTATGAAAACATAAGCTATGTTTCTGTATCTAAAATATTTTCACGATTACAATTTATATCAGAGTCTACTATATTACATTGCTAGTGAACATGAGAAAAACTAATCTTATGCTCTCAAAGCAGAAATAAAATATCTAGTATTTGCTTACACAAAGAAAAATTGTCTCATCTTTTCTTCTTGGAATGCATTTACAAGGAAGAAATAATTAGACCAAAATTATAAAAATTAGGTACAAAGGTTTTGAAAACCAATTGCTTTGCATCTCAAAACTGAAAGCCAACAGGTATTACCAAGTGAAAACTGTAAAAGTCAAATCTAACAGTTTAAGAAAATAGAGTTTCTAAAGAAACGAAAGCATTTTTGTAAAATTCCTTATTTCTTGTAAGTTTCCTACAAATTTATGATGGGGCAAAATACTTAATCTGTCAGATCTAGATACCACAGACAGGTAATTTAAAATAACAATTTGTAAATCTAAGTCATCTTAACATATTGGTTCTATTTTTGCAAATGACCGTAAGTCAGTGATGGGCAACCTTTTGAGTTTGGTGTGTCAAACTTCGCCAAAAAACTGAGCATAACTCGGGTAGTGTGTCACTTTGAGGAAAAAACATTATTTAGCAAATGTTTCATCCTCAGGAGCAGCAAATGTTTCATCCTCGGCATGCGGCCGCCTCAGCGGCCGCGTGTCATCAGAAATGGCTACACGTGTCAGTGCTGACACGCGTGTCATAGGTTCACCATCACTGCCCTAAGTGTTAACCAAGAAATACGTTAATTTTACAAAATAAACTTTGTTTCAAATGACTTAAATGAGAATTATAAAGAAGTGTTTCAGATCGACATTTTATGTGATATTCTATTTATAATGTCACTTGACTATACTTTTAAATTCATCAACACTTTGGTTTGCCTATTGCACAGATTCTAAAGCTGGCAAAAAATAATCACTCAAAAAAACCTCCAACATAAGAAAATATGTCTTAAAATATTTTTCTGTCACATCTTCTCATAAAAAAAACAACCCAGTATGACAAATATACCTTCCCTCTTATTAAGTCTTATATATATATGCCATACAAGGATTGTGAATTTTATTAAAATAAACAACATAATATGCTAAACAACTTAAAAATAAAAGCTTTTACATTTACCAAAATACTTCAATTTCCTCTATTAACTGTAACCAAAATATATGCTTCAATAGCAATAAGTATTAAGGTAAACTATTTTGATAGAAAACTGGTAAATAATTTCTTAAAGGCTAGGAACAAACATATTAGTGATCTTTAGTTCATTTCCCTTCAAATACAAAATTTTTGTTATGAGAGGATAAAGGAGAATAAAATGCAGGAGGTGGAGTCATTCATTGCCTTAAACAATTAGGAAAAGCAGTTCTGATATATGAAAAATAATGTGGGTAAATCTGGCCCTCTAGGTTTATCTAAATATTTATTTTCTGAAATGAAAAATTTCCTTTTAAAAATTACACCCTCAAACTTTGTACACCAAAATTATTATACATACTTTCAAATATTATATTTATGTTTTGAGAATCTTCTAACCAGATGCAATAACTGTACTTAGCAAAGCAATAATTTAACAAAATATGCTTTGGTATGCTAACAAAAAATAAAAAATAAAAAATTGGCATATAAATATAACATGTACCCACATTCAATGATTGATCAAGACCAGCACAGAAACTTTGATTATCTTCACTAAAGATAGAAAATCTTCACTCCACTTAAAGTTGCAAATAAAATGGAAAACTACATTTTTGCATAATTAGATGCTCATGTAAACTTTTTTCTTATACTATATATTTAAGTGCTATTAAAGTAACGTGTGACAAGCTATTTGAGCCCTGTTCTTTTTTACTGAATATGCCTTAAATGATAACAGCAGATTAAATTTTTATTGCTTTTGTGTCTGTTCTATAGATAGCATTTCCCCCCTATTTTTCCAGTGTCTTGGAATTCTAAGGTGTCCTAAAAGCAATGTAAGAGTTATAAGAGTAGATAACTAAATTATTTTAGAACCATTCTAAATTAGGTTTACAAAAATACTATTCAATTCAATCAACATTAGAAGCATCCACTGCACATCAGCATTCAGCGAGCAAACACGAGCATAAATTATTTCATGAATAATTAAAATGAAAGCATCTAATATTATATGAAAGAAGTACATTTTACCTGGATTAGATGAGGCAATGCTTTTAGTGTAAGGCAAAACCAAATCCCCAGCTTGCATGGAAGCAAATCATGCCATTGTGGTTTCATCAGTAATCTAAAGGGGGGAAAAAAAGCAAAGAAGCAAAAATATTGACAGAAAGTTGGGAGACAAAATATTTTTATAAAGATCATAATTTGTTTTGAATGACTTTCAACAAAAAAGAAATTTTCAATGAAATATTTATGTTGGTTATCATTTATTCTGACTTATTCTATCATGAAATACAGTAGTTACAATAAATGCAGTATGTATAGCAAGTAAGAGAAAGCTAAGATTTTGGAAAAGGAGAATCCTAATCAAGTTATAAAGATAAAGAAACAAAAGATCCCTTTCCAACCTAGACTTTCATCAGTTCTGCAAAATGAATTCTCAAACCTTATGATTACTTCAGCTATAAAAGACTAAACATCATCAGAGTGTTCCTCAGTGCTGACAAGCAGATATGAAGACTGTAGCATAAACAAACTAATACATAAAAATTAATGTCATTTGCAGTTCACTGAAGCATTACTCACTGATGTCATCAGAACAGAAGACATGCAGAATAGTCTCTGATCTCCATCTCACATTGATCCAGTTCTGTCCTGCTGTGTGAACTATTTAAACCCTTTCTTTCTTTCGATAGAAGAAATGGTAGTATCTTTCAGAGTGTACTGCATATCACTGCCTCTATACATATTGTCACTCCTGAACTAAACACTAAATGATAGATTCATCTAGTAATACTGTTTCTAAAGTTCAGTCTACAAATTTTAAACTACAAAAATTTGGGGGTTTAATTACTTAAATATATATTAACACAGCATAAGGGAAAAAACTTGTAGCACTTCTGCTTAAGATCAGAATTTGTCTCATAAACTAATATGGTGCATTATTAGTCTTATAAAAAAACTTACTACAGATGTAAATGTTAGAATGTCTGAAATGGATATATACATATGAAACTGGATTACATTAAGGAAATATTTTAAAACAGTTTCAAATTATAAAATATTTTTATATGGTCCTACCTTTCATTTTTTTCTGAAGCACCAAGTTTTGATAAATCCACACTCTTGCCACCTGCCTTTTTTTTCTTTTCTCTTTTTTTTCTACTAAGCAGTTCATCCTTAATGTGGAAAGAATTATAGTTACAGGTTATCATTAACATGTACTCTTCAAATGTTATCAAGAGTCTACTGTGAAGGGTAAACATTATAAAGGAACATTTATGCAAATGTATGTAGGGTCCAACATGATTAAGTAAAATCATCAATCTTTAACAATAACTGTTGTCATAGTATCCAGTCCTTAAACACACATGAAGTTTAGCACTGTCAGTCATGTCTATCTCCATAGCAATCAAAGTTTTCTAAGCAGAGAAAGCATTCAACTTTTTCTCGTTCACCCAACTTTAGTGATGTTACTTCAAAAAGAATGAGTAAATAGATGCTAATTCTGATGTTTATTTTTAGCATATAGATATCCACAGCAGAATAAACTATGTAGTAGAGTTTATTAGACTAAGTAAAATGTAATAACCTTTTAACCAACTGATCTATGAAATCATAAAATTATACTAATTTCAAGTCTTAGTTAAAAACTTTTAAAGTAAACATTGTTTATATAAGAGCCTGTGACACAAAAATTTCTAAAATCATTTTTACATGAAAAATATTTCTATTTGGAAGCTGATAATTAAGAAAACATAGCTCTAGTTTCTACCTTCTAATTTTCAGTTAGATAGTGGAATATTCACAAAATTTTAAAACAAACTCAAAGTTATTTTTAAGAAGAAGGATATTTTCTTCTTATAACCTGGGCTCTTCTTGACTTAGAAACATATCAAACACTAACTACTGAGCACAAAACTATTAAAATGAGAAGTATTTATAAAAACATTGAACTTTTCATCAGTTGAAAAATAAATGTTTGAAATTCCATATAAAATTAAGGAGGCTAGGATCATTTGATTTATTACCAATACTTACCAGTTGTTTTTCCAGGTAGATTGACCACACCACAGCATAATGACCCACTGTGAGGATAATGAACAAAAGTAATGCCAGCTCAGCATTGCTCATTTTTCTCACCCGCCTGTAGTAGAATACAGGCTGTCGCCAATCTGGAAGTCCATTGATCAGAATATCATCATACCTACAGTAGCAAATACAAGTTTTTCAAGGAAAGTTTGAAATAAAAATGAAAAACTTTATTTATATCCATATTTAAAAAGAGAAAAAAATTCCTCCAAAATAGGTAACATTTATGTAAATTATCAGCATTACGATGGCCTATAAATTGAAAACACTGTATGTAGGTCTAGTCACAGACAACCTTCAAAAGGGTACATAGTAATATACTGTGGATACCAGATCTTGTGTTTTCAGGAGACCCCAATGATGCGACTTCGGGAATGCCATCTAAACTAAAGGTGCCATAGAGTCTATCTCTATCACAGTCTGCTATAAAGGCCCAACCATGAAGTCAGCAACAAAAGGAAGGATCTCGATGGGGGAAAAAACAATCAAGATAAGAGCTCTATTTGTTACCATGAATTATACATTAATTGAATCAAATTCAGGGTAAATTTTCTAGTCAATGCTTTCCCCCCCCCACCTCTGTACCATAGTTCAAGGTTGAAATATATATATTATTTTATCAAAACTTAATAATGTAAAAGCCTATAAAATGAGCCTCTTTTAATTTTGTATTGCTCACATTATGTAAGAGAATTTAAAAAATGCCAAATTAGAGATGTGTAAACCTATGCTTATGTCAGATTTCTAAATAAAACTGTTTATTTGCAAACATTTAAGTGGCAATTTTCTCACTTTTGGCTTTGCTGGAAGGGGAGACCATAAATAAAAGCTTGCCTAAAAACGCATTTAAATCAGCTTTCTTTAGAATAAAACTTCAATTAAATTTAAATATACCTGTCAGCCAGTTATTGTGGCAAATGTTTTTTAAGGTTAAAAATCAGGAGTAGCATTTATGATTGTAAATCTCAAAATGGACACAAACACTGTATGTTCACACAACCTGTTAATCTTAGTGGAACACAACTCATTAAATATTCTAATCACACTATTTCCAGAATTAAATCTTCACTGAAAGGCCTAATTTGGTGCAACACATTGACCAAAATATTTTAATTAAAAATATTCTGAGTTAGTCCCAGGCCTAATTACAGGAATAGAAATAGGGCCTATATTGTCAGGCAGGTCAGTAGCACTCAGTAGTAGGTTTTTCTCAAGTAAATTGACCGATCTAAGAATAATAGCGCAGCTGCTAAACTGCCAGTCTTTTCATGTAAATCAATTTAAATGCAACAACTGCAGTAGCTACTTTTATAGTTATTAAATTGATACCTTGGAAATATGCTTAAAAAAATAAAGCAGAGGAGTTATTACAGGCAACTTCTTTTTTTCAGCAGAAAAAGTGATTATAAATTCAAAATATATTTTATTAGCAAATCTAGAAAACTTGACTTAGATCAACTTAAATTATTTATAACAATAGACATCATAATAACTAATGTTTAGAGCAAAGGACATTAATTAGTACTGAACTCTTAAAAGACAAATTGTGTACAAGAGTCTACAAATTAAAATGTTGTGTAGTGGCTGGACCAGAAAAATTTCGATATTTAAATATTCTTTTTTCAATATTATAGCAATTCTTGAACACGAATAGAAAAACATAATAATATGAGTTCATCAAAAGCTATCATTCCTTTCCTCAAAAATTTATATTTAAATCTATCTTTGTAAAAATGGACTCATTTTAAATTACAAATGGATTGGTAAAAAGATTTCAAGTGCTATAATGCAAGATGACAACAATTGAATGAAATCCAATGAATGTTAAGTCTTGAATTATTCTAAATCTATAATGCACTTCAGATTTGTTGAGGGGAACAAAAGGTGACTATAAAAATCATTATTTTCAACTAACCTCTCCTATGAAATAACTTCATGTAAAAAGTGTGGTTATTAATAAAGAACACCTAAGAAAGTAGCAACCATTACCTAAGAGCATTACTAAGTATTAAATTTGATCTGTACTGAAAGAAAACACAGCAGGACTCACAGTTATGAATTTTATATCAAATATTTTATCACCACCAATGATGAAATACTATGTCTCTCTTAGCAGCGACTATTTTCTAGCCCACAGATAAACTGTACTCAGTGTACCGCTCAATTTAAGACAGCAAAACCTCATGCACAGAACACATTTAACAGAACTGGATATTTACTAGGCTTCTCTGCCCCTCTAAACAACAGTCTCCAAGTATTAAGCTTAGAATCAATGCTCTATTGATTTTACTATCAATGAACATTATGGCCCACATGCCTGGCCATTTTAAGGGAAGACAGTTTCTATTATAGTCTGTTTTTTAGAATATATGCTGTTAAAAGATAAATCACTGCTTTTCTGAAATACTGAAAACAAATACATTTTAAAAAATATACAAACACTATATTCATATGTTATTTAAGAAAAAATGTGTTGACACGTAACATTTAAAATATCACTATGGTATGCTTTTCTCTATTTAACACATAACACTGTTAAAATGTTCTATAACCCAGCTCATACAAACTACTATTAACATTTGTTAAAAGCAGATTAAGAATGTATACATGCATTGATGTGTTCTAAAAAAACCCAGAAAAATAAATCTCTATGATGAAAATATAATTAATGTAAAAAACCATATGGAACTATAAAGGCATTATCTTGGAAATTAAAACATTAATTGATCAATTCCATACATCCAACATATGGTCTAATATACATTTACCTTATTTGATGTTCTTAAAATGTACATGATGGACATAAAATAATGGTTACATAATCATTAGTGAGTTCCATTCTACATTCTGCAATTCTTCATATATTTAGCCTAATATAAACATTGGAAAGCAAGTAAATCTAAAAATATTTAAATTATCAGTAGATAAAAAAATTAATGTAATTTACAACCGCTTATTTTGAAATATAAAACAGTAACTATGAAACTAAAATAGAAAATGTGTGTATTATGAAAACAAATATGTAAATAATTCTATCATTTGCCTAAAGTATGAATTTTCTATCATACTAAATTTTTAGCTTCAAACAATATAGCAACATCACATTTTGAACCTTAGAGTAAAAATCAATTGTACAAAGATCATAACATAAACAGGAAACATATCTAATTTAATTCACCTTACTCTCCTTTATTAAAAAAATATACAAACACACACACACATATATATATATATGCCCAAAACCATGGTACACAGCACTTTATATATATATTGTTTATAATAAATGTCTTATGTCTTCTAACTGAGGAAAGTATTAAAATTTCTTAATCTCATGTTAATGTTTATTTTTTTATTATTATAATTTTAAAAATATATTTTTATTGATTTCAGAGAGGAAGGAAGAGGGAAAGAGATAGGAACATCAATGATGAGAGAGAATCATTATTCAGCTGCCTCCTGCACACCCTACACGGGGAATGGAGCCCACAACCTGGGTATGTGTCCAGACTGGGAATAAAACCGTGACCTCCTGGTTCATTGGTCGAAGCTCAACCACTAAGCCACGCCGACCGGCAGGTTAATGTTTATTTTTATTCAAACACACCTGTAACCAAATTTACAATAACTAGGTAATGGATTTATAGAAGTTTAGCAGATTAAGGTTAAGATAACTATAGTTTTCATCATTGGATTTGTAAATAAAATATGATTTTATTTAGTAAACTAAAAAACAACATTCAACTTTTACAAATATAGTACCTTAAAATAGACAAAAATATTAAAGTTGTACAACTGGGTTAGCAAAAGAATATTGGTTAAAAATTTATAATAGACTTTAAACAAAAGTAAATATGCTAATATTACCACAGCACATTCTAGTGTTTATGTTTAATAAATGATTGGTATCTACTCAGTACTTTATTTCAGCTAATACTCAGGGCTTGTATAGAAATTTATGAACAAACAAAGCTGAGCTGTTATTTCCCCAAATAAGCAAATTACCTAAGGAGTTTAAAAAAGGCTACTATGTTAGGCTTCCTTACACTAACCAGGAAAACATGTCATTTTCACACTATAGCTGATGCCTTTGAGAGAAAAAAAGGCTTATAAGTTTATTCACAATTGCATTTCTAGGAATCTGTTCGCAGCAAGACTTATATGTGAATATTCATGGCAGCATTGTGCATCATAGCCAAAAAGTGGAAACAAACTAAATGTCTACCAGTTGGTGAATGGATAAAGAAAAGTTGTAGAGGGAATACTATTCAGCAGTAAAAAAGAAATGAACTACTGGTATATGCTACAATATGGATGTATCTCAAGAACATTATGCTAACAGAAAGAAGCTAGGTGTAAAAGACTACATAGTACACGATTTCATTAATATGAAATGTCCAGAAAAGATAACTTTATAGATACAAAAAGATCAGTGATTGCCTAGGGCAGGGGTCAGAGTGGGGATTGCTTGCAAATGAACTAGAGGAAGTGTTTTGAAGTAATAGAAATGTTCTAAAACTGGATTGTGGTGGTTTGCACAACTGTGTAAACTCACAAAAATCACTGAATTGTATACTTCATATAAGTGACTTTTATGGTACACAAGTTATATCTAAATAAAGGCTGTTTAAAAAATAAAATAAAGTTTGCATTTTCCTTAAAAAAGTAAAAAGGTTATCCAGTTTGCTATTTTATTTATTTCACTGCTATCCCCTTTTCTACCAAAATTTAAATAATGTGCCTGATTTCAGTGAAACACAATTATATTAGGAAAATAAATAAGAAAACATATATATGACAATTTTCCAAATAGCAAATTCCTGGAAGTTACATATTTAAAAGCATTTATTTAACGAATATTTTTATAATAAATAATTGGGATACCAAAAACCATTTTTTTTTAGCAGTATAGGACAATCTTCTTTTAGAAAATAAAACTATTCCTTTTTTCTTCCCCCTAAAGGAATTATAAACATTAGGTAATTGTAGAGGTGATTTCTTCTATATGTTTAAATACTCATAGGTCACCTGGCCTGAGGCGCAAGCTTTAGAGGAGTGATTTTTAGCTTGATTAGTTAAGACTTTTGCCTCAGGGAAAAACAGTTACCCAAGAGCTACTTGTCCCTAAAGGGGTATAAATACTACAGTTGTTGGTATAACTGTCAGATCCATTGTTTCCATTAACACTCTAAAAGAAATGCAAAGGAAACTAATCCTAAAAAGAAAATGTTAGATGAGTTTATAAATAAGAAGTGATTTGTTCTGAAAAGAGAGAAATAATTTCAGCAATTAAAAGAAATTGTTACAAAGTTTACTAACTTTTAAGAAAACAACAAACAAAAAGCCAAAATCTGATGCCAAAGATGTAGGGAGACTAAATAAAGCTATCTTTACAGACACATTCTTGATGTGTAAAACAAAACTTGGGGCTCAGTGAGAGAAACCAACTAGGAAATATGCACAGAATGACCAACACTTCTTTCAACATACTTCTAGGACTCTTTCAACACTATGGATTATCTCAAACCAGCGGAATGTTGGCTATGGTGTCTGGCCCAATGCCAGCCCTTGTTACAAAGCAAAGAGCACTTCATGAGAATATCTTGAATCCTTGCTTTGCAATCTGACAAACTAAGGTATCCAAATTAAAGAGTTAGGATGAGGACCAAGAGTGGTAGCTAACATTTTAGGATATAGAATAATTCCAGATAAGATATTTGAAGAAAGATTCAGAATGCCACAAAGCATCATTCTGGGAGGTTATCTTTAAGATATATTAATACCCATATTCGCTGGCCTTAGCCTAAAATCTCAAATACCTACTTTTTTCTTTAAAGATACTCTTTTAGTGTAGAGCAGCATTTTCAAACTGCAGATTGTGGCCCACTAGTGACTCATGAAATCAATTTAGTGGGTGACAACCAGCATTGTTTTAAAAAGAAAAATGACTAGAATAGCCTAACCTAGAATAGAAAACATCAGTCTGTTTCACACACATACAAAAAAGTGTTTTGTGAAATTTGTGTTTCACTTATGTCTGTCTGTCTGACCTGAGGCATGATGCAAAATGTATTTCTTACTGTGGGTTTGACTGAAAACACGCTGAAGCCCATTGCAATACTGTCTACATTCCACACATTCTGAAGCAGAGAAGAGGGGCCTCTCTGCAGACTCCTCCTAAATCATTAGCACCATGAACCACTGTATGGACATATTACTACTCCTCTGGAGGCGGCACGGAGAAGTCTCCAGTGAGGGGCTGCCTCCACGAACTAACCCTAAATGCAGAATCACTGGAGCAGAGGAAGGGAAGGGAAGGGAAGGGGACAAAAAGGAGAAAGAAGCAAATATTTTTCTTTCATTCCTATCTTCTAGGTACATACTCATATAAGTTTGTTCTCTCACCCCAAAATTGGGTTTATTATTTTGTGAGTGAGGAAACATCGAGATGGTAATAACTTGAATATATCACTTAACAGTCCAATTCCAAAACATTTAAGGAATAGAAAAGAACAAAAAGGACCACCAGGCACAGATAAGAGCTATTACTGACATATAAAAACTGAATGGACATTTGTTTGAAGTCAAGTGGTATTTGTATTTCCCAGGGCCTAGACACTTGTTAAACATCTTACCTAATGAAGCCACAACTTGCTAATATTCTTACTCATGATCCTGAAGACTATAAGTATTGAATCAACCTGGTGAAAAATTTCCATATTAAGTAACTCTAAATATACATTTAAAAAATATTGCATACCTTGGAAAAAACAAAAATAAAATACTAACTTATAATAAATAAACTGCTTAAGGAGACAATTTTTCCCTGTATAAACTGAGACATCAACAATCTTAATTCAAAAACAGAAACGAATACTTACCTCTGCCTTCGTTCATCATCCTTTAAAACTTCATAAATGGCCACCAACTAAAATAGAAGCATTACTTTAAAATAAAAATACTCTCAACTATAAGAAATCACTTAAGGAGGTGAACATGCCATAATGCACATGCAGAAAACCCTATGTGCTCATAAGTAAAATGAATAGGTAAGACCTTAATTATAAGTAACATTTTTTGTTTTTAGTAGAACCTTAAAAGGTTACTAGTACCAATTCTTGATACCAAAATAAATATTTGTGAAAGATGCAAAAGTAATAATTATCTTAACACGTGCTTTTTAAAAGCAAAAACTGTAATGCAAACAAGAAAATTATGACACTCCAAGAATTCAGAGATTCTAAAATAAAAAATACTGGTAAAAACATATTTTATAAAAATTGAATAAATGTACATACATTATATTTCTAAACAACATCCTCATTTTCAAATGGAATTATTATTCTACATATAAGTTACTATTTCTACCATAAACCTTTATAAATTTGTCACAAAACATAATAGTATATTTCACTTACTTGTCTAAACTGAGTTTCTGCATTTTCATCTTTATTCTTGTCTGGATGCAAAGTTAATGAAAGCTTACGATATGCTTTTCTAATGTCTGCAGATGAAGCATCCTGGAGGTGGTGGGGGAGGTGAAAAACACACAAAGCAAACTTTGTCAGAAAAAGAAATTCCCAGAACCTTGTTAAGATCTGAGAAGACAGCCAACCAAGAGCAGGACCCCAGGCAATGTAATCTGAGCAATCAGTCAGGCTATGCAACTGGCCTGTCCCACATGACTGAACAATTATTCAATCTAATTTGGCTCTCATCTTAACTTTTCATTACTATACAGTCACTTAAAGAAGACGGTATTTGGCAAAACTTTTCAAACACTTGCCTTCCTAAAATTAACCAATAAATCTTTTTCAGTAATTAAGAGATAAAGAAGAAACAAATTAAAAATTAATACATCTGTATGCCTTCAAAGGTCTTTATTTGAGAATCTTAAAGCCAGTTTCTGAATTGAAGGTCTACTATATGTGGTTTCTTCATTGTTATTTATATTGAATTTACCATCAAAAAACAACATATGGAATCTCAATTCATGTCAGAAGTATGCCTATTTGAAGGCAGTTAAATATGCATTTATCCAAAATAATTATAATTAAAAGTGTTATGTATATTGTACTTAACACTTTTGTTTTTAGTACTTTAGAGGGTGTTTTTAATGGTGTCAAGTTTCTAGAATCTGGTTTGCAGAAATAAATTTGCCCACTATTTATGTATTACTAATATAGTTTAAATATATTTGAAAGGTCATGATAGTTCAATAAGAGTACTTTGAATTAAGTGGATGTTAAAATTATATTTTATGTAATCCTGCGTTCACAAGTAAACACTTTACATGGCAATTACAAAATACAATAACAAATAATAATAAAATAAAATAACAAAGAACACTGTCAAGTTGGGGTTAAAATTTTATTTCCATGAAGTTTAAAAGTTATTCCAATGACTAACATGTTCAGAGTGGGACAAATAATAAAACTGCTTATTAAATTTTACCTCATTTTATAGCTGAATATTTGTCCAATTAATTCCTAAAACTACTAAAAAAGTTCAAATGATGGAAAAACCAAACCAAAACAAGAATCTGTATATCTAGGACTAAACAGCTGTTAAAAGAGAGTTGAAAAGAGGCAAAGTAAGACAATTAGTCTGTTAAGCTTTTCTTTATAAACCATTACCAATATTCTGGAATTTATTGCTACAGGCTATCAATCAACTTAAAAGTTTCAACTGAGGTGTGAATATTTCTGTAACTTTTAGAGGGCTGAGGAGCTATAAAATTAGCATCAAGTAAGTTTTGTGGATAGTCTGGTTATAATTTTCACTCTAATTTGTTAAATGAAATTGATGTATTCCCTATACCTAAATAATAGGTGACATACTGTAGAAAAGGATGATTATTTACTGAAAATCTGTGATAGAAATTTTGTTGAGCAAAGAGGTTGTGTCAAATGAATAATAATTTGGGACTTTAATTTTAGATTGTATTAAATTGTGACTATATCACACTGAGAAATTCCTAAAGTGTAGATTTCTTATAAAGTAAGAGTTTAGATATTTTCTTGTGCTACAAAATTAGTACATGCTTATTATGGAGCATCTATGACTTACTTAAAAATGAAAATGGCTGTCACTAAGGCATTTCCCTTCTCCCAGTCTTGCCATGCTGAACCCAATCCTCCAATCTTTGTTTTCCACAATATGTATCTTAATGTAAATGTGACCAGACGGCTCTATTTTAAACCTTTCAGTAACTCCCAAGTGCCTTCATCATGGTCTTTTCCAATAATTTAGCTTCATCTCCCACTACCCCGGCCCATCCTCCTAGTCGCCCAGATCATTACATTAGGAGACCATTCTTCTAATGTGTAATGACCTTTGGTTTTGCACCCAGCTGTAGATACAGTTTTCTCCTAAGGAATGAGCCTCTCAGCTACACACCAATATTGCCTGCCTATTTTCCTCTTAAAAATTTGCCTAGTAGGGTTATTTCACCAATAAGCTCCACTTCTAAGTAGATAGAACTAAAAACCTCAGAGTTTTTCTTACAAAGACACGCTCTAAACAAGTAGTAGTACCTCAAACTAGCTTATGCATTTAACTTTAGTTAATTACTTAGTGAATATTAACTTATTTTATCTTTTTAACAAAGCTATGACATTAGGATAGTTGTTACCAGGCCCATTTTACTGGTGAGGTAAGTGAGGCAGAGAGAGGTTAAAGTAATTTGCTTAAGTTCATCCTGCTAGTAAATAGAGGAAAACAGAATTAAACCCCAGAAAATGTTGCATCATATTCAGAGCTCTGTTGGCTCTTTGGGTTCAGTTAGTAGATCTGAGCTGTGTCACTTCACAAGGGGTGACAACTTTGGGAAGGCAATGAGAACAACATTCTTTTTTAAAAAAATATAGTAAATACATAAACCAGTAACATAGTTGTTTATTATCATTATCAAGTATTACTTATGGTACACAATTATATGTGCTCTACTTTTATACCACCAGCAGAGCAGTAGGTTTGTTTATACCAGCATCACCACAAAAATGTGAGTAATGCATTGTGCTATGATGTTAGGACAACTATGACAACACTAGACAATGGGAATTTTTCAGCTCCATTATAATCTTATGCGATTGCTGTTGTATATGCAGTTCATCATGGACCAAAATGTCATTATGTGGTGCATAACTATATACACAGTATACTTGACATATCAAGTTCATGAGTTTTTCTGAAAATGTGTTTCCCATTAATTCATCTATTTTTTAATAATATATTTTATTGATTTTTTACAGAGAGGAAGGGAGAGGGATAGAGAGCCAGAAACATCGAAAAGAGATAAACACTGATCAGCCGCCTCCTGCACACCCCCCACTGGGGATGTACCTGCAACCAAGGTACATGCCCCTGACCAGAATCGAACCGGGGACCCCTCAGTCCACAGGCCGACGCTCTATCCACTGAGCCAAACTGGCCATGGCTATTTCATCTATTTTTAAGTAGTAGCCAACAAGTAATTCTGGAGTTCACAAATATTTAGAAACAAATACTGTGGGGAATTTTTTAAAATAAAAAAAAAGGTAAGAGAACAACATTCTTATTAATCTGATAAAATATATGGAAAACATCCACATAACTACAATGTGAATACAGTCAATTTCATTTTTAAGGGTAAAGACTCTGATATGCTAGGTTTTCTAACACATTTTACATCATATTTCTACTAGAGAACTGAATGTTAGAACATACATCTCCTATACAGATCTTTTACCTCTCTGGCTTGCAGAGAAATAATTTTGAAAGGATTATGGGTGGGTTAACCATCTTTGACACAGTAGACATCAGGAGATCTACTGGGTTCAACTGCCAGAATTCTTTTCCTTCTAAAATTGGATAAGGTTCTTTGGCAAGCTGGACATGAATTATGTTAATATTTAGATGACCTCTGTAAAGAAGAGACAAATAGTCATTCTTTAAAAAAACAACAACTGTGAAAGGAATATGTTTGTCAAAATTGTAACAATGCAATGGGACAACAGCTAAAATGGCAGGGTAGGAAACTCCAAGGGCCTGTCCCTGCACAGAAACAACAAATAATCTGGCAAAAACTGTCCAAATTACTCTTATCTGCACTCTGAAAATCAGTCAAAGGCTTACAGCAATCAAGCAAGCACTTGATCAAGAAAAAGGCAGCTGATTATCAGTTAGGGTCTTGAAGATGCCAATCTGGATTCTTGGTGTGGGTTCCCCGTGCTGGAGGAATCAAAGCAGACTTTGTTCTCAAAATTTGTGTTTGTTTGTTTGGCCTGTCACTGGCTCCCTGAAAAATTGTGTAAAAGGCTACCCTTATTTTATCAAATATAGAACTCTTCCAGGGCAAAGAGGCAACCATCCAGGACATTTGTCAAAAATATTTAAGGGCAAATTTGTTAGCTGGTGCCAATCAGGGCAAGGGATAGCAATTGGGATATACCATAGAAACATCAAAAAGCTTGAGAAAAAAGATTAGGGAGTAAGATGCTTTGGAAATATAGGCTTTTGAAAAGCTCCCTCATATTCCTCAGACACCATACGACCATGTGCATACCCAAGGTGGGGTACATACTCAGAAAGGGTATTTAAGGTCTTCTGAAAAAAACCTCAATTCCCACTACTGTCTGATGGTTAGGCTGTACTCAAGCAGAAAATGAAGGCAAACTGAGAGTTGTAAACTGCCTGGCTAAGGGTTAAATGCATGCCACAACATATAGGAACCCACCAGCAAAGATTGTGGATGGGTTTTTCTAAAACTTTAAGGAAATCTCTGCTGAATCATTAGCTGGCCACTAAGCTAATGAAATGGAGACATCACTGGCCACACATGGCAAAAAATATCTACTTGACAAATTTAGTTTAGAAAAGTCACTAAACAAACACTGTCAACCAAAGAAAGAAACAAAAAAAACCTGGTGTGGTGGAAGAGTCTAATTACCACATTATATATTCAAAATGTCCAGTATTTATTAAAAATTATAAAGCATGCAAAGAAACAAGAAAATCTGGTTCACACATGGGGAAAAATAAATTAATAGAAATTGCCCCCAAGGAAGTTCAAACATTGGACTTACTAGACAAAGGTTATAAATAAACTATTTTAATATGCTCAAGAGCAAGTACAAAGAACTAAAGAAAGTATGAGAATAATGTTTCACCAAATTTATAATAGCAATAAAGAGACAGAAATTTTAAAAAGGAACCAAAGAGAAATTCTGGCTTGAAAAATACAATAACTGAGATAAAAATTTTTCTATAGAAGGCTCAAAAAAAGATTTAAGCAGGCAGAAGAAAGAATCTATAAAATTGAAGATAGATAAATTGAGATTAACCAATATGAGGAGCACGAAAAAGAATATAAATAAATGAAAAGAGCCTTGGCAGGCTACCACCAAGAGTACGAACATAAGGAGTGTCCAAGAGTGAGAAGATGAGGACAGAAAAAATTTTTTGAATAAAAAATGGCTAAAAATTTCCAAACTTTGGTGAAAGACATGAATATACAGTACACATCCAGGGTCTCAATAAATCCTAAGTAAAATAAACTCAAAGAGATCCACACCTAGGAATATGATAACTAAATGGTTAAAAGATAAAGACAGAGAAAATCCTTAGGCTCTACAGCAGCGGTTCTCAACCTGTGGTTCTCGTGACCCACAGGTTGAGAACCGCTAGCAGGGTCACCTAAGACCATCGGAAAACACAGATATTTACATTACGATTCATTAACAGTAGCAAAATTACAGTTATGAAGTAGCAACGAAAATAATTTTATGGTTGGGGGTCACCACAACATGAGGAACTGTATTAAAGAGTCGCGGCATTAGAAAGGTTGAGAACCACTGCTCTAGGAAGTCCTCCAGGCTGAAAGGAAAAACTAGAAAGTAACTGAAATCCATATGAAAAAATAAAGGACACAGGTAAAAATAACTACATAGATAAATATAAAAGTTAATATTCAAGTACTTTTGTTTAGTAACTCCATTTTTATTCCATACGATTTAAAAGACAGTAATTATTAGAACAGCAATTATGAATCCATGTCCTAAGTAAAATAATTATATAAGTCTATGTATAAAGATGTAATGGGTGGCATTAACTATAGAAGGAAGGGGAATAGGGCTATATAGAATATGGAATTTTTATGATCGAAACTCAATTGGTATCAATTTAAATTAGACTGCTGTAAATTAAGATATTAATCATAATCCCCATGGCAAGCACTAAAAAAAAAGTCTATAGTAAAAGAAATAAAAGGTGAATCAAATGATACACTAGGAAATAAGATCTGAAACAAAAGAAAGCAATAAAGAAGGAATTGAGAAACAAAGAAGATATAAAACATATAGAAAGAGTAAAGTGGCAAAAGTAAATATATATTATTAGTGATTACTTAAATATAAATGGATTAAACTCTGCAATTAAAAGGCAGAGATTACTAGAATGGATTATAAACAAACATGATTCAACAACATGGTATCTACAAGAGACAAATTTTAGAACCAGAGATAGAAAATGAATGGATGGAAAAAATATTAAATGCAAACAGTAGCCAAAAGAGTGGGATGTCTATATTAACATAATATAAAGGCATAATATGCTTTAAAACAATTGTTAAGAGACAAACAAAGACATTATATAATGACAACAAGGTCAATCCATCTAGAAGATATAATAGCCCAGCCGGTATGGCTCAATGGTTGAGCACTGACCTGTGAACCAATAGGTCATGGTTCCATTCCCAGTCAGGGCACATGCCTGGGTTATGGGCTCAATCCCCAGTAGGGGGCATGCAGGATGAAGCTGATCAATGATTCTCTCTCATCATTGATGTTTCTATCTCATTCTCTCTCACTCTCCCTTCCTCTCTGAAATAAATAAAAAAACTTTATTTTTTAAAAAGCAGTGCTCAAAAGGAATTTTAGAGATAAAATGATGACACACACACACACACAAATCTCAACTTAATCTTCTGCCTTAGTGGACTAGAAAAATAATAGCAAACTAAACCCACAGCAAGTAGGAGAAAGGAAATAAAAAAGACTGGAGCAGAGATAAATTAAATAGAGAACAGAAAAACAACTGAGAAACCACAAAGCTAAAAATTGGTTCTCTGAAAATGTCAACAAAATTGACAAAACTACATTACAGTGAGAGAAAGGAGTCAAATTAATAAACTCAGGAGTACGAGTGGGGACATTATTAACACTCTTACAAAAATAAAAACAATTAACTGTATGCTAAACAATTAGAAAACCCAGATAAAATAGACAAATTCCTGGAAACACAAAAACTGACTCATGAAGAAATAGAAAAACTGAATAGAACTATAACAAGTAAAGTGACTAATCAATTAAAAACACACACAAAAAAACTACAGGGAAAAAGCACCCACCCACCAATGCCTAACAAAGAAAAGCCCAACCATTAAAACCAGATGATTTCCTAGTGAATTCTATGAAACATTTAAAGAAATCACAGTCCTCTTCAAAATCTTCCAAAAAATACAGGAGGAAGAAATGCTTTCTAACTTATTCTATGGGACTTTGATATCAGACAGACAAACATCACAAAAAAAGAAAACTATAGACCAGTGGTCAGCAAACTCATTAGTCAACAGAGCCAAATATCAACAGCGCAACGATTGAAATTTCTTTTGAGAGCCAGATTTTTTAAACTTAAACTTCTTCTAACGCCACTTCTTCAAAATAGATTCACCCAGGCCGTGGTATTTTGTGGAAGAGCCACACTCAAGGGGCCAAAGAGCCGCATGTGGCTCGCGAGCCGCAGTTTGCCGACCACGGCTATAGACGAATATCTCTTATGAATATAGATGCAAAATTCCTCTATAAACTTCTAGTAAACCAAATACAGCAGCATAAAAAAAGGATTATAGACCATGACCAAGTGAAATAGATTTATCCCATGAATACAAGGGTGTTACAGTGTATGAAAATCAATGAAAATAATAACACACCATATTGATTAAATAAAGATACACATAACCATCTCAATTAATGCAGGAAAAAATGATAAAATCCAACACTGTTTGATAACAAAACACTAAACAAAGACTAGAAGGGAACTTTCTTAAGTTGATAAAGTATATCTATGAAATACCCATAGCTAACCTCATATTAAATGGTAAAAGTCTAAAAGCTTTCCCTTAAGGTAAGTAATAAGAAGAATATCTGCTTATGACACCTTGTAATGGAAGTTCTAACCTAAGCAATTAGTCAAGAAAAAGTAATAAAAGGAAACCAAATTGGAATGGAAGAATTACTACTAATTCTATTCATAGACGACATGATCCTATACATAGAAAATTAAAAAGCATCACAGAACAAGTATTAGATATTAGAGTTAATACAATCACATGCCACTTAATGACAGGAATACATTCTGAGAACTTTGTTGTTATGCAATTTTGTTGTGCAAACATCATAGGATATACTTACAGAAACCTAGATGATGTAGCCTACTACAAACCCAGGTTATAAGTCAGGGGTCCTCAAACTTTTTAAACAGGGGGCCAGTTCACTGTCCCTCAGACCGTTGGAGGGCCGGACTATAGTTTTAAAAAAAACTATGAACAAATTCCTATGCACACTGCACATATCTTATTTTGAAGTAAAAAAACAAAACGGCAAAAACACCCGCATGTGGCCCGCGGGCCGTAGTTTGAGGACGCCTGCTATAAGTTATAACCTGTTGCTGCTCTACAAGCCTGTACAGCATGTTACTGTACAAAAAACATGAGATTAAATCAAGCACAAGAGCAAATAATACAATTGAGATGAGATTGTTATGCTGGCATAACATGATACACTGTTTTACAGCAAACTTTTTTTAAATTAAATAGAAAGAGTACACTCTAAAATAACAAGAAGTATAGTAAATACATAAACCTGTAACATAGTTATTTATAATCATTATCAAGTATGATGTACTGCAAATAATTATATGTTCTATGCTTTTATACAACTGGTAGCCCAATAGGTTTATATCAACATCACCACAAACATGTGAGTAATGGATTGCACTATGACATTATGACAGCTATATCATCCCTAGGTGAAAGGAATTTTCCAGCTCCATTATACCTTACTAAAGGCCTTATGCACAAAATTTGTGCAAGGGCCTTGGCCCCAGCCCCCGCCCGCCACTGCTGGGGCCGGGGGCCTCTGCCGTGGCCCCCGCCCGCTGCGACTTTGTCCAGAAGGAAGGACATCTGGTCTAATTAGCATATTATGCTTTTACTAGAGGCCTGGAGCACAAAATTCATGCACAGGAGGGGTGTCCCTCAGCCTGGCCTGCACCCTCTCCAATCTGGGACCCCTCTGGGGATGTCCGACTGCCAGTTTCGGCCCGATCCCGAAACTGGCAGTCGGACATCCCTCTCACAATCCGGGACCGCTGGCTCCTAACCGCTTGCCTGCCTGCCTAACTGCCCCTAACCACTTCTGCCTGCCAGCCTGATTGCCCCCAACCACTCCCCTGCTGGCCTAATTGATGCCTAACTGCTCCCCTGCCGGCCTGGTCGTCCCCAACTGCCTTCCTCTGCCGACCTGATTGCCCACAACTGACCTTCCCTGTGGACCCGATCGCCCACAACTGCCCTCCTCCTGCCAGCCTGATTGCCCACAATTGCCCTCCCCTGCTGCAACCTGCTTCCTCTGCCAGGACCCACCTCCTCCGCGCAAGGCGGTGGAGACGCTGGGACCAGCCTTCTCCTCGCCAAGCGGAGCCGCAGGACCTCCAGGCCTCACTCACCGTGCGCTAGGCTTTTATTAGTATAGATTATTATAGACTAGGGGCCCAGTGCAAGAATTTGTGCACCTTGAAAGGAACTGTGGGCTGCGAGGCTGCAGTGGCACAGCAGCAGGTCTCGGCCCATCCTCCATGCCCCCACCCGGCCCCTCCTGCTGCAGCCCCACTCCCGCTGCCGCTCCCACATGCTGACGGCGTGGAGCGATTGTGGCCAGCGCCAGCAGCAGGTACGAGCAGCAGCTGCTGCCCTGATCTCCCCTCAGGAGCAGGGGGAGGTGGAGAAGCCCTCAGGGTGAACTGGAGCCAGCAGCCTCCGCTCACATCTGCTGATGGTGCTGAGCGATCGGGACTGGTGCCAGGTGCCAGCAGTGGGTGCGAACGGCAGCTCCAGCACCGGCAGCAGGTGCGAGCACCAGGTGGGACCACGACGCGCAGGAGGAAGAATTTTCAGTAACCACCAGAGGCTTGCCCTGATGACAGCAACCGGTGCCCTGCCTTGGTTTGGCGCCCCCGCTCACCTGCTCCACCATCCCACTGCGGCTGATGCCCGCCATGTTCCGCGCGCACCCCCTGGTGGTTAGCACATGTCATAGCAACCGGTTGTTCCACCGTTCAGTCTATTTGCATATTAGGGTTTTATATGTATAGATGGGACCACTCTTGTATATGTGGTCACATAACAACTTTACCTTCCTCTGCCTCTGTCTACTGCATTTTTCAATAGCAGAGCCAAATGATCTCATCTGAAAGCTGAGCTCAGACAGGTTCTATATATGACACAGGAAACATTTAAAATCTGTCGTTCACCTACAGTAAATTCTTGGTTTTGCAGACCTCGATTTAATGGATTTCAGATTTAACAGACAAAATTTCCAGATTGAATGTCATATGTGAAAATCAACACCCTGTTAATTTTAAAATGCTCTTAAGATTTGCTTATAATTAAATTAACAAGTTATTTTTGTTATTAATTCACTGTTATTTTTAACAAATTTTAGTGAATAGGACATATGTTAGGAAAAAAACTGTAGTAATTTCTCCAACGTAAATAAATATTACATAGCTACAACTCTAGTGTACATATTTAAATCCCAGAGTCACCACTTGTAAACAATGTTTGGCGAATGATTAGCAAGTGATCACACTGCATCACACATGGTAATGGGTCTGCTGTCCAGTGGCCTGACTTTCTGCAGCAGTTTTAACTCCAGCTGGCCCAAGGTTCCAACAACATGTGCTAAGCCACGCACCAGCTGTGTGTATTTGTTTACTCCTGGTGACGGGTGAATGCACACATTTACTAAACCTATTCAGTATAAATTTAAAATTACTGAAATACATGTAGAAAACTTTCTTGTGAAACTAAACTTCATACATACTTAATTTTAATTACACCAATGTGTCTACATGAGTAAAAAGAGGTAAACGAACTAAACTGTCAATTTTTTAACATACGCATTCAGAAAACCTACTTTATTATACAACGACTTCTGGCTTTAACGGACACCCCTTTCCCTGAATTAGCCTGTTATACTGAGATTTTACTGTAATGCAATTTTGCATTTATTCCCTTTCATAGACATATTGGTCCTGAATTCCAGAGCTAGTTCCCCTTACAGGGCGTTTTCTACTGTCGTTCCTGCCCTGTCCTGGGCAGTTTTATAAAGACAGGAATGGTGCCTTGAATGTCAGCTCAGAGGATAGTCCCAAAGGCCCACAGCTCTACCTCTTTGATGACAGTTAACTGACTGTTATTGTTAAATGGCTCAGTCCAATTTCCCACTGGTATGTTTCTACCCTGCATAGTAAGGAACTTGTGAAAGGTGGCTACAATCAATGAAAGTGCTGGTTTCAAATCCATGCTACACTAAACAAAAACAAAAAATGGATAGAGAGCCCGGCCAGTGTGGTTCAGTGGTTGAGCATCAGTCCATGAACCAGGAGGTCACAGTTCAATTCCTGGTCAGGGCATATGTCCGGGTTGCAGTCTCAATCCCCAGTAGGGGGCATGCAGGAGGCAGCGGATCAATGACTCTCTCTCATCATTTATGTTTCTACCTCTCTCTCCCTCTCCCTTCCTCTCTCTGAAATAAATTGAAAAAATACCAAAGAAGATGCCTAGGTTAATTAATGAACAGATGAATGAATGATTTAAAAAATAATAATAATATAACTAAATAAATGGGTGGATAGGTACCCATAGCTAAAAAGAGAAAAAGCAGCCTCCATCTAATTTCCATCTTCAAAAAGTGGCCAAAGATATGTTATATCCAGAATATATTATAAAAAGTGGCCAAAGATATATTATATCCAGATATATTATATCCAGAATACTTTCTGTAGTGCAAGTGAGTCCACTAAACATAATTATTAGCTTTTCCACACTATGTGCATGCAGTAAAGCACACCAGAAGGAAGGAATAAGAATTAAAACCAACCTATTGTATTTACCAACTAGAAGGTTTGTTTTCTCATATTATCCTCCAATTTTAACCAAAAAATTCGTATAGCATTTTAAAAAATGACAATTTGCAAAATAAAAGTGCAAATCAGGAAGTTCAATGGAATGATATTGGATGCTTTTCTTTACCTCTCTGAAATTAACTCACGTTTTAAGGGTGAAATCTTTATCTCCATATAAATAGATACGTAATATTCAACTACAGTTTTCCTGTATTTTCCAGGATTGTCAGGGTGAGTTTCTAAATTATTCATAGGATGGAATGTAAACAGAAACCAATTCTTTCAATGTATGTTCCCACTCAATTCTTTCCCAAATTTGATCCTTCTTAGTCTTTCCTTCTAGGTAAATGGCACCACTATCTACTCAGTAATCTAAGCTAAAACTCTAACAGTAAGTCTCGATTATATATATATTTTCCCTTCAACCTTCTTACATAATTTGCCAACAGCTCATACATTCCTAATATCCTAGTCCAAGCCACCAATCCAAAAGATAAAACTGTATGTTTTATTATTCTTATTTGCTATGTGATTAGTTTTAGGACTATAACCAGAGAGAAGATTTGCAATAATTTCACTTTCCTGTAGCAGAGTATCTCTAATTTCTGTGATTTTAAGAAGCAAATCAGCAATTAATAAAAGAAAAATCAATATCCGAGTATATACTTTGACACTGCATATCTTTTCAATGCATTTTAGCATCTCCTGAAGCCAAGAATTTTAGAATACTCATTTCCTCAGAAGGATTTTACTATGTAATAGCTGCTTATAGAGTATTTCATGATCATTATTGCTCTAGGAAGTGTTTGATAGTTCTTATATCTGAAAAATTTTGCTTTATCATATTTGTCACATTTGACCAAATTTTCATCAAATTATATAACAATTTATAAGTCCATCTTTGCAAAGATCACAAAAGGAACAAGGAAAATATAGGTTATTAAATTCTATGTCATCTATGTTTCAAAGAATTAGTACATAGCCAGAATGGGTTGGAGAAATTATGGCAATAGTTAAAGTAGAAAATGATTGTGAAAGACAAGGAGGAAGTGCCTCAGTGGTAGACAGAGAAGACTTTAATTGGGAATCTGGTGTGACCTGGGAAGCAAGGTAAAATCAACTGGATGCTAGGAGTGTCTATAAGATTGAAGACTTTAGTAATGATGGTTCCTATGAGGGGCGGACAAGGTAAAAAAAAGGGTACTGAAATGAACAATTTAAGAGTCAGTGTATGACCGTTGCTGGGTGGCTCAATTGGTTGAAGTGTGGTCCCACACACCAAAAGGTTGTGGCTAATTCCTGGTCAGGGCACAAACTTAGGCTGCAGGTTCCATCCCGGATGGGGTGGTGGTGGTGGTGGTGGGTGTACTGGAGGCAACCCATCAATTTTCTCTTTCACACTGATGTTTCTATCTCTCTCTCCCTAACTCTCTAAAAATCAATAAAAAAAAAAACCATATATATAACATATATATGTATATATACATAATATACTAAAGGCCTGGAGCAATTCGTGACCTTGGCGGGGGTGGGGGGGTCCCCTCAGTCCGGCATGCATCCTCTCGCAGTCTGGGAGCCCTCTGGGGATGTCCGACTGCTGGGGAGCAGGCCTAAGCCGTTGGACATCCCCTGAGGGGTCCTTAGCACTGCCATGGAGGCGGGAGAGGCTCCCGCCACCGCCGCTGCGCTCGCCAGCCATGAGCCTGGCTTCTGGCTGAGCGGCACTCCCGCTATGGGAGCGCATTGACCACCAGGGGGCAGCTCCTGCATTGAGCGTCTGCCCCCTGGTGGTCAGTGCGCGTCATAGCGATCAGTCGTTCCGCCATCGGGCCTAAACTAGCTCTCCGACATTCCCCGAGGGGTCCCAGATTGCAAGAGGGCACAGGCCAGACCAAGGGACCCACCAGTGCACAATAGGGGCCGGGGAGGGATGCAGAAGGTTGGCCAGCTGGAGAAGGACCGCGAGAGGGCTCCAGGGCATGTCCGGCCCGTCTTGCTCGCTCAGTCCCGATCAGCTGGACCCCAGCAGCAAGCTAACCTACCGGTCGGAGCGTCTGCCCCCTGGTGGTCAGTGCACATCATAGCGAGTGGTTGAGCGGCCTTAGCATATTACGCTTTGATTGGTTGAACGGGTGATGGGACACTTAGCATATCAGGCTTTTATTATATAGGATATATATACACATATACATATATATATATATATATATATACACACATACATACACACATACACACACACACATATACATATATACATATACATATATATATATATATGCAAGCCTAAGTGACCGACCGTTCGACTGTTTGACCAGTAGCTATGATGCGCACCGACCACCAGGGGGCAGGCACTCAACATACAGGCATGGAAACATGGAATAGACTGATGACTCTCAGAGGGAAGGAGGTAGGGGGAAGGGGATTCATGCACCGGTGGAGTCCCTTGGCCTGGCCTGTGGGGATCAGGCCAAATCCATGCACTGGACCTCTGACATCCCCTGAGGGGTCTACATACCTAACAAAATCTAAGATGAATAATTAAATACTTAAAAATTTCAACTTTAATGTTTTACTAAACTAACTTATGTATCAGGTCTGGGATGAGAACATAAATCATAAAATATAGGTTAAAATAACCTGAAATCATGGGTTTAATTCATATACATGTATTTTCATAATATATACATATTATATAAATATGTCATTGTACCTATTAAAGTTTTCTGTTCACAGGTCATACTCAGCTACATGAATTTACTTAACTATCAATTATACTTTTATGCTACATTTAATTAATGTGTTAGCAAGAAGGCTAAGTCAAGAGTTTTCTTTAAAATATTAAAATATTTTAAAAAAATAAAATATCTAACTGATATTTATAGCATAGATGAATAGAACTGTTGAAAATTTTCTATATATTTCCTAATGTTTACAATGCCATTACTTCTTACTAATAACTCAATAATTATTTCTTCTTCAATGTGTCATAAAATATATATTACAGACATCCTATATAATCCTATATAAAAGGGTAATATGCAAATTGACCCTAACGGCGGAACGACTGAGAATGACCAGTCACTATGACACACACTGACCAACAGGGGGCAGATGCTCAATGCAGGAGCTGCCCCCTGGTGGTCAGTGCGCTCCCACAGGGGCAGCTCCGCTCAGCCACAAGCCAGGTTAACGGCTGTGAGCACAGCGGTGGTGGTGGGAGCCTCTCCCACCTCCTTGGCAGCACCAAGGATGTCCGACTAGAGGCTTTGGCCCATTCCAGGCCATCAGTCGGACATCCCCCGAGGGCTCCCGGGCTGCGAGAGGGCACAGGCTGGGCTTAGGGACCCCGCCGAGTGCACAAATTTTCATGCACTGGGCCTCTAGTATATTATAACTAGAGGCCCAGTGCATGATTTAATCATGCACCTGGTGCACCAGCTGGCTGGCTGTCCGCTGGTGCACCAGGCCTTCCGAAAGCCTCCGGCGCGGCGGAGGCTTTCGAAAGGCCTTGTGCCGGAGCAGACAGCCAGCCAGCTCCCCCGCTTTGGCTTTTGATCGCGGGGGAGCTGGCTGTCTATCCGCTGGTGCACCAGGCCTTTCGAAAGCCTCCGGCGCAGCCATGGCTCAGTGTCCTGCTGGCCCAATCAGCTACCCCGGCCACCCTGAGTCCCGCCCCCTGCACCTCCTGCTGGCCCAATCGTGGGCGTAGCGGAGTGATGGTAATTTACATATTACCATTTTATTATGTAGGATGATATCCACATAATATATAATTCACTCTACAGACTTTATATACACTTTGCCTTACTACATGACTTTATTATTTAGTTAACCTTGATTAATAAGCTACTAATTCACATAGATGTTTCTTTTTTAGGTATCAGCTAATTTTTAAGTATATATGTATTTTCAATCAACTATAATTTTTGTAGACCATCACACTTATATTTGAATGCAAATAAATTTGCTTCATAAATCAGAGCTATGTCACTTAAAAGCCTTAACAAATTTCATATTTAAAATTAAAATACTTTTACCATAAAAATTACACTAATATGGCCTTTCACTTAGTGTGATTTATCTTCATAAAAATTTAAAGGATACAGGAGACTATTTCAGAGGGTTTGTTCATTGATATTTTTTGCCTTTTAGCTTAAAAAGTCATGGTGTTATCAGAGAAGTAATCATATTTTTTTCTTGCTTAATAATGAAACTTTTGGGGAAAGGGAATGGATCCAGGATCGGGAACAACACCAAGAAATCAACTACGTAGTACAACTTCATTAAAAGACTTTTTTGAAAAAATTGTGTGTCTGGGGAAAGTATTTCAATAGCTTGGGTAGCCTGATGACATAATATAAAATGAAACACAAATTATTTTACTATATATAATTTCTTTTTAAAAGTAAAATAAAATATGAATTCTTTAATGCTGTAATAAATGAAAGGTTTAAGTAACAACTAGAGAACCAATTTGTTTTTCTAGCTACTATATAATCATATTTTAGATAGTAATGAAAGCTACCCAATATTAATGTAAAATCAAAACTTGAACACAAGCCTGGCCAGCGTGGCTCAGTGGTTGAGCATCAACCTATGAACCAGGAGGTGACAGTCCAATTCCCAATCAGGGCACATGCCCAGATTGAGGCCTAGATCCCCAGTGTAGGGCGTGCAGCAGATCAATGATTCTCTCTCAACACTGATGTTTCTGTCTCTCTCTCCCTCTTCTTTCCTCTCTAAAATCAATAAAAATATATTAAAAAACAAACAAAAACACTTAACACAAGTGGAAATACAACAGTCAAACACACATAATGGGATTGACAGACATAATTGACAGACGTAATCTGTATTGTTCAGTCTGTGTTAATAGCAGCAGCAATGCCAGTACTTTTTCTTGTCTATTCATAAAATATTTTGACAAATTAAAAGGTTTTTATTAAGCACTATAATAAATCCTACATATTTCCTTAGGCTTATTTTATTTTCAACATATGGTTTAATAAAAATCTGTTAAGTAGATTACATTTCAGGAAAATTTATTTTTAAAAACTAGCTTCCAAAAAGAAAGAACTTTATTGTTTTTTTCTACTTGATTAAATTATTTTTGTCTTATTGATAATGACTTTTACTGTTAATGAAGTTTATAGTATAATGCTGCAAGTGAGTATGATACTCTAAATAAAACTGTAAGTGTTAAGTCAATAGAAATGCGTTATTGCAGATTTTGGTGCTAATACCTGCAAAAGCAATCTAAATGAATTTTAAATACTCAAGATGATACTACCTATCACCAACTGAATAAAAAGCAGAAAATGCAACTCAGCAACCTCAAGGTAAAATAGAGGAAATTTTCCTCCACCAAAGTTATGTATGCCAGTTTTAGATTTGTTTGTATGTAGTTAATAACAACTGCATACTTTATTCTTTATCCTTAAAAAAAAGTTTTAACATGTAAAATTAACTTATATATAACCTATTTCTTCACAGGACAAATGCTTCTGAGAAATGGAGAACGGTTTCGTTTTCCTTTGTCAAGAGAAGTTTCCTTAAGTTACAGTTGGAGCTGAAACTTAACCATAATTATTTTAAAGGAATTTATTTAAATAGTAACTACTATTACAAGGTTATCATTTACAGACATTCGTAAAAGCATAAAGTTTTGATTTGCAAATTGCTTATCCCGGAGAAACAGACCTTATCTTTTCAAATCCATTTCATTACGAAATTGAAAGTGAATTTAATGCAATTATTTGGTTTAGGTTTTAGTAATAAAAGGAGACACTTGAAAAATTATGAAATGTTGCTGAAATGTGTTCCCTTTAAACCAGAGTCCTAAAACTTAGTAAAGTAAAAAACAAATAAAGCAAGACATGGCTTTCTGGGAGATTGTTACTACTGAGGTTATTAACAATCAAATTATGTTGCAAATTTAGCTCAATTCTTATACAACCTGAAATGAATTTGCTTAGCCAAAAATAAAATAAACCGTTAACTAACACTATAATTACATGTAATTGTAAAGAGTTACTGGCAACTACTCTGTTTCAGGAAGCTTTATGTCTCAATAGAGAAAAAGAATTTTATTCAAGAAACTAAAACTAAAAAAAAAGTAAAACCACCACAAATCATTTTTCATGCTTCTTATATGATTATATGATTCTCCAGTTAGACATTCTCCTTCAACATAAAACATTTATGTCAATATCAAACCAAATACTACTGATGGTTTCCCTCTAACATTTTGAGTGCCAAAAATACCAATTATAAACAATAGCACACACTTACTGAAATAATTTATAAGACATCACAGTTCAGGTAATGGTATACTAGTAGGAAGGTAAGAAAACTTCTTGTTTTGAGTTTTCTTGTTATTCTAAAAGAAGTAGAAATTAAGATCAACTGTATATTGAAAACATTAACATCCACTTTTTTCTAATGAAAATAACCACCTCACTTTGATACAGTGTAATAATAGACTCTATTTGACTATAAAAGGAAAACATTTCTGATGAGAGTAAGAATATTTACTAAAGAACATGTATGTTCTTTAAGAGAATATTTGGCATAAAATTTCATAAATGTTGATTAATTTTAATTTTTTTTAAATTGGAGAATTAGAAAAATATTTATGTTCTCTGAAGAACATAAATGATAATAGGCATAACAATTAACAAGATAGATAGTCACATTTAATTATGGTACAATATTGATTTTTAAGCACCTGATTTCCTATTAATAAAATGTTTTTTTACTAACCTGTTAGATATGCAAGCTCATTCTAATTGTAGTTAGGACCATTTGGCTAACACTTTTAACATACTTTCAATAAATGATGACAATGAAATAGAAATTTAAGATACTAATAACCATTTCTCAAATTACTGATGGAGTTGGTGAATTCATCTCCTTAATTACAACTGATATAAATTCATCCTTAAATATTTTTTAAAAATCAATATACTATGTAAAACAATATAAAGCACATATTTGGAAAGATATAGCAAATATTCTCCCTTAGAAAGTACTGAAGCTCCATCTAGAGGCTTTCCCCCTATTACTGTCACTTGCAATAAAGTAATAGCACCTAGAAATGTGAATAATATTAAAATGTCAGAGATTTCTTTTGTATCTACCCTTTTGTTATTCATAACGAGTCCTTCCCCTAACCTTCTTGGATAGCTCCAGCTCCATCACTGCCATCAAGTGGTAAAAAACTAAAACTGAACTTAAAAAAAAAAAAAAAAAAAGGAAGAAAGCAAGCAATGAAAGACAGAAAAAGAAATTGATGTTCTCTATACCACTCACACACAGTCTTTCTTAGTACAAGAAAGTTTTTTTTTCTGTGCCATTTATTATGTTACTAATATTATAGAGAAAATAAATTTTCCAACTGTTTCTAAAAAACAGTAGCACTATCCATTGTAAATCTGATTTTTTCCTAGATATTTTTATATTTGTAAGGTATATAAAAATACTTTGAATTAAGTTTTTATTTAGTTTAATAATACTTTAATATAAGGACAGTTTATTAATTACTTCACTGCCAGGGAGAGCAGAGAGAAACAAAAAAATTACTTAAGATTAATGAATTTCGTAGGACATTGCACGTTATTAAAAGAAACAAAACCAAGATGTGACTGAAGTATTTCCTATTACCTCTGAAAATCACCTCAGTTTTAATAAACTGAACACATTACAATGCTTCCCCAAAATGTCTTCATCAGCCTGTGAATGGAGAAGGATCAGAAATGGATTTTTAACGTTGAGGAAAACTAAAGGTTTAACCATGAAGAAACAAGTCTGGAATTCAATTCAAATAAAAATTATTTAATATCTTTTCTTTCTCTTATGAACACGTACTTCCTGAATTATGTTATAGGAGCTAGGACTTTCAAGAGAAGAAAAACTGCACCTACAGAACCTAGGGGAAAGGACCAATGAAATAATGTCTCAGGTTCAAGGGATGCTGCTCTGCGAGACGCATCATCCCTCACAATGTGTTCTAAAAGAGTAATTTATGTGTGAAATAGTATACCGGAGTGTAGTTAACAGAGTAAGTCTCATAATCTTGCTAACTTAGTAAATCACATAATGTGGGGGAAACTCAAATTATGGGACTAATAAGAATTTTAGAATGCTCTGATTTTATTTTTTTTATTAGTTTTTAATTTTTACTGATTTACTTGTTTACAAATCAGAGAAATTGAAAAATCTGTAAGTTTAATTGTAGGTATGAATTCCATGTTAAATTAACAAGTGCCCTGGTGGTCCCGGATCTGTCTCTTGCTTCAACAGTGTTTGGACGCAACAGACCCAGGGACGCCCCTTCTTCCAGCCTCCGACCACTCTCCTGCGTCTCATCCCGTCACCACCTTCAGAACCACCTCCGGGACAACCAACACACGGGTTTTTTCCTACCTTAACTCCTATTGTTGAACAACCAAGAGCTCCCAAATTCGTCAGAATTATCCCACCCAGGTGAAGACTGCAGTATATTGCCTGGCCAACCCACACCTGCGGGCCTCCTACACCTACCTCTCTCTGGGCTACTATTTTGACTGTGACGATGTGGCTCTTGAGGGTGTGGGCGGAGAAGAAGCGCTGAGCATCTCTTAAAGTTACAAAACAAGCGTGGCGGCCACAGGATGTGCAGAAACTTTCCAAGATGAGTGGGGCAAAACTCAGGACGCCATGGAAGCCGCCCTGGCCTTGGAGAGGAACCTGAACCAGCCCTTTTGGAGCTGCAGGCCCTGGGTTCGGCCCGTGCAGACCCTCATCTCTGTGACTTCCTGGAGAACCACTTCCTGGATGGGGAAGTGAAACTGACCAAGAAGATGGGTGACCACCTGACTAACCATCCGCAGGCTGGCTGGCCCTCAGGCTGGGCTGGGCGAGTATCTCTTCAAAAGGCTCACCCTCGAGCATGACTAGGAGCCTTTGGAGCCCAGAGGGCTTTCTGAGGCCCCTCCGCATCCCCCTGGTGTCTCTGGCTTTTACCTGAGCCTCTTCCTGAAACTACTAGCCATTCTTTTAACCACCCTGGAGCCCTCTCCCATGCACTGGACCAAATGAAACAATAAAGCTTTTTGCAGAAAAAAAAATTAACAACAAAACCATAACTGCCAACACTTACCAAGTTCCTACCTAGGTGCCAGGCACTATTTGTTTAGAATGTTTACATAGTCTCTCAACAATCCTATAAGGCAGGTACATTAATATTACATAGATAAGGAAACTGCGGCACAGAGAGGTTAAATAACCACCCACAGTCACACATTAAGTGGCAGGGCTGACATATGAACCTAAGTAGTTGCCTGGGTAGTCCTCCCTCTTAACTACTCTCAAATAAGACAGGCTTTCTCAACATTGGCACTAATGACATTTGGACCTGATAATTCTTTATTGGAGATGGGGTGGGGCTGTTCGGTGCATTATAGGATGTTTAGCAGCACCCCTTAACTCTTATTATCAGATGCCATTAGCATCACTACACCTACCCCACATTATAACCAAAAATGTTTCCAAACGTTGCCAAATTTCTGGGGGAGGGAGAGTTAGGGGGACTGCTCCCAGTTGAGAATCACTGATATAAGATAACCATTTTATCTGTTACAACACTGGAGAAACAAATGATGACCAATTTATATGAAATTAGTTTTCCTCAATTTTAAATTATTTACCACAATTCAGAAATTTAAAATTCTACAAATGATTTAGGATTGTAATACTCTAAGTCTTACTACTTAGGGGGATGACATGTTATATAATTTAACACCATAATATGAGGAGCAAACTTCATAATGCAAGATTTGTGTAGGCAAATATGAAAATACTAGTGGCCCTGTGCAAGTAGCTCGCTGCCGCTTGCCTCAACTGCCTGCCCCGTCCACGGCCACTCATAGCTCGCTGACCTGCCCTCCTGCTGATCAGTCGTTAACGCGTCATGGCGTAATGACCATTTGCATCGACCATTTGCATATTACCTCTATTATATAGGATAAAGGAGATATGTAAATTTAATCCAAATTTATACAAGTTACTTTTGGCAAATGGGACTAAGAAACAAAGAATGGGAATATCACCTTTTACTTTATGTATTTACTAGGGGCTCGGTGCACAAAATACATGCATGGGTGCAGTCCCTAGGCCTGGCTGGCGATCAAAGCATGAGTGACTGGCGTGGACGGGCAGGTCACAGCTGACCGCAGGGCCCTGGGCAGCACCTGGGCCCCCAGGCCCCTGTGCACCCCCCTGTGCCTGAGTCATGGTGCCTGAGTCCCCATGCAGAGATGCGGTGAGTGTGGCCAGACGCCATGGTCTGGGGTGCAGGGTGGGTCCCTAGGCCCCCCAGCAACGCCGCACGGTAGCTGGGTGGGCAGCGCGCTCTCTCCCGGCAGGCCTCGCAGACCAGCTCCTGCGCGAACCCACGGGGAAGCCCGACTGGCCTCTGGGGTCCTGGCGGCTGCGGCCTGGCTTACCCAGCAGAGGCCACGTGAGTGCGGGGCAGGCTCCTCGCGGGCATCCGGCACTTGAGCACGGGGGCTTCCCTGGCGAGTGAGCCCTGGTGTCCTGGGGGTGGGTAGCAGGGGGAGTGAGAGCGAGCTTGGCGGACACCCCACATTCTCAATGCACCTCCGTCCCCGTCACCCCTGCCCCCCCAGTAGCCAGTGAGAAGTCACAGCGTTGCCGACGCCCACCATGTTCCACAGCCCCCTGGTGGTCAGTTCATGTCATAGTGAGCGGTAGAACTCCCGGTCTCCTGGTGGAACTCCCAGTTGAATGACCACCCGAGGGGACAATTTGCATATTAGGCTTTTATTATATAGGAAGGATGTATTGTATTCATTTTTTCAAACAACATATTGGATTTTTAGAATCCAAATTTTAGAGAAAACTTTTGCTTTGTGACATTAGCATTTCAGTTTCACTTATTAAGTAAGCTGTTTTCACTGGTTTCCCCACATTTTCCATAATATATGCTAATGTAGGAAATATACCAAATTCATAATGAAATTCATAAAAATAATTGTGCCCTAGCCGGTTTGGCTCAATGAATTGGGTGTTGGCCTGCGGACTGGAGGGTCCCAGGTTTGATTCCAGTCAAGGAAGGGCACATGCCTGGGTTGCAGGCTCGGTCCAACGTGCAGGAGGCAGCCAATCAATGATTTCCTCTCATCACTGATGTTTCAATCTCTCTCTTCCTCGCCCTTCCTCTCTGAAAAAAAAAAAAAAAAAAAGTGCCCAATTAGTCAAAAATATTAGATAGTTAACCATGGGTTTGAAAGCTAGTAAACTGAATAATAATTAAGCAGACACTAGAGGTATATATGTTTTTAAGAGTGTTGCTTAAAGATGTGTATAAAAGTGGGTGTAAATTTTTCTTTTCAAGCAATTCTTACTTATTTTGTGAATTTTTTGCAATAACATCATTTTGCCAATCCCCAATTATAGCAAGGTTTCTTTCCAGTTACTTCTGATTATTCAGGAATCCTTTAAAGAAAACACAGAGTGATAAGGGCTACTCTATTTACTTAACTTTAAATACTCTCATTGTCATCTTTCTTTTCCTCCATTTTCCTACTTGTTTTTACTATTACAAATTAAATTATACACATTACATTGTATCTGCTTCTTTTAGTCAGTATATGTAACAATTTCCCATTTTGTTTCATAAATTTAATAAAGTATTGTGCATATTTATGTTCAATGTTCTACTTATTCTCGGTTGGTTCTTGTAATGATTTTGTACTGCATCAACTTGGTAATTAAATATATTTTTTAAATGTTTTTTATTGATTTTTAGAGAGAGAAAAAAGAGGGATAGAAAGAAACATCAATGAGAGAGAAACATCATCAATCGGCTGCCTCTTGCACACCCCCTTCTGGGGATTGAGTCCACAACCAGGGGCATGTGCCCTGACTGGTAATCGAACTGAGATCACCAGGTTCCAAGGTTGATGCTCAACCACTGAACCACACCAGCTGGGCTGGCAATTAAATATTGTTTACATTTTTTACTTTCTCTATCTACACTGCCTTAATTTAGGGTCTGATCTTTCTTTTTCTTTTCGATTGTTTAGTCTCTGTATTTTTCCTTTCTATGAACTAAATAAGTAACACATAAACAAATCTTATAAAAAGTTAAATAACACAGGTTAAATAAAACATTCTCCTTAACTACCCTCCCCCCCAAGCCCTATTCCCCCAACAGAAATAAGTATTGTTTTTGGTGTGGTGCATATACTTCTAGACCTTTTTTATTTTATTATTGTTTTTTAAATGCATTAACATTCATATATGTGTACATATAAAAATGTTCCACTCTGTGTTATAGCATCATTAAGCAAAACACATCCCTTGAATTAAATAAAGACTTCTGAATAAATGCCTGCTTCTGTACATCCACATATTTCTTTGCTGGGCTTTGTTATAATATTTTCATGCAAGATATGCTAGTTAACACTAATTTTCCCTAGAATTTGGCTTAGTATGGGAAACAAGTGCAAATACCATTTGTAAAACACTATTTTAATGCATAAATGATAAAAAATAGGGACCTGAAACGATAGTATTAAAAAGTATAACCAAAATATTATCCACATAATATTAAAACATTAATCAGAATGATTAAAAAAAATAAGGGTTTATTTTCTCTCTGGTGCACACTTATTTTATAATAGCTTTAATGAAATATAATTTACAAACTACAAAAGTCACCTGTTTTAAGTGTAAGTGGCTTTTTAGTAAATTTATAGTTGTGCAACATTACATAATTCAATTTTTAAATATTTTCAATACCCCAGAAAAATCTCTCATACCCATCTCTATAGATTTTCCTTTTCTGGACACTTCATATAAATGGAAAAATAAGGTTTTTCTGATAAACTTAAGTGTTAGAATTAGCAGCAATTTTTTTTTTTTGCATAAAGATTTTGCTGTTGAAGTTCTTTCTAAAAGATATTAACATATTTTGTTCATTTGGTAATGATAGTATGAATATATCTTAACTATTTTTCTTCTTTTCCTCCTTTCTTTCCTTCCTTCTTTTTTTTTTCTTTTGCAAGTTTTCACTCTTATATTGATCATCACTCTCAACAGACCAGTTTTTCAATATAGTATGCATGGAAGGTATAACAATTGACTTTCTACATTACAAAACCTGATAGTTTAATGAAAAACAAAACAGAAATCCAACATATGAACATATCATCCTTGAGATGTTTTAGTTTTTCCTAAATGTGAAATACATTTTAAAAAAATGATGAGGAATTTATTTAATACAGGTCTTCTAAAATTTGGAATTCTATCTCCTAATATAATTCAATCTTCCAAAAACTTGTAGTGTCACCCTTGACTCCTCTTTCACTCACAGACCACATCCAATTCATTAGCAAATAGATTGTGGTTCCATTATCAAAAGTATACTCAGAATCTGAACACTAACACCTCCACCATTACCACAATGGTGAAAGCCATCATCCTTTTTTCCTTGGATTATTACAAAATCTCCTAACACATCTCACTTCAGCCCTTGTCTGGCCACTTCCCTCAACAATCTGTTTTCAGCACAGCAGCCAGACTTAAACAAAAAACAGATCCAGTAAAAAGCCTCCAACAGCTTTCCATTTCACTCAGGTCAAAAGTCCTTACTGGTTAATTTAGGAATTACAATGAACATCTTAAGCTAGTAACCAAGTTTAACTTATAACAACCTACATAACCACTATGAAATAACCAAAAAAGGACGCATATGTAATACCTTAATCAATAAAGAAAAAAAAGACTATTGATCAGTTACCAAGACTTGCCACTTCTTAAACCTTCCTCACAATTGAAGAGGATTCTAATTTTACTCTTAAGTCTATTCCATCCATCTAGGGTGCAATTAAAGCCTGTTACTTTATTACTTTAAAAAATTTTTTGCTATTTTTAATTTAGCTTTTGTCATAGTATTTTTTTACAGTATCTCTCAGATATTTTTAACAGCTTTTCTTAAGTATAATTTACATATCACTTATTTTAAATGTAAAATTCAATCAATTTACCCAGTTGTGCAACCATCACCACAATCCAGTTTTAAGATTATCATCCAAAAAAGTTCCTTCATTCATTTGCAGTAAATCCCTACTCTGACCCCCAACTCAAGGCAAGCACCAATTTACTTTGTGTCTCTTTAGTTTGATCTTTTCTAGAAATTTCATATAAATAGAATCATTCAATATGTAGTTGTATGTGTCTGGCTTCATTCACTTAGTACAATATTTTGAGGTTTATCCATGTTGTTCCATGTATCAGTCACTCTTTTTTAAAAAAATTGTCTGACCTTACCATATTTTAAGCATTTCATTACTTTCTGGCGCCAGTGTCCCCAGCCCTGGACTCAACCATTTCTCCAGGTAACCCTGGAGTTTTAATTTACTCATTTGAGTTTTTATTTCAATTTTCCTTTTCATTTATAGATGTACACATCTGTCTGGTTATTCTTTAAAGGGTATTAGTTAGGAAACAGGCTAAGCTCCTGTAACAAAGAGATCCTAAATGCAGTGGCTTAAATACGACAAGATTGTTTCCTTCTCATGCAATAGTCTAGAATTAAGCAGTGCATAGCTGGAGGGGCAACTCAACATATATTTCAATCTGTGTCTAAATTAGACTTTGTGCAGTTTATTTCATCAACTAACAGTACACAAGAAAGACACAGTCAGGGGGAACTACATAGGCATTCCTTCTTAAGGCAAGCCACAGAAGTGCCACACATGACTTCTCTTAATAATCCACTGCCGCAACATTAGTACAGGCAACACAGGCTTCAAGGGAAGTTAGGAGAAGTATGGTTGGCAGCCACACACCATTGTATCCCTCTATAACCTAGGACATCTTGGTAGATCACTAGCACAAGAGACTCTTATGCCAATTACAGACCAGTTCAAATTAAATTCCCCACTTGAGGTTTTGTCCTATATGGGTAACATAACTTAGGACCACAAACTTTCATGAAGATTCACTTATGGTTACAAAATCTCAGGGGAGATGTTTTTGTCTCTATGGAGCACCAGGCTGGAATATATTGACACTCTGAGGAATGCTAATTTTTATGGCAGCTGAGCCATGCATTTAATTTTTTCTTCATATTTTCTTCAGTATTTTAGTGTTTCAATCAAGGGTATTACTCCGGATCATTCTATCCCACTATAAACCATATCTGTGTAAAGTGGTGATAACTTATTGAATGATCAAAAATGTTACTAAATACACAATAGTTTTAAAGTTTTATTCTAATGGTTGCAAAATGTATCACTTCAAAATCTACAATTTAAAATCATTAGGTTCTAAACAATTGAAAGGTTAAAAATAACTTAGCCTCAAGTTTCCAAAATGACCCATGACATACAACATCATCCTTTAATTATAAATACATAATATTGGAATAGTTTTATATTGTACCAATAACTAAAGTTCAATCAGAAAGTTTTTCCAGAATTTTCACTCAGCCATTTGCTAAATTTATTATTGTCTTTTCCTTTCTACAAGTTACTACTTCTTGTAAAAGAAATATACCAGGAACGCATTAAAAGTACATTCTTAAAAAAATTTTTTTTATTGATTTCAGAGAGGAAGGGAGAAATAGAAACATTAATGATGAGAGAGAATCATCAATCGGCTGTCTCCTATACCCACTGTGGACCAAGCCTGACCGGGAATCGAACTGTGACCTTCTGGTTCCTAGGTCGATGCTCAACCACTGAGCCAAACCAGCCAGGCAAAAGTACATTCTTATAAAACCTCATGACCACCTTCCTTATAAGGGGCTGCTTCTCTCACAGATAAGAAAACTAAGGGTTAGAGAGCTTATGCTACTTACCTAAAATCATGCAACTGTGTTTGAGCAACCCAGCTTTGAGCTCTTGGCGGCTATGCTATAAAATAAACATCTTCCCCACACTCAAAGCTCTTTAAATTCAGGATGCACCCTAAATTGTTGGGATATTACAATCACAGTTGTAGTAATACTAAGGGCAGTAACGAGGTAGCTCTCACTTCCTGTGCAAGCACAAACCAAAGCACCAGCACCAAAACTTGCAGAATTTGAGTTGGGAGAAAATCTAGGTGATACTGGAGCATTCTTTTAACTTGTACAAATCAAAATTTGTGAGAGAGGTGAGGGTGAGGGAAATCAGACATAGTTAGCAACATATCCAAAGTGGGTATCAAAAATAGGTTAGTGCCACATAATTGCAAATTCTTGATTCTTTATAGAAATGCTGCACAGAGAAGAACTCCATGTGGAAAAACTGAACATCATAACTGAGTCAAAAATGATTCAAAAGAGCTGGATTCTGAATATAAAGAACTTCAGCAATCCCTTAACCAATTTATTTCACATATATTTTCTTTTTCAGGTATGTGCAAAAGTTATAAATAATAAAACCTATGCCTTAGGAATTCTGATAGTTA
Source organism: Cnephaeus nilssonii (assembly GCF_951640355.1). Lineage (NCBI taxonomy): Eukaryota > Metazoa > Chordata > Mammalia > Chiroptera > Vespertilionidae > Cnephaeus > Cnephaeus nilssonii. Next base: position 21,547,446 of record NC_137072.1, on the reverse strand, counting down.
TTTTGATAAATATAAACATTGTAAATAGTAAAAAGCTTTGGCAGTATGTTTTTCTTTTAAGCAGTATATAAAATAATGGTGCAAAATGCTATGATAGCAAAAACAGTGTTTGTTATATAATTTACTATAGGACACTGTAATATTGGGCTGCAGATATGACATCAAAGAAATCATACTCCATTTCCTTAACTCCATCTTTGTATTATGTTGGACAAAAATCTCATAATTAACCCCTATCATAGCATTGGCACTTTCCCAATTTTTGCACATTCATAATAAAATGTAATTTTTTTTCTGCTGAGTTTCCAATTTACTCAGTTCCTGATTTTCTTTATGTCTTAACCTATATATAATTTTCAAGACTTGGAGTAAGAACTAAAAATATTTTAGGCAATTAAGTTACTTCCTTAAATTATCACTGTTACCATGAATATTTTAAATAATTTCATTGATTTCTACTAGCATTTCTTGCTACTCAGCATTTTGGTATTTCTAAGTTTTCCTGATTGGGCAGATTTATTACAAACACAAAGTAAAAAATATATATATAATTCAAAGTTATATTAATTTAATTTTTTACTATCAAATAAAAATGCAACAAAAACTACAAATTAGGTAAATTCGCTTTTTTTGTGGCCCTCCAAATTTTATTACTCTGAAACTAAATTATCTAATTAGTCTCCTCTTATACTAAAATATTTAAAGGTCAGTAGAAAAAAACCAACAAAAAAAATCCACATTTCTCAATAGGTATTAAAATATAAATGTTATAACTAGGAGTGAAAGAACTAATTTATTGTATATTTTTTCTTTATGTCAAACAATGATTTATCTTGACAATATATTTCACCTTTAGAAGTCAAAATCATTTCGAAGAGTTAAATCTTGTCCTTCTCTTTCCTATATTTTTATGATGACCAATTTATTTGAGACATATTGAAGGCCTATGAGAAATAAAAAAAAAAGGACATTTGGAAAAGAATTTGAACTTCTGAATAAGACACATTATCCTAAAAAAATTTATATAAGAAAAACAACACAGACATTTTTAAAAAGCTCCTTCCTTTATAAAACATGATATGGTATAAAGAAAAAATTTTTGATAACTTGTCATAACTGATTTCTGTCCATGTCAGTAACTCTTCTAAAACTTATTTGGAAAATATCTTGGAGTTTGAAGTCATAATTCAAATTACTTCTGTTGTAAATAATCATTAAAACTAAAGAGCAAATGATACACATCAATGTAAGCCCATCAACTCCTCTTTCTCCTTTATCTCATTTATTCTACACACATCTACATAAAATTAAGTACTCTGCTGTAGTTGTTAACCGATACAAAGTATGATATAGTTAGTCTTTGTTTTATTTTCAAGGAAACTTTTGTAAAATACAATATCAATGAATTACTGAAAAATAAATTAAAAAAACAGGATATAAAACATAACCTGAAATTTTGCTATTATTAAATAGGCATAATATCTGTCAAACTGCCACAAATTTTTCTAAATGCTTACTCTCAATTTCTGTATTTAAAAATATATATTTTTATTGATTTCAGAGAGGGAGGGAGGAGAGGGAGAGAGAGAGAAACATCAGAGACCAAGAAAGAATGTAACACCAATATTAAATAGAAATTAGTAGTTAAAACTTTATTCAAGTGTTAAATATTCCATAAATTTGCTGTTTAAGAGTATATATTGTAATCTAAAATAAATGCACTGAATATGATTTTCTTCTTAAAATTAAAAAGCAGCATTATCACAGTTGAAGTTGAAGGCAAGTACAACATTTGAATGATATTTGAGCATGCAATTAGTTTAAAAGAAAAAAAAGCGGGTCTTGAAAATAAAAGAAACTACAAATTTAATCTGATCTGTCTGTTTTTCCTCAAGAATAACATTGGTTGTCAAAGTAGTCCTATAAATAATTCCTACTCCTCCAGTAAAAACACTACTTGCTTTCAAAGAGTGGGAAAGAGGCTACAGACATGGACAGCATAAATGGACTGATGATCATCCACTGGTTTTAATCCAGAATTACTTCTGCTACATAACCCTATCTTTAGTACATAAGAATAGTTACTGGTATACTTCACGTTCTACATTGAGAAAACAGAAATAAGGCAATTGCAGGTTGAAAACATGAAACAGAATCAGAGTGCATAAATAACTAGTAAAAAGTCTTTGCTTAAAAAAATAGAAACCTGAAAGGCTCTTCAAAATGACACCGTCTTTCAAATGAGCTTCCTATATTTTTACAGCTTTATAAACGACATACTTAACTCAAGAAAGTAATATTAAAGGCTGGCAATTTATGCAATAAGCCTTACTATTAATAAATCCAGAAATGATAGTGGGGCACTGAGCTTCTCTCTCCCTCTCTCTCAAGAACAAGGCTACCTGTTATTGGATGTGTGCTCTAATTTGTCCATTTTCTAAAAATCAAAATTCCCATAACACAAATCTTGTTGCTTCTGATTCTTGAACTGTAATAATTAAAGAAGTATAGCCTTTCATATGTGACTACTGAAGACAAATCTAGCACCAGTAAATAAAAACAACAGGTATCGGGTTAAATTTTAATAATCAACACTAACAATGAAAAATACTATCTAGGAATAAAGTGAGTATATCTCTCTTACCAGAGAAAATAAAACAGAAGGTAGACAGCCACAACAATTAAACAAAAGTATTTTCAAATGTTCAAATCTTTAATACTAAGATTCTATTAGTCCACAGTGGTCCTAACAAAGGGATGAAATATTTCCTAGAACTTGGCTAGAACTCATCTCTTCTACAACAGAAAATAGAGGCATGAAAGATGGAATTTCGCTGAAATTAATCAAAATCCAGACACTGGGGGTATCAGTAGTCCTCAAATATGCTGTTTTAGCCAAGGTTACTCATATTGGGCAAGAAAATTATGTTCTAAAATTTTAGACAAGTCTGAATATAACATAATGTGGCATGTTTACTTAACAAAATTATTTTTAATAATTATTAAGGCCATGCAGTTTTATATTCACTACTTTAAAAAAAAAAAAGGAAAGTATTAGCATGGATTATAGAGATAAAAGTTCCTTTAGTTTGAAATAAAATTAGCACCGAAACCGGTTTGGCTCAGTGGATAGAGCGTCGGCCTGCGGACTGAAGGGTCCCAGGTTCGATTCTGGTCAAGGGCATGTGCCTTGGTTGCGGGCACATCCCCAGTGGGGGGTGTGCAGGAGGCAGCTGATCGATGTTTCTCTCTCATTGATGTTTCTGACTCTCTATCTCTCTCCCTTCCTCTCTGTAAAAAATCAATAAAATATATTTTTTTAAAAAGAAATAAAATTAGCAATCTACCAACCAGATGGGTCTTAACATTTTTCTGTTTAGTAAGTAGGCAATTTATGCTCAACCTCAGTAGTTAAAATAAAAATTTAAATAAGATGGATTTTTTTCAGCCTTCATAACATAGAAAATTTTAAAGTCTGATTAAAATATCAAATACTGACTAGAATATAGGGAGTGTAAACTAGTGTAGCCACTATGGAAAGTAATTTGTCTATGTCTAACAAAATTCAAAATATTTTGTAGCCTATGATTGAATTAATCCACTCTGGGGAACATAACCCAAAACGGACTAGAAACATAGTACAAAATATATTCTGTATCATACCATAAACTTTTTTATTGAGACCAGCAATAGGAAATACATTTTATATTTTATATAATTGTTTTGAGTTGTTACTCATATTTCATAAAAAATAAGTGCCCTTTATTCTGACACTCTCTACTACATTCTATTCTTTTTCAAAATGCAGATTCCAAAATACTAAATTGATTTCATTACCAGTTGTTTGAAAGACTCTGCCCTAAAAAACTACAGCAATATGTACAAGGCAACACCTATCAAGTTGTTCACTGTGGTAGTGTTTAAAATAGAGAAAACACTGAATATATGTCCATCAATAGGGAGATAATTAAAATGTAAAATACAATGTAATATGAAGCAGTTAATGGTTTAAGTTAAATCTGTGATATGTATATATCTTAAAAATATAGAGTGAAAAAAAGCAAGTAGGACAGTATTTCCAGAATTATATCATTTATACAGATTTCCAGCAATATCATATTTGATTATTATATGTATACATATGTAAAATTATGAAAAGTGACCTAGAAGTAATTACATATATACACACACATACATACTCACAGTGGGGCCCAGGGGTTATTCAAATGGCAAAGGCTGGTTAGAGAGGGCTTTAGCTACATGTGTTTTAATTTTTAAAGACTATTTAAATGCTACATGACAAATATTTGGAACAGTTGCAGCAAGTTTTGAGATAGGAATTAGAACAGAACGAATGAATGGGAATAGAGATGAGAAAGAATAAGGTATAGATAAGTAGAACCAAGAGTATATATCCATACACTTGAATCAGTGAGTAAGAGGGGGGAAAAAAGAAGAAAAAAGAAAGACCAAAATTTTAAGGACCAAGGAAAGATTAGGGAGTAGGGATGTATGTAGCAACAGCTGGAGGTGCGGGGTGGTGGTGGTGGTGGGTGCACTGATCCATTTCTCATTGGTGGTTAAACTATATAAATAAAAGGGTGGCAGTTTAGTGGGAAAGTACTTAGCAACTCTGTTTACACAGAGAACAGAAAGTGCCACTAGAGTGGCAAATTGAACTATGCAAGACCAATTAACCCTTTCACCTTAGTGTTTTATACTAGTTATCTTACTTACCGCACCTCTGTGAGATCTACACTGATATGTGTTAGGACCAAGTGCAATTATAAATCACAGTTACATGTACTGATGAATTCTGCAAATTCCATGAAGCATATCCATTTTATTTAGTGTTCTGAATACCTTCTTCTCTACTCTCATCTGGTTTTAATTAAGGAACACTTTCAAAGGGAGAGAGGTTATCCAGAAACTCAAACTACACATGTCTTTTATTAAACTATGAAGTGATTACTACTCAAATTTTTTGGCCTAAATAATTTTTTTCAAAATATAGATTCACCTCAATTTATACTAAATTAGGAAAAAATTGGGAAAAATAACATATTTAAATGGGCAAAATTGTAATAGAAAAATCCTAATATACAATGAAGATAAATATAACTGCTGAATAAGGAGTTATAGTTATAATGATAATTTACTACTTATAAGAGAAAGTTTGTATCTTGAAGGGCTATTTAATAAGATTTCTAGAAAAGACAGTAGTAGGCTTATTGCTGGACATTTTATTCACCTTCCTGATTCCATTATCTATATTTGAAAGCAAGGATCATATATCTTCCATACATTCTATAAAACCTAGAAAGTAACACTCTAGGCATTCAAATATTTGGAAATGACCGATGTTGTGAAATGCTGGTATATGTGAAAGTCTTGCTTCTATGAAGTAGGAGGGTTAATAATAAAAGTATGCAATTGTTCAACAGTAAATTAAAGTAAGCCACATAAATGTTTATTCCTTTATCCTAACATTCTGTTTTCCCTCTTACCCACAGCTCTTAAGGTACCAATATTACCCCCCTATAAGCTGAATTCCATGTCAAATCTTCTGGCCATGTTATCACTGAATCTGCATTTTAAAAATTAATTTTAAAGAAAGTGAGAAAGGGAGGGAGACAGAAATACTTACACATTCATTGGTTGGTTCTTTTCTTTTAATACTATAAATTTATTTTGTAAGTGTAAAATACTTATATTTATATATCATATCAATTAATGAGGAAAAATAAGGTTCTTCTGTTAAACACAAAAATCTGAAATCAAGGTTAAGGGAACTACATTCTTACATTAACATTCAATTTATTTACTATTTATTTTGGCTGTACAGTATTGAAAAAAGTTCTTACACAGATAAATAGTTGCAAATGTTAGCAGTTTTTTTAAAAAAATATATTTTATTGATTTTTTACAGAGAGGAAGGGAGAGAGATAGTCAGAAACATCAATGAGAGAGAAACATCGACCAGCTGCCTCCTGCACACCCCCTACCGGGGATGTGCCCGCAACCAAGGTACATGCCCTTGACCGGAATCAAACCTGGGACCTTTCAGTCCGCAGGCCGACGCTCTATCCACTGAGCCAAACCGGTTTTGGCATGTTAGCAGTTTTAACAGTTCATCTTGCAAGATACCTTATCTGCACAAGAAGGCAAAAGTAGCTTTACTCTAAGTTCTGCACAAAAATAAGCGGTAGCATAAATTATTTTAATGTCTCTGATGCTAATTTTTATGTATTACACATTTAAACATGTAATTTAGTATGATTTTAAAAAATACATTTCTACATATATATTTTCCCCCTTTATTTTATCATTATTTTTCCATCACTATTTATCCCCCATATACCCTCTTCCACATCCACCCCCTACCCTCCCTATCTCCCCATCCTTCCCCTGCAGTCACCATACTGTTGTCCATGTCCATGAGCTCTCTCTTTTTTAGCTCAATCCTTTCACCACCACCCCAACTCTCCTCCTCCCAGATCTATCTGCCTGCTCTCTATCTATGAGTCTGCCTCTATTTTGCTTGTTAGTTCAGTTTGCTCATTAGATTCCACATATGAGTGAAAACATATGGTATCTGTCTTTCTCCGTCTGGCTTATATCACTTTGCAAAATACTCTCCAGGTCCATCCATGCACTCTCAAAGGATAACATTTCTTCCTTTTTAGGGCCGAATAGTATTCCATTGTGCAAATGTACCACAACTGTTTTACCCACTCATCTAATTCATCTACTCACGGATACTTGAGCTGCTTCCAAATTTTGGCTATCCTCTATAATAAAAGCCTAATATGCAAATTGTCCCCTCAGGAAGTCATTGGACCGGGAGACCGGGAGTTCAACCTCTCGCTATGACGTGTGGTGACACCAGGGGACGGCGACCAACCTCCCATGGCGCCTGGGTGAGGGGCCGCAGCCTCTCGCCGGCTACCTGGGGACAGGAGTGACAGGGACGGAGGTGCGGTGAGAATGCGGGGTATCTGCTGAGCTCGCTCTCACTCTGCCTGCTACCCTCCCCCGGGACGCCAGGGCTTGCACGCCGGGGAAGCCCCTGCATCAGGTGCCGGGCACCCGCAAGGAGCCCATCCCGCACCCTCGCAGCCTCTTCCGGATGAGCTGGGCCGCAGCCGCCAGGACCCAGGGGACAGTCGGGCTACCCATGGGTTTGCGCAGGAGCCAGTCTGCGAGGCCAGCCGGGAGAGAGCGCACTGTCTGTCCAGCTTCCATGCAGCGCTGCTGGGCGGCCCAGAGGCCCAGGCTGTGCCCTGGCCCGTGGCGTCTGGCTGCACTCACCGCATCTCTGCGTGGGGACTTGGGTGCCGTGACTCAGGCAGAGGGGGCGCGCAGGGACCCGGGGGCCCAGGTGCTGCCTAAAGGCCCAGAGGTCAGTTGGGATCTGCCCTTCCACGCCAGACGCTTGCGCGATTGTCGGCCAGGCCTAGGGACCGCACCCGTGCACAAATTTCATGCACCGGGCCTCTAGTTGTAAATAATGCTGCAATGAATATAAGGGTGCACATATTCTTTTTAATTAGTGTTTCAGGTTTCTTGGGATAAATTCCCAGAAGTGGAATCCCTGGGTCATAAGGTGTTCCCATTTTTAATTTTTTGACTTAACTCCACACTTCTTTCCACAGTGGCTGCATCAATCTGCATTCCACCAAAGTGCACAAGGGTTGGTTCCCTTTTCTCCACATCCTTGCTAACACTTGTTATTTTATTTTATTTTTTCTTTATTAAGGTATTACATATGTGTCCTTATCCCCCCATTGCTCCCCCACCCCCTCCTGCTCATGCCCTCACCCCCCTGATGTCTGTGTCCATTGGTTATGCTTATATGCATGCATACAAGTCCTTTGGTTGATCTTTCCCCTTTACCCCCACCCTCCCCTACTTTCCCTCTGAGGTTTGATGGTCTGATCAATGCTTCTCTGTCTCTGGATCTGTTTTTGTTCATCAGTTTATGTTGTTGATTATATTCCACAAATGAGTGAGTTGTTTGTTGATTACTGATAATAGCCATTCTGACAGGTGTGAGATGATAGCTCATTATGGTTTTAATTTGCATTTCTCTGATGACTAATGACATTGAGCATTTTTCATATGTCTATTGGCTATCTGTATGTCCTCTTTGGAGAAGTGTCTATTTGGGTCCTTTACCCATTTTTTAAATTGGATTGTTTGTTTACATTTGATAAGGGGTTAATCTCCAAAATTTATAAAGAACTTACAAAACTCAACATCTGAAACAAAACAAACAATCCAATTAAAAAATGGTTTGATTCTTTTTTTTTTTTTTTTTGAAGTATTACTGGGTTGACTCTTGTATGTGTCCTGATTGGGATCGAACCTGGAACCTTGGTGTATGGCATGATGCTCTAACTAATTCGGCTGGCTCTGAATTCTTTCTTACCTAGAACTCAAGTACCGAGGTTGCTGAACCAAGGATTGTAACACCTGGTGCCATTCTCACCGCCAAGAACCCTACATGTGATCTTTACATCACTCTGGACCTCCTCTTCTCCATTTGGATAATTAGGGTTGATATTTTGCCTCTTATATCTTTGGGAGGCTGATAATATTGTTTAATATAAAAGTTCTTTGACAATTCTACAGAAAAATAATAAATGAATGAAGAAAAATTTTTTCAAAGTGAGAAGAGAAAAAAATCTATGCCCAAGTTATTTTTCTATATTCTATACATCAAATCAACATTTAGATGATATTTAACTGCAAAAGTTTTTGTTTAATTTAAATAAGGATGTCTACTTTCTATTTAGGAACACCTGGCTTATTTTGTAACTTAGATAAGCTTCAATATTTTTCTTTTAAAAGCTCTTCTATTCTTCAAAAATCGTTCCATCTTTTTCTTTTTTCTTCCATCAAATATATATGACGAGTGGGCTTTTTCTTAACTCTTTTTAATAGGTAATAAATATTAAAGAAGTACCAAAGAACGAACATATATATATATATATATATATATATATATATATATATATATATATAATCTAATAATAGAAAAACATGTAAATTGACCGTACCGCCGCTATGCTCACAGCCAATCAGAGTGAGTATGCAAATTAACCCAACAAAGATGGCAGGTTAATTTGCATATGCAGGCATGGAGTTCATCAAAATATTCTTTCATAATCTTTTTAATTTCTGTAGGGTTGGTAGGGACACTTCCTCTTTCATTCCTGAGGTTGGTAATTTATGTCTTCCTTCTTTTTTTCTTGGTCAGCCAAAATAACAGTTTATCAAATTTGTTGATCTTTTCAAAGGGCAAACTTTTGGTTTCATTGCTTTTTCTATTGTTTTTCTGTTTTACATTTCATTAATTTCTGCTCTAATCTTTATTTCTTTCCTTTTGCCCCCTCCTCCCCAAGCGCCGCCCCCCCCCCCCCCCCCCCCCCCCGCTTACTGTCTTAAGGCAAAGCTTAAGGTTATTTATTTGAAATCTTTCTTCTTTGCAAATATAGGTTTCTAAGGTATAAATTCCACCTAAGTGCTGCTTTAATTGTACCTCATAATGGTGATATGTTCTGTTTTCATTTTCATTGAGTTCAAAATATTTCTTAATTTTGTAATCTTTTTTTTTTTTTGGACCCAAAGGTTTTTCAGAAATGTGTTAAGTACCAAATATTTGGCACTTTCCCAAATTTGTTTTTGTTGTTGATTCCTAATTACATGTGGTTAGAGAACATAAACATACTTGGTATGATTTTAATTCTTTTAAATTTAGAGGCTTGGTTTATGGCCTAGCATATAAATTATCCTGAGAATGTGCTGTGTGACCTTTAAAAAAAAAAAAAGCCTTCTTTTGTTGTTTGGTGGTGTGTGCTATAGATGTCAATCCAGTCAAGTAGATTGATAGTTTGTTCTGGTCTTCTATATTCTTGTTGATTTTCAGTATAGGTATTCTATCAATTATTGACAGTAGGGTATTAAATTATTATTGTTGAGTATTTTTCCTTTCAATTCTGTAAGTTTGTGCTTCAAGTATCTTTATTTTATTTTTCAAATATAGTTTACATTCAATATTATTTTGTACTAGAGGCCTGGTGCATGACATTCACGCACTGGGGGGTGGGGGGGGATACCCTCAGCCCGGCCTGTGCCCTCTCGCAGTCTGGGACCCCTTGGGGGCTGTCCCCCTGCCGGCTTAGACCCACTCCCTGAGGGGTCCTTAGCATATCTTCCTAAGCCAGCAGGCGGACATCCCCCGAGGGGTCCTTAGCGCTGCTGCGGAGGTGGGAGAGGCTCCTGCCACCAAGCTGTGAGCCAGGCTTCTGGCTGAGTGGCGCTCCCACTGTGGGAGTGCACTGACCACCAGGGGGCAGCTCCTGCATTGAGCGTCTGCCCCCTGGAGGTCAGTGCACATCATAGCGACCAGGTGTTTCGCTGTTCAGTCAATTTGCATATTAGGGTTTTATTATATAGGATTTGTTTCAGGTTTACGCACAGTGGTTAGACATACTCTACAAAGTGTTCCCCTGATATTTCAAGTACCCAACTGACACCAGATACAATTATTACAATATTATTGACTGTATTTCCTATGCTGTACTTTATATCCCCATGACTATTTTGTAACCACTGAGTTGTTCCTCTCCACAGAAATCTTTAGCAAAAGGCAAAATATTTAAACGATCTAAAGAGAAACCATATTGCTTCATGTATCTTAAAGTCCTGTTGTTAGATGTGTATGCTTATAATTGTTATATATACTTGATGAATTAGCCTTTTTAATTACAATAAAATGTCCCTCATTGTCTATAATACTTTTAATCTTAAAGTCTATTTTGCCTAATATGAGTACAGGCATTCCAGCTTTCTTGGGAGTACTGCCTGCATAGTATTATATACTTTTCCATAATTTTATATTCAATCTATTTGTGTCTTGAAATCTAAAGTATGTCTCTTATAGAAATCATATAGTTGTATCTTATTTGTTTTTTAATCCAGCCTGACATTCTCTGCCCTTTTATTGGAATGTTTAATCCAGTCATATTTAATTTAGTTACTGATATGACCAGATTTACATCTGCCATTGCTGTTTGTTTTCTATATATCTCATGTCTTTTTCAGCTCTGTTCCTCCTTTACTGCCTCCCTTTTAGTTAAATAGATATATCATAATGTTCCATTTTACTTCGTTAGAATTTTTACTATATAAAATTTTGAGTTATTTTCTTAGTGGTTGTTCTAAGAATTACAATATGTATCTTAACTTACCAATATCTACTACAGCTTAATACTAACCTTATTCTAGAAAAATAGAGAAACATTACTCATTTCCCCTAAGAACGGGAACAAGAAAGGGATGCCCACTTTCACCACTCCTGTTCGATACAGTACTGGGTCAAATTAAGTACCAGCTTTATGGTCTATGTTGTATAGATATATAGATACTAGAGGCAACATCGACCAGTTGCCTCCCGGATGCACCCAACCAGGGCCTGAACCTGCAACCTGAGCATGTGCCCCAACTAGGAATTGAATTCATGACCCTTCAGTGCACAGGACAACGCTCCAACCAGCTGAGCCACACCGACCAGAGCACAACCACTTTTATTCAACATAGACCATAAAGCTGGTACTTCATTTGACCCAGGCTATTTATTTTTCAAGTTATTAAAATTCATTGAAATAATTATGTGAAATTATTTAGTAATATTTTTTAAATGACAAAATAAACACATGGGTGTTTTTAATCTAAAGTTTTTGTCTTATTTAATTCCCCACTAAGAATTTTAAATAGGTTATGAGTTAAAAGCAATTTAAAATATCCATACAGCCCAGGCCGGTTTGGCTCAGTGGATAGAGCATCAGCTCACAGACTGAAGGTCACGGGTTTGATTCCAGTCAAGGGCACATACCTCAGTTGCAGTTTTGATCCCTAGGTCTCCAGTCAGGGAGTGTGCATGAGGCAACCAAATTGATGTTTCTTCCCCTCCCTTTCACTCTCTCAAAAAAATCAATGGAAAAATATCCGTGGCTGAGGATTAACAACAAAAATCCATACAGTTTATCTAAAAAATATAAAGATGTGTTAATTTATTTATCCAATTGTGATTTTATTATATTAACATTCTTCTTTTCAAAGTAATAGAATTTACATGGATATATATCAGTAATGTTAACAGAACTCTAAATGAAACAGTCACCCCTAAATAAAATTACACCAATCCCACAATTCAAACTATTATTCCTACAAAATTATAATCAATGTGGCTTTTCACTTACATCACAAGTAATTTAAGTTAAAATTTCACATTTGGTTTTTCCTTATAAGTATTTTTCCGTGTAGCTTTGTACATTTCACAAATACTGTTAATGATTACATAACACACCAAGAATATGTTATAATTTACTCAAATATCATATATATATACATATATATACATACACATATATACATATATACATACATATATACATACATACATATATATATATGCCTAAGCGACCATCGCAACCGAACAGACAACCAAACAGGCTGTGTGGGGCGACCAGGCTGGCAGGGTGGTTAGTGAGGGGTGACCAAAGGACCGAGCAGCAGGCTGCATGGGGCGACCAGGCCAGCAGGGGGCTTAGTGAGGGGTGACCAAACAACTGAGCAGCAAGCTGCATGGGGCGACCAGGCCAGCAGGGGGGGCAGTGAGGGGCAACCAGGCCAGTGGGGTGGGGCAGTTGGGGGCAACCAGGCCCGTAGTGGGGGCAATAAGGGGCAACCAGGCTGGCAGGGGGGCAGTTAGGGCGACCAGGCCGGCGGGGGGGGCAGTTAGGGGCGACCAGGCTGGTGGGGGGGGGGGGTTGGGGGCAACTAGGCCGGCAGGGGGGCAGTTAGGGCGACCAGGCTGGCGGGGGGGGGGGGGCAGTTAGGGGCGACCAGGCTGGTGGGGGGGGGTTGGGGGCAACTAGGCCGGCAGGGGGGGTAGTTGGGGGTGACCAGGCCTGCAAGTGGGGCAGTTAGAGGCGATCAGGCAGGCAGGCAAGTGAGCAGTTAGGAGCCAGTGGTCCCGGATTGTGAGAGGGATGTCCAACTGTCCAGATGCAGTTGGACATTCCCCGAGGGGTCCTGGATTGGAGAGGGTGCAGGCTGGGCTGAGGGGACTCCCCACCCCCGTGCACAAATTTTGTGCACCGGGCCTCTAGGTTTATTATAATTTAATTGCTTCCATTTTTTTTTACTATTATTAGCAATGTTGTAAAAAGAACTAATGGATTAACAAATAATGAAAAACAGTTATCATAACTTCATAGCATAATCTAGATAGCTGAGCATATTCTATTCTGTCACAAAAACAAAGATTAGAAACATTACAGCCAAGAACTGCTGCAGATATAGAGTTATCCATGTTAGAAAAGCAACAATGATTGTAAGTGAAATATCTTTTCAAAGATCATTATACCACTGTTATCTTCTAGGTAAGTACCTTTATTTTTTATTTATTTATCTTTATTGTTGAAAGTATTAGACATGTCCCCCTTTTTTTCCTCATTGACCTCCACCACCCCTCACCTGCCCACCTCCCAAGACCTTCACCACACTATTGTCTGTGTCCATGGATTATGCATATATGCATATAAGTTATTTGGTTAATCTCTAACCACTCCCCCCACCCCTGCCTTCCCTCTGAAATTTGTCAGTCTGTTCCATGCTTCTTTGTCTCTGGATCTATTTTGTTCAACAGTTTATTTTGTTCATTAGATTCCACATATGAGTGAGGTCATGCGATACTTATCGTTCTCTGACCAGCTTATTTCGCTTAGCATAATACTCTCCAGGTCCCTCCATGCTGTCTCAAAGGGTAAGAGATCCTTCTTTTTTACTGCTGCAGAGTGTTCCATGGTGTAAATGTACCACAGCATTTTATCCACTCATCTACTGATGGGCACTTGGGCTGTTTCCAGATCTTAGGTTTTGTAAATTACACTGCTATGACCATAGGGGTGCATACATTCTTTCTGATTGGTGTATCAGATTTCTTAGTATATTATTCCTAGAAGTGGGATTACTGGGTCCAATAGCAGTTCCATATTTAATTTTTAAAGGAAACTCCATACTATTTTCTATAGTGGCTGCAACAGTCTGCATTCCCATCAGCAGTGTATGAGGGTTCCCTTTTCTCCACATCCTCGCCAGCACTTGTCATCTGTTGATTTGTTGATGGTAGCCATACTGACAGGTGTGAAGTGATATAATTTGCATCTCTTGGATGATTAGTGACTTTGAGCATTTTCTCATATGTCTCTTGGCCATCTATATGTCCACTTTGGAGAAGTGTCTATTTAGGTCCTTTGTCCATTTTTTAATTGGATTGCTTGTCTTCCTTTCATTAAGCTGTGTAAGTTCCTTATATATTTTGGAAATTAACCCATCAGATGTATCTTGCCAAATATGTTCTCCCATGCAGTGGGCTCTCTTATCATTTTGTTGATGGTTTCTTTTGCTGTGCAGAAGTTTATTTTGATGTAGTCTCATTTGTTTATTTTCTCCTTAATTTCCTTTGCCCTAGGAGATGTATCTATAAACATATTGCTACGAGAGATGTCTGAGATTTTGCTGCCTATGGTTTCTTCTAGGATTTTTACGGTTTTATGACTTACATTTAAGTCTTTTATCCATTTTGAGTTTATTCTTGTGTATGGTGTAAGTTGGTGGTCTAGTTTCTTTTTTTTTTGCATGTATCTGTCCAACTTTCCCAACACCATTTACTGAAGAGACTGTCTTGACTCCATTGTATGCTCTTGCCTCCTTTGTCAAATACTGAGTGTAATGGCTTGGGTCGATTTCTGGGGTTTCTGTTCTGTTCCACTGATCTATATACCTGTTCTTGTGCCAGTACCAGGCTGTTTTGATTACGGTGGCTTTGGAGTATACCTTGATATCCAGTATTGTGATCCCTCTAACTTTGTTCTTTCTCAAAATTGCTGTGGCTATTCGGGGTCTTTTTTGGTTCCATATAAATTTTTGGAGTATTTGTTCTAGATCTGTGAAATATGTCATTGGTATTTTAATAGGGATGGCACTGAATCTATAGATTGCTTTGGGTAGCATGGACATTTTAATGATGCTAATCCTACCAATCCATGAACACGGTATATTCTTCCACTTGTTTATATTTTCTTCTATCTCTTTTTTCAGCGTCCTGTAGTATTCCAAGTACAGGTCTTTTACCTCTTTGGTTAAGTTTATTCCTAAGTATCTTAATTTTTTGTTGCAATGGTACAGGTTAGTATCGTTAAAGACTTTCCTTAGATTAATAATGCAATATTAAAAAAATATATAATTACAAAATAAATATGTTCCTCCTATATAATGTAAACTGGTTATATTTAAAACCTGTGAATTCAAAATGTAAGGACCCTTTATCTTTTCTAGTAAATATGAACTGGATACTTTTCCTTAAAATAAATAACTTAAAGTACATTCCAAATATGACTCTATAAACTGCTTGAAGCTTTTTTCACTCAATTCATTGAAGCTAATATCCACTAAAATTATATGATACTAGTATTGCCCATCACATTGCCTATTGAAATGGTTTTTAGGGCAGTTAACCCTCACTGTCCTATGTCTTGTTTTGTGAATCTTTAAAGACTGAATATAAGAGAACATAATTTAAGCCCAGAAAGCGAAAGTCTTTCTAAGAGGTTTCTGAATGGTGTTTACTTCCAGAGTCAACATGAAATTGCCTGCTATAATTTAACTTTAGAACCATTCATTTCCTCCAGGAATGGTTTTTCTAACATGTACCTGAGTTTCACTATCTATCTCCCCACCTGGCATATTTTTCTAACTAGGCTCAAGACAGAGTTCAGGACTCCTCTGGGCATCTCCACTAGCAGGGCCATAGATGTCATTCTGTGATCATGGATCTACTTATTACCATTATCAAAACCTGGTGAGATCTGATTATTTTAGAAATGTTACTCTCCTGTTTTAGCACCCAAACTGGGATAAGTCTCAGAATAGTGGACAAATATGGACATGGACTGAATTAAATGGTTTACTGTCCCTTTCAATGCTTAAGTAACAGCCTCTTATAGCTGTGAATAATAGGCCTGACTATACTTCTGGATAAAAGGTTCTTAGATAATAGGAAAATAGGAATTAGAAAATAATAGTTATTACAAAAGAAATGCAGCTTTAATAACTATTCCAGGGTAAACAGCACTGCAAGTACTTGGGGGACTTGCTCCAAACCCCCACTCCAAATACGTACTAACACGTACTAACGATAAAAGTCAAAGAGAGAAAATTATAAACATATAGCCATGATAGAAAAGGTAGTTAATACCTCTGTAGACAAAAACAAATGGAAACAAATAGAGCTTAAGCTATAAGCCTATGGAGCCCCCGACCTACAGGCAGCAGAAGAAATGAGAAGTTTGACTCACAAAGTAATGAGGACTAAACGAAGCCTACAAAAGGCCTGGGCTCAGAGCCAGGCTCTAGGCTTGTAATCAATGGTTGCAGTGGGACTCTACCACCTGTGGAAAAAAAAGTGTAAAAAGTGAGAAGGCCACTGCCTGAGGCTACAACTTACAAAAATATTATGGATCTGAGATGTTAAGAGGCCAAGGTTTAAGTCTCACAGCTGAGAACAGGCCAGAGGATCTGCAGGCTTGGTATCTGGATCTGCAATGGCCTCAATATAACCTCAGGAGGGAGCCCTAAGCTGCCTATAGAAGACCTAGTTCTTGTCTAGTCTGTCAGGGAACGGAGTAAAAGCCATAATAAAGCCCCTAGGGAGGGGTGAATAAAAAGAAAAGAGAAATTTCCACTAAAGATGAACCTGAAAACTAAAATTCTACCTAAAGAAATATAAGGCCTTAATTATGAAAGAAAAATACTTTCCTTCAAGTTTAACCACCTATATATAGTTTCTTCAATAATAATCTAAAAGTCTAAAACATTTTTATATCACAATGATAGATTTGAAGCAGACACACCCTGCAAACTGTACACTTAGGTCCTGCCTTAAGAGTCCATAATAATTTCTGGGTACATTTAAATTAAATTAATCCTTTGGTCCATATTATAAAAGCTGGCATACCCCAAGTCATCTTAAGTTTTCAACTTCCAGAAATTTCCTGAGGTTGCCTTTGATGAGCTCAGGACATTATTTATAGTAACCTAGAAACATGTTTAGTGTAGTTCCAAGACAACTATAACCAGAGTGGCCTGGGTCATTCTAGGGTGGACTTATCTAAAGACCATGAAACCAAGAAGGCCCCTCAGCTTGCCTGTATTTTTTTATTTTTCATATCAATCTCTTGTTTATAAAATTCACAAAGATGTGGGGGAGAAAATAACCATGCAACAGACATATTATCATTCTTTCAACAAATATTAAAGGACTACTGTATAATGGGCAGTTGCTTGTATTTTTTTAAACTTTATTGAGGTATAATCATTATACAAGGAACCATGATTACTTTTAAATAACTCCACTGTTGTGCAGAGAATCAACAAGTAATTATTTCCCTTGTGCATTTTATTTTACGGCATTTCAGAAAAATAATTTAGAGGGAATATATATTCAGGTGTTTTTCAAAAGAGGACTGCAAGTAGGACTGCAAATGAAGTTGCAAGTAGATGAGAATTATGATTTTGGCTTTACATAAGAACAAAATTTCTACTGAGTATTATTATCTAAATACTTAACAGGTTAGTTCCCAATCCCCATTATTAGACATAAATAAAATGACCATCAGCTGGGAGGATTACAGAAGACATTCCTATTAAGAGTAAATAGGTTAGATACTGGTAATCTCTCCAACTTCAGGATTCTATTATTCAGGTTCTTCAACTTTTGTTTTTGTTGTTTCCCCCCTCAGGTTGAATTTTTAACACCTCTGACCCCAGTGCAATTTCTTTCTTATACCAGGACTATTTAAAAAAACAGTAGCTAGGTATAAGAACCATGACTGTTAAGATCTACTTTTTTTCCCTCAGTTGCTTATGAATTACAAAAGGCAAAGGCAAAAAATTTGGCAATTAATTATTCAGTCCAAAGGGAAGCAGTACTTACTAGGAAGCAGTGCATGTAGAAGTGGCAGAGGTGGTTATTAAAAAAGGATGGCTGGAATCCCTGATTGATATTATAAAGAGTTCAAAGAATGGCACACAAATGGAACTGCATTTGGGAATCTCTTTTTAAAATCACTTAATTAAAGGTATTATTTATAATAATAAAAGTAGATGGCTGTGGAGAATACAGTGAATATTTATAGCTAGCAATATATTTGATGGATGAGTTTCAGACTAAATAGGGAGAACATGCAACCTCAAAGTTAAAATTACAAAATAGGAACTCTGGTGAATTCTTGGTCAAAGCACCCTTGAAGACCTAATATGTTAAGTTAATAACATTTTAAGAGTTATAAAATACAACAGGCAAATCACCAAAAGTAAATGACCAATTTGAATTAAATTGTTTGCCTGAAAACAACCTTTGCAGACAGGCTTCTATACACATTCAGAACCTATTGTCCTTAGAAGAGCAGCATGACCTATACCAATAGCCTTTACAGGTTAAAAAAAAAAAAAAAAAAAGGACAAAATGTACAGATAACCAACTAGAAAGATGGTATCTAGCACAATCAAAACAATCTAAAACAAAACAACAAAAAGTACACTGGGTTAAAATGGAAGAGGAGGAGGGGGAAGAGGAGGGGGAGGAGGAGGAGGAGAAGACTACAAACTACTAGTATATCTAACAAAATAGAAACAATAATCAGTGATTTTATTTAAAATCTAGTGGCCAGGTGCACAAAATTCGTGCGGGGGGGGGGGGGCGGGGGGGGGGGGAAGGGTCCCCTCAGCCCAGCCTGCACCCTCTCCAATCAGACATCCCTCTCGCAATCTGGGCTGGCTCCTAACCACTCACCTGCCTGCCTGCCTGATTGCCCTTAACTGCCTCTGCCTGCCTGCCTGCCTGCTTGATCGCCCCTAACTACCTCTGCCTGCCTGCCTGATCGCCCCTAACTGCCCTCCCCTGCTGGCCTGATCTCGCCAACTGCCCTCCCTTGCTGGTCTGATTGCCCCTAACTGCCTCTGCCTCAGCCCCCACCACAATGGCTTTGTCTGGAAGGAAGTCGGACATCCAGAAGATGGCTAGTCGACCCAGCCTAATTAGCAAATTACCCTTTTATTAGTATAGATTATATAGGATAGGATTGCTTAAATGGGGGGCGGGGGGGAGACTTTTTCAGCAGGAGATGCTCTTGGCAGACAAAAATACATAATCCCTATATCTGGACTGAGAGCCAGCTATATGCACTATACTGCCAAACCGGTCATTAACCCTTTGCACTTGCTTGCTTTTTTCTCGATTCCTTTATTCTAATGCTAACCATGTCAAGTTACACTCGACATCCAAGTGCAAAAGGTTAAGAAATTGAACTGCTTCCTTACACCTTACACCAAATAGCTGTTGCCCTTAAAACCCCTCCTCAGCCCCCACCTTAGGTTCTGCCTTCGCAGTTCACCCAGATTAGGTTCTGATTGGTCAGTTTCAATGCCAGTGTCAAAAGCTCTGCCTCCTAGGCAGCCATTGGCTCCTGGCAGTTCACCCAGATTTGGTTCTGACTAATCAGTTTCTATGCCAGTCAGCGTCAAAAGCTCTGCCTCCTAAGCAGCCATTGACTCCTCGTAGTTCATCCAGATTTGGTTCTGATTGGTCGGTTTCTATGCCAGTCAGAGTCAAAAGCTCTGCCTCCTAGGCAGCCATTGGCTCCTCTCAGCTCACCCAGATTTGGTTCTGATTGGTTAGTTTCTATGCCAGTCAGCATCTCCGGGCCTATCTCTGGACCTGATCAGAGAGGCAGGGCTGATCAGCAGCTGCCCCAGGATGCTGGCAGGCCGAGAGAGAGAGAGAGAGAGAGAGAGAGAGAGAGAGAGAGAGAGAGAGGCGTGGCTGCGGGAGAGGCCCGGAGAGAGAAGCGGGGTCTGATCCACAGCCTCCGTGGCAGCTGCTGATCAGCTCTTGCCTCTCTCTCTCTCTCCAGGCTTTGCCAGCAGCCATGCCTCTCGCTCTCTCTCTCTCCGAGAGGTAAGTAGTTCAGCCCACTCGCCAGTCCCCACCCACCTGAGCCTGCTGCGCACAGCCTGGCGTTTGGTCGTCCCTTCTGTCTTTTTGGACATTACAGACCTTGGCTCTTTATATATATATATATATACACATTTAGATATATCTTCTCTATATAATAAAAGGCTAATACGCAAATTGTCCCCCAGGAGTTCGACTGACTGGGAGTTCGACTGACTGGGAGTTTGACCACTCACTATGATGTGCGCTGACCACCAGGGGGCAGCGCGGAACAAAGGAAGACCCCGGCCAGCAGTCAGCAGCCGGGGGAAGGAAGGCCCCGATCGGCCCTGATCGCCGGCCAGACCTAGGGACCCTACCTGTGCACAAATTTCATGCACCGGGCCTCTAGTATCTATATATCTATACAAAAGAGGAATGTTAATTCTCTAAGGCTCTGCTATTCAGTGTGGTAGCCAACAGCCATATTTGAGTACTCTAAATGTGCAAGGCAAGGCAGAAACCAAATGTTTAATTTTATTTAATTAGTTGATATTCAAATTTTAAAATAATACTTGATTCAGTTACTGGAAAGTATGGAGTTTGATTCTTCAGCTTGGAAGAATTTGGATATATTAATCTACTTATTAGCTACACATTCTATAAAAATATCAATACAGATCAAGTATTTCCAATCAAAACTTGGTCTCTAAATTAAAGTGTACTAAAAGTATAAATGCAAACTACATATCAAATTTTGAAGGCTTAGTAAAAAAGCTAGAATGTGAAATATCTCAATAATATATAAAAATGTGACTGCATCTTGAAATAATATTTTGATACAATAAAATATTAAAATTAACTTCACCTGTTTCTTTTTTTTTACATTTTTAAATGCAGCTTTTAGAAAATTTAAAATTATGTATGTTGCTTGTATTACATATCTATTGCACAATGCTGCTCTAGGGAGACCAATGCCTTGAAAAATCTGTCATCTGTCAAAAATCTGAAATAGCCCTACCCGGTTTGGCTCAGTGGATAGAGCATCAGCCTACGTACTGAAGGGTCCCAGGTTCGATTCTGGTCAAAGGCACATGCCCGGGTTGTGGGCTCAATTCCCAGGAGTGGGGGAGTGCAGGAGGCAGCTGATCAATGATTCTCATCACTGATGTTTCTCTCTCTCTCCCTCTCCCTTCCTCCCTGAAATCAATAAAAATATATTTTTAAAAATCTGAAATATGTCAGTCATGATTTAGAAATTACATAATACCTTATCTCTTAATGTAAAAAAACATTACTTTAGGGACTCCGAATTTGTATATATATGTATTCCAAAGTCATTTGTATTATCTTTACACAGAGGATTGTTAAACATCATTTAAGTATTCCTTTATGCAAACTATGGTAATGTTTAATGGTCATTCACCATCCAGAGTATGTAATCAAGTAACTTAGGGATGCTAATTCATCAACCACATCTTCATTCCTTTTATATCCAGATTATTTTGCTTCTATGAGGGCTAATAAGGATCTTTAATATAGCAAAAATTTTCATAAGACTAATCATCCTATATAATAAAACCCTAATATGCAAATCGACCAAGCAGCAGCATGACCGGTGGAACAACCAGTCGCTATGACGTGCACTGACCACCAGGGAGCAGACGCTCAACGCAGGAGCTGCCCCCTGGTAGTCAGTGCGCTCCCACAGGGGGCGCACCACTCAGCAAGAAGCCAGGCTCACAGGTGGCGAGCACAGCAGCGGTGGCGGGAGCCTCTCCCACCTCCGCTGCAGGTGGACAGTAAGGAGCGAGGGGTCCCAGACTGCGACCAGGGAATCGGGCCTAAGCTGGCAGGTGGACATCCCTCAAGGGGTCCCGGACTATGAGAGGGCGCAGGCCAGGTTGAGGGCCCCCCACCCCCACATACCCAGTGCATGAATTTCATGCACCGGGTCTCTAGTATTTTACATATACTAGTATTTAAAATTTTTCCTGGGGGAAAAAAATCATTGTGAGACACACTGGAGTAAACTGCTAAGGCCATCAAGGGAGGGCATCACTACATCAGCACAGTTGCTTGCAGTACACCAGGTGGGAAACTTGGTCTTAAAGGTCCCTTCAAAACACTGCAAAAAATCTGACTCATTATTTTATTCTTATTTATGCCTACAGTTGCAAAAATACAACCCCTCTGTTTTTAATGACAATATCCAACGCACGCCACAAGATGGAGATATTACTCCATTACTATTTATATTTGTATTTATGCTTTTTTTTTTCCTTTTTAATGTACACTTCCCTCTCCCTGTGAATTGCCTATTTTCTCCCTCAGTTGTATATTCAGCTACCAACTCTATCCCTAACATTTATTCTGGTTCCTCTGCCACTCTGCTCTAAATAACTTTATTGTGGAAATATTATATAATGAATACTTTTGTGATACCTGTTTTTAATATTAAAAGCAGGCAGATAGCCCTGGCTGGTGTGGCTCGGTTGGTTGAGCATCATCCTATGCACTGAAAGGTCAACGGTTTGTTTCCAGGTTGGGGCACATGCCCAGGTTGCGAGCTCGGTCCCTGGTTGAGGTTAGTAGGGGAGGCATATCTCTCTCTCTCTCTCTCTCTCTCTCTCTCTCTCTCTCTCTCTCTCTCATAGAAACATATTTTTAAAAATGTGTTTTTTAATAAAAGCAGGCAAATAATTACAATATTTTCTTCTAGCTCCGCGATTTTCAACCAGCGTGCCACAGCAGGCACATTGGTGTGCCACAAAAATTTTTAAAACATACAATACCTGACTATTTAGTCAGGGAACTGACCTCTTTTCCCTTAGATTGTCAAATAAAAAGGTGGTAACAGCAAACACAACAATAGCCATCTGGTGTGAAGGAATCACAATTATACCAATTTTTGTCAGATCAGCAAAAATACAGTATTTTTTTGGTGTGCCACAGAATTTTAGTAATTAGTTTATGTGTGCTCTGCGATGAAAAAGGTTGAAAATCACTATACAAGCTCAATATTTTCTCACTTCTCTAAAATTAAGATAATTATTTGTATATTTTTCTCTTATAGGTAATAAAAAGTTGCTACCCACAAAGTAATAAGTACTCCAAATGTTATTTACTGAAATATATTCAGTTACTTTGTAAGGCTATAAATTTACTTCACGTTGATATCCCTCTAAACTTCTCTGGACCTCTTCTTTGAGTAGTCCTCAAACCAGTTCCTGAGCCTTATGTGAAATTTATATTTAGATCTCTTTATCAATTCAAATTGTAGTTACCCAAGCTTGCTAACCCCATTTAGTCACCAAATTTAGTTCCAAATGACTATTAGCTGTAGACAAATATCAAATCCATCTTAAAAGATTTACTATTGAGGGTAATATGCTTTGAAGGCAATTTAAAATAAGTTTCAATGATGTTTTGAGAGATGGCAGCATTGTTGAAAACCTATAAAGCTTTCCACAATAATTAATTTCAAGATCAATCTAATTTACTCTAAGTTAAGCCTTATTATACTTTCAAAGGTGTGATACAAAATGTCACACATTAATTCTGTATAACTACTTACTATAGGACAACATAGGATGGCAATTATTTGAACTTTATAAAATGTCTCAACTAAAACACTTTATTTAAACACAGGAAGTCTATTTCCTATCACAGGTAAAAAGATCCATATAAAAACAATATCTGATATGATATACTTAACTCCAAGTAAAATCACAATTTCCAATGATCCTACATTATACATACATATTAGCTTCCTTAAATCAAGTTTAATCGCCAACTATTAACCCCAAAACACTAACTTAAAAGTAAAGAAGAACCTAGTTACTAATCTTTTATCTGTTAACTAAAAGTACGGTCATTGAAAATAACTGTTAATAAGATGCGCAATTTAAAAATCCAAAATGTCACCGAAACCGGTTTGGCTCAGTGGATAGAGCGTCGGCCTGCGGACTGAAAGGTCCCAGGTTCGATTCCGGGCAAGGGCATGTACCTTGGTTGTGGGCACATCCCCAGTGGGGGGTGTGCAGGAGGCAGCTGATCGATGTTTCTCTCTCATCGATGTTTCTAACTCTCTATCTCTCTCCTTCCTCTCTGTAAAAAATCAATAAAATATATTTAAAATAATAATAATAATAAAATAAAATAAAAAATCCAAAATGTCAGAGGCTTCTTGGTTATGTATAAATTCAATTTGTTCTGGGATAGCTTCCTTAACCTAATCCATTTTAATAGTATAAAGTCCTTAAGTATTGGCTAGAAATGAGATGTCTCTACCTTCCTTAGCAGGCATGTAAGTGGACCCTGGGATTTCTCTATGGTCTGTTCACATATTTCCAGTAAATGATAAAAATGACCTATCTGGTGTTAAATCATTTTGACTACAGCTCACAACACATGCCGTAGGGTCTCATGTAGCTTTTCAAAAATTCTTACACTTTATATAATCAGAAGTTGTATTACAGGTGTGGGCAAAAGTAGGCTTACAGTTGTAAGTATGCAAAATAGTTTATTCTTGTATTATATATTAAGTATTGTATTATTTGTATTACAGCTGTAAACCCACCTTTGCCCAACCCTGTATTACAGAATTTAACTGAGGAAATTACTCCCTTTTTTAATCCTAGTGTTTGTTCTTAGTGGCATTTTAATAATGCTGCTTATACTATGACATGCCCTTTATTTAATTTGTGATTTTAGACTTTTACCTTTAATATTGAATTCAAATTATATTAACTAACTGTGCAGCTGCACAGAGTTTTATGCTTACAACTCACTGGTACTATAATGTGCAACCGTCTATTAATGAAGCATATTGTTTTACACACATACTCTAACATGAGGGAATCAGGCAACATGTGTGATTACACATGAGATTCCAGTTGCTGGATGATGGCAATCAGAAACACTTGAATAAGTGAATTATTCCTAACTTTAATTTAGTATTAAGAAGGGTGGGAATGAGACAAATTCTCAATTAAATTTCTAATGAAATCCTAATGACACTCTTACACACAAATTTCAGTAAATATAAAAACCAAATATTTAGCTCTTAAAATGAAACACTAAGATGTAACTTAAAACACAGCAATCATATTTTTATATTCATTAGTATAGGATTAGGCTTCCAAAATTAAGTGTTTTGATGAAATAAAGACTTTTGAAAATATTTGACTATAGCTTCCTGCTTCACCCAATCAGAGGTTTCTCTTCTCACTGCACATCTAGATACAAGAAAGGCTTTGGAAATGTTTTCAATTCTGGGTGAAATTAACTAATGGCATTACTGCCCAAATAGACCCAATAATGCCTGACTTACAAACAGATCCCCAGGACCAGAAGAGGACTTCTGTTCCATCAGCTCTACCCATAAAATTTTCACAATAGTTTTGCTTTGCTCCATAAAATATGCCCAGACAGCCTCCACTAAATAGTGTGGACATCAGAAAAGTAAATCAATTTTATGATTACCCAATTTGATGAAAAGGTATATACAATTAAATAAGTATTTACTCAGCTCTAACTCTACACATGATATGCCTAACATCAGCAATATAAATGACTGGAAAGTTATCTACCATTCCAGATTTTATATCTCTCCCTCACTCGAAATTAACAAATAATTTTGGACTCCACAATGAAAATGGGGAAGCTGTTATTACACGACATGGATTTATAAGGGAACAGACTCACTGAAGGAAGACTGGACTGTATTCAACTAATACCACATGCTCAGTGGAATCCACAATAAGAATCATTGTAGATAACTGATAATCACAGGACAGGTTCACCAATTATGAAAGAGATCTTCATCTTTATGTTTAAAAAGGACTATGACTGGGATTGAGAAGCCCCATTAATGACTTCATGCTTTTTTCCCATCCAAAAAAACTGAGACAGAAATCAGAAATCAGGCAGACAGAAATCAAATATCACATTTATGGCTAAAAAGCTACATCGATCAGAAGAATTTAGATGAGGTATGGGGGCCGAATGGGCTCGCTAGCAATGTCTGCCCTTGCCTCTCCAGGCCAGACTTTGAGACAGCACGCATTTCCTATGAACAATCTGAAACACTGGAGAGAAAGTCTGTCTAGGATAATTGCCGTACTGGCTTAGGGCAGAGAAGAGACTGATTACCACGGTTTAGAGCTTTTTGACTGTTTTTGACTGATTAGCTCTCTCCAATCAAGAAAAACAGAGCAAAGGCAATCACCCTCCAACAAAGTCACTCATTCCTCCTTGGAGAGATGGAAGAGATGTGTCAGGAGATAGCAGTTTCTTCGGGGAAGTCCCTCACCACCTGATTATGGGATGGCTGGGCAGTAATTGTCCCTCCTTTAAACAGGCTGCTTGTCTGTACATTTGAAATACAGATTGAAAGAGTATAAAAGCTTTATTCATTCTGATTAAAAATTAAAATCCAATATTTTTATAAGCACATGGCAATAACTTTTCTTCTTTTAAAACTAAGTTCCAGCATTCATTTAAATGTAAGGATGCAGTTATAAAAATTTTTATGAGAGCCCTAACCAGTTTGGCTCAGTGGATAGAGCATTGGCCTGCGGACTCAAGGGCCCCAGGTTCGATTCTGGTCAGCGGCATGTACCAGGGGGTGTGCAGGAGGCAGCTGATGGATGTTTCTCTCTCGATGTTTCTAACTCTCTCTCCCTCTCCCTTCCTCTCTGTAAAAAATCAATAAAATATATTCTTAAAAAATTTTTATGAGAAAGGAGCACATTTTCTAGCTCTGTTAGTAGGAATCAGTAATTGCTGACTGGCACCACAAAGAATACTCTGATTTCATCAGAAAGTAAACACTGAAACATTTCAAATAACTTAGCTTGTCACAATTTCAAGTCAAAAATTTTTAAAAATCAATCTGATATACTATTGGCTAGAATACTGCACAAAGTATAAAGAAAGTCATGGCCCAAATAGACAATGAAAAAAACACAGAATTGCCATTGACCCCACAAGAAATACAGGTGTCCAAGGAACAACTGTTAGAGGAAATACAACTACTATGTGGGGACCTAGAATGTAAGTTACAAATGAAAGATATTTCAGTAACACATCCGTTTTCCTACATGCCCCTAATCTTTCACCCTATCTCATCTGAAAAGATGCAACATCCACTCTAGCAGGTTTGGCTTAGTGGATAGAGCGTCATCAGCCTGTGGAGTGAAGGGTCTCGGGTTCGATTCCCGTCAAGGGCACGCATCTAGGTTGCAGGCTCCTCCCCGGCCCTGGTTGGGAGCGTGCAGGAGGCAACCAATCCATGTGTTTCTCGCACATCGATATTTCTCTCTGCCCTTCCCTTTCTTCGACTCTCTCTAAAAATCAATGGATACGGATGAGAATTTAAAAAAAAGAAAAAAGATGCAATACCCAAATTGGAATTTCCTGTGAATTTGAAATCTAGGAACACATGGAAAGAGATTCCTTCACTGTATGAGGGCTATAAAAGCCATGTAAAAAAACATTACCTAAAGAAGGTACCACATGTTCTAAAAATGAGGCCACTAACTTGCCCAAGGTTGTGAATCAGAAAGTGGTCTGGTCCAAGCTCTTAAAGTAATTGATTATTCTAATTATAGAGTTTATGGAATAAATAAGCTAACTATCTTAAACTTGGGAGAAAGGGGATATAATGAATGCCACATTCACTCACTATCCCTGGCTTCTAGTTTGGGGTATAATCATCTCAAAAAAAATTTTTATATTAATTGTCTCCAATTCTTCCCCTTCCTTCTCTCCTGAACCCAGACACTGATCTCACCACTCCACTGAAACAGCTTTTGCTGAAGTAGCCAATGACCTCCACACTATTAGATTGAACAGCCAATTCTCAGGATTAATCTTATTTGAATTATCATCAGTATTTAACCCAGCTGATCACTTTCTCCTCTTTAAAATACTTCTTTATGCCGAAGCCGATTTGGCTCAGTGGATAGAGCGTCGGCCTGCGGACTCAAGGGTCCCGGGTTCGATTCCGGTCAAGGGCATGTAACTTGGTTGCGGGCACATCCCCAGTAGGGGGTGTGCAAGAGGCAGCTGATCAATGTTACTCTCTCATCGATGTTTCTAACTCTCTATCCCTCTCTCTTCCTCTCTGTAAAAAATCAATAAAATATATTTAAAAAAATAAAAAATAAAATAAAATACTTCTTTATTTGATTTGAAAGTGGCAGTATTTTCTTGATTTGCCTCCTACTTCACAGGCTGCTCCTTTTCCATCTCTTTTGCTGGTTCCTCTCCATGCCCCTGACTGTAACAGTTTGGAATCTCCAATACTTAGCTCCCAGACCTCACTTTTCTCTCTTTACACTCACGCCCCTGGTGAACTTGCCCAGTTGTTTGACTTAAAATTACTGTCTAATGCCAGGGATTCCAAATTTTTATCTACAGTCCAAACCTTTCTCCTTATAACTGCAGACTTAAATAGCCATCTGAATGTTGAATAGATGCCTCAAATTTAGCATGACCCCAAACCAAATTCCTGATTTACCCCCAACCAAATCTGTTTCTATCCCAGGCTTTTCCATCTTAGTAAGTGGCAACTGCAATTACACAAGTACTTATTCAATTACTGACATCAAAAGCTTTAGAATTATCCTCAATTCTTTTTTCTCTCACTTCTCACATTCAATCAATAAAATCCTGCCAGCTGTATTTTCCAATTAAATTCAAAATATGACTATTTTACACCACCCAGGTAAAATCTATATTCTACACCATAATTAATCTTCTAAATAACTAATGACATACATACAGAGGACCCTCAACACAAGTGTTATTTTAAATTTAAGTCAAACCATGTACCTCCTTCTGTTTGACGCCCACCCCCCATGAGATCCCAACTTACTTATAATTAATAGCCAAAGTCCTTATAATGTCTCACAAAGCCCTGTAAGATCTTCCCCTAACCCCATGACTCTGATCTCATCTCCTATTACTGTTCTCCTTCACCCTGCTCCAGACACACTGGCTGCCTTGCTGTTCCTCAGACTCTATCCAAGCTCTTGCCTCAAGGTCTTGGCACTCAACTGTCTGCCTTCCTTGAATGCTCTTCCACTAACCCACCTGGCTCACTCCCTTATTTCCTTTAGAGGCCTCCTCTGACCATCTGACATGTACAATTACTTGTTTGGTTATGTTACTACTAGAGGCCCAATGCACGAAACTCATGCAACTCAAGATGGGGTGGGGGGGGTTCCCTCAGCCTGGCCTGCACCCTCTCACAGTCCGGGAGCCCTTGGGGGATGTCCGACTGACGGCTTAGGCCCGCCACCAGGGATGTCAGTTGGCCATCCTTAGCACTGCTGCGGAGGCGGGAGAAGCTCCCACCACTGCCGCTACACATGCCAGCTGTGAGCCTGGCTTCTGACTGAGCAGGGGGAAGTGCAGACCACCAGGGGGAGCGCGCTGACCACCAGGGGGCAGCTCCTACGTTGAGCGTCTGCCCCTGGTGGTCAGTGCGCATCATAGCGACCAGTAGTTCCACTGTTTGGTCGATTTGCCTATTAACCTTTTATTATATAGGATGTGTTTCCCCTTACTAAATTGTGAGTTTCATAAGGCTACAGGTTTTATTTTATACACCAACCAACTCCCATTGCTTAAAATGTATGTAGTAGGTGTCAAATAAATCTCTGTTGAACGGACAACAAAGCTGATGAGTGTATAGAGCCAGGTCACCACGCTGAGTGACCAACCTCCTTGGTCTTGGTCCCTCATATCTGGCAGGTCACCAAAAGACTGGCTGGCTCTGGCCTGAAAAGGACACTTTAAGAGACCAATGACAGGCTGCATTTGTCTTTTAACAGATTTCTGGTCCTCTGAAAGTCTTCCAAGAAAGTTAAGATTCAGTGTAACGTAGAGAACTAGTTCCCATCAGTTTCTCTGCTTAGGTAGAATAAAATTTCTTCTGGCATGGCTGGGTAGAGAAACACAAATTAAAACAATTTTCTGGATCCTTTTCAAATTCTACTTAAACAGAGAATGTTCTTGATTATCTATGCTTCTTTATTTTCCATCTTTGCCCATACAGTTAAGTGCTCTGGTTGGTCCACACTGCCTAACTCCGCAAATTAAATTGCGTGAAATTATAAACAAAAATTCTATGAGAGTTCACATGCAAGCTAAATTACATACTCTAAAATTTAAACTACTGCTACTATATTTTTGTATTCTCTTAAAGGGGCTTAATTTTCCATGAATAACTGGAAAGCATCTTCAAGATCTTTGGATAGGTTATGTATAAGACTCGAGCTACAGAATTTAATCAATCATGATAAATTCTAACAAATATTATCAATATTAAAAGCATTCTTAAAAGCCTTTGGTTATTTTCACTGATTTTTGCACATGTTGCATCATTTACTCTGTAATGAGATATATTTGTCTATGAGCGGGAAGATAATGAATACAGACAGTACATAATTGATTGCTCCTATGAATTTGGAGTGTGAATGCTTGTACTTTAGTAACTCTTACAAAAAATAAAATTCGTTGAAATCATAGTGCAACAGTTAAATTATATTTAAGTGAAAAGTAATTTTCCATTTAGTGTTAAGCTCCATAGCTCACATATATAGGGCATATCTAGTCACGTGAAGTGTACCTTGAATGACAATTGCTGGTAAAACTTAATGTTTTTTTTACCCCATAATTATTCAAAGCACCTTATACCGGTTTCAGTCAGATCGTGTGAAATCCTGTCTTTCACCCCATATGTCACCTTCTTGGCAGTACGATTCAGATAAAGACTAGCTGTCTTCCCTCACTGACCACTCACAGGTAGAAAGAAGTACAGGGCCACAAATGGACTTTACAGGTGAAAGTCCCAAGATAAAAAAAGGAAACAAAAAGACATCATCCTGCGCTGCTGGTTGGGCATCTCTCTTCCTTTAGCAGCTCAAGGGCCTCTCCTGCCCCCCAAAACTTAATATTTCCTTGTATGGGTTCTAGGACCAAGGTAGCTTCAACTTCCTCCAGACTTCTAACCTGGGGCTCCAAGCCCTATCCGCCAGGCTAAACAGAGTCCCAAGTGCATGCAGTGCAAGGAAAACTTCTGCAACGCAGGCGCCGACCCAAACGCATCCCTACCCCCGCGGAAAGGCGGAGGAACGGAGGCAGCTAAAATAAGCCCAAGAGTAAGTGCAACGGGGAAGGTGAAATTTCACAGTGAGACAGGACTGCTCCTTCCCACACACCCCTCTTCCTTCTTCCTGTACTGCGGGGTGACAGGGTCCCCCCCCCAGATGGCAGAGGAGAGGGAGGGTATTACCACCCGGCTGGCGGCGCCGTCCAGCCTTAAACTGAGACGGCAACTTGAGAAGGGGAGCCGGGCGGCGAGGACCTGAGAACAATTCCTCCTGAGGCAGAGACACCCCGGTGGGCCGGGGAAGGAGGCGGTGGAGCCCGGGACGGCCGAGCCTGGGCCGCAGCGCCGGCTCCCACGGAGGAGCCGGGTCAGAGCCGCCCCAGCCCCTCCTCTCCGCCGTGACCCGCACGTTTTTCTGCCCGGGAGCCGCCGCCGCCGCCGGGCGGGCAGGAGCCCCGCTTACCTGCTGCACCCCGAGGAACTCGTAGAAGTTGAGCTGCACCTCCTCCACCAAGTCAAACAACTCCAGGTCCCCGCTCTCCCAGCCGCGCGCCGGCCCCGCGGCCGCCAGCAGCAGCAGCAGCAGCAGCAGCAGCAGCGGCGCCGAGACCCGCACGGGCCGCAGCTCGTGGCGCCCAGGAGGCCGGGCCGGCCTGGAGCCGGGAACCGTCATCGCGCTGGGCTCGGAAAGGTCACCCGTCACGCTGCGCCGCTGGCCGAGACCGGGGACGTGGCGGGCAGCGCGGGGTGTGGGAACGGTGGCCGCGGCCCGGAGCACGGGCAGCCGTCCTGGAGTCTCCCGCCCGGCGGCGGCCCGGCGGCGGGGCGGGGGGGCGGGAGCCCGCGGACGCGGCGGCGGCCGGGTCGCGGGGGGCTCTCGCGGGCCAGACCCTCCACCCCAGGCCTACGAACAGCTGGAGCACCAGCACCGGGAGCTAAGGTTGCTGAGGGGGAGGGGCTTCCCCTCTTTTTAACCTATTCCAGGCCTCGCTTCCTGTGACATCACGTCTCCTAGCAACCGCCGGGGAGGGGGCGGGGCCGGAAGTAGGGAAGCTGGTTGCCCCAGATCTGGGCCTCCGAAAGAAGCTTCTCTGCAGCTGATGCTCCCTGAGGAGGTGACTTGTGTTTTCACAGATTAAGAGACGGACCTCGCGCATGGACCTGGAACATCGCAAGTGTAAATCTCCCCTGAAACAGCTACCCTCTTACCCTTCC
This sequence comes from Cnephaeus nilssonii, assembly GCF_951640355.1. NCBI lineage: Eukaryota > Metazoa > Chordata > Mammalia > Chiroptera > Vespertilionidae > Cnephaeus > Cnephaeus nilssonii. The sequence continues at coordinate 21,515,044 of NC_137072.1, read as the reverse complement.
CCGGATACAGAAAACTAAAAGCATATATAAAAACTGATTTATTAATTATGGCTCTGTTCCATACATTTCATTATTCCATCAGCAAAGCGATAGGAGAAATTGAACCCATGGCCTTAAAGGGGCAAATCTAGGAAGCAGTCTGAAGTATGTTTTATGAAAGGGTGAAACAAATGAAATGCAAAAAAATATACTTCTAATTATGAATTAAGATTTATAGGTATAATACCATCAAGTAGGCAGCCTGGCAGAATTAATATTGGCGACTCAATCATGATCTTAGAGGAAGTGTGGTTTATCCACCTTAGCCCACTTCCTTTCTCTATTGAGGCCTGTTTTTAAAGAAATAGAAGCTAAGCCCTAGCCGGTTTGGCTCAGTGGATAGAGTGTCAGGTCTGTGGATTGAAGGGTCTCGGGTTCGATTCCCATCAAGGGCGCATGCTCGGGTTGCGGGCTCCACCCCCAGTAGGGGGCATGCTGGAGGCAGCCAATTGGTGATTCTCTCTCATCATTAATGTTTCTATCTCTTTCCCTTCATCTCTGAAATAAATAAAAATATATTTTAAAAAAAGAAATAGAAACTAAAAACCTCTTTCCTTTCCCACTCATGTCTTACTTCCTAGTCTTACATAGCTTCTGTTCAGTCCCTTTTAAATTTCTTTCCTCCACCACTATTGCTTCTCTTGGGTGAACTTTGTTTTCTTCTTAGCCTTCTCGCATTTCTCCTCCCTGACACCCTACTCTTGTTGAAGGAGTAGAAGGGAAAACAAATGCTTGTAGAACTCATGGTACTTTCCCGGTTTTGAAAATTTGATAGTATGTTTTTCCCATTTGGATCTGGACAGTTAAATTAAACTCAGTAGGGGAATGGTAAAACTACTTTTGCTCTCATGGTAAGGATATATTATTTTGATAAAGGTTAGCAAAACAGTATCTAGGAAGTAAATCTTACTGGAGGAATCCTATTATTGCAGAGTTTTAAAATATATTTTAAATAGTCATAAATGATGCTTAAAATATATATATTCTTGACTTAATCACATTTTAAGTTCATCATGAGGCTTACTTTTCTTTTCTTTTTCTTTTTTTAAAAAATATATTTTATTGATTTTTTACAGAGAGGAAGAGAGAGGGATAGAGTCAGAAACATCGATGAGAGAGAAACATCGACCAGCTGCCTCCTGCACACCCCCCACCGTGGATGTGCCCGCAACCAAGGTACATGCCCTTGACCGGAATCAAACCTGGGACCCCTGAGTTCGCAGGCTGACGCTCTATCCACTGAGCCAAACCGGTTTCGGCGAGGCTTACTTTTCAAAGGTACAAGAGCAGGATGTCTTTGTTTGCTAGAGTTGCTATAAAAAAAAAGACTGTAAGCTGGGTGGCTTAAACAACAGATATTTATTTCTCCCAGTCTGGAGGCTGGGAAGTCTGAGATCAGGGTACCAGCATGGTCAAGCTCTGGTGAGAGTATCTTCCAGGTTGCAGATGGCCTTCTTGCTATACCCTCACATGTGAGAGTATGGGTGAGAGGGAGCGAGATCTTGTGTTCTCTCTCATCAAGGTACTAATCCCACAGTGGGGGCTCCACTGGCATGACCTCATCTAAACCTGATTATCTTTCAAAGGCCCCATCTCCAGCCCTGGCATGATAGCTCAGTTGGTTAGAGCATCATCCCCATGCACCAAGATTTCAATTTCAATTCCCAGTCAGGGCACATACAAGAGTCAACCAATGAATGAATAAATAAGTGGAACAACAAAGGCCCCACCTCCAAATACCATCACGTTGGGGGTTAGGGCTTCAACATATGAATTTGGGGGAGAGATGCAAACATTCAATCCAAAGCAAGGGATTAGCACCTTTTCCGTGTACAGCCAGTGCCAAGTACAATGCTTAGCACACACTAGCTTTCAATTAGTTAAATGTGCATATCTCCCACTCCAATTTATTTTTTTTTAGCTTGCTTTCTGATATATCAGTTTTCTTAAGGTGAAAGGCATCTTTATCAAGTCTCTAAATTAGCTTACTCTTTATGAGTAAAACATCAAAATAAGATGAATGTTGCCCAAACCAGTTTGGCTCAGTGGATAGAGCATCGGCCTGCGGACTGAAAGGTCCCAGGTTCGATTCTGGTCAAGGGCATGTACCTTGGTTGCGGGCACATCCCCAGTGGGGGGTGTGCAGGAGGCAGCTGATCAATGTTTCTCTCTCACTGATGTTTCTAACTCTCTATCTCTCTCCCTTCCTCTCTGTAAAAAAATCAATAAAATATATTTTTAAAAAAAGATGAATGTAATAAGCATTATCTATACTAATAAAAGCCTAGGTGGCCCTCACGTCCTCGCATCATCACAAGATGACCACCCCCATGTCATCACAAGATGGCTGCCACAATATGGCTGTCCCCACATTGTCACAAGATGGCCGCCCCCATGTTGTCACAAGGTGGCTGCCCCCACGTCATCACAAGATGGCTGCCACAAAATGGCCAGCAGGGGAGGGCAGTTGGGGGTGATCGGGCTGGCAGGGGAGTGCAGTTGGGGGCGACCAGGCCTGCAGGGGAGGGCAGTTGGGGGCGATCGGGCCTCCAGGCGAGGGCAGTTGGAGGCGATCGGGCTGGCAGGGAGGGCAGTTGGGGGGCGATTGGGCTGGCAGGGGAGCAGTTAGGCGTCAATCAGTTAAGGGGCAATCATGTTGGCATGCAGAGTGGTTAGGGGCAATCAGGCAGGCAGGCAGGTGAGTGGTTAGGAGCCAGAAGTCCCGGATTGTGAGAGGGATGTCCGACTGCCAGTTTAGGCCCAATTCCCAGGATCAGGCCTAAACTGGCAGCCAGACAGCCCCTGCGGGGTCCCAGATTGGAGAGGGTGCAGGCGGGGTTGAGGGACCTCTAGTTTTTACATAATATCCCAACATTCATCTTTTCTCCTAATATCATTGAATTAAATGTAATATAAATTTGAAACTGGTGGCATATTTCCAAAAATCTGGGATTCTTGCCTGATCTTTTAGCAGACAGTCTATTATTTTCCTCTTGAGCTGTACATTTATGTTGTTCAAGAACCCCAGGCACTTACTCCATTAAGTGAATCAGTTCTCTTTTCAAGGCCAGGCTAAAACAGAACTGGATTCTTATTCAGTATAGTACTGCTATTGCTTTTCACTGACATAAGGTATTGCTCGTGAAGCTTCCTCTTGCTCAGTTCTAGTGACACTTGTCTACTCTGAAATGATGTTCTTGCTTGTTCTGGTCCAGGCCTCTGCAAAGACCTCAGTGATATTTGTGTGTAGAATTTTAGTTTGGCATCTTCACTTATTCAGTCATTGTCCCGCAAAGGACAATGCAATTGAATAAATCTTCTTTTGCTGAGGCCTGGACTAAGAGAGCTGACATTCACCAGCTGTTTTCTTCTCTGGTGACATTTACTGATTCTGGGCATGGACTGTTCAAGCTTGGTCTGGGCAGAGAGACTTTACACAGGAAAAGAGAAACCAGTGAAATGTTTAATAGTCATGTGAGTTGTGTAATGGATTGGCAATGTAGAGGAGCCCCAAACATACAGCCAGCTTTCCCACCAGACCTTTGCTGAATTCTGGAGTGGTAGAGGAGGCTGAAGGACTGGGACTGATAGGGAGAGTAAAATCTCCCCACATTCTGCCAGTGCATACAAAACAATCTCTACCTAGAAGGAGTCATCCTTCTTGCAGTCAATCCGCTCAATACATTTGCAATATTTTTGAAGTTGTGTGATTAAGAGGCTAAAGATCTGACTTTAAACCTCTCAAAGGCAGAACTCCAGGGCTGAGGAGTTAGAAACCATCCTGGCTCTCAATAAAAAAACCAGAGGAATCACAACCAAGGACCAAAGAGAAATAAGAAATGAACTGAAACTAGAACCCGATCCCAGCCCAGCTCAGTCCCTGACCCTCACCCTGCTTTCTATTTTTATCTCTAGAGGAAAATAACAGCAGCTATATCCTCTGTGAGTTTTTAACATAAAAGTCTGGCATCTGATAAAAAATTATGAGGCGGATGAACAGGAAAAATTGATCAATAGTCAAGAAAAAATAGGTAATAGAAGACCCACAGATAAGCCAGATATTGAATCCAGATAAAAACTTTAAGATGACTACTGTAAAATAGAGTGACAGATAACTAAACAGAAGAAAAAGTGGACAAATAGATTAAAAGATGCAGACGTTTTACAAAGAATCCTATATAATAAAAGCCCAGCGACCCAAACAGCAGAACGACCAGAGACCAGGACAACCACGGACCCTCACCCCAGCCAGCCCCAACCCCCAACGGGGAGCCCCACCCTGATCCGGGGCCCCCATCAGGGCAGGTAGGCCAGTCCCCACCCATGCACCGGGCCTCTGTACAAATATGAAACCCTACCCCACCACCACTTCAACCCAACCCACCAAAGGCTCCTGAAACCACAAAATTAGATCACTGATTCAGGCTAGCAGTTCAAAGTGTAAAGCCTCATTCACACGTGAGGAATTCGCACCTTTCTCCTTCCCCTTGGACTCTGCGACTCAGAAGAGGCATGCACAGAATGGACGTGCAAATGAAGCTCAGAAAAGTCACTCTTTTGGGTCCTGTGGCGCATCACCAAAAGCCAAGCACCAGACTCTGTCCCTTCCTCATCCCACAGCCTCAGCTCCAGACAGGCACTCCCGAGGCAGGATACAAGGAGAGCCCCTTCTCAGTCTTCACAGGGACAGGAATGCTCAGGAGGCCGAGATAACAGAAACCTAAGGACCCAAATGCTGGGGCCCATGCCGCCAGGCCCCGCTCAGCCCCAGCTGTCCAGCAAAGCCCCTCTGCTGGGGCGGGATCGCAGGGGGCAGGCCCGGGAGGGGTGGCCGGCCCGCAGCCTCCACCACGGCTGTTTGCACACATGGAATTAGCTCTAATGATCCAGGGCTTTCCGTTCGCGGAGGACTCCGGCCTGGAGCTGCGCCTGCGGTGAACGCCCCCACGGAGCCGCTGCTCCGCCGAATGAGCCGCTCACCGGCCGGGAAGCTCTGTCCCCGTCCACAGCGCCCTGTGTCACGTGTCTGTCTCGCCCTGTGCCTCTCTCCCTGTGCCTTGCTCTCTGATCCTATTTACTCATTCCCCGTGTCTCTCTGGGCCTCTGTCTCTGTCTCTCATCCGATCTCTGCCCGTGGAGAACACCCCTGCCGCCCCCGCAAAGGAACACACACCAGCAGAATCGCCTTTTCAAAGAAAAAGGACAAGTGGGAAACAGAGTGAATTGAAAAGCATTAACTTAAAAACAATCCACGTGTCTGCGAATGCGTTCCAAATGGCAGCACTTCGGCAGGGTGGCAGGGGCAGGCGTGCTGGCCACATGTTCTGGAGCCTCAGACACAAAGTGTAGGGGGCTCCGCGCCTCGCTACGGGCCCCTCCCACTAGCCACCTGGGATGGCAGGGTCTGGGGAGGGGACTTAGTCTATACTCACCCTCGGGGACCCCCACCTGATTCTGTAGACCCTTTCCCCTGTTCTGGCATCTGCTGGTCCTTCATACTCCCCCCGTACCTCCAAACCTTCCTATGCTGACCCCAACTCTCCTTCTGCACCAACGCCCCCCCCCCCCCCCCCAGATTTCATCCTCTCTTTCCCTCACCCCCCAGTCTTCTGCCCCATACTTCTTCCTGCCCTGCCCCACCTCCATTCTGCCCTCCTGCCCCAGACCACCCAGCAGCCCTGGCTCTTGGAGAAATGGTTGGAACAAAGCTTTCCTTGGCCGGAAGAGACTCTCCAGGGAGCTGCATGCAGAAAGGCGCTCCCAGTCCTGTACCTGCACCTGTTCTGTCCTGCCAGATGCCAATCAGAAATTGTGTCTCTGGAGACAGAGGGTAGCAGAAGTAGGTTGCTGTCCTTTGAAGCCCCTCATCAGGAGGAAACTCTCCCCCACAAAAAAAGTTCACCCTGCTGCCTCCCTTATCACTTTCAGCAACCCTCCTTTGCCCCTTTCCCTGGAAGTGGAAGGATTGGAGAACATCTCTATATATAAAAGAGTAATATGCAAATTGACTGAATGGCCGAACAACCAGAATGACCGTTTGACCGGTCGCTATGAGGCGCACTGACCACCTCCTGGCCCCTCCCCCAGGGTCGGCAGACTCTGATCCTCCAATGGCCAACGGGGAACTGGGGGAGGGTGGCGGTGGGGGGCTGGGCCGGCTGCCAGCAGCTGGGGAATATGGCCCTGATCACAGGCCAGGCCTAGGGACTGTACCTGTGAACAAGTTTCGTGCGCCAGGCCTCAGGTTGAATACATAAAAAAGAATAAATAAAAAATCTAAAATTGAAAAAACATAATATCTGAAATCAGGAACTTATGGTTTAATAGTAGATTGGACACAGCAGAACAGAAGATTAGTGAATTTGAGGATAGGGCAAGAAAAATACACAAATTGAAGCAAAGAGAGTAAAAATGGAGAAACAGAACAGAGCTTAAAAGGCATGTGGGACACAGTGAATAAATATAGCTTACTTGTAACTAGAGTTCTAGAAAAAGAGAATATGAGGCAGAAACGATATTTGAAGATATAATGGACAATAATTTTACAAAACTAATGAAAGACATAAAACCACAGTTGAAAAAAAATTAACTCAAAATAGATCATGTACTTAAATGTAAGCTCTAAAACTATAAACCTCTTATGAGAAAAATAGTAAATCTTAGTTACCTGGGATTAGTCAATGGTTCCTAAACTACAATACGATATGCATGTGACAAAGAAAAAAAATAGATAAACTGGGCTACATAGAGATTTGAAATTTTTGTGTCACAAACAATACCATGTATCTAAGTCACATGTTATTAAATTTCAGCTGTAATTGCCCACTTTATCCAGTCACTTGCTTGTTCAAGATGGTGGGAGCTATGATTGTCTTTGCAAAAGAATGGCTGGTTCTAAAAGTCGGTTTTTGTTCCAACTCCACAAAACATATTATTCATGATTTTTCTGTTAAATTTGGCATAAAGTTATACAATAACTAATTAAAAGTGAGTTACCCAACTGAACAAAAGGAAGAGCAAATATTCACATTCAATTACTTAGTCATTAAAGACTCATTGGTTATTGTCTTACTCTGAAATAACAATGTATTTTTAGAGACAGATGTTTTCCGCTATACACAGTCTTTAATTTGCCAAATAGAATCCATGTTACAATTTCTTTTTTTCTAGCCCTGACCAGTCTTGCTTAGTGGTTAGAGAATTGGCCCGCAGAAAGGTTGCATGTTCAATTCCCGTTCAAGAGCTCAAACCTGGATTGCAAGTTGATCCTGGGTTACAGGTTTGATAGCTGACCCTGGCAGGAGCATTTGCAGGAGGCAACCAATCGATGTGCTGCTCTCACTCAAGCTTCTCTCTCTGTCTCTCCCACTCAGTATTACTTAAAAATGCTGCCTCCTTTTAAGAAATCCCCTGCCACTCTCTAAAAAAAAAAATAATAAAAAAATAAAATAAATAAAAATCAATGGAAAAAATATCCTCAGGTGAGGATTAGCAACAAAAAACATTTCTCTGCCGAAACTGGTTTGGCTCAGTGGATAGAGCGTCGGCCTGTGGACTGAAGGGTTCTGGGTTCGATTCCGGTCAAGGGCATGTACCTTGGTTGCGGGCACATCCCCAGTAGGGGGTGTGCAGGAGGCAGCTGATCGATGTTTCTCTCTCATTGATGTTTCTAACTCTCTATCTCTCTCCCTTCCTCTCTGTAAAAAATCAATAAAATACATTAAAAAAAAACATTTCTCTTTTCCAATAGCTGCCACAATTCCAAGATTATTAATATTTCAATAAACTCACTTGAATCACTTTTTAAAATTTGAAAATTAGTTTTTCTCCTTTTATCAACCAAGGAAGATAGTATTTTATACTAACTTCTCAATTCAGCTTGAGCACAGCAAGCATTGTATTTTCCTCATATACAAAGGCTCCAATTAGTTTGCAAAGGATAATTTTAACAGACCTCTATATCATCTATTCTTTCAGTCTCAACAGGCTGGTTTTGGCATTCGGCCATGGACCCCTAATATTGTTTGTGATGCCAAATAGGAACACAAAGAAACAGAGCAAATTGTTATTTACCTCTGTAAATAGCAGAGCTAAGGCATTAGTTTATGCATAGACATTTCATGCCTGGACTCTTAAAAACTTGTTTTACATCTTCCAAATAAAGATTTTCAGTGGATTTAAAATCTACTTGTTAAAAATATAAAACATTAACTTTTCAGTTTGTTGGAAAGAATAATTATTTGACATCAGGGAGCATGGAAAATTACTAAGCTAAATTTTAGCAAAAACCTTTGGGCAATGGCTGAATGGGACTGAAAAACAAGTCTATGACATAGTGGCAGAGTCAACCATACACTTCTATGGGGATTTATGTCTCTTTGTGAGGAATCTTTCTCTCCTATGACATTCATTAAAACTAAACATCTATATACATTGAAATTAGAATCAGATTATCACTTTACCACAAAATATTTAACCAGATTTCTAAATTAACACATCATTTTAATCACATTTCTCTCAATAAAAATAGTGATAATATTCTTCAGGTTTTTTTTTTTTTTTTTGGAAATCTTGTTTTAATAAATACTTCATTATACAATAATTAGAGGTCAGTTTTAAGGTTAATTTATTAAAATATTTTATCCATTCTTTAACCTTATTTCAAAATATTTACTTTTTTCCCTCTTTGTTAAAGCACTAATATTATGCCCTGGGCAGTGTGCCTAAGTTGATTGGAGCATCATCCTGGACACCAAAAGGTTCAATTCCAACCAACCAATGTTTCTCTCTCACATTGAGTTTCTCTCTCTCCCTCTTCCTTCCTCTCTTTCTAAAATCAATTTTAAAAAACACACAAAACCCCACTATATTTACTTTGAAAAATATATTAAGCATGTTCATTTAATTTTTTTGAAAGTAAAAACTTGTTCCTAGAGTTTTTATTCAAATCTCCATTGTATCTATTAATTGAAAATTTATACAAAACATTTTGCATTGACCCAGGATTTCTATTAACCATGTTTTGTTTTGTTTTTTAATCTTTAATGTTGAGAGTATTACAGATGTCTCCCTTTTTCCCCCCATTGCCCTCCTCTACCCAGTTCCTGCCCCACCCCAGGCCTTCTCTACCTTATTGTCTGTGTCCATAGGTAATTCATATATGCATATAAGATTGTTTGTTAATCTCTTTCTGCACCACTCACCCCACTTCCCTCTGAGATGTGTCAGTCTGTTCCATGTTTCCATGCCTCTGGTTCTATTTTATTCATCAGTTTTGCTCATCAAATTCCTTGTTAATTTATTTTGATTTTTAGATTCAATTGTTGACAATATGTAGAGGCCCAGTGCACGAAATTTATGCATGGTGGGGGGGGGGGGGTCCCCTCAGCCCAGCCTGCACCCTCTCCAATCTGGACCCCTTGGGGGATGTCCAACTGCCGGTTTAGGCCCAATCCCGGGGATCAGGCCTAAACCAGCAGTCAGACATCCCTCTCACAATCCTGGGCTTCTAATCACTCAACTGCCTGCCCACCTGATCGCCCCTAACTGCCACACCCTGCTGGCCTGGTCGCCCCCAACTGCCCCCCTGGCTGGCCTAGTCACCCCTCACTGCCCCCCTGTCAGCCTGGTCGCCTCCAACTGCACCCCCCTGCCAGCTTGTTCACCCCTAACTCCTCCCCCCCGCTGGCCTAGTCACCCCTCACTGCCCCCCTGTCAGCCTGGTCGCCCCCAACTGCACCCCCCCCCCCCCGCCAGCCTGGTCACCCCCAACTGCCCTCCCTACTGGCCTAGTCACCCACAACCATCCCCCGCCCCGCTGGCTGGGTCGCCCCACGCAGCCTGCTGTTCAGTCATTTGGTTGTCCCTCACTAACCCCCCTGCTGGCCTGGTTGTAGGCAGCCATCTTGTGAGAACATGAGGGTCAATTTTCATATTGCCTCTTTATAGGATTGCCATTTTATAGTTCATATTTTGAAATCCTTCTCCTCCTTCTCGTTCTTCTTTTTCCTTCCTCCTCCTCTTCTTAAAGAATACCATTCAACATTTCATATAACACTGGTTTGGTGGTGATGAATTCCTTTAGCTTTTTCTTATCTGTGAAGCTCTTTATCTGACCTTCAATTCTAAATGATAGCTTTGCTGGGTAGAGTAATCTTGGTTGTAGGTCCTTGCTACTTACCACTTTGGATATTTCTTGACACTCCGTCTGGCCTGCATAGTTTCTGTTGAGAAATCAGCTGACAGTCATATGGGTGCTCCCTTGTAGGTAACTAACTGCTTTTCTCTTGCTGCTTTTAAGATTCTCTCTTTCATCTTTAACCCTTGGCATTTTAATTATGATATGTATTGATGTGGTCCTCTTTGGGATTCTCTGTGCTTCCTGGACTTGTAAGGCTATTTCTTTCACCAGGTAGGGGAAGTTTTCTGTCATTATTTCTTCAAATAGGTTTTCAATATCTTGGTCTCTCTCTTCTCCTTCTGGCATCCCCATGATGCGAATGTTGGTGTGCTTAAAGTTGTCCCAGAGGCTCCTTACACTATCTTCATATTTTTGGATTCCTTTTTCTTTTTGTTCTTCTGATTGAGTGTTTTGTGCTTCCTTATATTCCAAATTGTTGATTTGATTCTCAGAATCCTCTACTCTACTGTTGAATCCCTGTAAATTATTCTTTATTTCAGTTAGTGTATGCTTAATTTCTGACTGGTCCTTTTTCATATGTTTGACATGCTAACTAAGATCTTTAAAAGTCCCTTGAAGCTTTCATTAAGTCCATTGAAGCTCTCATTAAGACTCTTGAGTAACCTTATAACATTTGTTTTGAACTCTGTATCCAGTAGTTTGCTTGCTTCCATTTCTTTCATTTGTAACATGTTTCTTTGTCTCTGCATTTTGCCTGTTTCCCTGCGTTTGTATCCATGTATTAGGTAGAGCTGTTATCCCTCCTGGAATTGGTAGATTGGCCTTGCATAGTATGTGTCCTGTAGGACCCAGTGGTTCAGCTTTCCTAGTCACCTAAGCTGGGCACTTTGTGTGGGCTGAGTGCATAGTCTTGTAGTTGAGCCTTGATTGCTGTTGGCATCACTGGGAGGAATTGAGCTCCAAGCCAATTGGCTGTGAGGACCAACTACAACTACAGTGGAAGAGCTGCTGTGTAGGAAACACCCATATGGAGCAGGACTTGCTTCAGTGGGGCTTTGGTGCTCACTGAGTCTGCCCCTTGAGTGCATCACTTACGGATGTGTAGAGTTGTAATCTGGTATGGTCTGAAGCTGTCCTCTGGGTGCACTTGCTCTGGGGCCGTGTGGGAGGTGCAAAGTCAGCCACTGCCTAGGGCCACCCTGTAGGAGCTACAGAGATATCTGCAGATGGCTGCGACTTGTATTGGGCTAGGAAGTGCCCAGTTGAAGCCCAGCTGTGAAGCAAGGCAGGCTGGTGCTAATGCTGGGTCTTGGGCCTTTTATTGATAGGTTTGGGGCACACTGACTCCAGCTGCTTCTTGTTTAAGAGATTTCAGCAAAGTCTGAAGCCTGAGCCAGGAGAGGCCTTTCATATGGAAAAGCTGCTGCAAACAGCTTGGGTAGGGCTGCAAAATGGATGGGGTGGGTCCCACAGAATCACCTGAGTGGAGCGAGTAGTGTGAGCCAGGCTGATGGAAACTCAGATATGGCTGTGAGTCAGCTCTGTGCCAGGAAAGGTTCCAGCACAGGAACAATGACCCCTGTGAGCACCCCCATCTGGCAGAAAGCTGCCCCTAGGTTCCTGCCCTGATGCCAAACAGTCCAGTTCCTCCCTGTGTGTCTCTGAATCCCCCAAAGCTGCCACCTGGCACTGGAGCTCAGAGGAAGCAGGACCTTGTAAGTTCGTGCACAGGCCATTTAAGAGGAACACCTGGGACTCCAGCAAGCCTCCATGTCACTCAGCCACAATCCTTGCTGGTTTTTACAGTCCGAAGTTACGGGGACTTAATCGTTCCAGCTCTGGAACCCTGGGCTAGGGCCTGTTGTGGGGATGAGACCCCTTGCTTATCATGGGAGGCCATGGAAATATCCCTCCTGATTAAGAAAATGCCACATGTGGATGTTGAACCAGCCTGCTCCATGCCTCCACCCCTCCTACCAGTCTCAATGTGCTTTCTTCTTTACTTCTCTGGTTGTAGGACTTCCATTCAGTAAGATTTCAGGTATTTCTGAATGATGGCTGTTCTGTATTTTAGTTGTAATTTTGATGTGGTTGTGTTAGGCTGCGAGTACCAGTGTTTACCTATGCCGCCATCTTGGTTCTCCTACTTACTTAATTTTTGATGGAAAAGTCCCATGGCTTCCCATCACACTTAGAATTAATTCCAATTCTTTAAAATCTGCCACAATCTGGCCTCTGCTCAATTGCAGCTGCATCTCATACCACCCTCCCTCTCACCACACTGGTCTTCCCTCAGAGCACACCAAGCTCACCCCGTCTCAGGGCCTTCGGTCAGCTTTGCTCCAGTGCTCTTCCAGATCCTTGCCTGGCTGCTTTCTTCCCTCCGTTGGCCTGCCACCCCTGTAGGCTTATCCTAATCCCCTAACTTAAAAGGAAACTCGGTTGCTCTCTTTCACATCACCACCCTATTCAATTCTCTGCCTAAAACTTACCACTCTCAGTTATTTTCCTTGTTTATTCATTATTTGTTACTATACGGCTTTGTTCACTAGAATGCAAGCTCCAGGAGAGCAGGACTCTGATCCCTCCAAAGAGTGCCTAGCCCATATTAGTCTTTCCATAAATGAATTTATGAAGAAAAAACCTTCCCTCTTTGAAGGTAGTAAGTAACATACTGTGTTGTAGATCAAATTCATATGACAAAACAATCAAGTAAACTGGAGAATTGCCCCAGTTCAAGCCATAGGAGAGTATCCAGCTCTCAAAGTAAGTTACTATTTTTAAAAAATATGTATTTTTATTGATTTCAGAGAGGAAAGGAGAGGGAGAGAGAGATAGAAACATCAATGATGAGAGAATCATTGATCGGCTGCCTCCTGCACGCCCCCTCCGGAGGACTGAGTTCACAACCTGGGCATGTGCCCTTGACCGGAATCAAACCTGGGACCTTTCAGTCTGCAGGCTGACACTTTATCCACTGAGCCAAACCAGCTAGGGCATAAGTTGCTATTTACATGACAAGTTCCATGTTGTAAAACTGAGTGGTTCATGGTAGAGGACATGATTAATTGGCCTACATGTTGTATTGATACAAATCATTGGCTGCACTATTTGGTTGTGTAATAAATCTGAGTTGACTCCCCAGCGACAGTCTGTGTTCCTCTTACTCATTTTGGTCTGTATATATTAAACTATTCATGACCTTTAAAAACAAGTCAGACTCTAATGTGATGCCAAAATGAAGACTATGTTCAAAAGTTCTTCAGTCACATAAAAATGCTAATTAACATCTTGAATAAATGCAGCTGAGAGGTACAACTTATTTATGTTCTCCTCAGTTACAATAGGACATACCACAGATAATTCCATTTTTCTCAAGCATTGTCCTGTAAGTACTAAGCCATGTCTTCAACATATAGAGCAATGGTGCTTCCAGGAAGACTTAGATATGCAAATATGATAATTTTATGCATCCACTATAAAAGATTTTGAAGCCAACCAATTCTTTCATTTAGTACAGGATTGATTGCATTTCACAGAAACATCACTGTTTTCATTTATATTCAGAAGCAAAGTGTGTTGATATTTCACTTAATGTTACCCTTCATTAGCTTTTTTATCACATGTCTTTTCCAGGTGAGGTCAGTTGTGGCGAAGGCTTGTCTCATAATGATGTCTCAAACTGTATTATTTTGGCATAAAGACACTTAGTTTTAAGCACATGGGAATATTCTGATTTCCACATAGAATAATGCTTGTTCACAAATTTTTTTTTCCAGACTTAAAGCTTTGATGGTAGGGTTGTCAGATTTAGCAAATAAAAATACAAGACATGTAATTAAATTTGAATATCAGATAAACAACAAATATCGCATGGGCATACTTATGCTAAAAAATTGTTTGCTGTTTATCTGACATTCAAATTAAACTGAGTATGTTGTCTGACAGCCTGGCCTGTCTTTGTTTTTTCCACTTTGATGGAGACATAGGTTGAAATACACTCAGATGGTCTTCTAGGAAGTACTGATGTTGTCATTGCTTTTTTGTTAGCTATTTTACAATGTCAACTGTTTTAAAATCAGTGGGAGAAACAACTGAAAAAAACACACATAAGATAAGTGGAAATCAGGCAATGAAAGAGTTCATGTGTAAAACAAAAAGCTATTTTGACTAAACATTGTATAAGGCATTGCATTACAATACACCACAAGCACAAGAGAAGGAAAAAAGAAAAAGGAAGCTCTCAGCTGTTGGAGAATTTATAATTTGGTAGGAAAGATAACATGAATACACATAAAAAGAAAACAAACAGTACAAGGCAATAGATGTTAAGTGCCGAAAGAGTAATATAGATAAGAGGAGTCAGGAGATCAGTTCCATCTGTGTTTGGAGAAAGAGAGGATGAATAAGTGCTTTATATTCATCCTGCTGTTTAAGCCTCCTGCTATAGTCTGAATGTTCGATGTGATAGTGTTAGAAGGTGGGGTCTTTGGGATGTGACTAAGTCATGAGTGTAGAGTCCTCATGAGTGGGTTAATGCTCTTCTAAAAGAGACCCCAAGCCCCTTCTACCACGTAAAGACACAAGGAGAAGGTGTCTGCTATGAAACAGGAAGAGGGAACTAACCAGAATGAGATCATGCTGGTGCCTTGATCTTGGGCTTCCCAGCCTCCAGAGGTGTGAGCAATACATTTCTGTTCTCGAGCATCCAGTCTGCAGTATTGTGCCACAGCAGCCCAGATGGGTTAAGATACCTCCCAACAACCCCATGAGGTAGATATTATTTTTCACCAGTTTGCAGCTGGGAAAAAAAAATGAAACTGAGAGGATCAACATTACATGCCTAGTGACACAGTTAGTAAGCAGCCTATCTGCTTCCACCTCAGGTCCTCTTGACACCCCAAAATAAGCTTTTAACTGTTAGTGCTGCCTCTGAGATGATGGGAGAGGCGGCTGGGACCTGTAATGTTATATGAAGCTCTTAGAGCAGTGATGGCGAACCTATGACACGCGTGTCAGCACTGACACGCGTAGCCATTTCTGATGACACGCGGCCGCATGCCAAGGATAAAACATTTGCTGCTCCTGAGGATGAAACATTTGCGACTAGAGTCTTGGAGTTAGTTTTTTCCTCAAAGTGACACACTACCCGAGTTATGCTGAGTTTTTTGGCGAAGTTTGACACACCAAGCTCAAAACGTTGCCCATCACTGTCCTAGAGGTTGAATGAAAGAACAAGATAAAAGAACTATTTTAGAAAACAAATTCATCATACATTGCCATAGACATTGCAGATACAAATTTTCATTCAATCACGTTGGAAGTGTCAAAGATAAAAAACATTGTGAAATCAAAACAAACTGAAATGAGTTGGTGGCTATTTGTATGTAGAAGAATGAGAGAGCAAGAGAGAAGAAGAAGAATCAAAGATAAATATAAACCCAGATTTCCCCCTCCCCCTGCCAAAAAAAAACAACACAAAACTGTTAGAAGTAATAAATGAATTCAGCAAAGTTGCAGGATATAAAATCATCCCCCCAAATCAGTTGTGTTTACAATGCAAATATAGATGTATTAAATATTTGTATACCTGAAAATTATATAATGTTATTAACCAATGTCACCCCAATAAATTAAATTAAAAATTTTAAATTCAGTTGTGTTTCTATACACTAATAATGAGCACTCTGAAAAGGCAATTTAGAAGACAGTTTTATTTCCAACAGCATCAAAAAGAAAATATGTAGGAATAAACTTCACTAAGCAGGTGAAAGTCCTGTACACTGAAAACTATAAAACATTGTTGAAAGAAATTAAAAGAAACACAAATAGGTAAGACATCCTGTTTTCCTGGATTGGAAGAGTTAATATTGTAAAGATGTCAGTGATACCCAAAGTGATCTACACATTCAAGGAAATCCCTATAAAAAAACAACCTTTTTTTTTTCCCCCCAGAAATAGAAGAATCCATTCTAAAATTAATATGGAATCTCAAGGGATCCCAAATAGCCAAAACAATCTTGAAAAAGAAGAGCAAAGTTAGATTCTCATACTTTCTGATTTCAAAACTTACTATAAAGTTACAGTAATTAAAACAATGTGGTACTGGCATAAAGACAGTCATATAGACCAGTGGAATGAAATAGAGAGTCCAGAAGTGAACACTTACATGATCAAAGGGTGCCAAAATCATTCAATGGGGAAAGGACATATATAGTTGGCTAACAAGCAGATGGAAAGATTCTCAACAGCACTAATAATTGGGGAAACACAAATAAAACCATAAAACCCATTCACACTGGGTGCTATTATCAAACAAAACAAAACAGAAAATAACAAGGGTTTGTGAGGATGTGAAAACATGGTATCCCTTGTGTATTGCTGGTGGGACTGTGGAAACTAGTATGGTGGATCTTCAAAAAATTAAAGATAGCCCGGTTGGTGTGGCTAAACGGTTGAGCATTGACCCAGGAACAAAGAGGTCACAGGTTCAAGTCCCAGACAGGGCACATGCCCAGGTTGTGAGCTTGATCCTCAGTAGGGGCTGTGCAAGAGGCAGCCAGCTGATCAATGATGTTTCTCTCTCACTGGTATTTCTATCTCTCTATCCCTCTTCCTTCTTCTCTCTCTAAAAATCAATAACAAAAATTAAAGGTAGAATTACTATATGATGCAACAACTCCATTTCTGGGTATATACCCAGAAGAACTGAAAGCAGGGGCTCAAACAGATATGTATTTGTACATCAATGTTCACTGTGGCATTATTTACAATAGTAAAAAAGTGGAAAACCCAAGTATTTATCAACAGATGAGTGGATAAACAAAATATAATATTTTGTTTATTACACGAAGAAATATTATTTAGTATGTATAATATTCTAATACATACTAAAACATGGGTAAACCTTATCCATTATGCTTATCCACTGGAATATAGATCATGCTTATGCATTATAAAGACATTATGGCAAGTGAAATAAGTCAGTTACAAAAGTACAACTAGTGCATGATTCTGCTTATATGAGGTACTAGAGTAGTCAAATTCATAGAGACAAAGTAGAATTGTGGTTTCCAGGGGATAGGTAAAGGGGGACATTGAGAGCTATTTGATGTGTATAGTTGGGGAAGATGAAAAAGTTCTAATGGTTATGATGGTAGCACAATAATGTGAGTGCATTTATGCCTCTGAATGGTGTATTTTAAAATGGTTGAAACAGTCAATTTTTCTATTACATATACTAGAGGCCCGGTGCACGAAATTCATGCATGGGTGGGGTCCCTAGGCCTGGCCGATGATCAGGGCCGATTGGGCCAGGCCGATCCAGGCCGGGCCAGAGAGGAGGTGATGGTCACTGGGCTGGGCACGGAAGTAATGGACACTGGATGCCAATACCACCATCGTCAGCGTCCTGCCACTGCGTGGTTCCCCGCTTCCCCTCCTCCTCCTTCCCTTGCCGCCGTACCACCACCGCGGCAGGCAGGCGGCAGGCGATCTGGGCCTGCTGGCTGGGGGAAGGGACGGGGCACAGGAGGTTGGCCGCTGGCCCCGAGGAGGGAGCCGGCCCTTGGTCCCCCTGGGAAAGGAGCCATGTCTGCCACCACCCACCCCCAGTTCCCCATCCCAGCCCTGGGCCAGACCCCATTTGGGCGATCGGGGCCTGCCAGCTGGGGGGGGGGGGGGGGGGACGGGGGAGGTTGGCCAGCTGGGGGTAGGGCTCACGGGAGGTTGGCCAGCTGGAGGAGGTTGGCTGTGGAAGCGCATTGACCACCAGGGGGCAGCTCCTGTGCTGAGCATCTGCCCCCTGGTGGTCAGTGTGCATCATAGCAACCAGTCTTTCTGGTCGTTCTAGTCATTTAGGCTTTTATATATAGAGATTTTACCACAATAAAAATATTTTTGAAAGAATGTTTATAAAACCACACAACTGGCCTGGCCAGCATGGCTCAATGATAGAGTGTCAACCTATGAACAAGAGGTCATGGTTTGATTCTTGGTAAGGGCACATGCTTGGGTTGCAGGCTCCATTCCCAGTGTGGGGCATGCAGAAGGCAGCCGATCAATGATTTTCTCTTATCATTGATGTTTCTATTTCTCTCACCCTCTTCCTTCCTCTCTGAAATCAATAAAAATATATTTTAAAAAACCTACACAACAGAGTACAAATAAACTACAGCATACAGTAACCTCTCTGACTGTGGAATGTCCACCCTTTCCTCAGCATGCCCTATGGGATCCAGAGCCCGCATGGAGGGGTTGGCAGGGAGGAGAGTGGTGGGTGAGATATGTACAGGTAAGATAGTAACTCTGGTGAAGGAAGAATCAGAAAGCTCTTGTTTGAGAAAGTGAGGTGAGGGGATAAGGGGTGTGCATAGGGAATTTGATGGGAAAGAAGGTATAAAACAGTCATTTTGGTGTTGGGAAAGCAAATACACCAGAAGTGTACAATAAGACCCTGGGCAATACCGAATATCCTTTTGAGACTTATTGTCATAGATTTACAGTGAGACTGTTCAGCAAAGTGGAGCATTTTTCTCCTGCACTACTGGGCCGCTCAGGGGTGGGCACAGAGTAGAATGTTTCTGTCTCATATTTGCAGTGGAGGCTTCCCTGAGTCTGGATTTCTTCTTTACTGTGTGCTGGGGGAAAGGAAAACAGCCCTCATGATTCTAGAGAGGGCAAA
Organism: Cnephaeus nilssonii; assembly: GCF_951640355.1. Lineage (NCBI taxonomy): Eukaryota > Metazoa > Chordata > Mammalia > Chiroptera > Vespertilionidae > Cnephaeus > Cnephaeus nilssonii. The sequence continues at coordinate 21,496,181 of NC_137072.1, read as the reverse complement.
AGAGGAGAGAAATACACAGAAAGCACACAGGAAATTAGAGATACACTCTATCTCAGATGGATTACCCAGGAGACTTGAAATCATTAAAAAATTAAGACAAGAGTAGATGTGGAGGACCAGGTGTTAAAATCATCAGTGACTGAGGTGGATTGATCGGGATAGGTAGATGTCAACCACAGAGAGATAGCACGTGAAAAGTTTGATGACATCAACTTTGCAGGGGGGTGGGAGAGATTCGGTCTGGAGATAGCATTTGGGAGCAAGGAGGACCCTCCTCCCCTTCAGGTCCCAGGTACATGAGGCTTGAGAGGGAAAACCAGTCTCCACATTAGAGATGAATTGTAGTCCCCAGTGGGCACGGAGCTTTCCAGTCCAGGTGAAAGGTCCATAAGGGCCAAGGTCCTATGTGTCACCTTCACCTTCCCATCTCCAACACCTTGTGCCATGCAATGAGTACACAGAGTGTGCTTAACCAATGTGATGAATACATGGAAGGGCAGTTAACGGAATCTAGTGTTTATATTTAAATTATTGCCACAACCCTATCACTCTTCTAGGATAAGTGGAAGTCTCCAGCTTCCTACTCCAGGATATGTGGGGGGCCAAGGTCCCTCATGGTGCTTGTATCCCTGGTGCCTAATGGAGCACCGAAAACAGACCTTAATTATGTCCTCCACTCACCTCACTCTAGCAGCTACAGGAGAAGGTAGTCACCCAAGTGTTTCCTGCCTTCTGACTGAATTGGCTCCTCATTGTTAGAGTTTCAGGGAACTTTAGGGGTCATCAAGTAATAAACCTTTATTTTCCCATTTACTTTAAAACCAAATAGATGCTGGAATCAGACAGATTGAGATAAGAACATCAGCTTTATTCCTGCTAGACGTAAAGATCATGATCTGGGCTATGACTATTATCGGGATCCCTAATAGGTGCCCTTCTCCAACAGATTATGCCAGCTCTGGAAAGTTTAGGGAAAGGTAAATATGGAATAAGTCTCCTAATATTGGGCTGCAACAACAACAACAACAAAAAAAGGAGCTCAGAAGAGACTGGACCACACATGCTCTGTCCCTTCAAATACAAATTATTTCCCAGCTTTGAGGAAACTTCCTCTCCTGTTTTTCTTTCCTACTGAGTGGTCATTTTCTCCATTCTTTGGAAATATGAGGAGGAAGGTAGAGGGCTCCCCCTAACACGTCCCAGTTTTTAATTTTCCAGACTGGAGTATGTGCTGTTCCCCTGGGAAAAGTGATCAGCTGTCTTTCAGAAAGATGTGCTCCCACGTTCAGGAGTCTGCCCCAAACCTCCAGTGCAACTACTGTTTCTTCAGACAGCTTCCTGGGAGCACTGGTTGAACATATAAAATTGGTACCCTGAAAGCTCTAGAATAACGACAGTAATTTTATTAAATTAACGGTTCTTCTACTAATTGACTTATTTTCCCACCTCTGTTTCCCCAAACTCCTTCACTGTGACCTCTGAACCTCATGGTATAAGTCGCCAGCAAACTTCCTTATGTACCAACACTGCCTGGTCAAAATGTGATTCACGGTGCATTTTAAAACATAATTAGCAGTGAAATTTCTGGGTCATTTAATAATTCTATGTTTAAATTTTTGAGGAACTGCCAAACTGTTCTCCAAAGTTTTCTACCTTCCCGCCAGCAGTGTATGAGGGTTCCAATTTCTTTACATCTTCACCAAACATTTAGTTTTCTGATCTTTAACAGTATAGCCATCCTAGTGGAAATGAAATGGTATCTCTTTGTAATTTTAATTACATTCCCCTAATGATGTCGAGCACCTTCACATGTGCTTATTGACCATTTGCATATCTTCTTTGGAGAAACGGCTATTCAATACATTAGCCCATTTTTAATAGAGCTAATTATCTTTTTGTTACTGAATTATAAAAGTTCTTTAATAATCTGGATTCTTTATATTAGTTCCCTTATTTGATGTATGATTTACAAATATTTCTTCATTCTGTGGTTTGTCTTAACACTTTCTTTTTTTTTTTAATATATTTTATTGATTTTTTACAGAGAGGAAGGGAGAGGAATAGAAAGCCAGAAACATCGATGAGAGAGAAACATCGACCAGCTGCCACCTGCACACCCCCTACCAGGGATGTGCCCACAACCAAGGTACATGCCCCTGACCGGAATCGAACCTGGGACCCTTCAGTCCGCAGGCCGACGCTCTATCCACTGAGCCAAACCGGTTTTGGCTTAACACTTTCTTGATGATGCCCTTTGAAGTGCAAAGTTTTTAGTTATGATGAAGTACAGTTTATCTTTTTCATTTTGTAGCTGTGCTTCTAATGTTAATATCTAAGAAAGCATTGCCTAATTCAAGGTCATGAAGATGTATGACTATATTTTCTTCTAAGACTTTTATTGTTTTAGCCTCCCATCTTTGGTAAGAGCTTTATTGAAATATAATTCCCATACCATACCACTCACCTACTGAAAGTATACAAAGCAATAATATTTAGTATATTCATAGAGTTGTGCAACCATTACCCAAAGCAATTTTAGAACATTCACATATTCCCTGAAAGAAATCCTCTATCATTTAGCTATCATGCTCTATTTTTCCTAACCCTGCAACCATAGGCAACCACTAATCTAATTTAGATCTCTATAGTCCTGCCTATTCTAAAATTTTCACATGAATGAAATTATATAATACTAGAGGCCTGGTGCTCTAATTCGTGCACTGGTGGGGTCCAGTCGGCCTACTCCGATGGGGGCCATTGGGAGTGGGCCGGCTGGGGCGAGGGGCCGCAGGTAGTTTGCCAGCCAGCCCTGTCCCTGATCGGGGGGGGGGAGGGCGGCTAGGGGGCGGGGCCAGGCAGAGCAAGGGGCCACAGGCATTCTGGTTGTTCTACTGTTCGGTCTTTTTGCATATTACCCTTTTATTATATAGGATGTGTCCTTTGTAACTAGGTCTTTCACTTAGCATGTTTTCAAAACTCATCCATGTTGTAGCATATTAGGACTTCATTCCTTTTTATGGCTGAATAATATTCCATCATATGGACATACATTGTATGGATATTTTCTCCACTGATTTCTTAGAGAGAGTGGAAGGAGGGGGAAAGATAGAGAGAGAGAAACATCGCTGTGAGAGAGACACATCAATGGGTTTCCTTCCACACCTGTTCTGACCCAGATCCAGGGATCGAGACTGCAACCAAGGTATGTGTCCTTCCCTGGAATCTTTGGTAAGAGCTTTATTGAAATATAATTCCCGGCAGGGGAGGGTAGTCAGGGACAACCAGGCCTGCATGGGAGGGCAGTTGGGGGGGGACCAGGCCTGCAGGGGAGGGCAGTTTGGGGTGACCAGGCCAGCAGGGGAGGGCAGTTGGAGCAACCAGGCTGGCAAGGGAGGGCAGTTAGGAGTGACCGGGCCAGCAGGGGAGGGCAGTTGGGGGCAATTGGGCCGGCAGGGGAGCAGTTAGGTGTCAATCAGGCTGGCAGAGGAGTGGTTAGGGGGTGATCTGGCTGGCAGCCAGAAGTGGTTAGGGGCAATCAGGCAGGCAGGCAGGCAAGCGGTTGGGAGCCAGCAGTTCTGGATTGTGAGAGGGATGTCCCAGATTGGAGAGGGTGCAGGCTGGGCTGAGGGACACACACACAAACCCCCCTCCCCTGTGCACGAATTTCTAGTCTACACTAATAAAAGAGAAATATGCAAATTGACCATACCTCCACGACACCCACCAGCCAATCAGGAGCGAGTATGCAAATTAACCCAACAAAGATGTTGGGTTAATTTGCATATGCAGGCACAGAGCAGCCAGGTGGAGCGGGATGCCTGCTATGAGGGGAAGGGTGGGGGCAGAGGGAGCTACAGGAGCGGCGCTCCGGCTGGAGCAGAGAAGACTGAAGGCTCCGGCCGGAGTGAAGGCCTGGGTCCCAGATGCCAGAGGAAAACTGGTGCCAGCAGCCAGGGGAAGGAAGGCCTATTGCATGAATCCTCGTGCAACAGGCATCTAGTAGAATAGAATAGAATAGAATAGAATAGAATAGAATAGAATAGAATTTGCATGGATTAATTTTGAGGCTTAGATAAGTGCATCTCTTCTCTTAGCAAATGCCAGGTATTCCTTCAGTGAGTCTCAGGAGTAGATGTCTCCCAGAGGATATGAGGGTTAATGAGAACAATGCCTTTGACCTTTCTCCCCTTAATCTTTGCCTCAAGCAGGGCTTACTCCATCTTGTTCACAGTCAGCTGGAATGGATGGGAGTTTACCTCAGGTAGATATGAATTATCTCAACTTTTGCATACAGGAAGGAGGTAAAGGTGAAGCCAGCATAGAAGAGGGTTGGGGTCGTAAGGACCTTCACCTGGATCACACAGAACCATGGACAGTGCCAAGAAGACAGAGAGGCAGCTATTTATTATTGTTATTTTTAAATATATTTTTATTGATTTCAGAAAGGAAGGGAGAGGGAGAGAGAGAGATACAAACATCAATGATGAGAGAGAATCACTGATCAGCTTCCTGCTGCATGCCTCCACTGGGGATTGAGCCCACAACCAGGTATGTGCCCTGACCAGGAATCAAATGGTGACCTTCTGGTTCATAGGTCAATGCTCAACCACTGAGCCACGCTGGCCAGGCGAGAGGCAGCTATTTAGAACAATCCTATTTTCTGGATCAAGCTGGGTAGGTGCTTTGCATTAGTAGGTCAGGAAGCAGGCCACTTCTTCCCACAGGAATGCTTGTCCCCTCCAGTCAGAATATGGCATGTAAATTATATCTCAATATAGCTAAGAGAATGCTATATAAATAGAATCATACAGTATGCAACCACTTGATACTGGTCCTATTATTATTATTACTAGAGGCCCGATGAATGAAATTTGTGCAAGAGGCTCGGCCCTCACACCCCTCGCAGCCCCTCGCAGCCTCAGCTAGCCCTCGCAGCCCCGGCTTCATCCGGAAGGTCGTCCGGATGGTCGTTCTGCTGTTCGGTCTAATTAGCATGTTAGCTCTTTATTATATAGGATTATTGTTCTTACTGGTAATCCTCATCCAAGGATATTTTCTCCACTGATTTCTTAGAGAGAGTGGAAGGAAGGGGGAGAGATAGAGAGAGAGAAACATCGCTGTGAGAGAGACACATCAATGGGTTTCCTTCCACACCTGTTCTGACCCAGAGCCAGGGATCGAGACTACAATCAAGGTATGTGTCCCTCCCTGGAATCAAACTGGTGACCCTTCAGTCTGTAGGCTGATGCTCTAACCACTAAGCCCAAAATGGCCAGGGCTGGTCCTATTATTTTTAAACAAAAGTTTGGTCCCAAAGAAAATATCTGTTACCAGAAGTAGCAAATACACATAGTAATATCTACAGTGCAGAAAAGTTTATATATAAGAAATTATATTTGAGCAGGACAAAATGTAATTGGGCATGACCAACAGGAGAGAATCTGTCCTTGCTCTCTGAGAGCCTGGGTAGCATTACCATTCACATACAAATACAATCCAGGTGCGTCTCTTTTCAAGTCTCCTCTAAGGATGGGATTGCTATGGGCCAAAATATGAGATGGATGAAAACAAGTTGCTTCAGCTCAATTCAGATAAGGTAGGTTTATATTAAAAGAGAAAGCCAGCAGCAATCATAGCAGTACACAAACACACTGAGCTTCACAATGTCAGCTGCTTCTAGAGTCACAGATAAAAAAAACTGTGGCTGAGAGCCTTTCTGTACTTGGCACAGAGATTGAACGCTCTCCTTTCATATGTAGCTCTTATCTTGTTTTCTGTATTCTTCTTTCATTCCAGACTAGATCATTATAATGCTTTCTACTGGGAGATCCATGGTTTAGACCTTACAAAATTCTTTTCTGGTGGAAATAGAGTCACTTGTTCATCTATGGAATGCTGTCTCTTGATCACTGTTATCATGCTTATTCACCTTTGGTATTCAGAAGTAATTTGGTTGGATCTATATATCAGTGTGTGATATTGTTTCAAAGTTAGATATTTGGGGACTTAAAATTTCCAAAAAGAACTCCTAAAGGCAAGTCTTTTAATAATTTCAAAATAATAAGAGCTCTCAATTTCTTAAAACATACAGCTTATTTGAAGTCATTATTCTGACTCCATTATTCGCTTCCACTGTGCATTACATTTTCACCGTAGAACAAAACTACATGAATAATTTATCTTTAACTGACTGAACAAACTCTCTTCCACAGAAGGGTACATTCTCTAATATTAAAGAGTTAACTATAATAGAAATATTTCACAAGTGCAGCATTTCATAAATGGTAGAACAAGTTCACTCTCTAACCTAGGGCTTGCCAAACTTCTTCTGTGAAAGGCCAGATAGTAAATAGTTTAGGCTTTATGGGCCAAATGATCTCTGTTGCAACTGGTCAACTCTGACACAATAGCATGAACATAACCATAGGCACTATGTAAATGAGTGGGCATGACTCTGTTCCAACAGAACTTGATTACGGACACTGAAATTTAAATTTCCTAAAAAAAAATACAACTGTCATAAGGTATAAAAAACTGCTTAGCCTAGAAACTGTACAAATACAGGGGAAAGGCCAGATTTGACCCACAGGATTTTGTTTGCTAGCCCTACTGAAAGCAGATGGAATAGTAGAAACATCAAGTCTATGTAGCAGAGAGGTTTGGAATTCACTTTGGAGTCAGGCAAGATGGGTTTAAATACTGGCTCTGCCACTCATTCACGAGTTGTGTGACCTTGGCCAAGTTATGCAACCTGCTTAAAACTATGTCCTCATCTGTAAAATGAGGATAGTAATAGCTATTTCATGGGATCGCTGTAAAAATTAAGTGATGTAATACATGTATGTTTAGCACATACAAGGTCACAGTGAATGTAGTTATTAATATAATGAATGTCTTGAGGAATGTCATAAAGCCTTGACTTTCCCCCAATCTCTGTACTCACAGTGGAATTTTTAACAGCTATTTATTAAGACAGTGTATATCTGGCCAAATCATAGGGTCTTCCCTGAGTCCTTATTCTGTCACCCTTTCCATTCAATTCATTAGCATTCATATCTGCAGCAGTCCCCCTCAGTGAGCAAGCAGACAGCAGGGCCCTGCTTGCCCCTGGCCCCAGGCCCCTGGTAATTTATAATTAAGAAAGGTTCATTTAGTTGGTTAGCTTCAGCAGTTCTAATAACTTAGCCTTAAAAATTGATAGAAATAGCCTGGCTGGTGTGGCTCAGTAGTTGAACATTGATCCATGAACCAAGAGGTCAATGGTTCGATTCCTGGTCAGGGCACATACCCGGGTTGCAGGCTCGATCCCCAGTAGGGGGCATGCAGAAGGCAATTAGTCGATGTTTCTCTCTCAATGATTTTTCTACCTCTCTCTCCCTCTCTCTTTCTCTCTCTCTAAAAATTGATAAAAATAATTTTAAAAATCTGATAGAACTATTAAGAGAAATAGATCTACATTCATAATGTGTTATTTTACTTTTAAAAAATATATATTTTATTGATTTTTTTTTTTACAGAGAGGAAGGGAGAGGGATAGAGCGCTAGAAACATCGATGAGAGAGAAACATCTATCAGCTGCCTCCTGCACACCCCCTACTGGGGATGTGCCCGCAACCAAGGTACATGCCCTTGACTGGAATCAAACCCGGGACCCTTCAGTCTGCAGGCCGACGCTCTATCCACTGAGCCAAACCAGTCAGGGCCATAATGTGATATTTTAATACTAGAGGCCTGGTGCGCAAATTTGTGCACCAGTGGGGTCCCTCATCCTGGCCTGTGGGATCGGGCCAAAACTGGCTCTCCAACATCCCCTAAGGGGGTCTCAGATTGTGAGAATGCGCAGGCCAGGCCGAGGGGCCCCACCAATGCACAATTAGGGCCGGGGAGGGACACAGGAGGTTGGCCATGTGGGGAGGGACCGCGGGAGGGCTCCAGGGTGTGTCCGGCCTGTCTCGCTCAGTCCTGATCAGCTGGACCCCAGCAGCAAGCTAACGTACTGGTCGGAGCATCTGTCCCCTGGTGGTCAGTGCACGTCATAGTGACTGGTCAACCAGTCAACTGTCTGCCCCCTGGTGGTCAGTGCACATCATAGCGAGCAGTTGAGTGGCCTTAGCATATCATTAGCATATTACGCTTTGATTGGTTGAACAGATGACTGGACGACTGGACACTTAGCATATTAGGCTTTTATTATATAGATATCTACTCAGTAATTGAAAGGGGAAAATGGAAAATAAATTCTTAAAAATATGACTTAAACATCATGTTTAATAAATTTGGCCTAATAAACATATATTGAAGATTGAAAGTAACAAGCACATTTAAAACATTTACAAAAACTGACCAAATAGTCTTAAAGCAGGCCTAAATACATGTTACAGGATTGAAATAATAACAAGCATAGTTTTAATAATATTATACAGTGAGTTAGAAATCAATAGCAACAAAACCTTCATATATTTGGAAATTAATTAAATATATATCTAAGTAATTCATGGATCAAAGGAGAAATTATAGTTTAATTAAAAAATAATTTGAACTGGGCAATAATTAAAATAGTACATATCAAAACTTGTAAGATTCAGCTAAAGCATAATTTAAAGAAAAATATGGTCTGAGATGTTCATGTTAGAAAAAGGCTAAAATTTAATTAAGAATATAATTCAAGAAAATAGAAAAAGACAAGTAATAAAAACCCAAAGAAAGTGGAAGAAAGGTTATGCTAGAAATAAGAAAAAAAGCCAATAAATTGGAAAACACACAATATAGAGTATCAGTAAAGCAAAAGTTTGATTTTTTTCAAATAACCTAATAAAATTAACAAACTTATGATGAGACCAATAAAAAAAAGACTGACAACACAAATAACTAATACCAGAAAAAGAGGATATTACTATGAAAGCTAAAAATACTAAACACAGAATAAAAAGTAATTATGACCAATTTGTGCCAATGAATTAAAAAGTATATATTGAATGAACTAATTTTATTAAAGTATAATTTACACAAACTGTCTCAAGAAGAAATAGAAAATTAAATGTTTTTAAAATACAAATGATCTTTCAATGCTGTTGAAGAAATTAAATCAAGGAAAATTTGGGGCCTAGATGGCTTCACATGGAATTTTAACAGTGAAAGAATAATTCTGAGTTATTCTGATATTAAATGCAAACTCTTTCAGAGAATAGAAAAAAAAAGTGAACACTACTAATCTCATTTTATGACGCTAGCATAAACTTGATAATAAGAAAAAAATTACAGTCCAATTTCACTTGAGAATATAGATACAAAAATGATAGCAAAATATCAGCAAACTATATTCAGCAACATGTATAGAAATCATGACTGTGGTAGCCAGCCTCCAGTATGATCCCCAGTGTTCCCTACCTCCAGGTAGTTCCCTCCCAACATTGTATCAAGGTTGATGTTTGTGACCAATAGAATGCAGTAAACATGATCGTATGTTACTTTTGAGATTTGGTCATTAATATTGTGATGGCTTCTCACTATTGTTCTCTTTCTCGGAGCATTCACTTTGGATGAAGCCAGAAGCCCCGTCATGAGCAGTCCTATGAAGCTGCCCCCATGATGATGAGTTAAGCCACCAATAGGCATGTCAGTGAGCTTGGAAGTGAATTCCCTACCTCAGTCAAGCCTTCTAGTGACTGTAGCCTCAGTTAACATCTTGACTGATACTTTATGAGAGACCCTGACTTAGAATCACCCAGCTAGGCCATTCCTGGATTCCTGAGTCACAGAAACAGTGAGATAATAAATATTTGTCATTTAAGCTCTATGTTTTGAGGTAACTTGTTATGAAGCAATAGATAACTAATATATACAATGATCAACTGGAACTTATTCCAGAAATGCAAAGCCAGTTTGATATGGTTATCTCAATAGATATTTTGAAAAAGCGCTTGATAGTATTCAGGATACATTTATAATTTATAAAAAACTGTTAGCAAACATGAATAGAAGAAAATGTCTTTAAAAGCAGTGAAAATGAACAAATTAAAGCCTCATGCAAAAATCATGCACAAAAAATACTTTGAAAGTAGGCAAAATGAAATTATATTGTTTATGCTGCTCACAAAGGTGGTGAACCATGAAGAGAAACAAGGAGCTGGTCATCACATTCATCAAAACTGTGTTGCTCATGGGAGTCAGGTGGTAGATGTGATGGGGAGAGATTCAAGGAGAACTGCTAAGGGTAAAAACACTGTCTTTTTTCTTGACCAGGCTGGGAATTACACAATTTTCTCTTTTATAATTATTTTTTAAATGATAAATATATGGTTTATGCACTTTTCTTTATGGATGTTATCTCTCATAGTAAAGAAAAATTTACAGAAAAAGAAAATGTATTAATGTACCATATTAACAGTTTAAAGGTGGAAAGCCATATTATTTCAATAGATACATGAAAAAGCATTTGATAAACTGAAAAAGCCATTTTCTAATAAAAAAGACTTAGCAAGTTAGTACAGAAAAAAAAGGAGCATCCTTAATTTGATTTAAGGTATATGCAAAACACCTTCAGCAAACATCTATAATAATAAAAACATAATATGCAAATCGACTGAACGGCTGAACAGCGGAATGACCATCCGGATGACCTTCCAGAGGAAGCTGGGGCTGCAGCCGCGGAATGGAGGCAGCTGCTGCGGCTGCGAGGGAGGGATCGAGGCAGCTGCCGTGGCTGCGAAGGCCTACTCTTGCATGAATTTTGTGCATCGGGCCTCTAGTCATGTATAAGAGTAAAACACTTGAAGCAGACCCTTTAAAATTAAATATGAGGTAAGAATACCTGCTTTTGTTTCTTCTCTTTCTCCTCAAATGAGAGGACTAGTCTTTGCAGTAAGATAAGAAAAAGAAATGCAATGTATTAAGATTAGAGAGTTAGGGAAAAGTCTGACAGTCACAGATGTCTACAAAGAAAATACAAGAAATATCAACAGGTAAATTAATATACTTCATAAGTGAGTTCAATAAGGTTACTCCATTTAAAATCAATTATAAAAAAATCAATGGTATTTCTATACACCAGCCACAAATAGAACCTCCCCCTCAAAGGACTTATGAGTAGTAAATATTAAAAACAGATGCCCAAGAGCTTTATGGCCTAAATAAATTTAGGAGGAAAATTTAATAATATGGATGTCAATTCTCTCCAAATTAACAAAGTAAAATGAAAAAGACACAACTTTTTGTGGATTTCATAAGATAGTCATAACATTTATATTAGACAAAAGAAAAGGGCTCCAAAAAGGCAGAAGCAAAGGGGAGCAGAAATCTTACTTTCCCAGATATCAAGGCTCATTTTAAAGCTATATTAATTAGAACACTGCTAAGTTGTGACTGATTATGATCAGTGGGGAAAGGATGGACTGTTTAAAGAATGGCAATGGAACATTTGGTTTTCTATTTGGACAAGTATAATGAACCTTTACCTTCCACACATACACAAAAATTATTTCCAGGAGCATTGTATTAGTCAGGGTTCTTCACAGAAACAGAGCCCATAGGAGATATAGATAGATGGATGGATGAAAAGACTGACTGACAGACAGACAGACAGATACATTTATTATAAGAAATTTGGCTTACACAATTATGGAGGCTATTAAGCCTGAAGTCTTCAGGGTGGATCAGTGGTGTGGGAGACCCAGGGAGAGCCAATGTTCCAGTTAAAAGGCCATAAGTTAGGAAGAGTTGATGTTGCAGATGAAGGCTGAAGGCAGTCAGTTGGAATTCTCTTTTACTCAGGGGAGAGTCAGCCTTTTTGTTCTATTCCGGCCTTCAACTGATTGGATAAGGACCACCCACAATAGGGAGGGCAATCTGCTTGACTCAAGTCCACTAATTTAAATATTAAAATACCCTTACAGAAACGACCAGAATAATGTTTGACCAACTATCTGGGCACCTGTGGGCCAGCCAAGTTAGCACATAAAATTAACTATCACAGGAGTTAAAGATGTAAGTAGAAAGAACAAAACTTTAACATGTAGAAGACTATCTTTATGATCTTGTGGTAGAGAGAGAGAGAGACCTTGAGTAGTGTGTTTTCTACAGTAGACATTTATAAAATAGGATTCAGGATATTCGAGATGAGGGAGGTAGAAAATGTACTTCAGAAAAAGCAGTCTGGGAACTTCAAAAATATCTGTAATGCTTACTTTCTCAAGCCAGTGATAAGCATCAGAAAGTATTCTATCACTCTTTATACCTTTGGTTTTAAAAAATAAACAAGTAGGAGAAATTTAACTGTCAGATTTATGATGTGTTAGAAATCAATCAAAGAAGAAGTGATAGACCTCATTTTGTATTTTGACACACAAGTACTAGATTTATAAATTAAAGATCAATACCTACAAGTTGAATTTAAAGTATTAAATAAACTAAATATTAATTAAATCACAAGTAACTGAATATCTCAATCTGGCCCACAGCCTCTTTAAGACATTAAAAACTCACTGAAAAGAATTTCTCTTTTTTACAAATGAAATATGCCTCCATTTTCTCTGACGCATGAGACCCACTGGTCCACTTATTGCAAAGCCATTAAGATTAGCTGAATTAAGAATCAATGTCTAAAGATGAAAGATTTATGTTTCATATATTAATTAAGCCTTTAAAGTTGGACTTACATATACATTTTATCACTCAACAAATATTAAATGCCTTCTCTGTGCCAGGCACTATTTTCAGATGATATGGATAAGCCATGAGCAAGAAACACAAAGTGCTCTTAAATCATCAGTGTAATTTGTTTTAAGAGTACTTTCTTACATTACCAAAATATCTAATTGCTAATATCTGACTCAGGCAAAATATTTCTATTTAAATAGTCAAGTTTTAGAGCTATATAGTACACAGTATATGGGGAAATCCTCTCGAAGACTGTACAGAACATTAAGGAGTTAATTCCATTTCTGTTCCATGTGGTAATGAAATTTTTTTCTTCCAGATTGTTCACACATGCCTATTTCATGGAAAGCTCCAAGGATTATAAATTTAGAATCAAATGTTCTGACCATAAAAGTTAACCAACCAAATCTTTAAACACATTTAAACCCACATGAGGTCCAGGCAAAGAAAAATTCACAAACAGCACTATTTATTAAAGTAGAAACATAAATTTTGAGAAACTACCTAGGTACCTTAAAATAGAGCACAATACCCCTAGTTTTCTTAAATTGTTGTTATTCCTCTACTATACTTAATATCAGTAACACTTTCCACTTTAAGTTTTTAGTAGTGTTTATTTTTTTAAATAGCTGTAAAACTCAAAGCCAAAATTGAAAATCACTTTAATTTTTTAAAGTCATAAGCCAATAAACTTTTTAACTTTGAAGAGTAGAAAAGATATCACAGGAGTTTGATGTTGACATACATAGTTTGATTGTTTTATATTCATGGATGGGATGAGAAACTAAACATGTTAGTGAGACAACCCTTTGAATGACTTAATATCTCCCAACAAACAAATAAAAACCTAAATTGAATTTTGTTATTTTTTTCCTCTTAATTATTGTAATAGTTGGATTCATGGCATAATAATTTTGCATCCGTACATTTCAATCCATACACTAAATGTACCTATATTTATTTTAGGTTATTTTTATATGTTATTGATATCACACAGACTTTTGGGTGCCAATTATGTGCCAGGTAGCCTTCTAGGCCCTGGAGTGAGCAAATACAGACATGATTTCTCTCCTCATTTAACTGCTAGTCAAGTGGGGGAGACAGACACTAATTAGTAATCACCAAACCAATAAAGTGTGTGACTATGACAAGTGCTACTTGTTATCAAGAGTTACACTTGTTATTAAGAGTTAGTCCTTAAGAGGAGCATTTGATATGGTCAGGGGAGTGATCAGAGCAGGCTTCTTGGAGGAAGTGACTCGAGTTGAGTCCTGAAAGGTACGGAGAGTTAATTAGATAGAGAGGAGGAGAGAGGATTGTGGACAGAGGGTACTAGATGCATGTGCAGGGCTCTGTGGCTGGAGGCCAGCACGAGGTTCTGAAAGACACAGCATGAGCAGTAGCTTGTGCAAGATGATATGCGGGAAGTAGGTAAGGACCAGATCATAAGAGTTTGTCTTTTTCTTCATATGTATGCATTTGCAAGCACGCCTGTCTGCAATGTGGAGGACAGATGGGAGAGGGACCGGGCAGAAGAGAGCAGGAGACCAATTAGGAGGCTGCCAATAGTCTGAGTGAGAGATGATGGTAGTGGTGGTGTTAGTGGTAGAAAGAAAGATATTGATATTAGAGTTGGAATTGGCAGGACTTGTGATGAATCGATAATAAGAAATCTGGATTGTATTTGTGGTCATAAATGTTAATAATGAAATATAATTAACTATACAATTAAAGTGAACCATGAAATTATATTATGTCTAATTAGCACACATAAATCTTATGGAAGTCTCAATAACTACACGAGATGGCATTATTTCTGTACAAATGATTCTGGCTGCATCGTATAGTTTGAGTTCACTGCTCTTTTATTAAACAAAATTCAGCTTTACCACATTGACTGTCTTATGTCCCTCTTCTTTAAATGTGTCATTTAAAACTAAAATTGACACCATTACATTATTTTTTTTCTAAGGGATAGATTTTGAAAACATTAGGAACTTTAGGATTATACTTTTCCTATTATTGTGTGAATTTTTACCTTTTAAAATATAAACTCCTGGTTTTATAAATTCCTACTATTTCACTAAATTAAACACAAATCTTATCAAATGAAGGTAAAGGTATTCATTCTGACTTAAATTTATGCATATACACTGTAGAAACTTCGCTACTAGACTTTTCTTTTAAGACCCCCAAATCCCAAAGGCTCCTGTGTCATTCATGAATATAAGCTTTAACATAATGCAATCTACTCTTTTTCTATTTAAGTCTGAGTCATCTTGAATGAAAACTACACGTACACTAGGGAGAGCAGGCTAATTTAATGTGAAAGCCAGTGATAGCAATGTCAGGGCCTCCCAGAGTCTAATCTCTGTTAATATTCATTAAGACTGTGTGGCAGGCGGGCTTTTCTTCTCCCATCATCCCTCTTTCACTCCCTGCCCTCCATCCTGGGAATGATCTTTTTGAAGTGAAGAAAAGACGCAGAGTATGACAACCTGTGCATTTATGTTATGAAGGTGATCAGCTAGAGAGGTCTTCCCTTCTCTGAAGGAACTGCAGCCCTCTCCCAAAGCACAGATGCTGTCCACTCAGTCTTACTGAGGTGAAAACCAAAGTGACCCATTCACTGGGTGGGGGCAAGAGACCAAGCGAAGGGTAAAAATACGGAGGGAACAAGGACAGAAGAAAGTGATTACCAAACACCTCTCTGATGTCGCCTCTAAGTACTATAGGGAATTTGATGCAAAAAGCAAACTTCTGTGTTGTGGCTTAACTTGGTCTTTGTGTATTTGTGATCTGATTACATAATAGTAACATTTCCCTTTCTGGTAAGGAATAGTATCTTTATCCCCTTCCAAATGTTTTAGGCTTAACTGAGGGTTTGCACTTACTATTGATGCTGTGAATTACCTTTACTTTTCCAAAACCTGGATTTGGAATCTGACACCCGTTTTATAATACCTAGGCTGATCTTTCTATTTTGATCCCCTGTTTTATAACATCTTGTATTATTATCATCTTTACTGCAGGAGTTATCCTAAAGATTCAGTACTCTTAGACTATTGTAACACATGGTTTGTTCTTTAATTAAGTATATATTTAATAACTCAAAGCCTAGCACCTGGAGTAGCTCCTGCTATAAAAATATGAAATAATACCACAATCATTAGATGAAAGCCAGCTATAAAACTGGACTGGACAGACCATGACATGCCAGGTATCTGACACACTTCTAGACTCCTTGGGACAAAGCAGCCCTAGGTGTTGTTATGTATAAGTTACCAAGCTTCATGTCATCGGATAGTGTTGCGCTGGCCACAATTGATTAGATCCTGGAAATTTGCAAAACACCAGAAAATAAAGGCCTTTTCATACTGGATCCAGACTAACCAGCTTTAAAATAAAGGCTATAATAAGAGACAAAGGAGGACACTGCATAATGATAAAGAGATCAATCCAACAAGAGGATATAACCTTTGTAAACATTTATGCACCCAACATAGGAGTACCTAATTATATAAAACAAATCTCGATAGATGTAAAGGAAGACTTAGTCAGTAATACAATCATAGTAGGGGTTGTTAACACACCATTGACATCAATGAATAGATCTTCCAGACAGAAAAGCAACATGAAAATAGCAACCTTAAAAGACACACTAGACCGGATGGATTTAATTGACATCTTTAGAGTATTTCACACTAAAGCAGCAGAGGATATACAAGTGCACATGAAACATTTGATAGCATAGACCACATGTTAGGACACAAAACAAGTCTCAATGAATTTAAGAAGATTGAAACCATATAAAGTGTCTTCTCTGACCATAATGGTATGAAATTAGAAATCAATCACAAGAAAAAAACTGAAAAGCACACAAACACATGGAAGCTAAATAACATATTACTAAACAATAAATGGGTTAACAATAAGATCAAGGAAGAAATTAAAAAAATACCTTGAAACAAATGAAAATGAGAACACAACAATACAGAATCTATGGAACACAGTGAAAGCAATCCTAAGAGGAAAATTCATAGCAATAGAGGCCTATCTCAAGAAGCAAGAAAAATCTCAAATAAACAATTTAACTTTACACTCGAAGGAATTAGAAAAAGAGCAAACAAAGTCCAAAGTGAGTAGAAAAAGGAAATAATAAAGGTCAGAGAAGAAATAAATGACATAGAGTCTAAAAACAAACAAACATAAAACAGTACCAAGGATCAGTGAAACCAAAAGCTGGTTCTTTGAAAAGATAAAGAAGATTGACAAACCTTTAACCAGGCTCATGAAGAAAAAAAGAGAGAGGACCCAAATAAATACAATAAAAAATGAAATAACAACTGACTCCACAGAAATACAAATAATTGTAAGAAATATTTACAAACAACAAATTTGGGTCAACAAATTGGACAATCTGGACAATATGGATCAATTCCTAGAAATATACAATCTTCAAAAATTGAGTCAGGAAGAATTAGTAAATTTGAATAGACTGATTACAACTAATGAAATTGAAGCAGTAATAAAAAATATCCTACAAACAAAAGTCCTGGACTGAATGGCTTCACAGGTAAATTTTACCAAACATTTAAAAAAGAACTAACACGTATCCTTCTCAAACTAGTCCAAAAAGTTCATTAAGAGGGAAGACTCCCAAGCTCATTTGATGAGGCCAGCATTATCCTAATTCCAAAACCAGATAAAGACACTACAAAAAAAGAAAATAATAGGCCAATATCCCTGATGAACAGATGCAAAATCTTTAACAAAATATTAGCCAACTGAATTCAGCAATAAATTAAAAATATCACACACCATGATCAATGGGATTTATCGCTGAAATACAAGATTGGTACAATATCTGCCAATCAGTTAACTTGATACACCACATAAACAAAATGATGGATAAAAATCATATGATAATATCAATAGAAAAAAACAAAAAACTTTTGACAAAATCCAGCACTCATTTATGATAAAAACTCAGCAAAGTAGGAATAGAAGAAACATATCTCAACATAATAAAGGCCACATATGGCAAACCCACAGCTAACATCATACTCAATAAGAAAAAAATAAAATATTTCCCTTGAGATCAGGAAACAGATAGGGATATCCATTTTCACCTTTTCACCACACTTACTCAACACTAGAGGCCCGGCGCACAAAATCATGCACAGGTACGGTCCCTAGGCCTATCCTGCAATCAGGGCCATCTTCCCTGGCTGCCAGCGGCCAGAGAAGCCAAGCCTCTTCAGTCTTCAGTCTTCAGTCGTCTTCAGTCTTCAGTCTTCAGACTTCAGTCTTCAGTCTTCAGTCTTTGCTCCGTGCCTGCGTATGCAAATTAACCCACCATCTTTGTTGGGTTAACTTGCATAGTCACTCCTGATTGGCTGGTGGGCGTTGTGGGGGTACAGTCAATTTGCAAATTTCTCTTTTATTAGTGTAGATTATTGTATTATTTTCCATATGAACAACTGTAAACTTACTTTTATAGAGTAAGTTTACAGTTGTTCATATGGAAAAGAGAACCGTAAAGATTCCACCAAAAACTGGAACTGATAAATAAATTCAGCAAAGTAGTAGGATACAAAAATAAATCTCCAGAAATTGTTTGCATGTTTTACACCAATAATGAACTATCAAAAGGTGAAACTAAGAAAACAATCCCATTTACAACTGCATCAAAAATAAAATAAAATACCTCAGAATAAGTGTAAACAAGGGTATATTCAAGAAATTGTAAGACACTGAAAACAGAAATTGAAGAAGATACAAATAATGGAAGCAAATAACATGGCCACGGATAGAAAGAATTAGCATCATTAAAATGTTTATAGTACCCAAAGCAAACTATAGATTCAATGCAATTCCTATCAAAATACCAAAGGCATTTTTCACAGAACTAGAATTAATAATCCGAAAATTTATATGGAACCACAAGATACCTCAAATAGCCACAGCAATCTTGAGAAAAAAGAACAAAACAAGGAATCATACTACCTGATATCAAAATATATTAAAAGGCCATAGGAATCAAAAAGCATAAAAACAGACATAAATCAGTGGAACAGAATAGGGAACCCCAAAATAAACCTATACCCTTGTGGTCAATTATTATTTGACACTAGAGGCCTGGTGCACAAAATTCGTGCACGGGGGTGGGGGGGGGCTGTCTCCTCAGCCCAGCCTGCATCCTCTCCAATCCAGGACCCCTCGGGGATGTCCAACTGCTGGTTTAGTCCCAGTTGGGCCTAAACCGGCAGTCGGACATCCCTCTCACAATCCTGGACCACTGGCTCCTAATCGCTCACCTGCCTGCCTGCCTGGTCACACATAACTGCCCCCCCTACTAGCCTGATCACCCCTCACTGCCTCTGCGTGCCAGCCTGATTGCACCTAACTGCCCCCCACCCCCCGCCGGCCTGGTTGCCCCCAACTGCCCCCTTCTTGCCAGCCTAGTTGCCTCTTACTGCCCACCCTGCCGGCCTGGTCACCCCCAACTGCCCCCCTCTGCTGGCCTGGTTGCCCCCAACTGCTCTCCCTCTGCCAGCCTGGTTGCCCCCAACTACCCACTCTGCTGGCCCGGTCACCCCCAACTGCCCCCCCCCCCCCCCCCGCCGCTGGCCTAGTCGCCCCTCATGGCCCCCCCACTGGTCTGGTCACCCCACGCAGCCTGCTGTTCAGTCATTTGGTTGCCCCTTACTAACCCCCCTGCTGGACTGGTCTCCCCATGCAGCCTACTGTTCAGTCGTTTGGTCATCCCTCACTAACCCCCCTGCCAGCCTATCGCCCCATGTAGGCTGCTTGTTCAGTCATTTGGTCGTCCCTCACTAACCCCCCTGCCAGCCTGGTCATAGGCAGCCATCTTGTGATGGCGTGATGGTCAATTTGCATATTACCTCTTTATTATATAGGATAGGAGGTGAGAACATACAATGGGGTAAAGGCAATCTATTCAATAAATGGTGTTGGGAAAATTGGACAGGTAAGTGCAAAAAAAAATGAAAATAGACCACATTCTTTCACCACATCCTATCTAATAATAGAGTAACATGTAAATTACCATCACTCCGCTATGCCCACGATTGGGTGGCGGGAGGCTGCGGGGCAGGACTCGGGGTGGCCTATCCGGCCATTAAGAGGCATTGATTCGCTGCCACTGACGGGGGCTACCCTGCTGTTGAGAGGCGCAGGGGGCGGGACTCCTGCCCCCTGTGCCTCTCAACGGCCAGATCCGCGGCTGCTGAGGGGGCCTGCCGCGGACACCCAGCTGCGCCTCTCAACGGCAGGGTAGCCAGGTGTCTGCGGCAGCCCCCCTCAGTAGCCGTTGAGAGGCGCAGGGGGCAGGAGTCCCGCCCCCTGCGCCTCTCAACAGCAGGGTAGCCCCCCTCAGCGGCCGCGGACCATCAAAAGTGGGGGAGCTGGGTGCCTGTCTGCTCCGGCACCAGGCCTTTCAGAAGCCTCCGCCGAGCCGGAGACTTCTGAAAGGCCTGGTGCACCAGCGGACAGGCACCCAGCTCCACCGCAAAAAGCGAAAGGGGACCCTACACGTGCATGATTCAATCATGCACTGGGCCTCTAGTATACGAATAAACACAGGATAGATTAAAGACTTAAATGTAAGACCTGATACCATAAAAATCCTAGAAGAAAAGATTGGCAATAAAATCTCAGCAATTTCTCTCAGTAATATTTTTCTTGATATGTCTCCCTGCGCAAGGGAAACAAAAGAAAAAAAGCAAATGGCACTACGTCAAACTAAAAAGGTTTTGCACAGCAAAGAAACCCATCAACAAAGTGAAAAGACAACCCACTGAACGAGGGAATATATGCATCAATGATACATCTGATAAGAGGTTAATATCCAAAATTTATAACAAACTCCTACAACTCAACACCAATCACACCCAAACAATCCAATAATAATAAAAAATTGGGCAGGGAACCTAAATAGACACTTCTCTAAAGAGGACATACAGATTGCCAATACATATATGAAATGTCACTAATGATCAGAGAAATGCAAATTTAAACCACAGTGAGATATCACCTCACACCTGTCAGAATGGCTATCATCAACAAATCAACAAGTGTTGGTGAGGATGTGGAGAAAAGGGAACCCTCATGCACTATTGGTGGGAATGCAGATTGATGCAGCCACTGTGGAAAACAGTATGGAGATTCCTCAAAAAATTAAAAATGGAAATGCCTTAACACCCAGCATTCCATTTCTGGGTATATATCCAAAGAAACCTGAAACTAATTCGAAAGACTATATGCACCCCTATGTTCATCGCAGCATCCTATCTAATAAAAGGGTAATATGCAAACTGACCATCACTCCAACACACAAGATGGCTGCCCCCATGTGGTAAAAGATGGCCACCCCCATGTGGACACAAGATGGCCACCACAAGATGGACAGTTGGGAGGGACCAGGCTGGCAGAGGAGGGCAGTTGGGGCAACCAGGCCTGGAGGGGAGGGCAGTTGCGGGGGGACCAGGCCTGCAGGGGAGGGCAGTTGGGGGGGACCAGGCCTGCAGGGGAGGGCAATTGAGGGTGACCAGGCCTGCAGGGGAGGGCAGTTGGGGGGGACCAGGGCTTCAGGGGAGGGCAATTAGGGGCAACCAGGCCAGCAGGGGAAGGCAGTTGGGGGTGACTAGGCCTGCAGGGGAGGGAAGTTGGTGACTACCAGGCCGGCAAGGGAGGGCAGTTAGGGGCAACCAGGCCTGCAGGGGAGGGAAGTTGGAGGTGACCGGACCAGCAGGGGAGGGCAGTTGGGGGCGACCAGGTCAGCAGGGGAGGGCAGTTAGGGGTGACCAGGCTGGCAGAAGAGGGCAGTAGGGGCAATCGGGCTGGCAGGGGAGCAGTTAGATGTCGGTCAGGCTGGCAGGGGAGTGGTTAGGGACTGATCAGGTTGGCAGGCAGAAGCAGTTAGGGGCAATCAAGCAGGCAGGCAGGCGAGTGGTTGGGAGCCAGCAGTCCTGGATTGTGAGAGGGATGTCCGACTGCATGTTTAGGCCCGATCCCACTAGGATCAGGCCTAAACAGGCAGTCAAACATCTCTCAAGGGGTCCCAGGTTGGAGAGGGTGCAGGCTGGACTGAGGGACACACACCCCCTCCGAGCATGAATTTCATGCACCGGGCCTCTAGTATTTTAATAACCATGTATGGTGCCAGTTGGGTAGTAGACTTATCAGGGGGAAAACTTTGTAAGAGTATATGATTGATTGTCTAACCACTATGTTGTACACCCAAAACTATTACAAAATAATTTGAATATAAACTGTAATTGAAAAAAAAATTAAAAGAGCTAGTAATTATTTCTGCCTGGTAGTATAAACACACATATATTGAAGCTGGTCCTCTACAATGAATTGCATTTTGCCAAGTTAAAAACAAAAGGTGAGAAGATATTTCAGAGAGTGGGTCTGGAAAAAGACACAGAACTGTTATAAGCACAGGATGTTCTCACATCTGATGTGTAGAGAATATAGGGCTCTTGGGAAGGAGAATTGAAAAGTAAAGAAATTAGCATTTGTGAAGCACTTATGTGCCAGGTACAAGTTGTATAATTACCTCTCCTGTGAGAATGTTGTGAGGTAGTAATTAGGCACAAGCTATAGAAAGGAGGTGTTAAAGAGGGTGAGCTCATGCAGCAAAGGACCTCACAGTTCATCCAGTCAGGAGTACATGGAGATTTTAGGCAAAGGAAGGACATAATCAGAGTTGTGTAATTTTTTTTTTGTTTATAACTACCTTAACAAGACGCTTTCTTCTTTTCACATTAGTGATCAAGGTTATTATTCCCCTCCCATAAATTGTGACCAGTATCTTAAATCTAGAAACATGGCTTAATGTTATTCAATTTATTATTTTTTATAAAGTGAAGGTATCTTTGATGATATTTTGCCTATTCATCTGTGTTCCAGACCTATCTATGGGACACCATAGTTATTTTAAAATTTTCCTTTTAAGGCATCTTCTCACTTTTAACGCTTTTTTTGAGCTTCCATCATTATGTTGGGGACCTGTTTTTTGTGTCTTGATTGAATGAACGCAAATGGTTTTTCTTTTCAACTATTTCCTCTCATCATTTACATGAATCTTGCTCAAAGCTATAACATTCCATAATTCTCTTTAGAGTGCAACCTTGATTCTACTTTTCTGTTGATTTTTGTCTCTGCATCAAAACACCACAAGGTGCCATCTATTACAGAACTTAATTTTCATTACAGTCTTCTCTTAATTCTGTCTGTGAACTCATGCATCATTATCTTTCATAATAAGAACTTTCTCTTCCTTACTACTTTTCTTTTCTTTTTTTTTTTTTTTTACATGTTGTTATCCAAACTGAAGATCTACTTATCTGTATAAAGGCATCTCTGTGTTCAGTGCTCAATTCTTTTCTTTACTTACTGATTATTATCTAACTCTTAGGAACAACCTGATTCTAATGGACTCACACTGTTCTTTACTTCCTAGTAGGTGGCCACTAAAAGGATGTGAGATCAAATTTTTCATGCAATTATCAAATGAACAGACAAAAGGATATAAAACATCTGGACTTTTGGGTAAGCATTTGGTAGCATATGCATTAGAGAAATGGAAATGAATTCCTTGGGCTTTTGATACCACAAAATGAATCTTGGGACTTATAAACAATGGGTAGTTTAAAATGAAGCAGCATTTGGGTGAGTGATCTTGGTTTAGATTAGCAGACCTGGTAGATTTTAAGGTCAAAGCCAGCTTTAACATCTTCATAAATAATCTAGAAGACCGAGTTTTAAAAAAACACAACCCTTTAATTACATGTTTAAGTGACTTCAAGCTGGGAAGTGTTAAACATGATATGAGGAGAAAGACTAGAAGAGGTGGATAGATAGAATGATGTTTTTATTCCCCATTAATCAGGAAAAGCATAAAATCATAGCTTAGTGTGAGAACAATTTCAAGTCCTATTATTAAAAGGGGGAAAAAATGAGTAAAGGAAGAACAATGTTGAAAGAAGACACAGAAAGCAACTTGTAACATGGTACGTGGAAAGTAAAATGTTGACTATTATATAGAGTCCTCTTAAAATGACTGATTTCTATCAAAGGTGCATATTATTTGTTGACCTAGATGCCAATATGATACAGCATCATTAAAGTTTTATGTTAGTCATAAAATCACATGCATAAATGAATGCATTTTATACTTAATTTTTGTTTATTTTATTTAAGAAATTAATATATAGATTCTGCTAAGATTTTTATGGTTTCCTGACTTACATTGAAGTCCTTTTTCCATTTTGAGTTTATTTTTGTGTATGGAAAGAGTTGTTTGGGGGTGAACTGTGGTATGGATTTTAACACATGTATAGGTTCATGTAACCATCACCACACTCAGATCCCCAAATACTTCCTTTCGCAGCTCTCCTCCCAACCCAAACCTTTTGCAACCACTTATTTTCTCTGTCACTATGGTTTTGCCTTTTTGAGGATGTTACATAAATGGAATATTATATAGTTACTCTTATTGTTCTTTGAGGTGGGTTCTTTAAATTGTGGTCAAAAACACATCACATAAAATTCACCATCACAACCATGTTTAAGCATACACTACAGTACTGTTAACTATATGCACATTGTCTCACAACAAATTCCTAGAACTATTTCATCTTGCAAAACTAAAACTCCATATCCGTTGAACAACAACTCAATTTTCCCCCTTATCCAGAGGCCCTGGAAATCACCATTCTACTTTCTGTTTCTAAGAGTTTGACTATTTTAGGCTCCACAGTAAGTGGGATCATGTAGTATTTGTCCTTCTGTGACTGGCTTATTTCCCTTAGCACAATGACTTTAAGGTTCATCCATGTTGTAGCATATGGCAGAATTTCCTTCTTTTTTAGGGCTAAATAATATTCCATTATATGCATATACCATATTTTCTTTATCCACTTGTCTGTTGATAGACATTTAGATTGATTCTACCACTTGGCTATTGTGAATAATGCACCCATGAATATGGGTGTGCAAATATTTCTTCAAGATCCTGCTTTAATTTTTTGGATATATATCTAGAAGTGAGATTGCTGTATTATATAATAATTATATTTTTAACTTTTTGAGAAACTTCCATTCTCTTTACCATAATGACTGCACCATTTTATGTTCTAATGAACAATGCACAAGAATTCACATTTCTCACATTTTCATAACATTTGTTATTTTCTGTTTATCTTTATTTTTACAATGGTCATCCTAATGAATGTAAGGTAATATCTCATTGTGGTTTTGATTCACGTTTTCCATGTTGAGCATCTTTTCATGTGCTTTAGGCCATTTGTATATCTCATTTGGAGAAATATCTATTCAAGTCCTTTGACCATTTTTTAAATTGGGTTATTTGTTGTTGTTTTTTGTTGAGTTGTAAGAGTCTTTTTATATTTTGGATATTAACCCCTTATGAGATATATGGTTTGAAAATATTTTCTTCTATTCTACAGGTTGCCTATTTATGCTGTTGATTGTTTCCTTTGCTGTTTTTAAGTTTGAGGTAGTGCCATTTGCCTGTTTTTGCTTTTGTTGCTTGTGTTTTTGGTGTCATAAACCAGAAATCATTGTCAAATCCAATGTTATAAACTTTCCCCCTATGTTTTATTCTGGCAGTTTTATGGTTTCAGGCTTTACATTAAACATTTAATCCATTTTGAATTAATTTTTGTATATGGTGTAAGGTAAGGGTCCAACTTCATTTTTTTTTCCCAATGTGGATATCCAATTTTCCCAACACTATTTGTTGAAAAAACAATCCTTTCCCCACTGTGTAGTCTTCATCCCATATGGTAAAATATAGGTGAGGGCTTATTTCTGGGTATTTTATTCTGTTCTATTGGTCTCTATGCCAATACTATACAGTGTTTTGATCACAGTAGCTTTATAATATGTTTTGAAATCAGGAAGTGAGAGATCTCTTGTTTTTCTTCCTTAATATTGCTTTGGCTATTTGTGGTCCTTTTAGATTCTATAGAATTTTGGGACCTTTTTCTATTTCTGCCAAATAAATGCCATTTGGTATTTTGATAGAGATTGCATTGAATTTCTAGATCTTGTTAGGTATGATGGAAATTTTAGCAATATTAAGTCTTCTAATTCATCAACACAGGATGCCTTTCCATTTATTTGTATTTTCTTTGATTTCAGAAAAAAATTGTAGTTTTTAGTCTTTTGCTCTTTTAGTTTTGTTTATTCCTATTTTATTCTTTTTGATGCTGTTAAAAATGGGATTGTTTTCTTAATTTCCTTTTCTAATTGTTCATTTTTAACATACAGAAACACAACTGACTTTTGTTTGTTGATTTTGTATCCTACAACTTTGCTAAACTCTTTTATTAGATCACAGAGATTTTTTTTTGGTGTGGAATCTTTAGAGTTTTCTACACAAGATCATGTTATTTGTGAAGAGAGATGATTTTACTTCTTTGTTTCCAATTTATTATCTTTAACTTACCGGAATTCCAAAACTGAGTTAAATCGAAGTGGCAAGAGTGGGCATCCTTCCTTTGTTTCTGATCTTGGAGGGAAAGATTTCAGTTTTTCACCATTGAGCATGATGGCTCTGGGCTTTTCATATATGGTATTCATTATCCTATCTAATAAAGAGGGAATGTGCAAATTGACCATCACACCATCACAAAGATGGCAGCGCCCACAGCGGAGGCGGGGTTTCCATAACACAAAATGGCTGTACCCACAGCTGAGGCTGAGTTCCCATAACGAGCCTTAAGGAGCAATTAGCAGGGACCTGAGGCTGCGTGGCCCTGGGTCAGGGCAGGGGACCTGAGCCTGCGCCCCCCTCCCAGTGGGGCTTGACAGGGGACCTCAGGCTGTGCCCCCCACCCCAGCATCAGGCTGGGGGGACCTCAGGCCATGCTCCCCCGCCCTGTAGGGCTTGATGGGGGACCTTGGGCCATGCCCCCCGCCCGGCAGAGCTCGACAGGGGACCTCATGGTGTGCCCCTGCCCCAGTGCTGGGTTGGGGGACCTCAGGCTGCTTCCCCCACCCCGGGCCGGGGGACCTGAGGCTGCACCCCCGCCTGGCGGTGCTTGACAGGGTACCTCATGCCGTGCCCCCACCAGGCAGGGCTTGATGGGAGACCTCAAGGTGTGACCCTGCCCTGGTGCTGGGCCAGGGGACCTCAGGCTGCTCCCCGTGCCCAGGCCATGAGACCTCAGGCCGCGCCCCCTGCCCAGCGGGGTTTGATGGGGGTGGGGCCAGCCAGGTCTGGATCTCGCCCAATGGGGGTGGGGCTGGCTGGGTCTGGGTCTCTTGCGATTTTGAGGTGCCGTGGGTGGGCAGGGACTTGACTCTGGGTCTCGCGGCACGCCCCAGACTCTGACAGTAGGAAGATTTTCATATACATTTTACTAATTTTCTTTCATCTCTGACACTTTTATTATAGAGAAAGGGCAAATAGCAATATTAAAATATTTCCTCTAATTAATCCCCTTTTAATGTGCACAGATTTCATGCACTGGGCCACTAGTGTTGAAATAATGTCTATCCTTTCCTAGTTTGTTGAATGTTTTTATCATGAAAGGATGTTGAATTTTATCAAATGATTTTTCTGCTTCATTTGAGATTGTATGGTTTTTGTTCTTTATTCTGTTAATGTAGTATATTCTATTGATTGATTTTCCTATGTTGAACCATCCTTGTATTCCTAGAATAAATCCCACATGATCATGCTGTATATACATAGTTGTATATTTTTCTGAGCTCTTTGTGTTTGAAAATGTCTTTTATTTAGCCATCACTTGGCTGTGTAATGAATCCTTTGATCTCTACATGTTCTCTAAATGTGATTTTACTATTTTCTAACTTTCAGAATTGAAGATGAAAAGACTTACATGTATTCTCTTTGACTGAAAATTTATAAGACTTCTTCCTTGGGATATAGGAATTTCACTAGGACATGACCAGCTTTTTTCATTATTCTGGCCTATAACTTGATCTTGATCAATCCAAAGATCTCTATCTTTTTCTTCTGGAACTTATAAAATTTGTAATTTTTTTCTACCCAGCTCATGATTTGCTCTGTATGGTGGAATATGTTCTCCATTCAGTCTACTTAAACTCTGATGGAGTGTTTAGCAGTGACCATTCTGCTTTTCATTTAATTGAATTTAAAAATTTTAAGTGCACAATCAAGTTCTATTCTTTCAGAAAACTTCCTTTGTGCTTTAATTGTACGTCCTTCAACACTTACAGTATGCTATTAAAGTGCTCTTTTATTCTTCAAATAAGTCTTCCCTCTAAGGCACCAATTGCTTTCATTGTTGAGTAACATGTCTCCTTCAAGTTATAGTATCCTCCTAAATGGTTAGTGGTCTTTTGGCTAATTTATATCTTTAGGTATAAATTTCTTCAATAGGTGGGGAACTAAGATTTATTGACCAATGGTAGAAGAGAGGCAGCTACTCAATGCAGCTGGTACCCCTTATCCTAGGCACAATGCCACCTATTGTCTTTACCCCTGGTGCACCATTCAGAGAAGCCTCTTTCACACCTTTTGAGTTCTAACTTTGTAAACAATGATGTTCTGAACCTGTAATATCTTCCCTAGAACTCAAGGCCTCAGATGTATTTGAGGATTCCTCTAGGCTTCAATAATAGTAGACAACTGTCTGAGTGGCCTTAGAATCAAAAGGGGAGGGAGTCAGGAATTTGAGCTCAAAATCCCCTTTAATTTAATTTAATTTAATTTAATTTTAAGTCTGTAACTTTTCGATCATTGCCCCAGAGCACAAGAATAAAATGTTTGGTACATTAAATATATACATTGCATTGTAATATAAGCCTATATAATAAAGAGGTAATATGCAAATTAACCCTCATGCCATCACAAGATGGCTGTGACCACAGAGGAGGCAGGGTTCCCATAACACAAGATGGCTGCACCCACAGCAGAGGAGGGGTTCCTGTAACGAGCGATCAGCAGGGACCTGAGGCTGCGTGGTGCAGGGCTTGACGGGGAACCTCAGGCCATGCCCCCCGCCCTGGCACCAGGCCAGGGGACCTCAGGCCTCACTCCCCACCCAGCAGGGCTTGATGGGGGACCTCAGGCCACACTCCCTGCCTGGTGGGACTTGATGGGGGACCTCAAGGTGCGCCTCCCACCCCGGTGCCAGGCCGGGGGACCTCAGGCCACACCCCCCCGCCCCAGCACCAGGCGGGGGGACCTGAGGGTGCACTGGGGGACCTGAGGCTGCGCTGCCCACCTGGCGTGCACTGGGGGACCTGAGTCTGCATCCCCCACCTGGCGCTGGGCTGGGGGAAACTGAGGCTGCGCTCTCCCATCTGGTGGGACTTGACAGGGGTGGGGCCGGCCGGGTCTGGATCTCGCCCAATGGGGGTGGGGCCGGCCAGATCTAGGTCTTGCGTGATTTTGAGGCGCGCGTGGGTGGGCAGGGATTTGACTCTGGGTCTCGCGGCATGCCCCAGACTCTGACAGGAGGGAGATTTTCATATACATTTCACTAATTTTCTTTCATCTCTGACACTTCTATTATAGAGAAAGGGCAAATAGCAATATTAAAATATTTCCTCTAATTAATCCCCTTTTAATGTGCATGAATTTCATGCATCGGGCCACTAGTATTATATAACATGCAATTGTTGGTATAGCTGTTATGTATACATAATTAATTGAGGTGTATACCTAGTTGGAGTCATAATGAGAGAAAATTATATTTTAAAATAAATTAAACCCTAAATACCGTTTTTTGTTTCAAGCAAGAAATTTGCTATGGAATACCACATATATTTAAATGTTTCATTATGGATTAAAGAGTATGTGTCATCCTGACAAAGAAACAGCACACCACGCGATAATCTTATTCAATGACAATGCAGTGTTTCACTTCAGGCAAGTGTTAAAACACAGGCATGGGGAGGGGAAGGGGCAGGGTGGAGGAGGGTAAAGGGAGGAATGGCGGACATCTGCAATACTGTCAACAATAAAAAAATACATACATTTTTAAAAGTAATAATGATGAAAATAATAATAAATATTAGAAAAATGGTTCAAAAATAAAAATAAAGCTGCACGCAAAACAAATATCATTGGATAGGTTTTTAGTGAGCCTGAAGCAAGTTCTAGTGGAGCAAAGAGAAAACGAGAGAAAGAACCCTAAAAGAACAGCTACCTGACGTTTTTATGGAAGGAGACTCTCCTTCCAAACAATAACATCCCTCCATTGCTCCATCCCTCCTCTCCATAGTCAGTCATTAATAGATTTCAACATTAAAGGTACAGTAAGTTTTAGTGTGTGTGTAAATTTTCATATTTTTGCTATACATTTCCTTTTTGTTAAATTTTCATATACATTTCATGTCCTTTTGTTTTTAAAGTGTTTATTTATATATTAAACAGTATATTAGATATGTACTGTATATAAGAAAGTTAAAACGAGATCATTTGGGGATCTGGAATGAATTAATTCAATTTACTTTATTTCTAATAGGACAAAATGATTCAGTTTTCAAACAAATCACTTCTTGGACAGGCTTCCGGAATAAATTAAGTTCTAGAACTGAGGTTCTACTGTACGATTATAATTCAGGTTAGGGTTTGTAGTTTAAATTTACCACATGAGGGAAATTGTGTGTTGGGTGGAATCATTTTTATTTAAATTGAGCTAACTCCATCAACAAACCAAAATGTAGGGTGAAAATGTAACAGATCAGATGTTTGAACATATAATAGAGATATTAGACATATTATGTCTAAATAGACATTTAGGCCTATTGGAAAATTGTAGAGCTATTGAGTTACCCATCCTAAACTCTGCTAACTAAAAAAGTTTTAATCGCACTGGTTCAATTAATGTCTCTAAATAAATTGTAAGTTAACAAAATGTTTGTCAGGCTACCCTCGATCCAGGCTTGCCTCAGTGCATTGCAAACAGTGGCCACCAGCCAAGGACGCTTTAGTGCTCTCATGTTGAAATACGAGCTGGGCCCCGGGGAGACCAGAGAAGCCTAAATAAACATCTGGGCCCTTCTCGCTGCTTACTATTTTCAGTTTTTATAACAGTCTTCTCTGAATTTCTACACAGAAACAAAATATCCTGACTGCATACTTTTTCTTAGAAGAGATAAGAAAATCTTCAGATTGTAGCACCAGTTTGGTTTTGATAAGTGCTGATGCTTCTCCTGTTAACACATTGTATTTTGCCTCTGCAGTTTCTCCATTTCCATGATCCCTTTCCTATGTTTTTCTTTCTGTATTTTGATTTTTTTAAATTAAATTGCTGAGGTATTTAATTAATATCAGTTAATGACAAGTCCGTGAATAGAAAAATCCGTTTGTCACAAAAGTAGATGGTGTGCTTGGATAAGCAACAATTAAGATAATAAGCTGATTCATCATTTAGATCTAGAGCCTGACCCTCTAACAATAATCGTCAACCAAGGCCTGCAGAAGTGCTTGGATTGGCCAAGAAGCTGTTCTTTTAAAAAATTTAATATGAATGAAGTTAAGTGGAAAGCCCCTTTTCCAGTTGACCCCCAGGCCAATATAGCAGAGTGATTTTTTTCTATTACTTCTTCCCATCCCCCATACTCTTGATTATTGTTAGCTAGATCATTAATTTTACTATTGGCATTTATTTGCACTATCTTCAGTGACAATAATTAAGTAATCAATGCCTTTTAAATAAAAATTAAAACCTTTAAATCCACTTCAACAACATTTGCAGTATTGTTGCAGTATTAAGGAATGTGACTGAATGCATGGAGCAAGATTTGTAACCCTGGGCTAATAACTTACTACTTGCAGAAGGATGTCCAAGGTTCAAGCATCACCAGATGCTATCTATATATGTAAAAGGCTAATATGCAAAGTGTCCCCTCAAGAGTTCTACCAGGAGACTGGGAGTTTGATTGCTCGCTATGACATGCGCTGACCACCAGAGGGTGATGTGGAATGAAGGAAACGCCCAGCTGGCAGCAGAAGGTCCTGATCAGCCCTGATCGCCAGCCAGGCCTAGGGACCCTACCTGTGCATGAATTTTGTGCACTGGGCCTCTAGTTGTAATATATTTGCAGCTTCTTAAATTCTTCAGAATTCATATTCAACTGACACAGTTTTTTGTATCATATTTTCCTACTAGTAGCCCTGTGCACAAATTTGTGCGCCAGTAGCTCTCTGCAGGGCCTGGCCGCTCTGCGCCCACTGCCCAAAGACTCTCAGTGGCCCAGGGACCCATCTGCACCCCAGCCTGGCCAGAGGCCCATCTGTGGCCGGGCGCGGAACACTTGCCTTGTTGCTGCAGCAATGAAGCAAGCATTCCGCCAGGCCGCTCACGCTGCCTGCTCTCAGCGGCCACCCCCCCTGGGACTGGGGGACTCTGGCAGGGCTGAGAGGACTGGGCACCACCATCTTGTGGCGATGGGTGCCGCCATCTTTGTGATGGAGTGATGGTTAATTTGCATATTACCCTTTTATTAGATAGGATTTCTTATACTGGTGGTTCATATTTATGGAGTACCTGTTGGAAAAAAATTTCTTACATACATATGTCTTTGTTTTACCTTAACACTGGTCAATATTTTGGCTTGTTATAGAATTCTAGATTTAAAATAATTTCCTTGAGATTTTTGAAGGCACTACTCCACTGTTTTTTAGTGCTCAATATTGTGGGTGAAGGTCTATTGCCAATATGATTCTAATTCCATTGTAGGTAATCTGGATTGTCCTCCTCAGTAAGCTGTTAGGGTCTTTGGAGTTCTGAAATTTTACCAGGTTATGTCCAAGTGTGAATCTTTATTCATTCACTTTGCCCAGAAAGCAGTGGACCTCTTCAATCTAAAAATTCATGTCTTTATTTAGCTCAAATATATTCTTTTTCAGACATTTGTTTGATTACTTGTTCTCTTTAATGGTTTTAGGTGGTTTTTTTTTTTAATTAATCAGATATTGGACTTTGGGAGATATTATCCATCTCGTTAAACTTTTCTCTTACATTTCCTAACTATTATCCTATATAATAAAAGCCTAATATGCTAAGTGTCTGGTTGTCCGTTCATCCTTTCAACCAATCAAAGTGTAATATGCTAATGATATGTTAAGGCCACTCAACCTCTCACTATGACATGCACTGACCACCAGGGGGCAGATGCTCCTACTGGTAGGTGAGCTTGCTGCTGGGGTCCGGCCGATCAGGACTGAGCAAGATGGGCTGGACATGCCCTGGAGCCCTCCTGTGGTTCCTCCCCGGCTGGCCAACCTCCCATGTCCCTCCCTGGCCCCATGCACTGGTGCGTTCCCTTGGCCTGGCCTGGACCCTCTCTTAATCCGGGACCCCTCAGGGGATGTCTGAGAGCTGGTTTTGGCCCGATCCTGCAGGCCAGGCCGAGGGACCCCACTGGTGCACGAATTCATGCACCAGGCCACTAGTTTTTATATAATGTTGGATAATTCCTAAACTTCATTTTCCACATGACCTGTATACTCTTTACCCTTATTATGTAGTCTTTCTATTACATTTCTCACGTGAGAAATCATACTTTTAATTTTCCATAACTTTTTCTTGTCTTCTGATTGCTCCTTTTTAATAGTCTTATCATGTTTTATGGATACAATGTCTCGAATCCCTCAGTGGTTATTAATATGAATTTTAAGATTTTCCTCTTTTCTCTAAATTACCTATTCTCTTTGGAGATGGTTGATCAGTAAATTCATCTTTGTCTTTTTGTTTTATGCTGCTGGCTCTCCTAAAATATCTGGTGATTCTGGGTGGTCCACTCACATTTGTGACTGAAAGAACAGATTAGTTAGTATGGTTGAGCAGGTCTGTTTCCTAACAGAAACATCCCTTGAATGCTTGGCCTAACCAGTGTCCTAAGGACATGGGCAGGTTGTGTTCACTGGCAGGCTTTGCTTTAGACAGATACAGGCATCAACAAGGAGGCAAGCTGCCCTATCTCAACCCCTGATGCCAAAATAAGAATAGCTATTAATTGGCCAATGGAGGATTTCACTGAACATCCTTCTGGGGCAAAGCTGCTTTGCTCCTTTGTCCCCTCTATTATCCCTTGTGAGGGTCCAGAGTTATTTCAAATTGCTTTGCCTTTTTTGAGGCCCCTCCCACTTGAGGAGCCTTAACAATTAAATAACCGTCTTTAGAGGGCAGCTCTAAGGCCCTGTTCTGCCAAAGCAGATGCTCTGGACAGAGGGGAGAGCAGGGAAGGGGCAGGGATCCCACTGCCTCAGCTGTTCTGAATGCAGGCCATCAATTAATCACTCTGGGTTAGCTGCCAGCCCTCTCCCACTCTTTTTATTTGTTGGGGAGTCATGAGCTGGGGTTGGTGCTGGGGAGGGTTGCCCTGGGCTTCTGTTTTCTTTAAGCTTCCTTACCTACTGCATCCCCTTTCAAGATTTCCTCAAATTTCCTGTTCTAAGGTGATTTCCCTTCTTATTTTCTCTGGTATGCTTCCATTTATTAAAAAGAAAAAAGAAAAGAAATTATTCCTACTATGTCAGTGGGACCTTGGTAGACAGGAGAAATAAACAGAAAATCTCATTTCTCTGTCTTGGAATTTTTCAAGGGCAGTGCATCATAAAAAGAGCACCATAACATCCTTTTCCCTCTTCACCCTTCTCCTCTCCTTCAGCTTCCCTCTCTCTTCCTCTCTGCTTCCACACACTCAGCCCACAGGCAAACTGTAGGTCAATGCTATTAAACTAAAAGAAAATCAGAATAGCAGTTATTAAAACATTTGCTGAGTGTTCCTTTAGTGTTTGGAATTACTATTGGCACCAGGAATACAAAAACCTGTAAGTCCCTAACTTCCTACGGATCTAAAGACCATAGAGAGATGCAGGCAAGGGGAGACCTGGGGGTGGTGGTGAGTGACTCTGGTTGAAGAGGGTGGGTGGGACAAGGATCTACTGAGAGGGTGGCGAGTAAAGGCATCCCCACGGGGGTCATGTACAAGCTCAGTCTCAAAAACTCAACAAGATTGTCCCAGACTGAGGGAAAGGACACTCATACTATAAAACCTACAAAGGCTTGTCCAACCTATGAGGAAAGGTGGGGGATGGGGGGCGGGTAAGAGATCAACCAAAGGACTTGTATGCATGCATATGAGCATAAACAATGGACACAGACAGTAGGGGGGTGAGGGCATGTGCTGGGGGATGGGAGCGGCCAGGGAGAGGTCAATGGGGGGAAAAGGAGACTCATGTACTACTTTAAACAACAAAGAATTTAAATTAAGAAACAAACAAACAAAAAACATACCCAGGCAGAGCCATGAAATAACATGGCAAGAATGAGGAAGTTCGGTATATCCAGAACGAGCTCAATGTTTAAGGGGAAAAGTGGGAGCCAGAGGCCTTGAAGGGCCTTGTGACTCACCCTAAAGACTTGTAACGTGGTCAGTGTGTCCCAAAGTGTGTACAAATGGTATTTCAGTCCATGTATGGCCTTTTAAAAAAACAGTTTTGAGTTTACTATGTATGCTAGAAACATTAACTGACACATCAAATCCATGATTTTGCAAATATGAGAACTTAGGGCAAGGCTAAGTAACTCATTGCTAGGATCCACCTTACGTTGGTCAATGTACAGGTAAGTGCTTAGACATGCTCACAAGTATTCAGTGATCACCAAACTCAGTGAGACTAGTAAAAAGAGCACACTAGTAATATTAAGGAGCTTGAAATAAGAAAGAAAAAATAAGAGTGGAATGGCTAATCTCTCTGCTCCTGAATTCATGTCCCACTTACTGTGTATTTGTTGGGGGTTGAGAGATTTGGGGCTAGTCAAGGAAAATGTCCAACCCCAAGAGGCAGTGGCATGCAAGTAAAGCTTTACTGGGTGGGTTCTTACACATGTTTGTAGGGGGGGTGTCCCTCACAGAAGGAGTCTGTGCAGATGCTACAGCATGGGGGTTCACCAGCCAGAGGGGAAGGGGCAAGGGGAATGTCATGGGCGAGGGAGGCCAGAGAGTGGCTTGTTGTCTAGGTGATATTGCTCAGCAGCATCCGGGCCAGAGAGCTCTGACGGGCCAGCCAAAGCAACTTGTGGCTTCATAACCACAAGACTGTACTGTCAATGACAACAGAATTGGGGTGAGGTGTGAAAAGCAGGGGGTTTACAATCTGCTTATTTGGCCTACTTTTAAAATAACCAGTGTGTAAAAGTTAGACTGTCCACCTCAGGAGTCTCAGCCTGTAATGGAGGACTAAACAACACAGGGCCCCATACACAGAGCCCACTTTGGCTCATTTACTATAACAGTATCTGTTCCATTGAGTTCCTGAAACCTGCAGTTTGCAAATACAATTTGTAGCAATGTACTTAAGTGAACGAACTCACATTTCTACAAAAAAACAGTCTGGTTCTCCTTTGAAGTTGTATTTCTTTTCATTTAGTATAATTCAAAATAAACCCAAACAACTTAATTTTATCTGGCTTCAAAGCAATTTGCGTTAAGTTTAAACTAGGGAGCTAATTTGGCAGTTAGGAGCACCGGCTGGAGTCAGAAAAACCTGAATCCAAGGTCCAGCTTTACCACCGAGGTCACTGCTATCTGCTTCAGTGTCCTTGCGAGTAACAGGAGGATAATGTGTCTACTTCATTCGGACTGTGGGATTGAACAGGGCGGCGCGGGTGGAACAGGGTGTTCGACTCTCCTGGCCTCACGGTCAACTGAGGGGACTCTACAGTGGAGGTCTGAACGCCACTGAGAGTGAGAGACAAGATACCCCTCCAACTCCCACCAAGTGCAAAATTTACAGTGGGAACACAGGAGTTATTTACCAATGACTCAAACCCCTTCACCCACTGAGAGAACAAGGGCTAAAGTGCTGCAGAAAATTTTGCAGGAAGATTGTTGCAGAAATGTCTTTGGAGAGGGTGGCTTCCGCCTGGCCCCCGTGTCCCAAATTAATGCTTTTCTAATTAATGCCACACACAAATGAAAAGAGACTAGAAAAGCATTAATTTGGGAAATGGGGGCCAGGCAGAAGTCCAAGAGAGGACTACTACTCGCTCTGGCTTTGCCATCCCTTTTATTAAGATTATTGGATACACCCATATCCCTTAGGCAGGAAATTCCAATAATAGCCAATCATAAGACTAACAGGTGGAGGCTGCTTCAACTACCAATGTCTCAACCAAACAATGAGTGATTAGCCCTGACCTTTCAGAGCAATTAAGGTTGACCAGCCTTCCGGATTCCTCGTCCACACCTCTCTACTAGTGAAACAATGATCGGCTTCCGGCATCTCCCCCGTTTTCACTCTACCTCTTTGCACGAAGGGGTGAGGGTGTTACTTTCTAACACCAAGTTTAGAGGGGGGCAGGTTTCAAGGGAAGCCCGTGGAGAACACAGAACTTTTCCTGCAGTTGTGAAACAGGAGAGCTGGGTCAGCCCTTCGCCTAAAGTGGACTGAGGTCTGACTCAGCCACGAAGCCCAGAGAGAGAGGCTGACTGGCCTGTCACTTTGACGGCACAGCCAAGGATTGACCTGCACTCCTAGGGTTGTTGAGCCCAGGTTTGGTGGAGGGTTCTGGGTGGACTGGCTGGTGGGTCCTGCAGGAGAGAGCTGAATCCTGCACAATAGGGCTGCATAAAAAGTGAGGAGATGCCAGGTGAGGACATTAGCGATGCTCCAAGGGACCTAGCCAAAGAGCACTGGAAAAACTCCATGAAAGAAAGAGTCAGCTTTGAATATTTGCTTGGCCATCCCCTCAGGTCCCAGAGCTCAAAGCCATCCAGCAAAGTGAGGACAGTACCACTCTCTTACTTTTTTCCTTTCCCTAATCTCCAATCATGGGACCCCCATCTGAGAGTGAAGTAGCAGCTCTCTGCGGGAAAAATGAGGGAGGAGTTGAGCAGATGGGATGGCAAAAAACAGTCTCTTTCTTGGCTTGCAAAATGTGTTGAAAGTACTATTTAAATCTGCATATATTAGGAGTAAGAAGTGGTGTCTGTTCAGCTGGTGGCATGTCCCTGTCAGGGCACTTCAGGTTGGGGAGGGAATCGGTAACCTGGAAGCACTTCTGGGTACACTCTGGGATGCTGGCCATGCTGCTTGTTCTTGCTGTTCACTTGGGGCAAAGGCCTGCTCCAAGTGTTCAACAATGGAGGTTTCAGGAGGTCAGCATTGCCTTCTCTGGTCCCTGGTCCCCTACAAGCCTACAAGCCCCATCCCCAACCCATCTTCTCTTGTTCAACCCTCCTGACATCCTTGAAGATGGGGAGCCCGCACACCTCCCAATGGCCAGCTTAGCAGAAGAGAGCATAGACCCTCCTTCCCCCCAGCGTGTCTGGCCTGGGTGACCCTCTCCTCCTTCCCCATTTTTCTGTGTAGCTTGGACTTCTACATGTTCGCTAAAGCTTCTGAGGACAGCAATGCCTAATGAGTGCATTTGGGAGAGAGCCAAGGAAATCTTTAAAGTTCTGTCTTATGATACAGATTTGGGAGTGGTGGCAAGAGGGGGTCCAGCCCCTGGACAATAATATTGCCCACTACTCTTCCTACTCTTGGAATTCAGATTGGCCGTCATTATCCTTTCTGTCCTCTGATTAAAAGTTGCCTATTCATTAGCACATTGACAGTCATAAACATTTATTTTAAAATACAGAACTTGGCCATGAAAGAATTGGGGAAATGGCATTATTTCCTGTCTAACCAGATCATTTGCCCATGAGTATTTATCTCCTTATTGGGAAAGTGAAGAGGCTCACCTGTCTTGTAATAACACAAAGGGAGAGCCACTCAATTATGCCCTCAGGGGTAAAAGAACAAGGCAGGGGGCAGGATCCACAGCTGAAATCTACTAGCCAGAGGTTTGCAGGGTCCAGGATGCTCCTTACCCCTGAAAGAGGGGTTTGAGATGGAGAGCTCGGCTGCTGGTGAGAGCCATGCCGCACGTAAATGCTAATATATTTGGTGTTTTTCCACGCTGGCTAAGTAAGATCATTCGGTTTGAAGTTACAGCCCCTGGCTCAACTCTCGGAGGTCTGCTCTTAGTTTTTGAATCTGTGCCCACACTTTGTAGGTTTTTTGCATGGCCTGTCTGGTGGGTGACTCTGGACAATGTTTGCAGGAGCTGTCAGGCATGTGTAGTAGTGAAAGAGGCAACTGTGTACATATAGAAATTGCACAAAAATGGCAGCACCTCACAGATCAGAGACAAGGTGATTTTTCCAAAGACCCTAAATTTAAAGCTTACTTTGGGGGACCTGGGGACTTTCTGTGTAGATGTGGTTTAGATGTCACATTCTTGGGAGCTGGGGGTTGATAGAATCACTCTCAGAGCCCTTGTCACCTTTCTGGTTTACACTGATTTCAAGGGTGGGTTTTGGAATTAAATCATCATGGTCTGGCCACAGCCCTGCTCAAAGCCAAACATTGCACAGGCATTGGGAAGAGGTGCTATTATCGTGGAAGGGGATGATCGTTACCTCTTACCCCCAAAGTTCTTCCAGACCGAGATGATCCCTCCTGTGCTTGGGGGGAAGAACTCAGGGTTTTCAACTAGTTACTAAAAAGCATCTGAGCAGAGTCAAAGATTCTTCCCAAATTGGTGCAGCCACTCTGGAAAAATTAAAAGTAGAATTACCATATGATCCAGCAATTCCACTTCTGGATATGTATCCAAAGGAGGTTAAATCATGATCTCAAATTGGTATCTGCACTCCCATGTTTATTGCAGCGTTACTCACAATAGCCCAGATGTCGGAACAACCAAGTGTCTGTCAACGGATGAATGGATAAAGATATGACATATATCATGAGATATTAGTCAGCCAGGGGAAAAAGGAAAACTTGCCCTTTGGGACAACATGGATAAACCTTGAGGTCAATTATGCTAATGAAATAATTCAGGCAGAGAAAGACAACTATTGCATGGTATCCCTTATATGTGGAATCTAAAAACAAAAAAAGCCAAAATCATAGAAATAGGTAGTAGAAAAGTGGTGGTGGTGGTGGTGGTGGGGGGGGGGGTGGTGAGGAAATACGGAGAGGCTGGGAAAAGGGTACAAACTTTCAGCTCTAAGATGAATAAGGTCTGAGGATCTCATGTAAAACCTGGTGACTATGGTTAACAACACTGTATTGCATAACTGAAAATTTAACCTTTTGCACTCGGATGTCGAGTGTGACTCGACACGGTTAGCATTAGAATAAAAGAATCAAGAAAAAAGCAAGCGGGAGAAAAGATGGCGACCGGCAGGAAGGTAGGGAGAGAGTGTGAGTGAGGAACCCATAGAGGAGAGTGTAGACCTGTGTGGTGTGTGTGTGTGTATGAGCTAGGGTCAGTTAGATTCTGCACGTCTTCCAAGGGGCTCCCTACCTGGGCAGTCCTAGATGGCGCAGTCCCGCGCACAAAGCGGACACTTCTCAGCGGCTGGTGCGGACGCGGAGACCACGCCATCTTGGGAAACAGAGCTGCCTGAGACTCGGATCCTGACTTCTGACACAAACCAGGACCCTGCAGCCACTGGGCACAGAGAACTGCTATCACAGCTTCAGACCAACAAACAACAAGAATCCAGACTTCTCAGCAGAATTCCGTGAGTCAAAGAGCCTACCCCACTCCCAGCAGGCGCGCGGAGAGTGCCATAGTAACTGATAGACCCGCCCCTCCCCCAAGCTGCTGAGCGCTCACAGGCGCGCGGAGAGCGCCATAGTAACTGATAGACCCGCCCCTCGCCCAAGCTGCCGAGCTTTGCGCAGGGACGCGCTCCCCCCTAGGGAATTTGGCACGCGCGGGACAGAAGCAGCTCCCCGTCGGGGAAATCTGTCAGTGCGCACAGAGGGCTCCCCTTCGGGGAATTTGGCTTGCGGGTCACAGCTCCCCCTTCTGGGAATCTTAGAGCGTACACAGAAGGGCTTCCCTTTGGGGAAGTTGGCGCGCAGGACGGACTCCGCCCCCCTTCCGGGACTCTGGGAGAGTGCACCACAGAGCCAGCTCACCTTCAGGATTTTAAGAACAACAATCCAAAATCTATGGGACACAGCGAAAGCAGTCTTGAGAGGGAAGTTCATAGCTCTACAAGCCTATAGCAAAAAACAAGAAACAATGGTAATAAATTACTTAACCCTACAACTCAAAGAGCTAGAAAAAGCGCAGCAAGAAAAGCCCAGTGTAACCAGAAGGAAGGAAATAACAAAGATCAGAGCGGAGATAAATGACATAGAGACCAAAGAAACAATACATAAGATCAACAAAACCAAGAGCTGGTTCTTTGAAAGGATAAACAAGATTGATGGACCTCTAGCCAGGCTCACCAAGAAGCAAAGAGAGAGGACCCAAATAAACAAAATCAGAAATGAAAGAGGTGAAATAACAACAGACCCCGCTGAGATACAAAGGATTGTTACAAAATACTACGAACAACTCTATTCCAACAAACTGGACAACCTGGAGGAAATGGACATATTCCTAGAAAAATATAACCTTCCAAAAATCAATCAAGAAGAATCTAAACAGCTCAATAGGCCAATAACTATGGACGAAATTGAAGCAGTCATCAAAAAGCTTTCGGCAAACAAAAGCCCGGGGCCTGATGGCTTCACAGGAGAGTTTTACCAAACATTCAAGGAAGAACTAAAACCTATCCTCCTCAGACTATTCCAAAAAATTCAAGTGGAAGGAACACTTCCAAGCTCCTTCTATGAAGCCAGCATCACCCTAATACCAAAACCAGATAAAGACAACACAATGAAAGAGAATTACAGACCAATATCCCTCATGAACATAGATGCCAAAATCCTCAACAAAATTCTAGCAAATCGGCTCCAGCAGTACATCAGAAAGATCATACACCATGACCAAGTAGGATTTATCCCAGGAATGCAAGGATGGTACAATATCCGCAAATCAATAAACGTGATACATCACATAAACAAATTGAAAGATAAAAATCACATAGTCATATCAATTGATGCAGAAAAAGCATTTGACAAAATCCAACACCCTTTCTTGATAAAAACTCTCAACAAGATGGGAATAGAAGGCTCATACCTCAACATAATACAAGCTATATATGATAAACCCACAGCAAACATCATACTCAATGGACAAAAACTAAAAACATTTCCCCTAAGAACAGGAACAAGACAGGGATGCCCACTCTCACCACTCCTGTTTGACATAGTACTGGAAGTATTAGCCATTGCAATTAGACAAGAAGAAGAAATAAAAGGCATCCAAATTGGAAAAGAACAAGTAAAGCTGTCTTTATTTGCAGACGACATGATATTGTACATAAAAAATCCAAAAGACTCCGTCAAAAAACTAATAGAGTTAATAAAGGAATTCGGCAATGTAGCAGGATACAAAATTAACGCCAAGAAATCTATGGCCTTTCTATACACCAATAGTGAACTTACAGACAGAGAGACTAAAAAGGCAATCCCATTTACCATCGCGCCAAAAAAATTAAGATACCTAGGAATAAACTTAACTAAGGAGGTAAAAGACCTATACACGGAAAACTACAGGACACTGAAAAAAGAGATAGAGGAAGACGTAAACAGATGGAAGAACATACCATGTTCATGGATTGGTAGAATCAACATCATTAAAATGTCCATACTACCCAAAGCAATCTATAGATTCAATGCACTCCCCATTAAAATACCAACGGCATATTTCACAGACCTTGAAAGAACTCTCCAAAAATTCATCTGGAATAAAAAAAGACCCCGAATAGCCACAGCAATCCTGAGAAAGAAGAATAAAGTAGGAGGGAATCTCAATACCAGATTTCAAGCTGTATTACAAAGCCACTGTTCTCAAAACAGCCTGGTACTGGCACAAGAACAGACATATAGATCAATGGAATAGAATAGAGAATCCAGATATTGACCCAAACCACTATGCTCAATTAATATTTGACAAAGGAGGCATGAACATACAATGGAATAAAGACAGTCTCTTCAATAAATGGTGTTGGGAAAATTGGACAGATACATGCAAAAAAATGAAGCTTGATCACCAACTTACGCCAACTTATTTTTGTTTCTTTGGTCTCTACACAAAAATAAACTCAAAATGGATACAGGACTTAAACATAAGACAGGAAACCATAAAAATACTAGAGCAATCCACAGGCAGCAAAATGTCAGACATATGCCAAAAGAAATTCTTCACTGACACTGCTCCTAGGGCAATGGAAGCTAAAGAGAAAATTAACAAATGGGACTACATAAAAATAAAAAGCTTTTTCACAGCAAAAGAAACCATCAACAAAACAACAAGAAGGCCCACTACATGGGAGAACATATTTGCAAATGGCATCACTGATAAAGGTTTAATCTCCAACATCTACAGGCAGCTTATACAACTTAATAAAAGGAAGATAAATGATCCAATAAAAAAATGGGCAACAGACCTAAATAGAATCTTTTCAAAAGAAGACAGAAGGAAGGCCAAGAGACACATGAAAACATGCTCAACGTCACTAATTATCCGAGAGATGCAAATCAAAACAACAATGCGGTACCATCTCACACCTGTCAGAATGGCTATCATCAACAAATCAACAAACGACAAGTGTTGGCGAGGATGCGGAGAAAAAGGAACCCTTGTGCACTGCTGGTGGGAATGCAGATTGGTGCAGCCACTGTGGAGAACAGTATGGAGTTTCCTCAAAAAACTGAAAATGGAACTCCCATTTGACCCAGTAATCCCACTCCTGGGAATATATCCGAAGAAACTAGAAACACCAATCAGAAAGGATATATGCACCCCTATGTTCATAGCAGCACAATTCACCATAGCTAAGATTTGGAAACAGCCTAGGTGCCCGTCAGCAGATGACTGGATCAGAAAACTGTGGCACATCTACACAATGGAATACTATGCTGCCATAAAAAAGAAGGAATTCTCATCATTTGCAGCAACCTGGATGGAATTGGAGAACAGTATGTTAAGTGAAATAAGTCAGTCAATGAAAGAAAAATACCACATGATCTCACTCATTTATGGATAATAAAGAACATTATAAACTTGAACAAAAAGATAGATACAGAGACAGTAAAGCATCAAACAGACTGTCAAATTTCAGGGGGAAGGTTAGGGAGAGGTGGGGGAGATAAGAGATCAATCAAAGGACTTGTATGCATGCATATAAGCATAACCAATGGATGCAAAACTCTGGGGGGTGAGGGCATATATGGGAGTGGGGTGGGGGGGGCAATGGTAAGATATGTACACATATAATACCTTAATAAAAAAATTGAAAAAAAAAAGAAACTAAAAAAAAAAAAGAAAAAAAAAGAAAAAAGCAAGCAAGTGCAAAGGGTTAAAAAATAAAGAAAACAAAAGGATGTCTCTGAAGATGTGTGTTGGCAGTACCACCACCAGGTTCTTTAGCAGAAACAGAAAAAAATCAACATTGCCATTAACCTAGCTGGGCTTTAAATAACCTATGGCTATCCCTCTAGGTAACCACAGGGATTCCCTGTATCCAGGCTCCTCATCTGTAAAATAGCAATGATAATAATAATACTGACCTTATGATGGGGGGAGGGGCTGCTGTTAGAAGCAGATGATATGATACATGAAGACTATTTAGAATTGCATCAGGCACAATGGGCTAATTATAGTACTTACTAGAGGCCTGATGCACGAAATTCGTGCAAGGGGCTCTGCCCTCGCAGCCCCGGCTGCCTTGACCCTTGCAGCCCCGGCTTCGTCTGGAAGGTCTTCCGGACGGTCATCTGCTGTTC
Source organism: Cnephaeus nilssonii (assembly GCF_951640355.1). NCBI lineage: Eukaryota > Metazoa > Chordata > Mammalia > Chiroptera > Vespertilionidae > Cnephaeus > Cnephaeus nilssonii. The sequence goes on along the minus strand of NC_137072.1, from coordinate 21,451,768 downwards.
AGTCTAATTAGCATATTAGGTCTTTTTTATATAGGATTATCCTTGCTCTGTTATCCAGCATTTGTAAATGACATTAGTCACAAAGTGTGTGCAATTTAAACCTGGCCAAAAGCTTCATTATCAATATTTGAGAGTATGTGTTAATCAATCATGCCTTGGTTCTCTAGTTCTAACCCTTTATTACCAGATAACCATAAATCCACATACTTGGACAAATTATTTTGACTGCCTGTATTTAATTATTTGTACTCCACTTCATTCCCCAAGAATTTGAAGCCACACATATGTGATGAAATATAAGTTTTAAAGCTTCACATCAAGAGAAATTATAGTTAGAGGGGGGAGATAAAATGTACTTAAATTATATTATTTACTTAAATTATAAATAAAACTGAGTTGGAAAATAAATACTACACAGAAACAAAATATATAAAGATAAGGTTGGGATAAAAATTTGCTTCTAACTTTTCTGGAAACCAAAGAAAAACAAAACAAATATATATCTATGTTGTACAAAAAGCATTCCAGTTCTTCAGGAACAAAACAAACAAATAAATTGGCACATAAAAAGCTCTTCCAGATACTTAGGTATTTTTAAAAAATTGCCCATTTTTTTCATATGGAATTACTGACACTTGCTATGGCTAAAGCCCTAACCACATCTGGACAATGAATTTTGTAGCTGATTCTGTATGAGATTATTATACTGTCCTTCAATGTATTAATAAAGCCAAGCATGGTGAAGGCAACTGTGGAAGCTCAGGACAAGGTGTGCCAGTTTGAGTCCTCTTTTCAATCTGGCTTCATCTAGGGAAAAACATAGACTATGAAGATCAAGGGGGTAACTACATGTCCTTCAAATTCTCTTCCATCTTATACAGCTGTTCTTAACTGTTTTGACAAAAAGCAAGCAAACAAACGAAAGACAGCACAGACAATTTGAAATTATACTTTTGTGGAAAGGCCAAATTGGATTACAGTTTAATATTTTGCCATTTTTTGAGATTTGGTATTAGGTAATATATGATAAAATTGATGCAACTCTAGCCTTACCTGGTTTGGCTCAGTGGCTAGAGTTTCAGCCTGCGGACTGAAGGGTCCTAGGTTCAACTTCAGTCAAGGGCACATATGCCCAGGTTGCGGGCTGGATCCCCAGAAGGGGGTATGCAGGAGGCAGCTGATCAGTGATTCTCTCTCATCATTGTTTCTATTTCTCTCCCTTCCTCTCTGAAATCAACAAAACTATATTTTAAAAAATTGCCGCAACTCATAAAAAGTACTTTTAAAGACATTCATAGCTTTCAATATCTTTTTGCTAGATTCACATGATACATTTTTTTTAGGACTCTGTGCTAGGAAGAAATTGGTAAGTTGGTATACTTTGAGGCATCATATAACGAGTTTAGTGCCAGAAACTCAGAAGTAAATTTTAGAATCAACATCAATATCTCTCCCTCACCTAGGTTTTCTAGAATAATATCCTTCTCTCGCCTCACTCTCACTTTCTTCTGTTGCTATGGTTTAAACGGTTTTGTACTATTTATGTCATTTATTATAAGCTAAGCAGAACCTTTTTGAAAGAAGATGAGGCATGAGTTTATAAAATTAAATGCACAACAGCACTTTATGATGCAAAGGGGGACATTTAAAATTTATTCACTAGATGTATTCATCAATATTGTTTTTGGCTGGGAGTAACACAGAACCTGACACAATTGTGGCTTAAAGCCTTTCTCTTACACATCAAGAAGTCCAGAGAAATGCAGTTGAAGGCTGGTATGAATGCTTAATGATATAACCAAGGATTCAGGGTCTTTCATCCTCAGTCCCACCATCCATATATGTGGCTGCTGCACTCCTCAACCTAGCGTATCAGGTATGCATACCAGACAGGAAAAAGAGGGAAGGGACCAAAAAAAGGCCCAAAGTAATGTGCTAGCTGAGTCTGTTCCTTTCAAAAGCTTTCTCAGAATTCCCCACCCCCGCCACCAGCAGCCTCCCCTTATGCATCACTGCTTAGAACTGGGTCACATCACCACCCTTAGCTGCAAAAGGTCCTTGAAGATTGCTCCTTAATCTCATGGTTCTGTTAACAAATATGGTAAGAGTGGATATAGGTAGGTACTTAAGAGTGTCAACCACAATAAAAATTTGTAAGATAGCACTGACAGAAAAAAACAAAAACAAATTGTCTCTTGTGTGTGACCTCAGCTGTATAAACCAATAGACACAGGATGAGAAAAATCACCAAAAATGTTAAGAGTAATTGTCTGTGTGCATGGTGGAATTATCAATGATGTTTATTCTCTTAAACATACTTTTGTACATTTTCTTTGTTTTATTAAAATAAAAGTCTGCCCGTTTATAATGATTATAAATGAGTACTTACAAAATAAAAAGTATTTTTGCTTATGTTTATCTTATTGCGTGACTTTCCAATTGGTCATTTACAACAGCATTCTGAACATGGAATAATAATATCATGAACCATTTTTTTTATAGAGGCAACAGTTTGCATGGTCTTTCTCATGTAGTTTTTAAAAAATATGGCCCCTGCCTTTCAGAACTTTAATACAGTGAAATATAGATTCATTATATGTCACAAGTAGAGAAGTAAGAGGATGGCAGGGTTCGGTTCAGCTGAAAGAACACTGAACGAGGAGGCAGAGATAAGGTTCCATCAGTGCACCTCAGTGTCTGTGTTATCCTGGTGGGATAATTAGCTTCTTTGAGACACAGTGGCCTCATCTATAAAACGAGGGCTCCAACTATGGGATTTCTAAAAGCTCCGTTGGCCCTCAACACTCTGCTTATTTCAGCTGCGTGTCAGCTTCTCTCAGGGCTCCTTTATAGGCCTCCTGACGCATTTGCCTTGGCCATTTACCCTCACATTGAGTCTCCTAATGAATTCCGCTATCCTGCCCTGTTTCTCCTACTTTTAAAAAAAATAGTTCTCTTTTGTGATTTACTGTCTCCTTCAGACCTGGAAGTGTGGACAATGCTCAAGACTCAGTTGTTCTCATCTAGCTCTTCTCTATGGTTACCCTTCGCAGTTTCATCTGCGTGGACGGCATCGAGTCCCAAATCTGTCTGCCTCTGACATCTCTAAGGTTCAGACTCACATTTCCACCTGCCTGAGAGCCATATATCATTTGGATAATAGTTTCACCTGAAATTCAACCTGTTTGAAACCAAACTCATCCCTTTCCCTAGGTCAACATCCTTTCCCACGCATTGGTTTTTTATATCGCTGTTCGGCACCATTATTTTCTTAGTGTCTTAGGCTTAAAACCTTAAAGGATGTATCTGGCACCTTCCTCCAGCTTACCCCTCATATAAAATCAAAAGGAAACCTTTTTGGTTCTGGTTCAAGGAAGATCCTGAACTCATCTCCTCCAATAGACACAGTTAATCTACAGCTACATATAGAAACATTTCCTATATAGAAAACACTAAAAACTAGGTGAGTAATACTATGTATCAGGCAAATGAGAGAAAAAACACATACAAAAACCCCACATCCACACTGAAGCAGATAGAAGGGGCTGAGACCCAATCTGGTCATAAACCCCACCCCCAATGCAGGGACCTACAATCGGGAAGGTACTCAGATCCTGAAACTTCTCCCTGAGGAGCAAAGGCTTTGAATCCCACATCAGGCACCCCAACTTTTAAGACTTGCACCTGAGAGAGACAAACCCCCAAATAACCTAGCTTTGAAAACCAATGGTGCTCATGTCCATGAGACCCACAAAATTATAACAAACGGAGAAACAGCTTTTGTGCCCTGTGTCCTCAGACTCTCCTGTCCTAGGCAAGGACCAGCACAGAGGCAGGTGATTGAGGCACCCAGACTTCATGTGAAAGAGCTTATTTGCTTATCTTAAAACTAGGGGCCCGGTGCATGAAATTCATGCACGGGGGGGGGGGGGGGGTCGTGTCCCTCAGCCCGACCTGCACCCTCTCTAATCTGGGAGCCCTCAGGGGATATCCTACTGATGGCTTAGGCCTGCTCCCCATGGCTTCTGCTCTCTGTGGAGCTGCCTGCTTGACGCCACCGCAGGCCTTGGTGTCTGCTCTCTGTGGGGGCCTGCTTGCCCCTCGTTGCCACGGCCAGGGGCAGGCAGGGCTCTGCTGTCTGCTGTCTGCTCGCTCACTGCAGGGGATGTTCCCGCCCTGCCCCCCAGCTGCTCCTCGCCTGTGTGTGTAGGCCCAGCGTGGCCGGGGTGTCGTTCCAGGACCCCAGCTGCTCTGGGCCTATGTGCAGGCCTACAGGCTCAGACCAGCCTGGCTACCGAGGATGCCTGTCCCCAGGACACAGGCCGCTTGGTGCCGGCGTGTGCATAAGCGGCCACAGGGCGGGAACATCTGCCTCATTGCCATGGCGATGTGGCGGATGTTCCTGCCCCGCCCCTGGCTGCTCCGCACCTGCGCGCATAGGCCTAGAGTGGCCAGAGGTCATTCCGGGACCCCGGCTGCTCTGGGCCTACGTGCAGGCCTACAGGCTCAGAGTGGCCTGGGTCCCGAGGACGCCTGTCCCCGGGACGCAGGCTGCTTGGCGCTGGCGTGCACAAGCAGCCGCCTCACCCCCAGCCGCTTCATGCCTGTGTATGCAAATTAACCCACCATATTTTTGGTTAATTTGCATACTCACTCCTGATTGGCTGGTGGGCATCACGGACGTATGGTAAATTTGCATATTTCTCTTTTATTAGTGTAGATGTTGACCTGAGGAGCAGGCTGTAACTCAATACGTCTCTGGGGCCCTGCTGGGGTACTTTCCAGAAACAGAGGCTGGTAGGAGCAATATGTGCGCCTTCCCTCTGTCTCGCTCCAGCTTGCTGGTATTTCCTGGAAGGTACCTTGTACCCTCCTCTGGTGCCCTGAATTTTTGTGGCTCCTGCCAGGGCACACCTCTAAAGCCCCTGGCTCTGGTGGCGAGGGGAGCTTGAGTTTCACAGGACTGTGACCATAAGAAAGACAGGTCTTGGCTGGCTACCATCCCCAGGGCACTACATAGACAGCAGACTGAAACACCCACCCCTCCCCAGTCTTCCTATGGAAGAAATCTGCTTGCTTGTCCTGGAGCTTCGGCTGCATTAGGGCCTTTTGCTGTTCCCCCTGCTTGGATGTATCTTCACATAGCTGGCTGCTTCTTTCATTCAGGTCTCAGCGAAAATATTGCCTTCTCAGCGAGGCTTTCCCTGAAACTATATAAAGTAGCCCCAGTCCTTTTCTCCTCCATCCTGTTTTATTTCGTCATAGCACCTACTGTTACCCAATATTTTCTTTATTCGTCTATTGCCAGAATGTCAAACAAATGAGAAGACTTCACTAAGCGGTGGACCCCAGGCAGAAAGCTTTAAATACAGACCAGGATGGGATTGGCACTTTGGAAGACTCACACTATAAAGGGGAGGCAAACCCGGCTGGGTGAAAGCAAAATCAGATGACCCAGCGGGAGCCAAGGAGGCCAATGGTGAGCCCGAAGCTCTCAAGGTCAAGCTCTGTGCCTTATGGCTAAGTCAGGCTGGGTACTCCCCATGCAGGTCTAATTTAACCTGTTAGAAATGTGCTCAAAGACGCCAGCTGCTTAGTCCCTTGGACCAGTGACAGATGGAAAAGGTGGGAGTTCAGCAAACAAGATCCGCCAGAGAGGAAGCCCTGCATTTCCTCTGTGTTCCTTTTTTTTTTTTTTTTTTTAAGCTTCAAACTTAGAATGAAAAAAGAAAATCTGATACATACATTCTCTTCTGAATTTCCTGCCTGCCCCTGGCCAGCTCTCAGCAAGAGAAGCCAAGTTCTCCTAACCTCTGTGAGGAAGGCCAATAGGCTGACAGCTGGATATCAATATTTACATTCTGTTATCACATCTGTTGAGGAACCCCAGGCCTAAGTAGATAAACTGAATTATTCTAGTTTTATCTCTCTGCTGCTGGGTTCTGAAAAAATCTGAAAGCACAGGTTTTGTTAAGGCCAACATATTTTTTCCTCTAAGATATTAAGACTCCTCACCGCAAGAGTTAACCCTTCCCTAGCTCAATTGGCACTCAGTATATTGAAGTGCAAACTGATTGACATGACGTGTTATAAGCCAACATCAAAACAAGCTGCCATTTGAAAGACACATCTCCAACACGTCAGTAAACAACAAGAAAAACAGACTTTAAGTGACCACTGACGTGAGTCAGCTGTGAGCAACAGCAAAGGAAAAACATGTGAAGGGTCTGGAGGCCTTTCTGGAACTTAAATTTTGTTAAAAAGAAAATGCCAAGTGAAACTTTAGGAGAGTCAGCTGACCGCCCTGTGTAGAGACAGTGCTCTAGATGCATTCCACACATCATGGGAAGGTTGCCAAACATGCACTTCCATTGAAAAAGCACCACCATCAAAGCCCCACACAGCCTCTCTAACAGATACCCGTGGCTAGATATCACCCAGGGTATCAAATGCCAGATAGCTTAAACAATTTACCGTTCTCCAGTCATTCTTGCTTATTTTCTTTTTTCTTTTCTCATTTTAATCTTTATGAGGTATGCACAGATGCTGGTTGGAACCATCCCGGTTTATTTAGAGTGTTCTTATTCTCTGCATTGTACATGGTCGGTTTACATGGGGAAAATGCTTAGCAAGTAGCTCTGCTAAGGGATTTTTTCCCCCCCTAGCAAATAATTTAAGCATCCATGTCTGTTTTACAAAATGTAAAGATGGAAGGAAATATCTTTGGTCTTTTAGTTTAGCCTTTTAATTAGTTTCTCCTTCGCACACAAGCTATCTTTTCAAACACACTGACTCCATGTTTTTCTCACTTTATCCCATGTTCAAGGTTCCCAGCTTTGCCCACCAAGATTTGAGTGGAGCTTGTTCAGGGGCTAAATGGCAAAGCGTGTGACTGTGTGTTCCCTCACATGCTGCGCAACAGCCACCAGGTGGGCCCTGCTGCTCATGGACTTGTATCCACAAAGTCACTCTCAAAGGAGGCGGCCAAAAAGGTCTCCACGTGTCACCTGTTGGCATGAAGGCACCACACCTTCTTGACACCAGTGCAGACTTAAGGAACAGGCTCCTCATTTCTTACTGGAGTGGTGTGTGTGTATGTGTGTGTGTGTGTGTGTGTGTGTGTGTGTGTGGTGTGTGTGTGTGTGTGTGTGTGTGTGTGTGTGTGTGTGTATGCACGCGCGCGCTTCTGGCAACCATGGAGTTTGAACACTGTTTGATGGGCACTTTTACCAGATTTTGAGTTTGGCAGCAATTAACTGCATTTTGCATCTTAAACCGCGTGTGTCGCAGACATTTATTGGAGGCTATTTTTGAGTTTTGTCTTGCTTTTTTACAGCCCACCATCGGAATCCCTCTGGGTGAAGCGTTCCCTATGTTGTGAGTGTTGTACGGGGAACATTGCTGAAAAGTCCAGGTCTCCTGTTCTAGTCTCCTTTGCAGGAGAGGGCAAATGTATGGCCTAAGTTTGACTAACACAGTCACCCTAGACATGGATTAAGTGCTCGGGACACATCAGGCCGGGTCAGCCCACCAGCACTGGGGGGCAGTATTGGCCGTGGGGCACTGAGGGGGGCAGAGGAGGGCCACAGGGACACCACTGGCCCCACAGGCGGTTCCCTGGCAGCATTTGACTACAGTCCCTGCTTCTCCTATTACTTTGCTTCCTGCACATTCCCCAAAGATGGGTTCCCAGCATCCCAAGCAATCATTTGGGCTTTCCAGTATCATTTCAACACATTTAAAACATCACTCAGAGTCAGTTTCTGTTGCTCCTCACAGGCTGGGAAGTGCAAGAGCACTCTGCACAGGGCAGTGGTCCAAATCTGAGGCTTCCTAGGAAGCATGTATTGGCACAAACACCAGGTGGACCCCAAGGCCCTATCTTAGCCTAGGTGTTCCCTTTCTCACTAGCATCCTGCTCCTGTCTTCAAAGGCAGCTTGATTCTTATCTCCATTCTTCTTTATGGCGGACCAAACCAGAAACACCATTCAAATGGAACGAAATAAAAAGAAAAACAATGCTCACAGCTAATTCTGATTTCATCCGAAGTAGTGAGAACAGATTTGCAGGGGCATTTAAGCGATGGGTTCTTGATGCTCAAACTGTATGATTCCATTTCCCTTGACTCCCTCGCTAATCTAGCTTTAGTGCTATCATATATACATATGTATCTCCTTCACTTTTTTAAGGGCAACTCCTCAAGCTGCTATCTCTTTTCTCAATAGCTAATTTTGATTTTTAGCTATTTTGGTGAAGCAGTGCTCAGAGCACGATATATTTAAAAATTTTTAAATTGTAACACAACGAAATGCTGAGAACAAAGGGGTGAGGTTGCTGTGGTGCTCAGACACCTAGTAAATGGAAGAGCCAGGCCAGCAAGGATTTAATTATGGCTCTCCACCTGCCCATAGACTCATAAATGGATTCTGTACTGAATGTGTTGCCTGTGTCTTTTTTTTTTTTTTTAAGGGTAAAGAAGGCCTTTTGTCACCAGGCAGGCGCAGATGGTATCAATATGAATTATACCCTTGAGTTGTCTGTAGAAGTGAATGACCATTTGCTTTGTTCAGTTTTCAAGCTCAAGTGTCTCTAAATATGGCCTTTATTTCCAGGGGTGTTTCCTCTCCTTTTCAAAATACAATAATACGTTCAGTGGGAAATTATAAAGGTAACAACTTCATCCTCCAGCAATGTCTCTGGAAAAGATTTCTGGGAGCCCTCTGGGGTGTTTCCCAAGAACGTATAGCCATGTTTGGGTAGGATCTCAGGATGTGTGTCATTTCTCTTTCTTCTTTCTTCTTGCCTCCTACTCCAGCCCTCTCCTGGGCAGTGCCGTGTCTGCCAGGCCTGCCTACAGGACCTGCTGTCACTGGTTGGACCCTGGCAACCCCCGCTTGCCTTTCTTTTCAGTTTCCTAGATTCTTCACACATAAAATATCCCTCTGGGAATACTTTTAAACGACAAAATAAAAACTAGATGGAAATGTTGATTTATATCATCTAGAAATATGCTATTTTTGTTTTCTACTTATAAATATTTAGAATTATTCTGACTGTCAGAAATGAAGTGTTACCCTTTTGGGCCAGTGAAATTCAACCCACTTTAAATTTTATGTCATTGGCTATTTAAGCCAACATACTTGACCAGAGCCTGTTTTGAAGTTTGTCAGTCAGTTCACAGAGACAAGCAGAGTGGACTTTGTGTTTTCCTATCGCATGTAATGAGTTCTTTCTGTCTTGGGCTATTCATTCTTTGCCACATTATGTCCTATTATTATGTTAATTTTTAGCACTTTAATGTTTTTTTTTTTTAGCACTTAGGCCAATTTATAATAATTATTTGTATGAATCATTAAAAAAACATTTTTTTAACACCTTCTTATTATCTCCAAATCTACCATCCAAACATAGCCACTGGACTGACTTCCCTGACCTTGACCACTTTGTTGCTCCTCCCTCCAGTGCCTGCCACAACAGCCTCCTTACTACTGCCCTGCTCCAGCTCGCCAGACCTGCTCCTCCTTAGGAATCTTGGCAATTTCTATTCCCTCTACTTCAAATCTCTTTCCCTAGATATTCCCAAGTCTCAACCCCTGGTTTCCATTAGGTCTCTGCTGATGTTTGGAAGGCCCTCTTCTTGACTTCTCCATTATCTTTCAATTGTTTCCACACTCAGATGTAGGGAGAGGTTAGGATGTTATTATTTGACCCTCAGGTCCTAATAGTATAATTTATATCACTATTGTAAATGGAAGTTTAAAAAAAAGTAATGTTTCCTAAATGTATCAGAATGTAATTTGTTTTGATATTTTGATCTTGTACACAGGAAGGTTGGTGAGCACTCATATCAGTTCTAATAGTTAATATGTAGATTCTCTCAAATTCCTATACTTACAATCATGTCATCTGATGGCAGTTTTGTTTTTTTCTTTCCAAATTCTTATTTCTTTTATTTCTCTTTTTATCTTACTAGCCAGGAACTCAGAACAATATTGAATAGAAGCAGTGAGAGCTGGCATCTTGTCTTGTTCCTAAGTTTAAATGGCATGATTTTAATACGTTAACATTAAATGAGATTTGCAGCAGGTTTTTGCTAGGTACCCTTCATCAGAATAGGTACAAAACTAGGGCAAAACTGTATTTCTTCATGAAACTAGGTGGTCCTACATATATTCTTCCTAGTACCACCACTGTTCAATGTGTATTTTCATACAAAATGGGAGTATAGGCAGAAAATTATAACATACTAGAGGCCCAGTGCACAAAATTTGTGCACGGGGGGGGGAGGGGAATGGTTGTCCCTCAGCCCAGCCTGCACCATCTCCAATCTGGGACCCCTCGAGGGATGTTCAACTGCCTATTTACAGGGATCGGGCCATGGGGGTGTGGCCAGCCTGAGTGAGGGGCTGAGGGCTGTTTGCAGGCTGGCCACACCCCCTTCAGGGTGGGAGTCCCCACTGGGGTGCCTGGCCAGCCTGGGTGAGGGCTGATGGCTGTTTTCAGGCTGGCTAAGCTCCCCAGCAGGGACCCTCACCCCATGGGGGTGTGGCCAGTCTGAGTAAGGGGCTTTTTTTCTTTTTTTTTTTCAGTGCCTACTTGAGCCGAGGCCAGGGCCGACTGGAAGCAGGTATCTGGGATTTATTTATCTTCTATAATTGAAACTTTGTAACCTTGAGCAGAGGCCAGGGCTGGCCAGGGCGGGTGGGAAGCTTGGCTTCCTCCATCTCCGGGGGCAACCCAAGCCTCCTGCTTGCTCCAGCTCCATCGCGGCCACCATCTTAGTTGGGTTAATTTGCATACTCACTCCTGATTGGTGGTGGGTGTAGGGGAGTGATGGTTAATTTGCATGTTTCTCTTTTATTAGTGTAGATTAAAAAAAGAAATTGAAGAAGATACAAATAAATGGAAGCATATACCATGCTCATAGATAGAAAAATTAACATCATTAAATGTTCATACAATCCAAAGCAATCTGTAGATTCAATGTGATCCCTATCAAAATACCAATGGTGCTTTTCACAAAACTAGAATAATTCAAAAACGTATTATTTGAACAAAAAAAAACCATTTGAGAAAGAAGAACAAATTTGGAGGTACCACACTACCAGATATCAAACCATATTACAAGGTCTACAGTAATCAAAACAGCATGGTACCAGATAAAAACAGACCTGTATATCAATGGAACAAAATAGAGAGCCAAAAAAACCACACCCATGTCTATATGAACAATTGCTATGTGACAAAGGAGGCAAGAATATACAATGGGGAAAAGACAGTATATTAAACAAATAGTGTTGGGAAAATTGAACAAATACATGCAAAAAATGAAGCTAGACCACCTTCTTACACCACATACAAGAATAAACTCAAAATAGATTAAAGACTTAAAATGTAAGACCCCAAAACCAAAAAACTCCGAGAAGAAAACATAAGCAGCAAAATCTCTGACACTGCTTATTAGCAATAATTTTTCTGATATATCTCCTCAGGCAAGGGAAACAACAACAACAAAAATAAACAAATGGGACTACATCAAACTAAAAAGTTTGTGCATAGCAAAGGAAATCATCAACAAAACAAAAAGACAACCACAGAATGGGAGAAGATATTCATCAATCATATATCTGATAAGGGGTTAATATCCAAAATTTATCAAAGTCGCCGAAACCGGTTTGGCTCAGTGGATAGAGCGTCGGCCTGCGGACTCAAGGGTCCCAGGTTCGATTCCGGTCAAGGGCATGTACCTTGGTTGCGGGCACATCCCCAGTAGGGGGTGTGCAAGAGGCAGCTGATCGATGTTTCTCTCTCATCGATGTTTCTAACTCTCTATCCCTCTCTCTTCCTCTCTGTAAAAAATCAATAAAATATATTTAAAAAACAAAACAAAACAAAAAAACCCACAAAATTTATCAAAGTATTCAAACAACTCAACCCCAAAAACCAAACAATCCAATAAAAATGGGCAGAAGACCTGAATAGATACTTCTCCAAAAAGGTCATACAGATGGCCCAACAGACATATGAAAAGATGCTCAACATCACTAATCATTAGATGAATGCAAATTAAAACTACATTGAGATATCACTTCACACCTATCAGAATGGCTGTCATCAATAAATCAACAAACAACGTGTTATTGAGGGTGTGGAGCAAAAGGAACCCTTGTGAACTTTTGGTGGGAATGCAAGTTGGTGCAGTCACCATGGAAAACAATATGGAAGTTCCCCCCAAAATTAAAAATGGAACTGCCTTAAGACCCAGCAATTACACTTCTGGGTATATATCTTAAGAAACCTAAAACACTAATTCTAAAAAATATATGCACTCCTATGTTCATTGCAGTATTATTTGCAATAGCCAAGATATGGAAGCAACCCAAGTGCCCATCAATAGACAAGTGGGTAAAGAAGTGGTACATATATACAATGAAATATTAGTTGGCCCTTAAAAAGAATGAAATCTTACCATTTTAAACAGTATGGATGGACCTAGAGGGTATTATGTTTAAGTGAAATAAATCAGAAGGACAAAGACAAGTATCATATGATTTCACTTATATGTAGAATTTAAAGAACAAAATAAACAAATAAAACAGAAACAGACTCATAGATGCAGAGAACAAACTGATGGTTGCCTGAGGGAGGAGGTTGAGGGGAGGGTTGAAAAAGGTGAAGGGATTAAGAAGTACAAATTGATAATCACAAAATAGTCATGGGGGATGTAAAGCTCAGCATAGGGAATATAGTCATATATATATATATATTAGTAGCCCTGCGCACAAATCTGTGTGCCAGTAGCTAGCCAGTAGCTCGCTGCCATCCTCCAGTAGCTCTCCACCTGCTGCCCTGCCTTCCTGTAGCTCCCCCTGCACCCCTCCCCCTGCCCACCCTCATATCTTGCTCCCCTGCCTCCTCCTGTAGCTCTCCACCACCTGCTTGTAGCTCGCTGACCCACCCTCCTGCTGATCCGTGATCCGGTTGTTACACGGTTGGTCATTACGCTTCATGGCTTAGTGAGCATTTGCATATTATATCTTTATTATATAGGATATATATGTATCATATATATATATATATATATATATCATATACACACACAAACACACACACACACATACACACACATACACACATACACACTAGAGGCCCGGTGCATGAAAATTCATGCACTGGAGGGGGAGTCCCTCAGCCCGGCCTGCTCCCTCTCACAGTCTGGGAGCCCTCAGGGGCGGGAGGTGACCCGGCGATCAGGGGAAGGCAAAGCCCCATCACACCTCTGCTGCTGCCACTGCCGGCAGTGCAAGTCTTGTCTGGCCCTGGTTACCTGAGCCTCGGGTGGCCCTGGGCTGCTGGGCAGCCAACATCCAAGGCTTGCCTGTGCCTCGGGCTGGCCCTGGGGGGCTGGAGGGACTCCGGAGGCAGGCGCAAGGAGCAGCCAGAGCTGAGGGAATTGGGCTCCACCATCTTGTGGCTGTGGGCACTGCCATCTTTGAGGGTGTGACAGTCAATTAGCATATTCCCTCCTTATTGGCCGTGGGCACCACCATCTTTGCAATAGCGAGAGGGTCAATTAGCATATTCCCTCTTTATTAGATAGAATACACACGTGTGTGTGTGTGTGTGTGTTTGTGTGTGTGTGTGTGTGTGTGTGTGTGTGTGTGTGTGTGTGTGTATATATGCCTAATATGTAAATTGTCCCCTCAGGAGTTTGGTCAGGAGACCAGGAGTTTGATTGCTCACTATGATGTGCGCTGACCACCAGGGGGTGGTGCAGAACAAAGGAAGGCCCTGGCCGGCAGCTGGAAGGCCCCAATAGGCCCTGATTGCTGGCCAGGCCTAGGAACCCTACCCATGCATGAATTTCGTGCACTGGGCCTCTAGTATATAATAACTATGTATGGTGCCAGGTGGGTACTTGAATTATTGATGAGATTACTTTATAAATTACATAATTGTCTAATCGCTATGCTGTATATCTAAAACTAATATAAAATACTAGAGGCCCGGTGCACGAAATTCGTGCATGGGGGTGGTGTGTCCCTCAGCCCAGCCTGCACCCTCTCCAATCTGGGATCCCTCGAGGATTGGGCCTAAACGGGCAGTCGGACATCCCTCTTACAATCCAGGACTGCTGGCTCCCAACTGCTTGCCTGCCTGCCTTCCTGATTGCCCCTAACTGCTTCTGCCTGCCTGCCTTCCTGATCACCCCCTAACCACTCCCCTGCCAGCCTGATTGATGCCGAACTGCTCCCCTGCCAGCCTGTTTGCCCCTAACTGCTCTCCCCTGCAGGCCTGGTCCCCCCCAACTGCTCTACCCTGCAGGCCTGGGTCCCCCCCAACTGCCCTCCCCTGCAGGCTTGATCGCCCCCAACTGCCCTCCCTTGCAGGCCTGGTCCCTCTCAACTGCTCTTCCCTGCTGGCCTAACCCCTCCCAACTGCCCTCCCCTGCTGGCCATCTTGTGGTGGCCATCTTGTGTCCACATGGGGGCAGCCATCTTGTGTGTTGGAGTGATGGTCAATTTGCATATTGCCTCTTTATTATATAGGATAATTGAATGTCAACTGTGATTGAAAAATAAATAAATAAAAATTTAAAGATTAAAACAACATGGCAAGAGAAAAATGTCTTCTTAAAGAAGGTGGAATTTCAATTGAGTAAATTTTTAAATAACTAGATATTGGAGAAGGGCATTCCATTCATTACCACTACTACCATGACCATCATCATCATCATCGACATTACCATCAGAGCCAATACTTTCTGCATGCTTACTATGAGCCAAGTGATGTTCTAAGCAGTCTTCATGCAGCACTTCACTTAATTCTCACGGCAATACTATGAGATAAATATTATTATTAACTCCATTTTATTAATGCATGCACTGAAGCACTGATAGATTAAACTTGTCCAAGATTACTCAACTACTAAGCAATAGAACAATGTTTGAAACATAGAGACTCTGCTTATACCCACTATGCTATACTGCATAAAGAATTGACCGAGAAATAACATCAGATAAAAAAAAGAACATGCATAAAAAGGTTTTGCACAGCAAAAGAAACCATCAACAAAACAACAAGAAAGCCCACTACATGGGAGAACATATTTGCCAATGTTATCACTGATAAGGGTTTAATCTCCAACATTTACAGGGAACTCATACAGCTTAACAAAAGGAAGATAAACAATCCAATAAAAAAAATGGGCAACAGACCTAAATAGAAACTTTTCGAAAGAAGACAGAAGGAAGGCCAAGAAACTTATGAAAACATGCTCAAAGTCACTAATCATCCGAGAGATGCAATTCAAAATGACAATGCGGTACCATCTCACACCTGTCAGAATGGCTATCATCAACAAATCAACAAACGACAAGTGTTGGAGAGGATGCGGAGAA
Organism: Cnephaeus nilssonii; assembly: GCF_951640355.1. Taxonomy (NCBI): domain Eukaryota; kingdom Metazoa; phylum Chordata; class Mammalia; order Chiroptera; family Vespertilionidae; genus Cnephaeus; species Cnephaeus nilssonii. The sequence goes on along the minus strand of NC_137072.1, from coordinate 21,436,366 downwards.
AAAGGAACCCTCGTGCACTGTTGGTGGGAATGCAGACTGGTGCAGTCACTGTGGAGAACAGTGTGGAGTTTCCTCAAAAAACTAAAAATGGAACTCCCATTTGATCCAGTGATCCCACTTCTAGGAATATATCCCAAGAAACTAGAAACACCAATCAGAAAGGATATATGCACCCCTATGTTCATAGCAGCACAATTTACCATAGCTAAGATCTGGAAACAGCCTAATTGCCCATCAGCAGATGAGTGGATTAAAATGCTGTTGTACATCTACACAATGGAATACTATGCTGTGCTTAAAAAGAAGGCATTCCTACCATTTGCAACAACATGGATGGAACTGGAGAGCATTATGCTAAGTGAAATAAGTCAGTCAGAGAAAGATAAATCATGATCTCACTCATCTATGAAAAATAATGAACACCATAAACTGACGAACAAAAACAGACCCGGAGATAGGGAAGCATCGATCAGACTGTCAAACCTCAGAGGGAAGGTAGGGGAGGGTGGGGGTAAGGGGGACAGATCAACCAAAGGACTTGTATGCATGCATATAAGCCTAACCAATGGATACAGACAACAGGAGGGTGGGGGCATGAGTGGGGGCGGGGTTGGGAAGATAATGGGGGGATGAGGACAAATATGTAATACCTTAATCAATAAAGAAATTAAAAAAAAGAACATGCAGGTTTTGAAGAATTAGTATAGATTAATATGACTAGATACTAATTAATAATAGTGTTTAGTCTCTGGAGAAATAAATTCAGGCCAAATTATGGAAAACCTTAAATTCTTTCCCCAAACTTGCTTTAAAGAAGTTTATTATTTCTTGGATAAAAGAGAGCTATCAAAAGTTTTTTTAGGAGATAAATTATATAAAATCTGGTTTTAGGTAACTGAGTTTGGAGGCAGTGAGTAGGATTTATAGATAACTGAATTTTAGAAGTTGCCAATTCACTTTCTTCCTTTACAATATATACTAGTATATACCTAGTGAAGAACTTAGCACTCAGTTTCATTTAAAACAATGTAACTATGGCCCCCCCAACAAACATGAAGAAACAAGAAATCAATTAATCATGGACCAGTAAGTACAGTCATCCCTGTGTATCTGTGGGTTTTGCATCCACAGATGCAACCAACTGCAGATTGAAAATATTTTTTTTAATGTAATGTTGCTGATGTGTACTATGTAGTTAGGCCTATGATGGTTGTGTCTATATGAAACATGTACAAACTTTTTTTTCTTGTCATTATTCCCTAAACAATAACAACTATTTACATATAATTTACATTTTATTAGGCATTATAATTAACTAGGGATGATTTAAACCATATAGGAGGATGTGCATTGGTTATATGCACATAGTATGCCATCCTATATAATAAAAGCCCAATATGCTAAGTGTCCGACCATTCATTCAAACGTTCAACCAGTCATTATGATGTTCACTGACCACCAGGGGCAGATGCTCTAACCAGTAGGTTAGCTTGCTGGGACTGGGCGAGACGGGCCGGACATGTCCTGGAGCCCTCCTATGGTCCCTCCCCAGCTGGCCAACCTCCTGCTGTCTTTCCCTGGCCCCAATTGTGCACCAGTGGGGTCCTTCGGCCTGGCCTGCACCCTCTCCAAATCTGAGACCCCTCGGGGGATGTCAGAGAGCCAGTTTCAGCCCAATACCTGCGGGCCAGGCCGAGGGACCCCACCAATGCATGAATCCATGCACTGGGCCTCTAGTTTTATATAAGGGACTTGAGCATCCACCAATTTTGGTATCTGCAGAACCAATCCCTCATGGATACTGAGGGACAACTGGATAATAATAGTGACTCTAGCTGTCTTTATGACATTATTATTATCCAAATCTCCTTCTTCCATGGCACACATTTACAGTCTCTTCTAATTACTGGATGTGTTTATCAGCTGCAGCTTTATTAAATAAAGAAATAATAAATGTTTACTTTGCATATCTCATTCCCCTCCACTCCAGGCAATCTGCAATTAGCAACCACAGCAATATTGAAAGGGGCTTAGAAAGAACAATCAAAGATGTGTGAATTATGTATATAATTAAATTCCTTTGCTGAAACAAATGGAAGAGTTAACAGTTACACTTTTCAGCTGCTCATATCGAGCTCCCAGTAGAACCTTCTGAAGGAAACTGCAAAAGGTGGAAATTCTTCTCTGGGCAACCCTGCTGAAGTTCAACTCTGAAACAGCTCAGACCATATACTGTGTGTAGTTTCCAACCCTTGTTTGTGGTATAGCTATGTCACTAAATTAAATGACCTGTGGTTAATTAGCCTAACCTATAAAATTACTGAGCTCTTTAATATGACACAAATAAAATATTTTGGCAGCAAATCAAAAACTATATCCTATATTTCTATTATCTTGATTTCTCATCTTTCTCTTTAAAATAAAATGTATTTTTCCACAAACCCTCCAACTATCTTAAATGTGAATTTTATTTTAGAACTTTAAATTCCTTCTTTGCTTGATTCAGGAAGTCACTAAGGAGGAGGAATACATTTTTTAGCTAATGCAGCCCCATGTTCATACCAAGAGCTTACACTGCTTAAAATCTGTCATTTCTCTGGTTTTACTGACCTTTTGCTACAGCCCTAAAAGCAAACAATGCATTGTTTTCTGGGCCAAAATCACTAGGGCACAGAAGTATGGTATCTCAATCAAGCACTTGCAATGCTTTTTTGTGGAGGATTTTGGTTTGGTTCATAGATCCCATCTTCAGCACAGGCCAAAGTGGGGCAGCCCTCCATCTGACCAATAGCTTGAGACTCTCAATTTTCATAACAGAAATGCAGATATGAGATCCACAAGTGTCATATGAAATCCACTTACATGACATACACAGTGATATTATGAGTATGTCTTTAATCAGCAGTCATTGCTTTAAATCTTTTGCCAGAGAGGAGATACTTGAATCATCTATCCAGATATTACTACTTCCATGAATATTTCACTTTCCATGTTTCCTTCCTAGTGGAAGAATCCTAATAACAAAACATTTTGGCTTCTCTCTGCCCTTATGAGCGAACATGACTGGGGAGTTTGGAAGGAGAAGAAACTGGGTGTGAACGAGCTGGACTACTTACTATACTTTAATGTGAGAAAAAACCAAATATTCTAACCTGCTCTTCCCAAGCCCTTTGAGGAGGGCCTTTCCTGGTCCAATGCTGCCTGAGACCATGTGGATTTGTCAGTCTATTTCTGGGATTCAGGAGTGAGAAGTCCACTTACCTACACTTAGAAGCCACATTTTCCAAAATCAGCCCTATCCTATATAATAAAGAGGTAATATGCAAATTGACCCTCAACCCTCGCACAAGATGGCTGCCCCCATGTGGTCAAAGATGGCCACCACAAGATGGCTGGCAGGGGAGGGCAGTTGGGAGGGACCAGGCATGCAGGGGAGGGCAGTTGGGGGCAACCGGGCCGGCAGGGAAGGGCAGTTGGGGGTTACTGGGCCTGCAGGAGAGCAGTTAGGCGTCGATCAGGCTGGCAGGGGAGTGGTTAGGGGCAATCAGGAAGGCAGGCAGGCGAGTGGTTGGGAGCTAGCAGTCCCAGATTGTGAGAGGGATGTCCGACTGCCTGTTTAGGCCCGATAGTTGGAGGGTTTGTGGAAAAATACATTTTATTTTAAAGAGAAAGTTGAGAAACCAAGATAATAGAAATATAGAATATAGTTTTTGATTTGCTGCCAAAATATTTTATTTGTGTCATATTACAGAGCTCGGTAATTTTATGGGTTAGGCTAATTAACCACAGGTCATTTAGTTTAGTGACATAGCTATACTACTTCTGGGAAAAGTAGCCATTTTAAATAGGTTCAGATAATTCTTTTCTTCTTCTAACAAGGGCCTGCCCTAAAGAGAAACTATTTCTTCAGAGCAGTTTTATCAGAGTTTAAGCCATGTAGGGAAGGGAAATGCTCAATTCCAGCCCACTCTAACTTTCCTATCTCACCTGCAGGGGAAGCAAAACAAACCAAAACTAAGAAGCATCTATAAAGTTTCCATCCCAAGGACACAGTCTCACTAAAAGACTGAGAGCTAATCATAGGACTATAAAATGTTTCTCCTTCCTCAATATCTTATCATCTCCTCAACAGGCTCCTGTATAATAACAGAGGAAAACAAATAGGAGCTAAATATACCATGTGATTGTGTTCCAGCCTATGTGTGATTAAAAACACAAATAGAATGTATAAGCCATAATTTTGAGCAATTTCCCTTATTTTTTAAGTATTGGAGATGATTAAGTTGGTTAGTACAAATAAACAAAAAAACTCCACCAAATTACAATTGGGAATCAGGTAAAGCACCCCAGATAAGTTGTTGACATGCTTTATTGTGGTAACATTATTTCTCTTATGAGTCTGATTACATTAATCTTATCACTGTGAAGAGCTCTAAGTACTTGATAATCAAAAATTTTCATCTTAGTGCTTCACCCACTTGGCATTATTAATAGGGATCTTTTCCTCTTTTTGTTATAATAATGACTTCCTCACTCATCACACATCCTTGATACCCAATTATTCACTCTTTTTTTCTAGTTTAAGTCTGTTGTTAAAGATCAATCATTCTATAATTTTCCAACATCATGTTTTACACTAGAGGCCTGGTGCACGAAATTCGTGCACAGGTAGGGTCCCTAGGCCTGGCCAGAGATCAGGGCAGGCTGGGGCCTCCCTTCCCCAGCTACTGGCTGCCTGCTGGGGCCTTCCTTTATTCTGCGCCACCCCCTGGTGGTCAGTGCACGTCATAGCGAGCGATAGAACTCAGTCTCTTGGTCAAACTCCTGTGGGGACACTTTGCATATTAGCCTTTTATATATATATATATATATATATATATATATATATATATATATATTCTTCTCCATTGAATTTTAAAAAAAGAAAAATTATCTGAGGACAAACCCCTGTGATGTCCAGTGGATACATCTTTCACTTTTAGTGATACTCTTGTGGGTATCTGGGCACACACATCATTCTATGGGGTTTCTTAAGGCTACACTAATTAGTCTGTCTTTAACTTTGCATTTCTATGTAGTATAGATTTACAGGAGAAAAGTGTGTGTGTGTGTGTGTGTGTGTGTGTGTGTGTGTGTGTGTGCTTTCACCTGTAATTCACTATGTTAGCAGGATAAAACAACCAAGTATAAATCTGTTTTATATATTCTTCTAGAGAACAGAAGACTGCACATTAACCACCATTAATTAATTGAAGACCAAAAGAGGGTTCTTTCTACAGTGTTCAAACAAGGCCTTTCTATTGACCTTACTGCCATTTGTAACAAGGTGGTCATTTAGAAAGAGTTTCTTCCACACCTAAGCAATTTCCATAATGCTGCCCTTATCATATCTCCTTTGGTTTGGTGTTTGAAACCTGAACCAACTAGTATGTCCAGCCTTAGGACAGCTGAACTATGAACTAACCTAGAGAGGACTGGGTAAAGAAAACAAATGAATAAGAAAACAAAACAAAAAAAACACACAAAAAAACTCAAGGCTAGAGATTTTTTTATCCTCTTCAGTGATTATTCTCTCTCCTAAGATTTAAGTGCCAGGATCTGCTTATTTTATTGAACAGCACTTCCCTGCCATCTTGCAGACAAATAATTGGGAGACTATATGAGCAGTTTAGAAGCTTGGTGTCAGAATGAACACACCTAGGTCTGGATCCCAGATGGTCCATTTACTGGGTGATCTGAAAAACTCAACCACCCAAAGTCTCAGTTTCATCATCTGTAAAATGCTGGATACATTCCCTACTTCTCTATGACCTAAGAAGGGAAGAGGTGGGGAACAGGTTGACAAAGAGCAGGCATTAGATGTAGGTGTTGGTCCTGGCTTTTGTTTTGGGTAGTGGGGACATAGGTGCTTATCACATTATTAAAAATCTATAATTAAACAGATTCCATCAATCAATAGAAAAAAGGAACTTAAAATTACACTGATGAAATGACAATGTCTCATAAAGAATGATTCTTTTCTATCTACTAACCTAAAATTCAGGAAATTGAAATTGTAGCTAATGACTAGACATCTTAATCACAAACCAGATCATTAACACATCATTTTAAAGTCTAATCCTACAAGTTATATAACCTAGAGTCACAGTACTATTTAAATAGTTGCTTATTTGTTTTCTAGATAAAGCATGGTCTTGCATTCAAGAAACTTACACTATTCAGGGTGGAAAGGGAAACAGTACTACAACATGAAACAATTACGAAAGTACAATTTCCTAGAATGTGTGATATAAATGACAACTTCTTAAAGGATCCAGGCAAAAGAGAAGACTTCCTAGAATAAGAAAGGTGAGCTTCAAGAAGGGCAGGATTAAAAACTTCAGTAAAAATTGTTTGGAGCACAATCCTGCTTTTAAATGGGAGAGTTTTCTTTCTGTTCTTTCCAGGACATAGGGACCATATCTACTCCTTACAGTAATTACTTTTCATTACCAACAAAAACCAATGCGCCCAGAGAGAAAGTAGAAATAAAGCAGTGGTTTAACCCCAGGTTGTATTTAACAATCACTTTCACTTTCGTGTTTCTTAAACACTAGTCTAACTTTAAAACAGATTCTAAAATATTGTCTAGAGATAAAGTTGTCAGGAACAGGCACAGAGACAGAAAAGAAGAGCAAGATACTGAATCAAGTGCTATGTTTGGTTGTATCTGCGACTCAAAGCACATGAGAATATGAGCAACTCTGGAAGAATGGATAAAGAGAAAGGGACACTGATATAAGGAAGAAAAGGAATATTAAAGATAGTAAGAGACAAAGTAAAAACAGTAAATAATTTTACTTTTTATAAGTTGTTAAAATATGACATTAAAAAGCACATAATTTTGGAGAGAATAGTCATTTCAATTAACCAAACTTCCAAATAGTAAAATTTTTTGCTTGGCATATAACTGTAAAATTGTAAAGTATATTGTATAACCTGATCTAGATGATCCAACTTTCAATTCCCAACACAACCAAGAATAAAAAGTTTTTATGAAATTAAGAAGTAGTAATTTAAGCAGAGGGAAAGGTACAGAAAAATTATACAGGGCATGAGAATAGCCTCTCAAATCTCCCAGCATGAAAAACCACATAAACAAATTTATTTTAAGTAAAAATAGTATGCTATTTTGAAGAGCAGATGATATTTAAAAAATGTTGAACACATTCATCAAATTTTAAGCTCTTGCTGTGAACAAAGCAAAGTCTCTGCTTTTATTGAGCTTATATTCTGTTGGGAGAGGACAGAGAACAAACAAGAATCAAATAAATAATATAATTTCAGATTGTGATAATGCTCTGCAGAAAACAAACCAGGAAACAAGATAGACAGTGAAAGGATGTGGTGAGGGGTGGTACAATGTTAGACACTGTGGTCATAGAGAACTTCTCTGAGGTTATATTTGAGATCTGAGTGATGAGGCAAACCAGCCATCTGAACATTTAGGCCATGGGCTTGATAGGTATAAAGTTCCCATAGTACGGTAGATAGAAAGATGGGCTGGGGGTGGATTGGTGAATAGCTAGCTAGCTAGATCATTTATCTATACAGAACACTCCACCTAACAATAGCAGAATACACATTTTTTTTTCCAAGGGACATGGAACACTCTCCAGGACAGACCATATGTTAGGCCATAATGTCTTAGTAAATTTAGAAAGACTGAAAGCCTGTAATGTATCTTTTCTGATCACAGTGAAATGAAATTAGAAATCAACAACAACAAAAAAACCAGAAAATTCACAAATATGTGGAAATTAAACAAAACACTCTTGAACAATTTGTGAGTCAAATAAGTCCAGGAAGGAACCAAATTGGCATATTTTCTTAAGAACTGCTGAACTACAACTGCCATTGTTTTATTAGGTTTATACATAAATGTTGATAAATGGGTTGGCCTTTTCTTGACAAGTTTTTATATCAGTGTTAGACTTTCTTCATAAATACAATTTGAAAAATTTCCCTTTTTGGTGTTTTGCCACAGTTTAAATTCTATCCAACTTATCTGTTTCATAACTATTTATATATCTTTATATATAAAAAGCCAGCGACTGGATTGCCGTAAAGACTGGAACGACCAGTTGCTATGATGCCCACTGTGGCCAGCGAACCAGCCCAATCAGGGGGCGGAACCCACAGCCATCCTCCCACGGCCCCTCCCCCTTGCTGGCCCCACCCCTGATAGGCCTCTCCCACCCCAATCGAGGGCAGAGCAGCTGGCCAACCCCCCCACGGCCCTTCCCCCTGGGTGGCACCGCCCCTGATTGCCCCCCTACCCCAATAGGGGGCGGGGCTGGCTGGCCAACCTCCTGCAGCCCCTTCCCTTGGCTGGCCCCACCTTCGATGGGCCCCCACCACCCTGATTGGCCTGCAGCCCCTCTCCCCAGCTGGCCCCACCCCTGAATGCTCCCCTACCCTAATAGGGGGTGGGGCCAGCCAGCCAACCTCCTGCAGCCCCTCCTCCAGCCCGGCCCCACCCCAGATTGCCCCCCCTAACCCCTGATCAGGGGCAGGGCCAGCCGGCCAACTGCCTGCAGCCCTTCCCACTGGCTGGCCCCGCCCCCAATGGGCCCCCACCACCCTGATCAGCCTGCAGCCCCTTCCCCCAGTCAGCTCTGCCCCTGATTGGCCCCCTCACACCAATCTGGAGTGGGGCTAGCCAGCCAACCTCCCCTGGCCCCTCCCCTGGCCGCTGATCCCCGATTGGCCTCCCCACCCCATTTGGGGGTGGGGTCAGCTGGCCCACTGCCCACAGTCCCTCCCCAAGGCTGAACCTACCCCCAATCAGCCTGCCCCAATCAGGGGCGGGGCCCACTAGCCAATTGCCCTCGGCCTCTCCCCCCAGCCAGCCCAGCCCTGGTCAGGCCCCAATCGGCCAACCTCCCGCCATCTCCTCCTCCCCAATCGGAGGCGGGGCCCACCAGCCAATCGCCCTCAGCCCCTCCCCCCAGCTGACCCAGCCCTGATCGGACCCCAATCAGCCAACCTCCTGCCATCTCCTCCTCCCGACAGGCCTGGCCCCATCCACCCCGATTGGGGCTGCGTTGGCCAGACCCCACTGGTGCACGAATTCATGCACTAGGCCTCTAGTTTTAAATAATTAACAGTAAAACCATATAGGCTTAGAGATTTTAAGGAAGAAGATCCTCGATAACTTTTATAATTGCTTTCATTGTTATTTGTCTGTTTAGATTTATCTATCTTTGTTTCTATTCAATATTTGTCACTTACTTTTTCAAATGTATTTTTAAGATCTTTTAATTTCCTCTATATTAATAGTTATTTTCCCTTTTTTATTTCTAATTTTATACATTTTTTTGGTAATTTGATTATTACTCTAGCCAGTGGTTTAACTGATTGTCTGTTATGCTGTCAACAAAGAATCACCTCTTTTTTGCAGTTATATTGTATTTTATTCTTCTAAATGCATAGTTGGATTTTTGTGAGTTTTTTCTTTTATCTATTCTGTAGCCTTTTGTAATGGGTGAACTTATTCTCATTTATACATATATAAGGGATATGTTTAGTATTTATTATTCCATGTTATAAGTTTTATATCACTATCAATTGCTATATGTATGGTCTTTTCTACATTTGGTTTTACAAGTGTGTGTTTGTATGTGTTTCTTTGGATAACTTGGAAAGTTTATTATCAGTTTGGGGGATTTTTATTTTGCTGCAATCATTATAGCTTTATTTACTATCACTAACTCTCCATTTCTTGATTTAGCAACTTCAGACTACATCTGTTGAGTCCAAGTTACAGAGGACTATCAGAAAATGATCACAAATGAACCTCTTTCCACTTCCTCCTTCCCCCTTCATGCTTGATTTCTATTGTTATATTACCATTTTTTTCACATTGTCAAGGTTTATAACATCATTATTTTGTGATCACATTTTCCATAATTGCTTAAGTCTCAATCTATATTTAAATTAATTGAATTCTTGTCAACAGTCTTTTTATTGTGGTTTCTTCCTTTACTTCTTAGTTTATTGGCTTTAATTTTTCTAATTTTTTCAAAAAGGTCATATGGGTCATTGGTTTGTTTACAATTGAGATTGCCTTTATATTTAAATGTCAGCTTGACTGAGAAAAACACTTTTGGATCTGACCTTCTTTTTCTCAGCACTTTGCAGACATTGAATAATTCTTAGAGAAATCTAAGACTATGCATATTTTTTTCTGGTAAATAATTAGTATTTGCCTGGATAGGTAAAGAATTTTGTCTTAATCAATAAAATTAAAAAAAAACAACACTAGAGTATATCTCAGTGTAGCTATTCCTACATCAATTCCTCTCCCCGCACCAGGAACAAGATGTTCTAGATTAATTCATTTTAATCAGGGAAATTATCTTCTATTGGTTTTTAAATACAATTTCTGATCCATTTGTCTAATTTCAGGACATCAATTACCTTTATTCTAATTAGTCTTTGTCTTCCAAATTTCTTCTTTTAAATTTGATTTATTTGTCTTTTTGTTTTTTAATCTACAAACTGATTTTTAAATGGTTTTGTAGTGGAGTTGTTTTGGCTCTCAATTTGTTCCTAAATTATGAGGCATGGTTTGCAATCTTTAGAAGCAGACTCATAAGTATAAGCAATTTATTTGAGAGGCAATTCCAGAAAACACTAGTAGAGGAGTAGGGAAGTAAGACACAAAAGGGAAGGAATCTAATAACTTTACTAAGCAAGTCACCACTGTGGGCAGGGAGCTAAAACTTACTGGGGAAATCTTTGGGACATTGTAGAACATGTCTCAGAGTTTCCTCAACTAATAGGAAAAGAAGTGAGGGTATTTATCCACAACTTCCTGTCTGTCACTGGTTGTAGGCTGTTTTTAAGGAGCATTAGCACAAACACCCTGACACTTCTCACTTGATCTGATTGTGGGCTAAGCATACTGCATTGATTAAAAAAAACACAACAAAAAAGACTTCAGGCAGTGTCACAGGTATCCACAGAAATCACAGGTTCATGGAGAAGAGATATAGAGAGAACAAGGCCGAGGAGATATAGGTAGGACACTAATGGCCAGTTCCCTTTTCATCTCTGTAGTTTTCATCACTTTACTTTTTCTTTTTATGTTACATGAAAGAAGCCAGTCACAACGACCATGTATTATATTATTTCATTTATATGAAATGTATAAAACAAGCAAATCTGGACAGAAAGAAAGTAGATAAGGCTACAGAGGTAGGAAGGGAGGCTGGGGAGGAATGGGGAGTGACTGCTAATGATTCTTTGGGAAGTGGTGAAATCTCCTAAAATTAGAATGCGAGGATAGTTACACAATTCTGATATATACAATGTGAATATATCAAAGACATTTAATTTTACACTTTAAATGGGCACAATTTATATGTAAATTATATATCAATAAAGTTGTTTCAAAAATAACAATATAGACCTACATCCAACAAATCTTCAAATATTTTTAAATTAAATAACACATTTCTAAAGAAGATATGGTATACATATACAATGGAATACTACTCAGCCATAAGAAAAGATGAAATGTTGCCATTTGAGACAATATGGATGGATCTTGAGAATATCATCCATCAGTCTGAAATTAACTAATATAAGCTAAGTGAAATAAATCAGAAGGAAAAAATAAAGAACTGAATGACTTCACTTATATGTGGGATATAAAACTGAAAACAACAAATGAACAAACCAAACAAACAAACAAAAAGTCAGACAAAGACAACAGCATGGTGGTTAACAGAGTCTATCTCTTCAAGCTTTTCTTTTCTCACTAGATTTTCTCACACTACTTTTTCTTTTTATTTCCTAGAGATGACAAAGCTTTCCTGCCTCAAGTCCTTCTCAGTGGCTGTTCTTTCTCCCCAGAATGCTCTTTGCCTCACACTTTGCCTATAGAACTCCTACTCATCCTTTAGGCCTCAGAACTCTCCTAGAGAGGTACATCCTATTCCAGGAATTCCAGACAGCTAAATCTCTTAAGTATTTCATATAACTCTTCATTTTTCTTTCAGAGCATGTACTGCATTTTGTAATAATATGTACATATTATTATATATATTTAATATATATAATGTATATATTATATATATATTTGTGTGGCTACTTGATATATGTCTCTCCCATTATACTAAAAGCTCTGTGTATTTATATTCTCATCCCTAGCCTATGGCATTTTGCCCAGAAAATAGTGTACTCTTAATAAATATTTATTAAATGGATAATGAGGATATAAAGATAAAGAAGACAGACTTCTGGCTCACAAAATGCACACACAATTCTTTCCCTCTAGTCTCATTGATTTGTTTTCCTTACCAGGATTAGAAATGGCAATAAGGAGCAAGATGTCATCCATTATCCTGACTTCATATTCTTTAGTGATAGGACCTTCGGTCAGAAATTGACTAATATAAGTGTAGGAAGCGGCTCTAGAGTTAAGCCTCGGACTGACCTGTGGCAGGGCCACAAACAAGTCCCAGATTGGAGGGCAGAGCCCTCTTAGCATAATTAAGCTTAACCTTATAGCCTTCCCTAGTTCCATCCTAGGTAGCTAATGGGCTGTGTGAGGTGCAGCAAGTGCTGTCAAAACAAGGTGAAACTCACAAGAACATTGTATACATGTTGACCACTACCCTTATTTTGATCTGTCTATAAAATAAAGCCTCAGGCCCTAGCTGGTTTGGCTTAGTGGATAGAGCGACGACCTGCGGACTAAAGGGTCCCAGGTTCAATTCTGGTAAAGGGCACATGCCCAAGTTGCGGGCTCGATCCCCAGTGGGGAGCATGCAGGAGGCAGCCAATCAATGATTCTCTCTCATCGTTAATGTTTCTATCTCTCTCTCTCTCTCTTCTTTCCTCTCTAAAATTAATAAAAAAATATTTTTTAAAAATAAAAATAAAATAAAGCCTCGGCTTGCAGGCTGGGTCTTTCTGTGTCCTCATCCAGGCACGGGAGATCTGCCAAGCCTCAGCTGTATTCTCTTGTCTGTCTTTTCTTTAATCCTTCACCGCCCCTCCTCAGGCTCACCAAACCCTTGGCTGTGCTGATGCGGCACATGTGGCACCCAATGTGGGACCTGAGTACAGGGCCACTACAATTGCAAGGTGAAAGGACACTCCAGTGAAGCACATGCAGAAAGCAAAATGGAAGGTAAGGAGCGCAGTTTAGTAATAGCTAGGCGTAAAACGTGGGAAATTAAGACTGTTCAAATCTGAGGACTATAAAGAAAAATCAGACCCTCCAGAAGGAAATCTGACAGCACCAGCCTCGCATTGACAACATCTTCGCATCAACAGCATCTTTGAGAGGAGCTAGAGCATCATCATTGACAGCAGCAGCCTGAATGCCAAGACCATCCCACAGAGGCTTGCCGACCTGCAGCAGCTGTGGGGCCTCCTCATTGAGGAGACGGAGAAGTGGCACCGGCGGCTGGAGGAAGTACGGGGACCCAGAGAAGCTCCTTGTCCCCTCGTTCAAAAGACTGAGAGTTGCCCCAATGATAGCGATGCGGAAGAAGAAAACGAAGGCTACACAAGGGACTGAGGTGCTGACTAGCATTGGTGAGCTGCCAGTTTTCTGTAAAGTCTTGTGTGGCCAAATCTGAGGACTCTGAGTAGATAACTTTCATTTTGTAGCTGAAACTTTCATTTTGTAGCTGAAAATGTTAACATGTCTGTACTTTGATTTTTCTCTTATTGCTGTGTTGCATTGGTATTGTTTTGTAATTGTTTTAATAGCCAGAGTTTTGTTCTTGATGTTCAAGTTTTAAAATGTTAACATGTCTATAGTTTGGTTTTTGCATTAGCATTGTTTTGTTATTGTTTTAATAGTCAGAGCTTTGTTCTTGATGTTTAAGTTTTACTGTAGTAGCTTTAAAAACAAAAAAAGGGGGAGATGTAGGGAACAGCTCTAGAGTTAAGCCTTGGACTGACCTGTGGCAGGGCCACAAACAAGTCCCAGCTTGGAGGGCAGAGCCCTCTTAGCATAATTAAGCTTAACCTTATAGCCTTCCCTAGTTCCATCCTAGGTAGCTAATGGGCTGTGTGAGGTGCAGCAAGTGCTGCCAAAACAAGGTGAAACTCACAAAAACATTGTAAACATGTTGACTACCACCCTTGTTTTGATCTGTCTATAAAATAAAGCCTCAGCTTGCAGGCTGGGTCTTTCTGTGTCCTCATCCAGGCACAGGAGATCCACCAAGCCTCAGCTGTATTCTCTTGTCTGTCTTTTCTTTAATCCTTCACTGCCCCTCCTCAGGTTCATCAAACCCTTGACTGTGCTGGCACGGCACATATAAGCAAATATAACAGCCTAAATATGGGGCTGAAAAATGGCAGGAGAAGCAGGATTAACTGGGGTAGGAAACTAAATACAGGATTTATTCATTACCTATTCAAATCCAGCAGGTAGGATAGCTAAAATACCCATGATTGTAATTTATTAGGGTGTAGTCTTAAACAATACAATACTTACATTCCTTTTCACACGTATGTTATTTCCACATATGTTATTTCTCCCTTAATTTCTTAAAAAGTAGAAATATTTTTAAATAGTGTTGCATGTGAATGACTAAGGGAAAGATCCAGACTTTTGCCCAAAGGAAAAACAAGTGGCAGCAATCGTTAGCTTCCAAAGCCAGACCAGCCAAGTTTACTTGAAAACAAACATGCACTCCTATAAGTTTAAATGCAGGTTGAATGGCAAATATTTGTTCCTTGTAGAGATTCCATCTTTCTTTCAGTCTTGGATGACAAGCCATCCTTCCTAATATTCATGGACTCCTATACCCATGCCTCAAATACCATCCTCTCCTTCCTCCCCCGGGAGACCTTCACTTTGCATCATCTTGTACCTTCAGCCTTGCTCTCTTTCTCTCTCTCTCTCTTGGAAAAATCTCCTTGAGCTATAAATATCTTTGTTTCTCCATTCCCTAAGTTCATACTGTCCTCTGGCTACTATATAATTTATATCTTCCATTCTCATTAAAGCCTTTCCATTTTCATACCTACCACTCCTTAACTTACTGCAATCTGGCCTCCATTCCACCACTCAAGAGAATGCCCTCCTACCTGACAAATCCAAAGCGATTTTTCTAGTCTTTATTCCAGTGGTGAGCCAGTAAATGTTGAACAACCAGCTTTTCAGAGCAGGAGTTAAGGAGCTTGGCTTTGTAGTGTATTCCACTTTTAACGGTGCAAATACGTTCACCAGAACTGACTTTAGTTACTAACTTGTCACCAACTGGCTTGCAAAAGTCCTGAAATCTTAACATTGGCTCTGTGCACCACTACAAGCCTGCTAAACCTTCTGTTACATGGGACTCTGTTGATCACTAATTCCTTGCTTCAACTTCCCAATCTTTTGTATTCCGTGACACCATTGCCTTTGAAATTCCTACCCTACCTTTTTGAGCATTTCTGGCCTGTTAGGTTCTAGACTCTTTTTTATTCTCTTGCTTAGGAATTACGGTTCCTTCCCAGGGGTCTGTCCAATGCTTTTCTTTCTCAACAACTGTTCCTGGTGAAATCCAAAATCTTATTGCTTAAACATATATCTCTTACACAGAAGCTCTACTCTAACTGCCTGGTGGATATCTCTACTAAGGTCAGACAGACTCCTCAAACCCAAAATATCACAATCTTTCCCATTATCTGACTTCACTATCTACATTTAATCTATAAAGCACTGCTTTAGCTCCTAATTAATTCTTAAATTCATCTGTGCCTCTCTATTCCTATCACTTTTGCTGGTTCTGAGAGCTGGAATCATCTATAAAGCAATCTATAAGATTCAAAGTTAACAATGTCCTTCCCTAGTGTCAAATTGTTCAGTGGGTCACCACTCACTGATAGAATTTCTCAGGATGTGTATTGTGTTGTAAGGGAAAAAAGAGGTTTTATAGTGAAATAAGCCTAGGAGTTAAAGCAAAGTTTTGTTTTTAATTTTCAGAACCTTTAATATGCTAATGTGAATCATGGATTTCTGAGAGGACTGGAATTTGTAGGCATTTTCAAATATATTTGAACAGCCTAAAATTTTTATTTTTTAGTTGGGGAAGAAGATGAGTTAAAACAGTATTACCTGGGGAAAAAAAGTCAAACTCATAGAAAAAGAGAGAGAAAAGTTGGTTACCAGAGCCTGGGGGGAGGAGTAAATAGGTTGGTAAAAGGATACACACTTTCAGTTCTAAGATGAATAAAGTCTGAGGATCTAATGTATAATATGGTGACCATAGTTAACACTGTATTGTACAATTGAAATTTTCTAAGAAAGTAGAACATAAAAAATTGAAGCAGCCCAGATGTGGTGGCTCAGAGGTTGAATGTTGACCTCTGACCCAGGTCACAGTTTGATTCCCCGTCAGAGCACATGCCTGGGTTGTGGGCTCAATTCCCAGTTGGGGGCATCCAGAAAGCAGCTGATCAATGATTCTCTCTCATCATTGATGTTTCTATCTCTTTCTCCCTCTCCCTTCCTCTCTGAAATCAATACAAATATATTTTAAAAAAGAAAAGAAATTGAAGCAGTAATAAAAAAACTCGCAGCAAACAAAAGTCCTGGATTAGATGGCTTCACAGGTAAATTTTACCAAACATTCAAAGAACTAACATCTATCCTCTTCAAACTATATAAAAAAATTCAAGAGAAGGGACAACTTCCAAGCTCTTTTTACAAGGCCAACATTATCCTAATTCCAAAACCAGATAAAGACACTATAAAGAAAAAAATTATAGGCATACACCACTGATGAACATAATGTAAAATCTTCAACAAAATATCAGTAAATTAGATCCAGCAATTCATTAAAAAGATCATACACCATGATCAAGTGTAATTTATCCTGGGGATATAAGGCTGGTACAATATTCACGAATCAATAAATGTAATGCACCACATAAACAAATTAAAAGACAAAAATCACATGATCATATCAATAGATGCAGGAAAAGCATTTGACAAAATCCAGCACCCATTTTTGATAAAAACTTTCACCAAAGTGGAAATAAAGGGACCAGGGCTCAAAATGATAAAGATCATATAAGAAAAATATACAGCTAACGTCATACTCAAGAAGCAAAAACTAAAGGTATTTCCCTTAAGATCAGGAACAAGACAGAGATGTCCCCTTTCACCACTCTTATTCAACACTAGAAGCCCGTTGCACGAAGTTTCGTGCAATAGACTTTTCCTTCACCTGGCTGCCGGCACCAGTTATCCGCCAGCAGCAGTTTTCCTCTGGCCACCCGCCGATCAGAGCGCCTCCCGCCAGCACGATTGGCCACCCCGAGAGGAACTCCGATCGGGAGGCGCTCCGATGATCGGCGGGTGGCCAGAGGAAAACTGCTGCTGGAGGAAAACTGGTGCCGGCAGCCACGCAATCGGCCACCCCGAGTTCCGCCACCAGCGTCTTCCGCCGTGCCGGCCGTTTAAGCCGGCGGGAGGAGCGGGGGGCGGGGACTCGCGAGTCCCCGCCCCCCGCTCCTACCGCCAGCCAATCGACTACACTGAGTCCCGCCCCCCGCGCCTCCAGCCGGCCCAATCGTGGGCGTAGCGGGGTGATGGTAATTAGCATATTACCATTTTATTAGGTATGATAGTACTGGAAGTTCTAGCCACAGACATCAGAAAAGACATAAAAGGCATCTAAATTGGAAAGGATAAAGTAAAACTGTTATTATTCACAAGATGGCATAATATTGTACAAGGAAACCCTAAAGACCCCACCAAAAACTACTAGATCTAATAAATGAATTTGACAAAGTAGCAAAATGCAAAATCAATATCCAGAAATCAATGGCATTTCTATGCACCAGTAATGAACTATCAGAAAGAGAAACTAATAAAACAATCCTATTAACTATTGCAACAACAAAAAAATAAGGTACCTAGGAATAAATTTAACCAAGGAGGTAAAAGACCTATACTCAGAAAACTAAGGAACATTGAAGAAAGAAATTGAGGAAGATACAAATAAATGGAAGCATATACTGTGTTCATGAATTGGTAGAATTAACATCATTAAAATGCCTAAAATACCCAAAGCAATCTATAGATTCAATGCAATCCCTATTAAAATACCAATGGCATATTTCATAGATCTAGAACAAATATTGCAAAAATGTATATGAAGCCAAAAAAAAAAAGACCCTAAATAGTCACAGCAATCTTGATAAAGAAGAAAAAAGGTGGAGGTATCACAATACTGGATATCAAACTATACTACAAGGCCACTATAATTCAAACAGCCTGGTACTAGCATAAGAACAGGCATATGGATCACTTCAATAGAATAGCGAGCCCCCAAATCAACCCACACCTCCATGGTCAATTAATATTTGACAATGACGCAAGAGCATACAATGGAGTAAAGACAGTCTCTTCAATGAATGGGGTTAGAAAAATTAAACAGGAACATGCAAAAAAAAAAAATGACTCTAGATCACCAATTCATACCATACAAAAGAATAAACTTAAAATGGATAAAAGACTAAATGTAAGTCATGAAACCATAATAATCCTAGAAGAAAACATAGGCAATTAAATCTCAGACATCCCACATAGCAGTATTTTCACCAATACATCTCCTGGGGCAAGGAAAACAAAAAATAAAATAAACAAATGGGACTACATCAAATTAAAAAGCTTCTGCACAGCCCTAACTGGTTTGGCTCAGTGGATAGAGTGTTGGCCTGCGGACTGGGGGGTCCCAGGTTCGATTCCGGTCAAGGGCATGTACCTTGGTTGTGGGCACATCCCCAGTGGGGAGTGTGCAGGAGGCAACTGATCAATGTTTCTAACTCTCTATCCCTCTCCCTTCCTCTTTCTAAAAAAAATCAATAAAATATATTTAAAAAATCTTTTATAAAATAAAACTAAAAAGCTTCTGCACAGCAAAAGAAACCATCAACAAAATGAAAAGGAAACCCACTGTATCAGAGAACATATTTGCCAATGATACATCTGACAATGGGTTAATTTCCAAAATATTTAAAGAACTTATACAATTCAACACCAGGAAGATGAAACAATCCAACTTAAAAATGGACAAAGGACTTGAATAGACACTCCTCCAAAGAGAATATATAGATGGCTAATAGAAATAGAAAATGCTCAACATCACTAATCATCAGAGAGATGAAAATTAAAACCACAATAAGGAGGATCAAAGATGGATGCTGACAGGAAGGCAGGCTGCAAGATAGTGTGTGTGAGAGAGAACAAAAGGAGAGTGTGTGGACGTATGGGGAGTGTCTATTTGTGAGTGAGGGACAGCTATATTCCAAGGGACTGTTGGGGACTGCCGGACCGGGCTCCCCTGACTGGGCAGCCTCCACTGCTGCTGAAATCTTTCCCAGAGGGACCGGCTCTGCCACAGAGACCGTGCCTTCTTGAAGGGGAGAGTGGCTGTGATCAGAAGCCCAGCCTTACCTTCAATCGGGAAGAATCAGATACCACCTGGGACCCTACAACCACAACCCCCAGAGACCAGCTGTGAACCCACAAACACCAGGTCTCAAGCAGCGTGAATACACAGACTCGGACGAGCTCTGCACCTTCTCACAGAAAGGTCAGATTTCACACAGAGAAAGGTGAGCTCTGCGATCCAGGCTGGAGGGAGAAATGCGTGCAGCGGGTTCTAGAGGTTCAGAGGAAGTCTGTGCCCCACAAAATACACGGCGGTTGGAGAAGTGTAGTTCGCGAATGTGGAAGGGGGTCCACAGGGCTGCTGACAGAAGGGAATTCTAGAAATCAACCCATAGCTGGGCTGGGCACAAAAAGGCAGCCTAAAGCTTTACCCGTTAACTGGCTGTGCTGTGCCAGGTGAAAAAGACGTACACAGAGATGTGAGCAGAGTGGCACACAGTGCTGGGGCGAAAAAGTTGCAAGTTTGCATGCTTACTTTGGTTCCTTTTTCTCTTTAAATCTTTGCTTTTGATTACTAAGCCCAGAACATAGGATCACCCAATTAAAAACACTCTCAGAGACTGCAGGGGAAAGTTGTTTTTGTGGAACCTGGGGATCAGAGTGCGGAGAAACAATCAGAAAACCAGCTCTGGGCAGTCCATTTCCCCAACCCCCTATTAAGTGCAAGGAAAACAAAAACTAAATACTGGATAGAGAAGACTTATATCCCCGGATGTCAATACAGAAACACTGCCACCCAGGGGTTGAATCACAAATTGACTCTTGTGTAAATACAACCACAGGCAGGCTGGGAAACAAAGAAATACTGCCTGCTTGAAAACAAGATTGTGGCTTATGACACAGAAGAGCTGTGGAAGGCAGGGAACTTCAATACTGTCCTGACTACCTGACAGGAAACAGGCGTGCCAAACAGAACAGTAGAGGAAGTGACTGACCTTCACTACTGCACATTTTTATTTTTTATCTTTTACTTAAGGAACTAAATTTTTTTCTCACTTGATTTTACCTTTTTAATTATTATATTTTAATTTTTAATAAGTATTATTACTACTATTATTTTACCTTTTTAAAAGTTTCACTTTATTTTCTCTTTATTTTATTTTATTTTATTTTATTTATTTTGGGATTAGTGTTCACATTCTATTTTCATTTTTCCTTTAGCATCATTTTACTCTATCTCAACTTTACCTTTATTCCAACTCTCTTCCTCACTTTTCCCCTTTTGTTGTCCTGTTTATCTTACCCTATTCCTGCTTTAGATTTTCCCTATTCCTTCTTTTTACCCCCTGTTAAAAATTCATCCTATTTATATATATAATTTCCGATCCTCTAGTCCATACACACTTCTCTCTTCTCTTTCTTCACTATCCAAATTTTTTCTCTCTTCCCTTTTTTGTTTGTTTTTTTTTTGTTTTTTTATTTATGTTTTTTGTTTTATTTTGTTTTGCCCTTCTTTCTCTCTGTCCTATTGTTGTTAGTTTGATTGTTGATTAGATTGTTTTGTTTGTTTGTGTGATTGTTTGTCTCTCTTTTTTTTTTTTGCTTCTGTTTTTCTTCTCCTAGTTTGTTATTAGTTGTTGTTTATAGTTTGCATTCATATCTGGGTGTTAGTTGTTTGCATTTTTTTGGATTAGTTGTTGTTCTATTGGAGTTTTCTCCCCATATAAATAGTCCCCCCCCCCTTTTTAATTCTCTTTCTTTTCTCTCTTACTTTTTTCCTTTTCTCAATATCATTTTTACACTCCTTTTTTTTTTATCCCCTACTTCTCTTTTTTTCTGGTGGTCACCTTTATTTGGGGTTATTAGTATCGTGAATACATTTGTGTTTAGTGTCTTGTGCATTGTGCCTTTTGTGCTGTATTTTGTGCCTTTTAGTCAATGCAGGAGAGAGAGAGCTACATAACCAGATACCCAGAGAGGAGAGATCATGTGGAGACAAAGAAACAGCCTGCATACGAAAGAAAAGGAGGCATCACCAGAAAATGAAGTAAACAAAATGGAGGCAAACAATATGTCAGAGAAAGTATTCAGAGAAATGGTCATAAGGTCGTTGAAAAGGTTGGAAGACAAATTCAACAATATGTGTAAGAACCAAGAAGAAATGAAAAATGACATCGCTGCAATAAAAAACTCAATAGAAAGCATCAACAATAGACGAGAAGAAGCAGAGGGCCGCACCAGTGAGCTAGAAGACAAGGTAGGAAAAAATACCCAAGCAGAGCAGCATCTAGGAAAAAAAACTTAAAAAACAAGAGGAGAGCCTAAGGGAACTTAGGGACAACATGAAACAAAACAACATCCACATAATAGGGGTGCCAGAAGGAGAGGAAACTGAGCAAGGAATAGAAAACCTGTTTGAAGAAATAATGACAGAAAACTTCCCTGATATAGGGAAGAAAAAACCCACACAAGTCAAATAAGCTCACAGAGTCCCAAACAAAATGAACCCCAAAAGACCGAGCCAAGGCATATAATAATTAAATTGGCAAACACCAATGACAAAGTAAGAATATTAAAAGCGGCCAGAGAGAGGCAGAAAGTTACCTACAAAGGATCCCCCATCAGACTATTGACTGATTTCTCAAAAGAAACACATCAGGCCAGAAGGGAATGGAATGAAATATACAAAATCATGCAAAGGAAGGGTCTGAATCCAAGAATACTGTACCCAGCAAGGCTATCAATCAAAATTGAGGGTGAAATCAGGAGCTTCACAGACAAAAAAGGACTAAGGGAATTTATCACCACCAAACCAGCAATGCAAGAAATGCTAAAGGGTCTGCTGTAAAAATAAGAAATAGGAAGCAAAGAAGAAACACAGGCATAAAGAATAAAAATGGCAACAAACAAGTACCTATGAATAATAACTTTAAATGTAAATAGATTAAATGCCCCAATCAAAAGACATAGGGTAGCTGAGTGGATAAGAAAACATGACCCATATATCTGCTGTCTACAGGAAACCCACCTCAGAAAAAAGGACTCACACACACTGATGGTGAAGGGATGGAAAAAGATATTTCAGGCAAATGGAAATGAAAAAAAAGCTGGGGTAGCAATATTTATATCTGAAAAATTAGATCTCAAAGTGAAGGACATAACAAGAGATAAGGAAGGCCACTTCGTAATAATAAAGGGAGCAATCCAACAAGAAGATATAACTCTGGTAAACATATACACACCCAATACAGGAGCACCCAAAAACATCAAAAAACTTCAGGAGGATATGAAGGGAGAGATTGACAGAAATACAGTCATAATAGGAGACTTTAATACCCCACTAACACCACTGGACAAACACTCTAAACCAAAAATCAGCAAAGAAATATCAATCCTAAATGACACACTAGATCAGATGAAATTAATTGACATCTTCAGAACATTTCACCCCAAAGCCACAGAATATACATTCTTCTCAAGTGCACATGTGTCATTTTCAAAGATAGAACATATATTGGGTCACAGGCAAAGTCTCTACAAATTCAAGAAGATAGAAATCATATCAAGCATCTTTTCAAATTACAATGGCATAAAACTAGAAATCAACTACAATAAAAACAATAAAAAAAATCAAATACCTGGAAGCTAAATAGAATGCTATTAAACAATGACTGGGTTACCAGAGACATCAAAGAAGAAATAAAAAGCATCATGGCAACAAACAACAATGAAAACACAACAATCCAAAATCTGTGGGACACAGTGAAAGCAGTCTTGAGAGGGAAGTTCATAGCTCTACAGGCCTACCTCAAAAAACAAGAAACAATGGTAATAAATTATCTAACTCTACAACTCAAAGACTTAGAAAGAGAGCAACAAGAAAAGCCCAGCATAAACTGAAGGAAGGAAATAATAAAGATCAGAGTGGAGATAAATGACATAGAGACCAAAAAAGCAATACAAAAGATCAACAAAACCAAGAGCTGGTTCTTTGAAAGGGTAAACAAGATTGATGAACCTCTAGCCAGGCTCATCAAGAAGCAAAGAGAAAGGACCCAAATAAACAAAATCAGAAATGAAAGAGGTGAAGTAACAACCGATCCCACAGAAATACAAATGATTATTAAAAATACTATGAACAACTATATGCCAACAAAATGTACAACCTAGATGAAATGGACATATTCTTAGAAAAATACAAACTCCCAAAACTCAACCAAGAAGAATAAAAAAACCTGAATAGGTTGATAACTATTGAAGAAATTGAAACAGTGATCAAAAATCTTCCAGCAAACAAAAGCCCTGGTCCGGATGGCTTTACAGGGGAGTTCTACCAAGCATTCAAAGAACTAAAACCTATCCTCCTCAGACTAATCCAAAAAATTCAAGAGGAAGGTACACTTCCAATTTCTTTCTATGAAGCCAGCATTACCCTAATCCCAAAACCAGATAAAGACACCACAAAAAAAGAGAACTACAGACCAATATCCTTGATGAACATAGATGTTAAAATCCTCAACAAAATTCTAGCAAATCGGATTCAGCAATACATTAGAAAGATCATACACTATGACCAAGTGGGATTTATTCCGGGGATGCAAGGATGATACAATATCACAAATCAATAAATGTGATACATCACATAAACAAATTAAGAGATAAAAATCACATAATCATATCAATGGATGCAGAAAAAGCATTTGACAAAATCCAACACCTTTTCTTGATAAAAACTCTCAAAGTAGGAATAGAGGAACCATACCTCAACATAATAAAAGCCCTATATGACAAAACTACAGCCAACATCATACTCAATGGGCAAAAACTAAACCCATTTCCCCTAAGAACAGGAACAAGACAAGGATGCCCATTTTCACCACTCCTGTTTGACATAGTACTAGAAGCACTAGCTATAATGATCAGACAAGAAGAAGAAATAAAAGGCATGCAAACTGGAAAAGAAATGAAACTGTCCTTATTTGCAGATGACATGATACTATACATAGAAAAACCCCAAAGACTCCATAAAAAAACTACTAGACCTAATAAATGAATTTTTCAATGTAGCAGGATACAAAATTAACACCCAGAAATCTATGGCCTTTCTATACACCAATAATGAGCTCACAGAAAGAGAAATGAAAAAAAAATCCTATTTACCATTGCACCAAAAAAATTAAGATAAACTTAACTAAGGACATAAACGACCTGTACTTGGAATACTATAGGACATTGAAAAAAGAGATAGAGGAAGACATAAACAAATGGAAGAACATACCATGTTCATGGATTGGTAGAAACAACATCATTAAAATGTCCATACTACCTAAAGCAACCTATAGATTTAATGCAATACCTATTAAAATACCAATGGAATATTTCAAAGATCTAGAACAAACTCTCCAAAAATTCATCTGGAATAAAAAAAGACCCTGAATAGCCACAGCTATCCTGAGAAAGAAGAACAAAGTTGGAGGGATCACAATACCAGACATCAAACTATATTACTAAGCCACAGTTCTCAAAACTGCCTGGTACTGGCACAAGAACAGACATATAGACCAATGATACAGAATAGAGAACCCAGAAATTGACCCAAGCCATTATACTCAATTAATATTTGATAAAGGAGGCAAGAGCATACAATGGAGTCAAAAGAGTCTCTTTAATAAATGGTGCTGGGAAATTTGGTCAGATACATGCAAAAAAGTTAAACTAGATCACCAACTTACAGCATACACAAAAACAAACTCAAAATGGCTAATGGACTTGAATATAAGATGGGAAACCATAAAAATCTTACAAGACTCCATAGACAGCAAAACTGCAGACATATGTCTTAGCAATATCTTTACAGACACAGATCCTAGGGCAAGAGAGACTAAGGAGAAAATAAACAAATGGGACTAGATCAAAATAAAAAGCTTCTGCACAGCAAAAGAAACCATCAACAAAACAACAAGAAAGCCCACTGCATGGGAGAACATTTTAAAAAAAATATATTTTATTGATTTTTTACAGAGAGGAAGAGAGAGGGATAGAGAGTTAGAAACATCGATGAGAGAGAAACATCGATCAGCTGCCTCTTGCACAACCCCTACTGGGGATATGCCCGCAACCAAGGTACATGCCCTTGACCGGTATCGAACCTGGGACCTTTCAGTCCGCAGGCCGACGCTCTATCCACTGAGCCAAACCGGTTTCAGCGGGAGAACATATTTGCCAATGTTATCTCCGATAAGGGTTTAATCTCCAACATTTACAGGGAACTCACACAACTTAACAAAAGGAAGATAAACAATCCAATCAAAAAATGGGCAAAGGACCTAAATAGACACTTTTCGAAAGAGGACATTCAGAAAGCCAAGAGACACATGAAAACATGCTCAAAGTCACTAATCATCTGAGAGATGCAAATCGAAACAACAATGAGGTACCACCTCACACCTGTCAGAATGACTATCATCAACAAATCCACAAATGACAAGTGCTAGAGAGGATTCAGAGAAAAAGGAACCCTCCTTCACTGTTGGTAGGAATGCAGACTGGTGCAGCCATTGTGGAAAGCAGTATGGCATTTCCCAAAAACTTGAAAATGGAACTTCCATTTGACCCAGTAATACTACTTCTAGGAATATGTCCTAAGAAAACAGAAACACCAATCAGAAAGGATATATGCACCCCTATGTTCATAGCAGCACAGTTTACAATAGCTAAGATTTTGAAACAGCCTAAATGCCCATCAGCAGATGAGTGGATTAGAAAACGGTGGTACATCTACACAATGGAATACTACGATGCTATAAAAAAGAAGGAATTCTTACCATTTGCAGCAGCATGGATGGAACTGGAGAGCATTATGCTAAGTGAAATAAGCCAGTCAGTGAAAGAAAAATACCACATGATCTCACTCATTTATGGATAATAAAGGACATTATAACCTGATGTGCAAAAAAAATAGATACAGAGGCAGAAAAGCATCGAACAGACTGTCAAATTACAGCAGGAAGGCTGGGGAATGTTGGGGAGGGGGGGAAGGTAAGAGATCAACCAAAGGACTTGTATGCATACATATAAGCATAACCAATGGACGCAAGACACTGTGGGGAAGGGAAGTGAGGGCCTGTGCCAGGGAGTAGGTAAGGTCGGGGGAAGGTAAATGGGGGTAAAAAAAGGAGACATATGTACTACTATTTGTAATACTTTAAACAATAAAATTAAATTAATAAAAATCTTAAAAGGAAATAAAACCACAATAAGATATCACCTCACACCTGCCAGAATGAATACCATCAATAAATCAACAAACAAGTGCTCATGAGGATGTGGAATAAAGAGAACCATAGTGCACTGCTGGTGGGAATGCAAACTGGTGCAGCCATTATGGAAAACAGTATGGAGTTTCCTCAAAAAATTAAAAATGGAACTGCATTTGACCCAGTGATCCCACTTCTGGGAACATATCCTAAGAATACCAAAACACCAATCAGAAAGAATATATGCACCCCTATGTTCATTACAGTAATATTTACAATAGCTAAGATCTAGAAACAACCCAAGCACCCATTGGTACATGAGTGGACAAAAAAAAGCTGTGGTACATTTATACTACGCAGTATGGAATACTACGCAGCTGTAAAAAAGAACTCTTCCCTTATGCAACAGCATGAATGAACCTTAGATTAGATTATAATGCTAAATGAAATAAGCCAGTCAGAAAAAGACAAATACTATATGATCTCACTTATATGTGGAATCTAATGAACAAAATAAATTGATGAGCACAATAGAACCAGAGTCATGGATACAGATGGATAGATGTTAGTTGAGAGGTGTATATGTGTGCGTGTGTGGGGGTCGGGGGTGGGGAGAAGATGGGATGAAAGAAGGTGAAAAGAATAATCAAAGAACATATATACATATCCCATTGGTGCTGACAAAAATGTGGTTATGGCCAGAGGGTGGAGAGGATGGGGTCTGAATATGCATCTCTATCATTACACTTGCTGCATTTTTCTATCAACATATGTCTGTGCTTGTTTCCTTTCCAGATTGTGAGCTTTTTGAAGGCAAGGATGTTACCTTACTCATTTCCACCATCTAACAGAGTACCTGTCTATATTAAGTGTCTTTTTATTCTGATGTTTTGACGTCTGAGATCTCCCTGACCCTGGAGTGACTGTTCTTCCCAGGGCTAGTCAATTCCAAGAGATGGTATAGGACTCACCTGCAAGCACACCTTTTAAAATATATCCTATCTAATACAAGAGTAATATGCAAATTGACTGCACCTCTGCCACACCCACAAGCCACGCCCACCAGCCAATCAGGAGCAAGTATGCAAATTAACCCAACCAAGATGGCTGCGGCCACAGAGCTGCAGCAAGCAGGAGGCTTGGGTTTCCCCGGCAATGGAGGAAGCCAAGCTTCCCTGCCTCCCTGGCCGGCCCAGGCCTCCACTCAAGGCTACAAAGTTTCAATTAGAGAAGATAAATAAATCCCAACAAAAATGGCGGCAGCCACGGAGCTGGAGAGAGCAGGAGGCTTGAGTTGCCCCCAGTGATGGAAGAAGCCAAGCTTCCCTGCCTCCCTGGCTGGCCCAGGCCTACACTCAAGGCTACAAAGTTTCAATTATAGAAGATAAATAAATCCCAGATACCAGGACCTCCGCTTGGGTCGCCAGGGGGTGTGGCCAGCCTGCAAACCACCACAGGCCACTCGCCCAGGCCACCCCATGCCCCAAGGAAACCCCCACCCTGATCCGGGACACACTTCAGGGCAAACCAGCTCGCCCCCACCCATGCACCAGGCCTCTATCCTATCTAATAAAAGAGTAATATGCAAATTGACCATCACTCCAACACACAAGATGGCTGCCCCCATGTGGTCAAAGATCCTGCCCCCATGTGGACACAAGATGGCCACCACAAGATGGCCAGCAGGGGAGGGCATTTGGGAGGGACCATGCCTGCAAGGGAGGGCAGTTGTGGGTGATCAGGCCAGCAGGGGAGGGCAGTTGGGAGGGACCATGCCTGCAAGGGAGGGCAGTTGGGGGGGATCAAGCCTGAAGGGGAGGGCAGTTAGGGGTGACCAGGCTGGCAGAGGAGGGAAGTTGGGGGCGACCGGGCCTGCAGGGAAGGGGGGGACCCATGCCTGCATGGGAGAGCAGTTGGGGGGGGGACCAGGCCTACAGGGGAGGGCAGTTGGGGGGACCAGGCCTGCAGGGGAGGGCAGTTAGGGGTGACCAGGTCTGCAGGGGAGGGCAGTTAGGGGTGACCAGGCCTGCAGGGAAGGGCAGTTAGGGGCAATCAGGCTGGCAGGGGAGCAGTTAGGCATCAATCAGGCTGGCAGGGGAGTGATCAGGCTGGCAGGCAGAAGTGGTTAGGGGCAATCAGTAAGGCAGGCAGGTGAGCAGTTGGGAGCCAGCACTCCTGGATTGTGAGAGGGATGTCCGACTGCCCGTTTAGGCCCGATCCTACCGGGATCGGGCCTAAACGGGCAGTCGGACATCCCTTGAGGGGTCCCATATTGGAGAGGGTGCAGGATGGGCTGAGGGACACACACCCCCATGCACGAATTTCGTGCACCGGGCCTCCAGTATGTATATATATTTATTGATTACAGAGAGGAAGGAAGAGGGAGAGGGAGAGAAACATCAATGATGAGAGATAATCATTGATTGGCTGCTTCCTGCATGACCCCTACTGGGGATTAAGACCACAACCAGAGCATGTGCCCTGACCCGGAATCAAACTGTGACCTCCTGGTTCATTGGTTGACACTCAGCAACTGAACCACACCAGCTGGGCATGCAAACATATCGTTCATATTCAAACCAACCAATCCATAATCCATACACTCAACCACCTCTTTTATTAGGTTCTCACAGTGCTCTTACACTCCATACAATTAATATCCTGCCCTAATTACCTCAGGGCCAGGTAACAGACAACTAGAAACAGCCCCTACACCCCAGAGCCCAAACTAGCTAATTCTAAGCCTGCTTACCCTACCTCGTTAGTTCCTTCTGCAGAAACCACTATAAAGGCTCTTGCCCATGTTATCCCCTCATTCCCCCTGACTCTTGACCAGCCCTGGTGCTGCCCCAGTGGCCCTACATGGTGTGCTGTGCTGTTTCTCCTGATTCTAGGGATCTGTGTGAATATCTTCCTTCATGACAATTATTTTCTGTCTTTGTGTCTTACCACACCTAGTAAAAACAAATCCTAGGTACATTTTAAAACACTGTCACATGCTGGATTTTCAATAAATGTCTGTTGAGTAAATAACTTAATTAATTAGTTTACTGTTGGTTAGAATATGAAAACTGCCACCCTAATTAGCCTGCTAGTTCACCTAGCCCTATATTCTGATATCAGCGAATCCATCATAGAAGAATACAATTGTCCTTCTTGACATCAATAGCTAAGTCACATCTTCAAAACAAAACAAATCTCCTTAATAAAAAAAGACATAGGAATTTCATGCTGTTCCCCATCTTCCTTGAATATAAAATGAAAAAAGAAGGGGGCTAGTTTCCATTGCAGTGAGAGAGTTAGCTTGCTCCCCTTCACTTCTACCATCTTTAAATCTAACCCTTAAATTTAGGAATAGTGAGGAAAGTCCATAAATTAAGACAAGTCTAGCCAATCAAAGCCCTGTCTAGGAGATGGCAGGAGAATGCCCTTCCATCATTTCTGTCTGAGCAGCATAGATGCATAAGAATGTTGCTGCAGGCCATCTGTAAAAACTCTTGGCTCATTTAAGCAAATGTGCAAAGAGACCATGTTCTTCATTTCCAGTTAAGCCTGGTCACTGAAGCAGTTATGAGTCTTTATGTTACAAGTGCCAGAAAAACCTACCTCAAACTGGCTTAAACAATCACAACTCATTTGCACACAAAAGATAAGTCTGGAGGTAGACTGATGCCCTTTTAAGGTTAAAAACAACTAAAACAAACACACAAAAAACACAACAACACACATGCAATAAAGTAACCATATAAAAAGGGAGAAAAAAAAGGTAAGTATGAACACAGGATTCAAGTCAAGGGTTAAATGAGGTCAGGGAAGGGTTATGTGAGGTCAGGGAAGGTTATATGAGACGGGGAGGAAGCCATGTGGTTAAGATTGGGGTTTTGTTTTGCATGAGTTTTAAGATGTTGGTTACATTATGGAAAACATAAATAAACACAAATAAGCACACTGAGTTGGAAGCAGAGCTAGAACTGGAACAAAAAATTTTCTGAACACCTCGTCCAGAGTTCTAGGTTCAGAAAAGAGAAGAACTTGTGCAAAAGAGAAAAGCTGTTGTCAGCAGGGGTCTGGGCTCCTGGTCCAATAGCTCCTCTTCTTTTGCAACAGGGAGAAAGGGCAGGGTGACTTTGTAATATTCTGTACTCAGGTAGGCACAAAGTCATGGCCTTATTGTGGGCTAAGAGAGGATTCAAGCTAAAGAATTTCAGATAAGATAAATATGTATATAGTATTTCTCTCTCTTTTTCTTTAGTCCTCACTGAGGATATATTTTTACTGATTTTGAGAGAGAGAAGAAAGGCGGGGGGGGGGGGGGGGGGGGGAGGAGAAACATGGGTTGGTTATGTCCCATACACGCCCTGACCAGGAATCAAACCCACAACTTGTTGGTATATGGGACATCACTCCAACCAACTGAGCCACCCAGCCAGGGCTCTCTCTTTTTTGTAGAGAACAAATTGAAAGAATAGCCATTCCTAAATATAATAGATTGATGGAATAAAATCAACAAACCCAAAACAGATATTATTTAGTGAGATCCTCCTTTTATTGTAAACTGAAAATTTGCAAATGCTGAATAATTCATTTTCACATCAATAGGCAACACAATTTAGTAATAGGAGAGCTATCTGATTAAGAAGCAAAATCTTAGGTCACAACCCATAAGTCTGACTCTTCTTTTATAAAATTAATCTCAAATGGACAGGATCTTGAAATAATATATATGTGAGGCTTACATGCATGAGAACAAAATAAAGCATTTCAATATTTTCACACTCTTTGTTCAATTATTGGGGATTGGGTGGAAGCAGGTGTAAAAACTAAGTGTAAGCCTTACAGGAATTTATTTTTTCTAGTTCAGACCATGTTTAAAATGTTTTCCTAATGATTGTTCAGTATCTGACTAAAGCATGATTCCTCAGGCAAAGTAAAGTGGAGCTCAATAATCTTTTATGGATTTGATCAATATAAAAAACTAAACTAAATTATATGAAGAAAAAGAACTCTCAGAAACAGCTTTTTGATAATCTGCTTTCCCCCTCCCTGCTCAATACCACACTCCCCACCGCACACATGCCATCAGTTTATTATTGAGCAAAAATATTGTCCTGGATTTCCATTTTACTCTTTTTCTGCATATGTAAGACTTTAAAAAAAGTTTGCTAATAGTGTGCTGAGTTGACATGGTGTGGAACTTAAATATTTACCAGTATACTAAATTATCAGGCATTACAAAAGTCAGAACACTCTTGTGTTTGTTTGTTTGTTTGTTATTGTGGTCAGCTTACGACAGAGAGACCAAAGCCAGTGTGATGGCTGTGTCTGGCCTGCCTCATCAAGTTGTCTCAAATGTTCTAGAAATTAGCCCTAACCGGTTTGGCTCAGTGGATAGAGCGTCAGCCTTCGGACTGAAAGGTCTCAGGTTCAATTCCGGTCAAGGGCATGTACCTTGGTTGCGGGCACATCTCCAGTAGGATGTGTGCAGGAGGCAGCTGATTGATGTTTCTAACTCTCTATCCCTCTCCCTTCCTCTCTGTAAAAAATCAATAAAATATATTTTAAAAATGTTCTAGAAATTATTAGATAACCACCCTGTTGATCTGCTTCATTCTGGCCAGGTAGACTCAGCTGTGTATTGCTAATGTCATAGTGGTTCTGTCCTGGTCAAGGAACTTGAAGTCTAGGCTGCAAGTATGAATATTAATCAGTACAAAAGAAAGTTTTTGAACAAAGATAATATGATTTGGAGTGTAACTAATCTGACAGTAGAGCGTAGTACGGACAGCAGTAGGTACACAGTGAGAATAATGCAGTCCTGAGTTTGGCAAGTCTAGAGAAATAGGTTAGGAGATAAGGAACAGGAAATAATGAGTTCAGTATTAAAGATGTTGAATTTAAGTTATTAACAGGACATACAAGGTCGGCATATAATGAGAAATGCAGAACTGTTACTCTGGAAGGTAACATTACAACTTAACTAAGGTGATAGCAAGTCATGGAAGAGCGACCACTGAGGCTGTGAAAAACATCAGGTCGGTCTGAAGGGTGAATACCTGATCTCAGTCCCTCAGAAAATTGTAACAATTGCACAGGTACCAGCAGAAAATCCTCCCCTAACAAACTTAGAGGCTTTATCATCAAGACTTATTCACAAGCAACACACACACACACACACACACACACACACACACACACACACACACACTCACTCACTCCAGGGTCCTCCAGGCTTTAAGGAAAGGAGAAATGTCTTGGTTATAAAATGTTAGTGCAGGGCAGGAAAGACTTTTTCTCTATTCTCTTAGGTTCTGTGGCTGGGCCTGAGAATTAAACTGACAAAAGATGGGTTAAAAGGGGGAAAGCAGCCCTAGCTGGTTTGGCTCAGTGGATAGAGCCTCGGCCTGCAGACTGAAGGGTCCTATTCCAGTCAAGGGCACGTGCTTGGGTTGCAGGCTCAATCCCCGGTAGGGGTGTGCAGGAGGCAGCCAATCAATGATTCTCTCTCACCATTGATGTTTCTATCTCTCTCTCTCCTTCTCCCTTCCTCTCTGAAATCAATAAAAATATAAAATAATAAAAAAGGGGGGAAAGCATACAAACTTTATTTAATGTTACTATTTCTATGTGTACACATTTCTATATATAAGACAAAAGGATGAAAAGAAGTGGATAGGCCTGAGAGCTTATACACACACCACTGTAACAGAGTGAGAAATTGTGGAGACCTGATGAGACAAAGGAAAAAGGGGTTGGGTGAAGGGCAGTACATTGTGGGAAAGTGACTAGGAAGTAAATGAGGGAAATGAATGGAAGATAAGGATTATTTTTCGGTACAGACTCATCTCAGCATTGAGTCCCTGTCTTGGGTGATAAGAATGTTCTCTTTCTGCTATAGGGAGGGCACCTTTATCCCAGGAAATTTATGCTTTGCTCTTATGTAGAAAGGAGGGCAGAGAACCCTTCCTACATCTGCTGCTTCTCAAGTGCCTTCAGCTCAAAATAATCCATATGCCAAAGTGCCATATTGTGCTGCAACATCCTGCCAAACTACAACTATACAAATCACTTTGGGAAATCAGAAAATGAAATAGAAATTCACCTCTCAGTGGTCATTTTTCCAAATAAGGGAAATTAGATATACATATAAGTAATGAATATTAATAAGCATAAGATAGGGTAGAAAGTCATAAGACAGGACACAAAATGCTATTCCAGATGGGGGTGGGGGGTGGGGGTGGCAGCAGCAAGTCTTGGGTGCTTAGAAAGGCTCCATAAAGGACAAGACGACTAAACTAGTCCTTGAAGCGTGGTAGGATTTGGAATCCTATATAATAAAAACCTAGTACACAAATCAACAGAACTGCGGAACGACCGCGGAACTACCGGCCACTATGATGCGCACTGACCACCAGGGGGCAAATGTTCAATGCAGGAGTTGCCCCCAGCCCACAGGCCCTGACCAGTGGCAGGGGGCGGGGCCAGTAGTGGGCGGCGCCAGGTCGCCAGCCAAGGCAGGTGCCAGCAGGGGCCTCCATACCCCCACCAGTCACCCCACAGATCAGCCCTGATCGCTGGCCAGGCCTAGGGACCCTTCCTGTGCATGAATTTCGTGCACCGGGCCTCTAGTATAGAGATAAAGTAGACAGCTATCACCAACAAAAAGAGCAATGCTATAGTTGGGAAAATACAGATTGTAGGTATGAGAAAGCAAGTATTCAATTCATCCAAGGGCAGGATTTATTGAAGAGAGTAGAGGATCTTAAGATTGAAAATGTTGGCTAAGGTCTCAAAGGTAATATCTTAAGGATTTGTATTTGATTCAGAAGCCAGGAAACTCTGAAGGTTCAGTGGGTAGGAGGAGGCATGGTATGATCATAGCTATATCTCAGGAAGGCAAAATGGCAATACTATGTAAGATGTAAGGAGGAAGAGAGCCTGGAGGTGAGCGGAAATGATGCTCTGTCATATTAGGATGCAGGGTTCTATGTCCTAATAAAGTATCAGTGTCCACATTTCATAATGCAATTAGCACCATTTAAAATGGTGATGCTCTCACTATGCTAAGTCAAATATGTCAGTCGCAAAAAGGTCACATATGGTCTGATACTACTTATATGATATATCCAGAATAGGCAAATCCACAGAGATAGAAAGTAGATGAATTGTTGTCAGGGGCTGAAGGAGGAGGATGAAGAGTGATAGCTAAAGTGCATGGGGTTTCTTTCTGCAATGTTGAAAATTTTATAAAATGATTGTGACAGTAGTTGCACAACTTTGTGCATATACTAAAGAACACCAAATTATATGCTTCAAAAGGGTGAATTTCATGCTATATGAATTATATCTCAATAGAATTGTTATTGAATAAATAAGTAAAATGGTGATACTCTCAAACTAAGTTGAGGGGCCATTTTCTCTGTCTCCATATGGATTTTAGCCTGAGTGCATTTTGTAAAAGTTAAGTTACTTTTGAAAATAAAGAATCTTCATGAATAACTCTGCTAACACAGGACACCACACACAGGGCAGTGTCAACTGCTATCAAAAAGTACAGATAACAATTTTTGATCCTTCAGAGATTCCCTTGATCCAATGTCCCAATTAAGGTGATGTGGGGTTATTTTTAGTTTTACTGCTCTGTTCATAAGAATGGTAGCTAAGAGAGAAAAACTGATCTTCATTCAATACCACAATCAACTGCAGATTATGCTAACTGGCTAAGTATTTGGTTTTATCTAACTACTAGAGGCCCGGTGCATGAAATTTGTGCACGGGGGGGGGGGCGGGGTCGGTCCTCTCAGTCCAGCCTAGACCCTTTTCAATCCGGGACACCTCGGGGGATATCTGACTGGGATCAGGCTGAAACCAGCAGTTGGACAACCCTCTCACAATCCGGGATCACTGGCTCCTAACTGCTCACCTGCCTGCCTGCCTGATCACCCCTAACTGCTCCCCCTCCCCTGCCAGCCTGGTAACCCCCAACTGCCCCCCCCCCACTGGTCTGGTCAACCCCAACTGCCCTCCCACTGGCCTGGTCGCCCCCAACTTCCCCCTGCCAGCCTGGTCACCCCCACCGGCATGGTCACCCACAACTGCTCCCCCCCACCCGCTGGTCTGGTCGTCCACAACTGCCCCCTCCACTGGCCTGGTTGCCCACAACTGCCCGCCCCCTCCGCTGACCTCGTCGACCCTCACTGCCCCCCTCTGCTAGCTTGGTTGCCCCTAACTGTCCCCCCCTGCCAGCCTGTTTGCCCCTCACTGCGCTCCCTGTTGGCTGGTCACCTCTCACTGTCCCCCCTGTCGACCTGGTTGCCCCCAACTACCCCCCCACCAGCCTGGTCGTCCCCAACTGCCCCCCCTGCCGGCCTGGTTGCCCCTCACTGACCCCCCTGACAGCCTGGTTGCCCCCAACTGCCTCCCCCCGCTGGCCTAGTTGCCCCCAACTGCCCCCCCTACTGGCCTGGTCACCCCACGCAGCCTGCTGCTCAGTCGTTTGGCCATTCCTCGCTAATCCCCCTGCTGGCCTGGTCGCCCCACACAGCCTGCTGGTCAGTCATTTGGTCGTTCCTTGCTAACCCCCCTGCCGGACTGGTCGCCCCATGCAGCCTTCTGGTCAGTTGTTTGGTTGTCCCTTGCTAACCCCCCTGCCGGCCTTGTTGCCCCACGCAGCCTGCTGTTCGGTTGTTACCGTGAGGACGTCATGACCAATTTGCATATTACCCTTTTATTAGTATAGATTTTTTTGAGGTCAAAGTCTGGAGTTACATTAGGCAACACAGCCTAAGACTTTTAAGAGGATTCCTATGTTGGCTGTAGAAACTTTCAAGTTGATTAGACATGATGTATCCTTGATATATTTACAGCTAATAGAGAAAAATTAGACTTTGGGGCTATCCGGTGTCCTTCACACTGGTATTCTTCTTTCATTAAATCATGGACCTTTGTTCTTTGTCCTTCATGGCACTTGTAGTCAAATAGAAAGAGAAATATTAACCACATAAAAACATACACATAAGTATATGTTTTTACTAATTGCAGCAAGTTTTCTGATAGGTAAATATTAATTTGCAATACCATGAGAGAGATTCAGGGGATGGATGACAGTAGGGAATCAGAGAAAGGGTTTCAGAGGAAGCAGTATTTATTTATTTTTAATTTTATTTTATTGTTTAAAGTATTACAAATAGTAGTACATATGTCTCCATTTTCCCCGCCATTGACCCTACCCCAGCCTTCTCTACCCCCCGGCACATGCCCTCACCCCACCCCACCCCCAGTGTCTTGTGTCCATTGGTTATGCTTATATGCATGCATACAAATCCTTCGGTTGATCTCTTACCCTCCCCCCCAAAAAAAACTCTTCCCAGCCTTCCCGCTGTAATTTGACAGTCTGTTTGATGCTTCTCTGCCTCTGTATCTATCTTTTTGTTTATCAGGTTATAATGTTCTTTATTATCCATAACTGAGTGAGATCATGTGGTATTTTTCTTTCACTGACTGGCTTATTTCACTTAGCATAATGCTCTCCAGTTCCATCCATGCTGCTGCAAATGGTAAGAATTCCTTCTTTTTTATAGCATCGTAGTATTCCATTGTGTAGATGTACCACAGTTTTCTAATCCACTCATCTGCTGTTGGGCATTTAGGCTGTTTCCAAATCTTAGCTATGGTGAATTGTGCTGCTATGAACATAGGGGTGCATATATCCTTTCTGATTGGTGTTTCTGTTTTCTTAGGATATATTCCTAGAAGTGGGATTACCAGGTCAAATGGGAGTTCCATTTTTAAATTTTTGAGGAAACGCCATACTGTTTTCCAGAATGGCTGCACCAGTCTGCATTCCTACCAACAGTGAAGGAGGGTTCCTTTTTCTCCAAATCCTCTCTAGCACTTGTCATTTGTTGATTTGTTGATGATAGCCATTCTGACAGGTGTGAGGTGGTACCCCATTGTTGTTTCGATTTGCATCTCTCAGATGATTAGTGACTTTGAGCATGTTTTCTTGTGTCTCTTGGCTTTCTGAATGTCCTCTTTCGAAAAGTGTCTATTTAGGTCCTTTGCCCATTTTTTGATTGGATTGTTTATCTTCCTTTTGTTAAGTTGTGTGAGTTCCCTGTAAATGTTGGAGATTAAACCCTTATCGGAGATAACATTGGCAAATATGTTCTCCCATGCAGTGGGCTTTCTTGTTGTTTTGTTGATGGTTTCTTTTGCTGTGCAGAAGCTTTTTATTTTGATGTAGTCCCATTTGCTTATTTTCTCCTTAGTCTCTCTTGCCTTAGGATCTGCAGAGGAAGCAGTATTTAAACTGAAGTAGGAGTTAGCCAGGAAAAGAGGATCAGCATTTTACAGTAAGACAGGATCTCAAGTCAGGTCAACTGTAGTAAACACACTGAAATTACATAATCCTAACATACATTTCATTGGACCTAGAAGTATAACATAAAAATATTACAGATCAGCCCTACTGATGTGGCTCAGCGATTGAGCATTGACTCGGGAACCATGAGGTCACTGGTTCGATTCCTGGTCAGGGCACATGCCCAGGTTGTGTGCTTAATCTCCAGTGGGGGCTGTGCAGGAGGCAGCCAATTGATGACTTCCTCTCTCATCTATGCTTCTATCTCTCTCCCTAAAAATCAATAAAAGTATTTTTTAAGAAAAAAAATTACAGATGATCTAACAATATGTAAAAATGTCACACATTTATTTTAAGTATTAATTTACAATACTATGGTTATACACTTTTGGCTTGGGGCAATATATTTTCATGTCTTATGAAATTATTAATTCTCATTTAATGCTAATGATCCTTATTGTGAAGATTAGAGCTAATTAATTACTCCTTTCACCTACATTAATTTGTTAGTTACTCAAGATGAATCTAGTAAATGTTTCTGTGTTAGTTGGCCAAATTAAGTTTTATGGATAACTTATCAAGATAGCTAAGCATGCACATGATCAAATACTTCAAAAAACAAACATTGCCATCATTAGCAAATAGAGTTGGAAAACAGGGCTAAACATTATGATATATTAAATAGTAATCTATCTGACATTAGTTGAGTGACCAAACCTGTAGTTTCCATAGCGACAGGCACGGTTGTAACAGAACCATGCCTCATTACCATTTCAGGAACAAAAGTGGGTAACTGAAAATGACCTACGTCCTTAGCATTGAATTCCTTGACTTAAATACTAACAATAGGCAGAGTGCTCTTGCAGACTTTTTAAGAACCAGGAAGATTTCAAACAAAGAAAACCAGCAATTGCACCAAGTAATTATTGACATAAATAAAGAGGAAATTTTATTGAGTGTGACCCAGGTACCAGCAGCATCAGTGTTACCTTGGAACTTGGAAGAAATCAATGTGCCTCAGAATTACCTGAAATATGTGTTCTAGGCAGGTGATTCTGATCACACTGAAGAAGCTTTTTTCAAACCTCATTGAATTTAAGATGAAATCAGATTAAAAGCTTACCTAAAAAAAAAAAAAAAAAAAAAAAAGCTTACCTCAATTTTCTTGCTGTTTTCTAAATGTTATTTAATATAATTATTTCCATTTAGAGCAAGTTGAAGCCATGTAATAGCATATCATTATAGCCACTAGTTCAAGAATTCAGCAATAAATTTAAATTGTTAGACTTGCCCTAGCTCAGTGGTCGGCAAACTGCGGCTCGCGAGCACATGCAGCTCTTTGGCCCCTTGAGTGTGGCTCTTCCACAAAATACCATGGCCTGGGCGAGTCTATTTTGAAAAAGTGGTGTTAGAAGAAGTTTAAGTTTAAAAAATTTGGCTCTCAAAAAAAATTTCAATCGTTGTACTGTTGATATCTGGCTCTGTTGACTAATGAGTTTGCCGACCACTGCCCTAGCTGGTCTGGCTTGGTGGATAGAGTGTCAGCCTGCAGAGTGAAGGTCCCGGGTTCGATTCCAGTTAAGGGCACATGCCTGGGTTGTGGGCTTGATCCCAATTGAGGGGCATGCAGGAGGCAGCCAATCAATGATTCTCTCTCATCATTGATGTTTCTATCTCTCTCTCCCTTCCTCTCTGAAATCAATTAAAAATATATATGTTAAAAAAATTGTTAAACTTTTAAAAAATATGTTTTTATTTATTTTTAGAGAGAAAGGAAGGGAGAGGGCAAGAGAGAAACACTAATGAGAGAGAAACACTGACTGGCTACCTCCTGCACACCCACTACTGGTGATGGAGCCTGCAACCCGGGCATATGCCCTGATCAGGAATTGAACTGATGACCTCTTGGTTAATGGGTCAATACTCAACCACTGAACAACACCATCCAGGATAAATTAGACACAGTAAGAGATTAACAACAATCCTATATAATAAAGGTCTAATATGCTAAGTGTCCAACCGTTCAACAGGTCGAACAGTCGCTATGATGCACACTGACCACCAGGGGGCAGATGCTCCAACTGGTAGGTTAGCTTGCTGCTGGGGTCCAGCCAATTGGGACTGGGCAAGACAGCCGGACATGCCCTGGAGCCCTCCCCTGGTCCCTCCCCAGCCCTGATCATGCACCGGTGGGGTCCCTTGGCCTGGCCTGCGCCCTCTCGCAAGAGAGGGCTGGTTTCGGCCAGATCCCTGCAGGTCAGGCCGAGAGACCCTACTGGTGGCCTCTAGTAACTAATAACAAATTAGAACAATTAGAACAATAAACTGTAATAAAAGTTATGTGGATGTGGTGTCTCTCTCAAAAAATATCTTATTATAAAGTACTCACTTTGTCACTTAAAGAAAGCACTTTAAGGCTTTTCTTTGGCATACCTGAATTGCCAACATCAGTACTCTTGTGCTTTGGGGCCATAATTTAGTAAAGAATGGGGGACTTGAACAAAGCAATGTGATACTGCAACAGTCAATTCCATAACCAAGATGGCAACTAAGTGACTAAGGGGCAGGGAGGGTATGCAGCCTGGAGACTCTGGACAAAAGGGATGATTCACGTCCCAGGTGGGATAGTGCGAGATTTCATCCCACTACTCAGAAAGGCTATGACCTTTAAAACTTATCAATTGTTTATTTCTGGACCTTCCATTTAATATTTTCTGACTCTGGGTGACACAGGTAACTGAAAGCAAAGCTGCAGTTAAGGAGGGGGTCCTGCTGCATATTGAATGCATCCTCATGGGGCACAGTCTGATTTTCTGTAGGAAGACTTTGTCTAATCTTTCTTCTGCTCCACCTGCTGCATTTTTAGACGTTTCCCAATGCTGTGAGCTGTCAATTAAGTAAATTTAAAAGATAAATTTAACCTACGTATTAGAAATTGAAAGGAACATGAGAGAGCAAACCTTGCTGTAATGCCAAAGGCAGGTCTGTGAGGAAGCATATCAGGCACAGTGCTTTGAGTCACAAGAAATTAATGTCACAAGCAAGCAACTATGTAACATATCTCCCCTTCCTGGGGAGATAAATTGAGACAGACTGAAAAGGCTGTCAGGAATGCAGCCATATTAATTCTTGGCGAAGAATTTGATGAACAAAATGAAGAAGAGTTGGCTTTTTCGATTCTTCCTATTATGAAAGGCTCAAGGAGTTCCCAGAGAGAACAAGGAGCTACAGTGTTATTAACACAACTCACATAACTATATTAGGGAATACAATTTCTTCCTGGTAAAGACCTGGAGCTAAAGCTAGGAAAAAGTTCCCACTTGGCATACACATAAGGACACTTTTTTCCCTACATACTACTATAACTAAGTTTAGGGAATACATCTCCTTAAAGTGAAGTTAGTGTACAGTTGAACTGAACTCTGAACTTTTAGTTTTCTCATTAGATTAATAGAGATACCACTATCTTCCTTTACAATGATGAGAAAAATAAATGATGCCATGTATGTAAATCAAGTTTTTAGCGCAGTACCTGGCATACAGTAAGAGCTCAGGAACTGTGCATATCTGTCATCATAATCAAGATCATCATTAAATGAACCATATCACCTTTGCCATCATGCTCTTTGTATTTGGGATATTTTATTTACAAAATTTGACAATGTTGGCATTATATAAATCTTCTAGAACCCACACTCAACATTAGTCCTGAACCTAAATTGCATTTTAATATCCCTCTACTATACGGAGCATGAAACTAAACACAGTTCCTCTTCATCCTTAGCATAGTTTCAGAAATTTCTCCCCAAAGGTATTAATAATTTTAAATTCAGAAAAATCAACTCCTGACATAATTCCTAAATCACCAGATTTATTTTCTATTGATCATCAGATAAGTTTTAGAGCTGCAAGTGAAATGATTTATACCACACACACACACGGTTAAGAGGCATGCCCAAAGCCACTCACGTCAGCACTGGGCTGGACTGGCTCAGGTCTCCTGACCACATGCCAGACTATCTTCATTATCATTGTTGCATCAAGTATAAACTACACAAAAGAGCCTCCCACTTGTCATATTAAATAGCTTCCTGCCAAGGATGTGCAGGCTTTCCTTTTAACAAATACTTGTACACAAAAGATTTAATCCTCTGAGTTTCTAAGAAACCAAGGAAACACTTAAAACACTAACAGGTATTTCAGTTGAAATAATGTTTCATGTAAAAGAGTTAAAATGTGTTTTCATGTATAAACACTATTAACTCACTAAGTATATTTGAAGCGTATTAATTACGTGCATTGTATGGGAATATTTATTTTCATTGGTTTATTGAGACTCCTCAGTACTATATCAACTCATTGACTCAGATTCCAAAGAGATTGTCTTTTTTATCAATGCCCTGGTTTATTCTCCAAAAGAGTTTAAAATAAATATTGTGATGTTTATACAAGGCAATCATTTCCACACTCCTCTTCTAGCATCTAAAATGCCTGTCCTCCATTTCCTAAAGTAAATTT
This sequence comes from Cnephaeus nilssonii, assembly GCF_951640355.1. Taxonomy (NCBI): domain Eukaryota; kingdom Metazoa; phylum Chordata; class Mammalia; order Chiroptera; family Vespertilionidae; genus Cnephaeus; species Cnephaeus nilssonii. Next base: position 21,393,834 of record NC_137072.1, on the reverse strand, counting down.
ACATTTGGAGAAAGGGTTTTGATAACATTTTTTTTTCAGGCTAGAATTTTATCAGCTTATCAATCCTAATATATAAAAACCCTGGGTCCGTCATATCCGCAGTGACCAGGAGGCTCGACCAACCAGAAGTCAGTCCTGGAGTCAGCGCTGGGTTGCCGTGGCCTAAACCGGCAGTCAGATTGGGCCTAAACCGGCAGTTGGACATCCCCCGAGGGGTCTCAGATTGGAGAGGGTGCAGGCTGGGCTGAGGGACACCCCCCACCCAGTGCACAAATTTCGTGCACCGGGCCTCTAGTATAAAATAAAAATTCAAACTCCAATTACACAAACTGACTAGAAAATGCAATGTTGTTCTAGGGATGATATGAATACCAATATTATCAGCATTCTGTACCTTCTCCAATTCATTTTTCTTTATACATAAATGAAAAGAATTCCTTTAATTTACACTGCCTGCATCAGCAATCAGCTTCCCTTTGTAAAGGAATCCATCACCCATACGTCTTGTTATATCTTTGAGTAAATGTTGACTTCAAAAATTTATCCCATCAATAGCAGCAGCTTCAGTGTAGATCTCCCTTGCTCTTATTTGTTTATTCTCTCTCTCTTTTAAAAAAGCTGTTCACCTTGCTTGAGTGAAAAGCATTAGTGAATCTATCTAAGTTTAAGGGAAAAGAATAGTCAGGTATAAAACCCCTATCATCGCTATGCTAATTCTATGGCCTTCTTCAACTTCCAGGTTCAAAACAAAACTGCAGATTTTCTAAATTTCTCTTACGTGTCATTATTGTTTTTAACAAATCTGGAAAGTAACTATTTTGGTTCTTTTTTTATGAAGAAAATAAGACCAGTAAAAAAAACAAAGAAAGAAACCAATAAAATCAAGAAAGGACTGGCTCTAGCTGGCTTGGCTCAGTGGATAGAGCATTGGCCTACAGACTGAAGGGTCCAGAGTTTGATTCCAGTCAAGGGCACATGCCTGGGTTTCGGGCTCCATCCCTAGTGCGGGGCATGCAGGAGGCAGCTGATCGATGATTCCCTCTCATCATTGGTGTTTCTATATCTCTCTCCCTCTCACTTTCTGTCTGATATCAACAAAAAATGTATTTTTAAAAAAAGCAAGAAAGGACTGAAAAAAAGCAATAAAGTCTAACATTTCCAAAAAAATTCACTCTGAAATAATTTAGTTTTATCGTTAGTTAAGTTAAAGTTCAAAATAATGAGTATTTTTTAAAAGCAACAATGTGTTTTCTTATTTTTATGCTATGCTGTGTTTTATGAAAAAGCAGAGAATAAAAGACATGAAAAAATAATTCTTAAATTCTTCTTTTAAAATTTCAGTTATAGTTGAAACTTTATAAGGAGTGTTCCTTTCCATTCTGGAATCTCCATAGAGATACTACTCCTCACCCTTTAGGCTTTCTTCTAGTTTATGTTACTATTTATCAAAATAACCCCTTTATTTTGCCATTCTTTGATTTTTATTTTCTGTTCTTAATATATTTTACTTCTTTTTGTAAAATATTAATTTCTCACCTATCTACACCCACCAAACAATTTTCCCTCCTCTCTATGTAGTTAGAACATAATGAATCAACTTTCTATGATTCATTAGTATGACCATAAATCTACATAGCTAAACCGTACATAATTTTCACAAAAATGTATCCTTTTCTTGGTTCTCTCCATATCTACCTCTGAATCATCCACACACTCTCTAGAACAAACTCCAGTCTTCTGAGGGGTTGGGAAGAGGTAAGCTGCCCTTCTCCATGAGGCGAGGGAGGTGATCTGGGAGTCCAAGTTGTAAAGTCTTTCAAACATCAGTGACACTTTGTGCCCCAACTATCAGAGGTTTCTGCTTCTACAGATTCCTGTGGGTTTTTTTAAGTTCCACAGAGAAAAGTTGGCTCTCCACCCCGTCTTGGGTTTCAATCTCATTCAAACTGCTAAATCAGGTATCACTCATCTACTTTCCCAATCTTTGTTGACATCTTTTGTCTGTTGTTATTTCCTCCCATTCTCTTTGTTCTTGTGGGTTTGTCCCTTTTTAATCCTTTAATATCCTTTTAATGTGGTTTATACAAGTAACATGAATAAGTGCATCTGTCTAAAGCACTATAATTTACTGAAAGTATTTATGCTCATTATATGTAATGCACGATTTTCTATGTGTGTTTTTTAAACATAATCACAACCATTTCTCTTTTGTCTGCTCCAGTTGTCTCATTTTCTGCAGGTAAGTCTGATGTACTAATTGAGTGTTGTTGTTTTTTTAACTGGAGACAACATTCAGCCCTAGGTAAAATTGTAAAGTAGATAAAATTCATTTTCAATGTTTTTAGCTTCCCCACACTTTTGTCATTTTCCCCATTTGATGGCACCCTTCTCCAAGATCCATTATCTTCATATTCTCTCTCTCTCCCCACCCCCCACCTCCCCACCCCCATAAACTAGATATTTGGAGCAGGAGAGAAAACAAATGAATATATTCATACTCGGGTGTAAATGATTGACATCATTACCAAGTACTTCCCAGGATATTAAATAAAATAAAAACTTCTAAACTGAAATGAAGGCAAACTGAAATTTCCAAAGATGTATTTTGGAAGGTCTCTCTGGAAGTAGGAATGTGTTGGGAAAGAAATGGAGTAGAGTGAAAAATTAGAGAGAAGAGTCCAAGAAAATGAAATAAGAGGGACTAACAGAGAAGATAGTCCAATAGTGGTAATGTCCAATTCCAAAAAAGTAATTTAATATTTTTCTTCCTATATAAGCAAATCTGGAGAAGCAAGAGTAAAAACATAAGAAAACAAAATTCTATATATTGCAAAACTATAATATGAGACATGGCAATGTGAAGATACAGATATCATGAAAATTCTTTTACCTCTTGTGAACAAAATTATTAAATAAATGTGTCCCAAATTTCACTTAAACCCCTATCTAGTTAATGTTAATATGTGACCTGACTTTCTGGTTAATGAAATCAGTAGCTGGAACAATAAGGCTCATATCACGACAATAAATTTTTATGGATGACTCCAGTGCAAATATAATGAAAAAGATTCTAGTGTTTAACAGAAAGGTTTTGTCATGATAAACAAGAAACTCTAGTGACTACTAGAAATTATTATTGGACCTTTCTAGATCCATTATCTCTAAGGCAAGTGGCCAGCACAAGCAAAGAAAAATAGGAAGGAAGGAAGGAAGGAAGGAAGGAAGGAAGGAAGGAAGGGAGGGAGGGAGGGAGGGAGGGAGGGAGGGAGGGAGGGAGGGAAGGAGGGAGGGAAGGGAGGAAGGGAAGGAGGGAGGGAAGGAGGAAGGGAGGAAGGGAGGAAAGGAGGAAGGGAGGAAGGGAGGAAAGGAGGAAAGGAGGGAGGGAGGGAGGGAGGGAGGAAGGGAGGAAGGGAGGAAGGGAGGAAGGGAGGGAGGGAGGGAGGAAGGAAGGAAGGAAGGAAGAAGAAAGACCCCCCCCCACACACACACACACTTTGTGAATCAACTTAACCATTCATCTTAAAATATGTTTAGATTTACTTAGTAAGGAATTTTAATTTGCTCATCTATAAAATACAGAGACTGACACAGATGTGTTGTTACTATGCAAGTGTGTGAAGCAACACCCTCTGTCATTAGAATTCCACCAATCTACAGCATAGTGAGAAAATAGTGAACTTTTCGTGAAGCCAACTTGACCCAATTTAAGTAATTGTCCTTTATCCTGAGATTGTGTCCCATCTTGTATGAAACAGGGGTGGTAATGGACAGCTTTATTTTCCTCCTCCTTCTCCTCTCCCTATTTCTACTTCTTTGAATTGTTCTTACTTCACAAAATTTAAAAGTTGATGAATTTCTATTGGTCACCAACACTTAAAAAATAAAAATACCTACTGTTCAAGGTGTATATATCTAAAGACTCTTCCAATTTCAATGCAAATTAATTCCAAAACAGTCCTCTAGTTTTTTTTGCACCAGCTGATCTCACCATAAATCTTTTAAACCTGGATCTTTTCCTTATGTTTTTATATCTCTATGTTGGTCTGTGTTTAAATTACAAAAAAAAAAAAAAAAGGTAAATTATTTAAAATGCAACAAGTACTTAGTGAAAGGTCAACTATGGTAGCTCTAGGGTCCACCTAGGTGCCTGGCAATGGCAGATTACAGGACTCATCTTGAAGATAAAATTACAAAGTAAGCACACTGTCTTTACTTTGATGTATGTTACAAATTAATGATAAAATTGCATTAATAGGTTTCTAAGATGTTTTACTCATTCTCTCAAGATTAAGAAAATATCAATTGCCCACATTAACAAGATTAATTACAGGAAGTCACTTCAATATGTAAGTCTTCAAAATAACGATGCTCATCTTAGTTTTGTTCATATTGTAAACATATATCACATCACATGGGTATTCCAGAAAGTTCTCCCTGGCTAATAAAATTAAGTAACTATCCATAGAGATTTCCAAATCCAGTGTCTGTGCCTGAAAAGAACACAACTTATAATTTTTTACCATAAAGAGCACTTTTACTCTGAAAGTACTAGATGAGGATCCAGACTAAAGCTTCTGTGCTAGCTCTATGTTTCACTTTGGGACTCTCATCAAATAACCTCTCTTCTTTATGCCCTAGGTATCCTGGCCTATAATTAGAGAGAATAATATCTCAATATATCCCTATGACATGCCTATGGGGTAGATATGGTCAGGAAAATCCTTTGAAAAAATTCAAGTGCACCTATGAATTTTTCCCTATACCTAATGGTGTGCTAATTAATGCCACTTAAAGGTGCATACATTTGACAATGTCACTTCTTAACCTCATGTCCCAAATATTTAGTTAATCATACATTTAATTTAACTAACAATAAGTAATATTTATAATAGTGTGCATTTTTTAAATTGTGAATAAACATCTCAGATGATTAAAAAGGAGAGTCTTAACTAAAAACATTCCTGTATTCTTGATTATTTGTTTTTTACTGAATTAATTGGGGTGACATTGGTTAATAAAATTATATAGGTTTCAGATCTACAATTCTATAATACATTATCTGTATATTATATTGTGTGTTCACCATCCCCAGCCAAGTCTCCTTCCATCATCATTTATACTCTTACCTTCTTCACCTCCTCAACCCCATTTCCCTCTGGAATCACCATACTGTTGTTTGTGTCCCTTCATCTTTTTAACCCAGCCCCGCAACCTCCCTCCCCTCTGACAGCTGTGAGTCTGTTCTCTGTATCTATGAATCAGTTTCTGTTTTGTTTGTTAGTTGATTTTGTTCATTAGATTCCACATATGAGTGAAATCATGTGATACTTGTTTTTTCCTGACTGGTTTATTTCACTTAACATAATGCTCTCCAGATCCATGCTGTTGCAAAGTGTAACATTTCCTTTTTTTTTTTTTTTTATGGCTGAGTAGCATTCCATTGTGTAAATGTACCACAGCTTTATTATCCACTTATCCACTGATGGACACTTGGGCTGCTTTCAAATCTTGGCTATTGTAAATAACACTGTAATGAACATAAGGGTGTATATACTCTTTCAAATTAGTGTTTCCAGTTTCTTCAGACATATTCCTAGAAATGGAATCACTGGGTCATAATGTGGTTCCATACTGCTTTTGAGGTAACACCATACTGTTTTCCACAGTGGCTGCACCAATTTACATTCCCACCAGCAGTGCACAAGGGTTTCCTTTTCTCCACATCCTCACCAACATTGGTTGTTTATTGATTTATTGATGATAGCCATTCTGACATGTGTGGGGTAATATCTCATTGTGGTTTTAATTTGTATTTCTCTGATAATTAGTGACATTGAGCATTTTTCCCCTATGTCTGTTGGCCATTTGTATGTCCAATACAAATGTATCACTGACAAATATGTTCTCCCATACAGTGGATTGTCTTTTCATTTTATTGATGGTTTCATTGCTGGGCAAAAACTTTTTAGTTTGATGCAGTCTCATTTGTTTATTTTTTCTTTTGCCCAAAGAGATATATCAGAAAAAATAGTTTAAATTAAATTAGACCACCTTCTTACAATGTACACAAGAATAAACTCAAATTGGATTAAAGTCTTAAATGTTAGGCTTGAAACCATAAAAATCTTAGAAGAAAACAGTCAGCAGGAGGAGATATATATACCAAGTAAACTTTTCTCTATTTTTCTTTTATAATTATTATTAATTAGTGGTGTGCTAATTAATGCCACTTAAATGGAGTAAGTCCCAAGTGAGACTTTTTAAAACCTAGTTATTGATTTATGGTCTCAAGATTATTTAAAAAGCTTTCCTCCCCATTTTGGCAATCTATTCTTGACACAAGAATCTAGGCCAAATCAAAGTTTCTTAAATAATTTCTGGAATAAAAACTGTTGAAAATTCTCTAAAAATATACTCTGAGTTTATGGCATTAAAATTAAACCCAGTCTATAATACAAAGTATGTTAGTACATGCTCTAGTAGAATATATGTCATTAAGGCAAATTTATAGGCTTCCGGCCTCCATTCTTCAGTATAGGAAAAATTATATTCCATCTGAAGTATGAAATTTGGTGAGTAACAAACTAATCTAGCAGTGTTCTTAATAAATATACTCCTTTGTCTATCAGTCATCACTAAAAAGCATTTATTAATTATTCACAAAATATAGACTTTTCCCTAAAGAAATTTAAATAAAGTACAGGAAAATATATTATAGAAGATGATATAAAACTCTTGCTATTTTCATAGAATGTGAACATTTTTATAGAAATTCCAAATGGAAACCTAGAAAAGTTTTAAAAAATATTTTCTAAGTTCAATAAATGGCTCTTGCATTCCTTTAGGCATTAAATAGCATATTAAAAATATTTGACTTACTAAAGACTCCACCAAATAAAACTATTAGAAACCATAAACAAACACAGTAAAGTTTCAGGATACAAAATCAGTATACAAAAATCAATTGTGTTCCTATATACTAACAATTAAATTTCAGAAAAAGAAATGAAAAAAAATTCCATTTTATCCAAAAGAATAACACCTAGGAATAAACTTAACAAAGAATGTGAAGGGCCTTTCCGGCGGCGACAGCCTCCCAATGACAATATGCCTCTCGCTCAGGGTCTCCTCCATCCCTCTCCGGAAGAGGAGAAGAGGAAACACAAGAAGAAGCGCCTGGTTCAGAGCCCCATTTCCTACTTCATGGATGTGAAATGCCCAGGATGCTATAAAATCACCACCGTCTTAGCCATGCACAAATGGTAGTTTTGTGTGTTGACTGCTCCACTGTTCCCTGTCAGCCAACAGGAGGAAGGATACTCCTTCAGAAGAAAGCAGCACTAAAAGCATCTCAAATCAAGGTGAGTGGGAAACCATCCAATATTTTGGATTAAAAAAAGAAAAGAAAAGAATGTGAAGGACCTATGCACTGACAACTGCAGGACATCATTAAAAGAAATTTACGAACACACAAAGAAATGGAAAAATATTTCATCTTCATGGATTGGAAGAATCAACATAGTTGAAATAGCCATATTACCCGAAGCAATATACAGATTTAATGCAATCCCCATAAAAACCCCAATGGCATTAAAAAAAAAGAAATAGAACAAAAATCACCAAATTTGTATGGAACCACAAAAGACCTCAAATAGCTAAAGCAAGCCCGAGAAGAAAGAACAAAGCTAAACGTAACACACTCTCTGACTTCAAATTTTGTTCATTCCAGAGGGAAATGGGGTTGAGGAGGTGAAGAAGGTAAAAGTATAAATGATGATGGAAGGAGACTTGGCTGGGGATGGTGAACACACAATATTTGACAGTCAAATTATACTACAAAGCAACAATAATAAAAAACAACATGGTACTGGCAGAAAGAAACAGATACATAGACCAATGGCACATAAATGAGAACCCAGAAATAAATCCATCTATATATGGGCAAATAATTTTCAACAAAGGAGCCAAAAACATACAATGGAGAGAAAAAATGCCTCTCCAATAAATGGTACTGGAAAAATTGGAAATCCACATGCAACAGAATGAAAATAGTCTATTTGTCACCATTCACAAAAATTAATTCAAAATGGCTCAAAGAACTAAATACAAGACCTGAAACAATAAAATACATAGAAGAAAACATAAGCACTAATCTTAAGGAACTTGGTCTTAGAGAGGATTTTATGAATTTGACCCCAAAGGCAAGGGAGGTAAAACAATAATGAATGAAAGAGATTATATCAAACTAAAAAGCTTCTGAACAGCAAAAGAAACCATCAGTAAAACAAAAAGGCAACTAATCAAATGGGAGAAGATATTTGCAAACAATACCTCTGATAAGGGGTTAAAGAACTCATTCAACTCAACAACAAAACAATCCAATTTAGAATGGGCAGAAGACCTGAACAGACACTCCTCCCAAGAAGACATACACATGGCCAACCGATATATGAAAAAAATGCTCAGTTCACTAGCTATAAGGGAACTGCAAGTCAAAACCACAATGAAATACCACCTGACACCTGTTAGAATGGCAATTATCAACAAGATAAATAATAACAAGTTTTGGAGAGGTTGTGGAGAAAAAGAAACCCTCATACAGTGCTGGTGGTAATGTAAATTGGTGCAGCCACTATGAAAAACAATATGGAATTTTGAAAAAGAAGGAGGAGGAGAAGGAGGAGGAGGAATAGGAGGAGGAGGAGGAGAAAGCTACCATATGACCCAGCAATCCCTCTTCTTGATATCTACCAGAAAAAAATTTGAAAACATTTATTCATAAAGATATACGTACCCCTATGTTCACTGCAGCATTATTCATGGTGGCCAAGACAGGGAAACAATCTATTCATTCAATGGATGATTGAATAAAGAAGATGGAATGTTTACTACTCCAGCATCAGAAAAGATAGAATATGGCCATTTGCGACAACATGGATGGATCTGGAGAATATCAGGCTAAGCAAAATAAGTCAAATGGAAAAAGACAGGAACTGTATGATTTCACTCACATGTGGGACATAAAACAGAAAGAAACAAATGAACAAACAAAACAAACAAGCAAACAAAAACTCAGACACTGACAACAGTTTGGTGGTTACAGAGAGAAACAGGGGTGGAGGAGAATGAAGAGGATAAAGGAGGTCAAGTAAGTGGTGACAGAAGGAGACTTGATTTGGGTGGTGAGCACACAATGCAATATACAGATGGTGTATACAGAATTGTACACCTGAAACTTATATAATCTTATTAACTGATGTCACACCGACAAGCATAATAAAATTTTTTTAAAGTACATAATTAAAATATATATATAATAATGAGACATCATCCAGAAGAGTAATAAAGACATACCTGTGAAAAGAGGTTGACTGACTGAAATTAAGGCAACCTCAGACCCCTTCACTTGAATGGGCTCCTCCCAAGGTTACAAATAATTTTGTATTTGTAATTTTGTATCCTTTTTCTTGAAGAAAGCTTCCAAAGTTGCATAGATTGCAGACCCATAAAACCTGCATCTGCCACAGCAAAGGAATAACAATATGTAATTTTCATAAATGAGTATGATACTTGGCTGAGCTAGTTCAAAATGTTATAACCAGAGAGATATACCAAGTTCCTAGATGACAAAACTCAATACTATTAAAATGTCAATTCTCTCAAATTAAGTGATTAATGTAAGTGCAGTAAATATTCTAACAGTATTTAGAAAGCAGGGGGAAATCTGGGTGTCATAGTAATACATAGAAATGTTTAAAAATGCTTAAAGAATGTGAGAAAAGTTAAAAAATGTTTGAGTTAACTTCCCTTAAAACTTAAAGTCTGATATTAAAGATACATTGCCCACTGCCCTGAAGCGTGTGTACCCCAGAGATAAGGATTTGAACTGACGCAGAGTGACTTGTGTCAAGATAAACACTTGTGTGAGTGGCGTACTCTCCTTAGCTCCCTCGCCATGTTTAAGATTAACATATATGCATTGATGTAAATCATTGATAGCCACCTGAGCTGCTACGGGGTACAAACAAGCTTTAAATATGGATCCCTGCCAGCCAACGATGCTACTCTTGTTGAGACATTACAATGGCCCGTCCCTTTGTCGGTCTGACCAGCGACGCCGCTCCATGCTCTTCTTCCTGCCAGATGACAGAAGAACGGCCAGTAATCCCCAATTGAGACGTGACCGAGCTCTTGGGAGAAGAACGCCGGCCCCCTGCACAGGACCAGACCAGCCTAGCTGCTCGACCACAGAGGACAACACCACAAGGATCCCTAACTAAGTTTGTACCGGCAGCCGCTCAGGAATTTGTGTGAGTAATAAAAAGCTGTGTGATTTGCAACTGCATATGTTTCATGTGGTGTAATTCCTCCGGCAGTTAATTGAATTAACTTGCGTGCCCTTAAAATTTAAATTAAAGCCTTTGGTCTTTTTGGTCCTAAGCCTGCCCTCAGTCCTGCTGATGCAGAGCAGTCTCTCCATCAGCAACTACTTAAATGTCCCTCACCTGCACAGTTAGTTTATCTCAAGGGATGCCTAGATGAACACCCCAGATCCTTTCCCGGGATCTACTTGGGACACTGGGAGACATCTGGAAAAAATAAGAATCACTAGAAATTTTTGAAAAAGATGATTAAGTGAATGTGAGATGTAAGATTTTGAGGCAAATGACTATTTTTCCAGATACAAAAGGTATTTTAAACCTCCAACAATTGAAACAATGTGGTATGGGTACAGGAATAGACACCAAACACTAGAACTAGGTGAATTGTATGGTATATGAATTATATTAATACTGCACTATTTCATAAGCAATATATAGTATATTACATCATTATACGATATAGATACCAAAATATAATATTATAAATACTGGTAACTTTATTATAATAATGATATATTTTTTTAAAGTCAAATTACAGAAGAATTAGTAAGTTAAAAAACAAGAAGAAATGATCAACATCCCTAATAATGAAAGAAATACAAATTAAAGCAATAAGGATATACTATTTTTACCAATCAAAATAATAGGTTGAAAGTTTTTAAATGACAATTATCACTGCTGTAGAAGTATGGTAAGACTGATATTCTCATATATTGAAGGTGGGGATGTAAGTAAATTAGCACAGCCTTTTTTGAAGGCAGTATAACAATATATATTAATATAGTAATACTCTACCTCAGTGGTATTGCTTATAAAAATATCACCTAGGAAATTCATGCTAAATATGAGGGGAAAAATCATTATATACAAAGACCCACATTTCATTATTATGTATGACACTGATGAAATAAAACATCTTAAATTTCAGTGACAGTGAAATAGTTAAACGTGCTATAGTGTACACACTTGATGGGATATTATGCAGCAGCTGAAATAAATTATATATTCACTGCGCACGAATACATGCACCAGTAGCTCACTGCCACCCTCCAATAGCTCTCCACCCGCTACCCTGCCCTCCTGTAACTCTCCCCACCCCCCTCCCTCCCTGCACCCCCCTCATAGCTTGCTGCCCTGCCCCCTCCTGTAGCTCCCCGCCGCCCGCTTGTAGCTCGCTGCCCCACCCGCCTGCTGATCCGTGATCTGGTCGTTATGTGGTCGGTCGTTACACATCAAGGCATAACAACCATTTGCATATTACATCTTTATTATATAGGATATGGGAAAATTATTATCACATGATAGCATGAGAAAAACGAGAGCACAAGATTGAATCAACAATATGATCAAAACTAAACTCAACTTTTTCTTTTCTTTTTTTGTATTTTCAAATTATTTTGAATAAACCACATTTATAAAATTTTCAAAATATCTAAAAGAAATGATAAAACAGTGATAGAAACTATAATTCCAGGCACAATATGATGTGTGATTTATGGCTGCTATAACGAGCACTAGATATTCAGAGTTTCAATGTTTCATCTGCAGGTGACTTTGCGTTTCAAGGATTTTCTCCCCCGTCCCCCAAAAGAAGTCATTCAATGAACTCTTATTTACTGACCCCTCAGCCCTGGCATATACAAATAAAAAAACAATAAATTAGTAATAATGTACATCTCAATCCATTTTATGAGATATGATATATTTTTCCTTCAGTCCAAACTGCTCTACAACTAAGTTTAAAATAAACATTTACTCCTCAAACAATTTCCAATCTAGATTTGTTAAATGTTTTTTAAAATAAGGATAGTATATAACCTACTTTAAATAATCACAAGTAGGATCAAGTATGGGACTCTCTTTAAGATCAGTAGGTGAGCACAATCCTGTTGCAGGCTTTAACCCTGGCAAGCATCCTGGGAGATAATGCTAACACTGCTAGGACCACCCTTAGAAGCTTGTAGTAAACCTGGCTATATTAGGTGAAGAGTGGATGCCAGAACTGCCAGAGCAGACAGGAAAATACAGGTTCAAATAATGGTCTAGAGCAGATATGCTAAGTCAGTGTTCTGTGGGAGAGCCCAGAGGACACTGTTTAAGAACAGGGAAGGCACTGGGATGAGGGGCACCAGCGTCACTGTGAAGGTTAGTGTGGCTGTCTTCCTTAGGCTGAACTGCTTACAAAGCTGGGCTCCTTGATAGTGATTAGGATGACAGAGTCCTGAGGTTTAAAAAAAAGGGGGGGGGGGGGGCAGGTTGTGGGCAATTATCATAGTGACTGGCAAGGTTAGATGGAAGGTATTGGGATGTGGGGGAGGTGTCTGACCCACTGAGATAAGGAGATGATTAACAGAACACAGCATCCTTAGGGACAAGATGGATAAACAGCCAATTAGCATATTGTTCAAACTATACAATCAAAAGAAATCAAGGCTGGATCTTCAGGAGACTGAGCAGTCACCACCATAAAAAATTACCATATTCTGTCTAGGTTCTAGATCTGGGAACCCACTGACTGAAGGACGGGCTGGGTCCCAGGAGGAAGAATCCCGTGACCCATGGCAAGTCTTTCCCCAAAAGGGGCATATAGCCATTTACTCCAATACATTGGAGAAAGATGCATTCCCAGATATTTCCAGGACACAGGATCTGAATTAACATTGATTCTCAGGGACCTAAATAGTCTTTGTGCTGCACCCCCATCCCATCCCAGTTAGAAGGGGCACTTTTACAAGCCAGGTAACCAATGAAGTACTGGTTTCAAGGACCAGCCAGTAGTGCATAAATGTATAAATGGAATGGATATTCTTGGTAATTTGCAGAAAGCCCCACATTGGTTCCTTGGCCTGCGGGGCATAAGATACCCTAGTGGGAAAGGCCAAATGGAAGCCCTGAAGGTGCCTCCCCTTGCCCCCAGTCTAGCTGGTAAATAAAAACAATGTCACGTGGCAAGCAAAAGGGCAGAGATTACTGGCACCCTTGAAATATCCCAAGGATGCAGTAGAGGTCCATATCATATTTCATTTGATTCACTGGCCTGGTCTCCACACAAACTCGACGGGTCCTAGAGGATGACCGTGCACTCCTACAAATTCTGTTGAGCACTGGCCTCAACTGCACAGCAGATCCTCAAGTAACGTCATTTCTTTCAACATAGTTTCGTTATAACATTGACAAGATGCCATAGGAACTTAAGTCTTACTTATATCGATTAGCCTACGGTAAAATTGATTTTGTTATACATTGTTTCACTTGAAGTCATAGAACCTAACAATGACAGTAAGAGGATTTACTGTCCCCATGATTAACAAGGCCTCCGGTGTATGGCATGTGGTCATCCCAACAGGAAGGAGGGTCAGAAGCAGTTTGCATTTATAATCTAGCTCGAGGGCTATGTTGATTCCCTCACCCTTAGACATAATGTGGTCTGAAGGGGCCTGGACGGACTGTCTGGATGCTCTGCAGAACATCACAGTGGTCCACTGTATTGATGGCATCATGTCAGACAGACCAGATAAGCAAGAAGCGAAGTGTATTGGAGGCCTTGGTAAGACACACGCAGTCCAGAAGGGAATGACTCCCACGGACATTCAAGGGCCGCCATGATAGTGAAGTTATGAGGAATCCTGTGGTCTGGAGCACCCCTTCCAAAAGGAATTGGCCAGGTACTGAGTCACACACTTCCCATCACTCAGAAAACAGCAAAATGCCTGCCAGGGCTCTCAGGTTCTATACTCAGGAGCACTGCTTCCACCTGTCTGTCAGGTGACACAAAAGGCCGCCAGTTCTGAGTGGGGTCCAGCGCAGGAAAGGGCACTGCAGGAAGTCTGGGCTGCCATGCAAGCAGCTCTTCCGCCTGGGCCACAGACTGGACATACCTGGTGGTATTAGACGTATCTTTGGTAGGAAAACATGCCTTGTGGAGTTAATGGCAACCCCCAAAATGAGAATCACGATATAGACCCCTAGAGTTCCAGAATAAGGCCATGCCATCTGCAGCAAATAGGTACACACCATTCCAAACCCATCTTTGAACATGCTCCTGGACCTGAGCAACCGAGCGCCAGAACTGCCCATCCTGAGCTGGGGCCTGTCATAAGGCTGGGCAGGCCTAACAGCAATCCATTGTAAGGTGGGAGTGATATATCTTGGATCAGGGTCAAAGGAGATAAAGAAACCACACGAGCAGGTGGCCTAAACCCTATGACATGCACAAGCGTCTCTCCTCAGCCAACTTCTCTGACCAAATAGGTTGGGTGGGTGGGAGAAAGTCTGTTATGACCAGATGACAAAGGAGGAAAAAGGCCAAATATAGTCACGATTGGGTCAGTTCAATATGTGGATGCAAGCCAAAAATGGATAGCAACTTCACTACTGCCCCACCCAGGAGTGACCTTTAAAGGCGGCAGCAAGGACAAAAAGCCTTCCAGTGAGTTTCCGGTGGTACCTCTGAATGGAGAGAGAACTAGCCCAAGGTGACATTATATAGAGACTCATGGTGGTGGTAGGTGGCTTGGCTGGTTAGTCTGAAGCTATGAAGGTGAAAGATTGGAAGACTACCATGGAGGCAAGTCCTCAAAGAAGACCACAAATAATTTTGTAACTCCATTAATGTATGTATCTCTAGTCTCATCAACAGGTGGCATTTACATCCCCTCCTTGTAAATCGGGGCACAGCCTATAATTGCTTTGACCAATAGAATACAGAGGCAGTAACATTTTGAGATTTCTGTGCCCGGGCATTATGAAAGCCTAGCATCTTCCACTGTCTCCCTCTGGGAGGCCTGAGCTGCCATTTGAAGAAAACCAGGCTACGCTGCTGGAGAGAGAGGCCCTGAAGGACGAGATGTCATGCGGAGGAAGGGGCTTCATGAAGAAGTACTGAGGTGCCAGATATCTAGTCCCAGTCCCAATCTGGCTGGGTCACAGGAGAGACCTCCCAAGTAACATCAGTAAAAGCATTGCTTAGCTGGGACCCAGTCAATTCATAGAATCAGGAGATTTAAAATAAAACAATTGTTATTTCAAGCCACTGAGTTTTCTAGTGGCTTATTATGCAACAATGAATAACTAAAATGTCATAGAGAAAAAGTCCCCTTTCAGAAAGAAAAAAAAAAAAAAAGAATCTCAGTGTGGGGAAACATGTGGTCAACTTTTTTAATTAAATAATTATCTGTGTCTGATTCAGAGCACTCAACAGGCCAAAATTAAGAGAAATGAATATTAAAAGCCCAACACATGAATGGCTGGTTAATGCTGGGAAATATCAAAGAGTGTATGTATCCATGACTCTGTGGGTGTGAGCGTTTGAATGTGCATGTGTGTGTTCATATGAACTTGGAGTCTTAGTCATTATTTCTCCCTAGTGATACCTGTCATTATCCAGGGTATTTTTTACCCAGTTTTTGCCCCTCGTTGCCAAATAAATTGCTTGATTTAAAAAACAACATCCCTAAGTCCTTCTGCCCCTCCCTGCGTGCACATACTGCTCCTCCCATCTGAGACAGCACTTGTGTCCCATTGAATCTGGGCTGGGGCCTGTGATTGCACTGACTAACCAGAATGCAAGGCATTTGGAAGCCAGGCATTAAGAAGGCTGGAAAACTTCCACTTCCTCCCTCTTTGACCCTTAAGCCAACATGTAAGGAGTTCTGGCTCTCTTGCCCTCTTGGATGGAGTGGCCACAAGGAGGAGCGCTGAGGCACCTCCTCCACCAGCAGAGGGGCCCCCCAGACCAGCCAGGCCAAAACACACAGTCATGACGTGTAACTGAATTGTTAACAAAGTCATATTTTGATGACTGGGAGAAGAGCAGGAGGGAGATTTGTGGGACATTGATATTGCTTTATTTATTGATTTAGGTGTTGCTTGCAAATGTATGTCTACTTTGTACTAGTAAACATTTATTCAATTGTACTAATAATTTGTGCACACTTCTGTATATATTTATGCTTACTAGTTTCTTTAAAATTATATTCTAAATGTTTTCTAAATTATATGAATCTCCAAACTATATATTTTAATTTAAATGCTAACCAATTAAAATTTTAATGACTTTTATTGAAAATTTAAGTTATGGCTCTGGCCAATTTTGTTCAATGGTTAGAACGTCAGCCTGTAGACCGAAACCTGGGTTTGATTCCTGGTCAAGAGTACCTATGTTTGTAGGTTCAATCCCCGGGTCTGGTTGGGGCATGTTTGGGAGGCAACTAATTTATGTGTCTCTCACATTGATGTTTCTCTCTCTCTCTCTACCCTCCCCTACTCACTCCCTTTCACTTTCTTTAAAAATCAATGGAAAAAATATCCTCGGGTGAGAATTAACAACAACAACAAAAGTTAAGCTATGAAAATAACTTAAAACTAAAGTATTTACTTCAATTTTATAGACATAGTTTATTCTTCCATCATTCCTGTAAGTTCAACACATTTCCAATATGTAAAAATATAGGATGCACTAACTCTACCAAAGTGCTCAACCTAAAGCACTTTAAATAAAATGCTGCAGTTTATAAAATTAACATTCTTAATTACTGAAGAGGTTTCAACTTCTTAAACTGTTTTCTAGCCCTGACTGGTTTGGCTCAGTAGATAAAGCATCAGCCTGTGGACTGAAGGGTCCAGGTTTGATTCCAGTCAAGGGCATGTACCTTGGTTGTGGGCACATCCCCAGTGGGGGGTGTGCAGGAGGCAGCTGATAGATGTTTCTAACTCTCTATCCCTCTCTCTTCCTTTCTATAAGAAATTAATGAGATATGTTTTTAAAAAACCTGTTTTCTAGTTAAATTTATTATGGTTTATTTTATCACCACTTAGCCCTGCTCTGCATGATATAGTTTATAAGTTGAACATTTTAGACCTTACATACACCAAATTCAGAGAAATAAAATTAAAATTTATGTTGGCATTACTCATTATGTTGTAGTCTGTATGCAGAAATAGGATAATTGTGTTTCTTTAGTTTTTTTCCTCCCTAAATCAGTGGTTCTTAACCTTTTTTTGGCCATGTCCCACTCAAGCATCTCTATAATCCTGATGCCACCCCCTGTGACATATAATTCTTATTATCAGAAAGTGAATTCCTATTCACGTGGAGGACGCCTAAAAGGCCATTAACTCAGTCTAAACAAGCTTCCAAAGAACATGGCATCCATGAAAGAGAAAAATAAAAGAATCAAAGGACAGCTGAAGTACTGAGGAAGAAATAACTAAGAAATTGTTAAAAAATAATAATATGAAGTGATAGGAAAAAATAGCAAAGTTTCAAAACATATAATAGAGAACTGAAATGCATAAATATGTCATAATATATATTTATATACTGTATATGAGACCCCTAGAACCATAAGAAATGCAAAAAATGCACTGTTAATAATTCATTCTTGAATTGTCACCCTTAGAAATCAAATTGCCCCCCTGTGGGGTGTGTGCCCCACATTGGGAACCACTGCCCTAAATGTAGAATCATATGGCATCAGTCACAGGGGTCAGAAATGAAAGTGCAGACATATTAGCCATGTGACTTCCTCCCAACCTCCAGAGTCTAAAGAAACGCTGTAATATTTTAAATTATTAATTACTATAAATTATACAGTGATTGATTTATTCTTTATTGCATTACTTCAGTTAGTTTTCCTATGATTTTATATATGAAGGTTAAGTATACAGCTCTTTATTAGCAATATTAGGAACATACTTACTTATCCAAATGTTCAACATAGCCTTTTAAATGTTCTTCAGTCATTAATGAATGCTGCAAATGATCTCAATGTGTATTTGGACTTGGTTGGTATTACAGATCCAAGAAACTAAGGACAAAATAATGCTCCCCAGAAATAGCATTGATTGCAAAATCAATAACCAATACACATTAAAATTTTACAAGGTCAATGTATCCACAAATATTTAAGCAATTTTCCCAAAGTGTTTCCCAACTATCATATGCAACAGCCATGTACAAAAATATGTGTTAATCACGTGCCTACCTAATAAGATGAACTCCTTACAGTAGAGAGAGAGCAGTTTTGCACTCCTTGCCCCAATTCCATGCTCATTTAATCCTGCCTCTTTATTTTCTGGTCTCTAAATCCCATTAATCTCCCAAGTAGGGTGAAGTAGAAATTTATAATCAAATTTAAAACTGCCACCTAGCACCTGTCAAATGCAAATCCTGGTGCTACCTCACAAAGCTCTCCTGAAATAGGGGTCTGCAAGGTTGCCCCAACCTTTAACCATCAGCCTGGGGTCCAAGAATTCTTAGACTCTATTGTTCTTCCAAACTTTGCCTGGACTGTTCCAACCTGCCTTTATTTCTAATCTTGCCTTCTCTACATATTGCTATCAAATTGTTTCCCAAAGACACATTTCACATTAAGATTTCATGTTCCCACACAGTTTTCATTTCAATAAAACTAAGCAACACAATGAATGCATAATTTAACAATGCCTTTTACTATTCCATAAATGTTCAGTGGGTGTGTTTTTCCTGCATGAGATTTGGAGCAAACTATTAATGAAATGCCAGCCAAAACCAATTAAAATGTCATCTTTAGTTTTAAATTAACTAACTAATCAGGTAGCTATGTTTTAGAAGAGAAAACTTCCGGCTAGGTAAGTACAGCAGCAAAAGCCCTGGGCTCTGGAGCATATCCACCTGGGTTCCACTCAGTACTGAGCTAGGGACAAACTGCCACTTCAGGCACATTATTCAGTTGCAAGAGCGCTTCAGCTGGCTCATCAGTACAAGAGCAGCAATGGGACTTAACCGGAAGGTTGTGGTGAGGATGACACACATCCATCCACTAAAGCCCTTGGAACAGTGTCTGGTCCGCAGTAAGCGCTCAATAAATGTTAGCCTTCATTAATATAAAAATTTGGGGGAAATATAGACGAGCGAAACTGTATATTTGCAGGAATAAAACATACCACTTTTCTCCCGGACCATCTTTCAAAGGTAGCATATAGAGAATAAAGTACAAAATAACTATTTTGAGATAGCTTTGCATTTGGTGAAATAAATGCTAGCAGTTTTACTTTTCATCTTTGTCATATTTTTAAACAATCCCATAGCTGTTAAAAAGAAAAAAAAGTTTTCTCCCTTTCGGAATAGAGGGGGATTTTGCAGGTTTATTCCATTCTCTGTAAAATTCTAGCACTTTCACAGAAAAAGTAAAATGCAACATATACATGTTCTGACAAAAGTATCTACAGAAACGCCCTATGACAAACATTTCTGAATGTACCAACATACCAGGCGTCGATGTTCGTTAGTAAACGGGAGTAGGTGGTTACGGTGACGGGGAACAGACAAAACGTTGCTCGAGTTTAAACCAATTTACAGCCTGAAATGGACACTCCTGAAGCGCCTACGTCCCGGGGACCTGGCATTTCTGGGTCCTGAAGCAGAGCGAGGCCCACAGGGACCTGCGAGGACAAGGGAAGAATGGGGGAGGGGAACGAGGGCGCCTTCGGGCGTGGAGTGGCCGGAGTCGGGGAACGGAGAGTGGAAGGGAAAGAAAGCGGGAGCTTTCGGGCGCGGGACCGGACGGCCGCGGCCGGGGAGGGGAGGGGGTGCGGGGGAGCCCGCCCGGCCGCCGGGAGAAGGAGGGACCCGCAGCGCGACGGAAGCTGGAGAGCCGCCCGCCGGGGAAGGGAATGGCGAAGAGAGACCGCGGCTTGTCTTCTCCGGTCCCTGCTAGAGGTTTAAACAGCGAGATCTCTGCAAACCGCCTGTAAAAAGGGGAGCGTCCCTGGGTGGGCTCGAACCACCAACCTTTCGGTTAACAGCCGAACGCGCTAACCGATTGCGCCACAGAGACTTCGGTACACAATCGCCTTCCACTCATAACCTTTATGAAGAATAATAAAGGCAGAACGTGACTTATTTTCCCTCGTACTTCTTGATTCATAGTTTTAAAATCTGAATTTTTCCCCTTAACATTTCTAACCCTCTTAATTCTATTTTCCACCTTTGAGACATATTGGAAAATTACAAAATACTGCAAGATCGAGCAGAATTTCAGATTGCAATGTGTATTAAAATACTATTGTTTTTTCCCCAGCTCCCGTTTGGAAAGTTCTATTTCAGGAAGATAACTATTTCTAATGCTTCCTTTTATAGGAAAATAAACATTTTAATCTTATGAGTTGAGAAACTTTCCTTTTGTTTCAAACTTTTTCCAGTGCTTTGCTAGCTAATTTTCATGATTTACTTAATAGCACTCCCAACGTCATCTGAATTGTATTTGCCTTATTTATTTTTATTTGAAGGTATTATTAAATACATATAGGTGTCCCAGAAATGTATGCACACACTTTGAATAATTATAAAGGCAGTGCTTATTAAAGTACATTTCCTTTTCAAAATTGAGCTGTCAGCTTTTTTGGGGGGATACCCTGTATATGCCATCCCTATTTGTTTGTTTTGTACTAACCTATAGTGCAATTATTTATAACTAACACTTTGTTATTGGAAAAGGCATTAGGAAAAAGCTACAGTAACGTTTGTTAATCCCTGTGCATTGTAGTTCATTGCTAAATCCACCCCCTGATTCTCCCTGGAATTATTAGCCTTTACACCCACATTTGAACCATGCCACTGAAAATGCACATTTTGCAGGATTACTTATAACCCAATTTGAGAAAAGAGAAGTTAAAGAAGAAAAAAGTATGATTTATGACTAACTCCTGAAAATCCCTAGCACAGACACACTGCTGGCAAACATGTTACATTCCTATAAATATTCTATATAAAAATCTTTTAACTGTGTATTTCCTGACGCCTCTTCAAAACTCCTCTTTTTTATTTCTCTTCCCTCCTCAAAGAACTGTTAGTTTCCACTTAACAACTCTATATTTAAAATTTTAAGTCACAAAAAATCCATAGGCAGCAAAATATCAGACATATGTCGTAGCAATATCTTTACCGACACAGCTCCTAAGACAATGGAAATTAAGGAGAAAATAAGCAAATAGGACTACATCAAAATAAAAAGCTCCTGCACAGCAAAAGAAACCATAAAAAAACCCCCCAAAAAACAGAAAGCCCACTGCATGGGAGAACATATTTGCCAATGTTAATTCCAATAAGGGTTTAATCTCCAAAATTTATAGGGAACTCAGACAACTTAACAAAAAGAAGATAAACAATCCAATCAAAAAAACGTGCAAAGGGCTATATCTGATTTGGCTCAGTGGATAGAGTGTCAGCCTGCAGATTGAAGGGTCCCCGGTTCAATTCTGGTCAAGGGCACATACCTGGGTTGTATGTAGGAAGCAGATGATCAATGATTCGATCAATGATTCTCTCTCATTGATGTTTCTTTTTTTTATTTTTATTTTTTATATTTTATTGATTTTTTACAGAGAGGAAGAGAGAGGGATAGAGAGTTAGAAACATCGATGAGAGAGAAACATCGATCAGCTGCCTCTTGGGGATGTGCCCGCAACCAAGGTACATGCCCTTGACCGGAATCGAACCTGGGACCCTTGAGTCCGCAGGCTGACGCTCTATCCACTGAGCCAAACCGGTTTCGGCCTCATTGATGTTTCTATCTCTCTCTCTTTCTCTCTGAAGTCAATAAAAATACCTTATTTTTAAAAATGGGCAAAGAACCTAAATATACACTTTTAGAAAGAGAACATACAG
The DNA here is from genome assembly GCF_951640355.1 of Cnephaeus nilssonii. Lineage (NCBI taxonomy): Eukaryota > Metazoa > Chordata > Mammalia > Chiroptera > Vespertilionidae > Cnephaeus > Cnephaeus nilssonii. Next base: position 21,371,805 of record NC_137072.1, on the reverse strand, counting down.
AAGGCCAAGAGACACATGAAAACATGCTCAAAGTCCCTAATCATCCAAGAGATGCAAATCAAAACAACAATGAGGTACCATCTCATACCTGTCAGAATGGCTATCATCAACAAATCAACAAATGACAAGTGCTGGAGAGGATTCGTAGAAAAAGGAACCCTCCTTCACTGTTGGTAGGAATGCAGACTTGTACAGCCACTGTGGAAAACAGTATGGAGTTTCCTCAAAAATTTAAAAATGGAACTTCCATTTGACCAGGTAATCCCACTTCTAGTACTATATCCCAAGAAAACAGAAACACCAATCAGAAAGGATATATGCACCCCTATGTTCATAGCAGCACAATATACAATAGCTAAGATTTGGAAACAGCCTAAGTGCCCATCAGTAGATGAGTGGATTAGAAAACTGGTACATCTACACAATGGAATACTACACTGCTGTAAAAAAGAAGGAATTTTACCATTTGCAACAGCATGGATGGAACTGGAGAGCATTATGCTAAGGGAAATAGCCATTCAGAGAAAGATAAATATCACATGATCTCACTCATTTGTGGAATATAATGAGCAATATAAACTAATGAACAAAGATAGAACCTGAGACATACAAGCATCAAACAGACTGTCCAACCTATGAGGGAAGGCGGCGGGTGAGGGGTTAAGAGATCAACCAAAGGACTTGTATGCATGCATTTAAGCATAACCAATGGACACAGATGGAGGGGGGTGAGGGCATGTGCCAGGGGGTAGAAGTGGCTGGTGAGAGGTCAATGGGGAGAAAAGGAGACTCCTGTAATACTTTAAATAATAATTTAAATTTTAAAAAAATTTAAGTCACTACTTTGCCCTCTCCAGAATCCCTCAAGAAAGAATTCATATCATGATTAATAGAAGTTGTATTCTAACTCTATATTCTAACTCAATACAACTCTAAGTGCCTTAGTCCAATCAGTATTTTGAGTTTCTGTTGCTTGATAAGAACTTAAATAGGCTTTGGAACCAATTAGTGAGTTCCTTGAAAGCAATGGGATATTAAACAGATGTGAAGTCACACTAAACTGTACCTCCTGCTTTCAACGAAATTTTAGAAAAGCACTAGAAAATTCTGAATTTGGAAAGAACATGTACAGGAAGCATGTATAATGAGTCTTATTTCATTATATGGTGCTACCCTCTTTATATCTTGCTAAAGCTTCATTTATACTTTACTAGAGGCCCAGTGCACGAAATTCGTACATGGGTAGGGTTCCTAGGCCTGGCCAATGATCAGGGCCGATCTGTGAAGCAACCGGCAGGGCGATCGGGGGCCCCTGCTGGCACCCGTCTTGGCCAGCCTGGCGCTGCCCTTTTGCCAGCCACACCCCTCCCCCACTGCCACTGCCGGTCGCCTCCCTCTGCGGGAGGCAGCTGGTGGAACAATTTGGGGGCGGCACTGGTCCGCGCGCTTGATGGCCCTGCCCCCCAATCACCCAACCACTACCACCAGTCACCTCCCTCTGCAGGGCAACCAGCAGGGAGATCGGGGTGGCCCCCACTGGCACCTGCCTTGGCTGGCCTAGGGCCTGCCGGCTGGGGACAGCTCTTGCATTGAACATCTGCCCCCTGGTGGTCAGTGCGCATCATAGTGACCAGTTGTTCCACTGGTTATTCCACCATTCGGTTGATTTGCATATTAGGCTTTTATTATATAGGACTAGAGGCCTGGTGCACGAAATTCGTACACGGGGGTGGGGGGGCGGGGTCCCTCAGCCCAGCCTGCATCCTGTCCAATCTGGGACCCCTTGGAGGATGTCCGACTGCCGGTTATATCCCTCTCACAATCTGGGACCACTGGCTCCTAACTGCTCACCTGCCTGCCTGCCTGACTGCCCCTAACTGTCCCCCCCCCTGCTGGCCTGCCACCCCTCATTGCCCCCCTCTGCCAGCCTGGTCACCCCTCACTGCCCCCCCCACCCCCCCGCTGGCCTGGTCACCCCACACAGCCTGCTATTCAATTGTTTGGTTGTCCCTCACTAACCCCCCTGACAGCCTGGTCACCCCACGCAGCCTGTTCGGTTGGCCGTTCATTTCGGTTGCGATGGTCGCTTAGGCTTTTATATATATAGATGTTTCCAGTTTACCGTGGAAAACCTATAATGAGACAGTCCGAAATGAAATATGAGATAGACAGGTGGTAATGATACTGAAAGATGATACTCCAAGGTTGGAAAATACTCAGTTACTGGGGAAACTGGAAACATTTAGTATACTAAAACTGGCAGGCACTGGGGTTCTTTCCTTTGCTATTGTTCTTGTAACTATTCAGTTAGAACAGACTGCAACTAGGTACTTTACCACCCCTTCACTCAATATTCACTCTCCTGCTTACAATAATATTAAGAACAGTTCTATTCATGTAAATATCTTTCCTCCAATCTCTTTTCCTCACTTCAATTCTCATACTAACTCACTAAAGTGACTTTAACTTCTAAAAGAAGAGAATGAGAAGCAACTGATGAGAAAAACTAATTCAGAAAGGAATATTACCTCATTTTATGCAAAATACTTGTCTATGTAACTACTGCTGTTTGTTTTAAAGCTCAGTCTTCAAGCCTGGTTTTGTAGTTTTTAATATTTTAAATAAAATCAATGGCCATTTGCACAATTTGTTAGATTTGCCCCTATTTTTTGTCTCTTTGCTTGAAAATACTTCAAAAGAATATATAAATATTGAACACTAGAGGCCCGGTGCATGAAAATTCATGCACTAGAGCGGGGGGGGGCGGGGGTCCCTCAGCCTGGCCTGCCCCCTCTCACAGTCCAGGAGCCCTCAGGGGCGGGAGAGGACCCGGCGATCAGGGGAAGGCGATGCCCCCATCACACCTCTGCCAGCAGCGCAAGCCTCAGCCAGCCCTGGTTATCTGAGCCTTGGGCGGCCCTGGGCGGCTGGGCAGTCACCATCCAAGGTTTGCCTGCGCCTCGGGCCGGCCCTGGGTGTCTGGGAAGCCGCCATCCAAGGCTTGCCTGTGCCTCTTGCTGGCCCTGGGTGGCTGGGGAGCCGACAGCTGAGGCTTGCCTGCGCTTTGGGCCTGCCCTGGGTGGCTGGGGGGCTGAGAGGACTGGGCGCCACCATCTTGTGGCTGTGGGTGCCGCCATATTTGAAGGCGTGGCAGTCAATTAGCATATTCCCTCATTATTGGCTGTGGGTGCTACCATCTTTGAGGGCGGGACAGTCAATTATCATATTACTTCCTTATTGGCTATGGGCGTCACCATCTTTGTAATGGCATGAGGGTCAATTAGCATATTCCCTCTTTATTAGATAGGATATTAAATAGAATTTCAAACTTTAACTCCAATGATGTATATCAAACATAGCTTTTATGACCCTTTACAAAAATAAGAGTATGTGTTGTCATCTAACTCACTGTGATTATCTCATTTTAGGCCTTAATATCTATGCCAGGTTTTTCAAAAAGCAATATACGTCCACTGGATTAATTATAGCAACATACATTATCTTTCCTTAAATTTCAGGATAACTCAAGACAAACAATTCTTATAGCTTCATTAGTACTTAGGTCTTTATAATTGTTAAATTGAAAAGGACCGGGCATTTTATCCCCCTTTTTATGTCATAGTAGAGGCCCAGTGCACAGATTCGTGCACTGGTGGGCTCCCTCAGCCTGGCTTGCAGGGATCAGTGGACCTCTGTGCCGCTGCAGCACGGCCTTACCCGCCAGCTTGTCAGGCTCCAGCCTGCTGTCTGTATCGATACTGCACAGCACAAAGTAGTGCGCGAAGAGGCGGGCAGCCGGGGAGGAGCCCAAGCATATGCTGCTCCCGCTCATCCTGGCCCCGCTGTGCCTGCCACTGCCACCGCTGGGGCGCAGGGGGTTGTCCCTGGAAGAGGCTCGTGCCGCTGAGCGGTGCTCCCGCTGTGGGAGCTCACTGATCACCAGGGGGCAGCTCCTGTGTTGAGCGTCTGCCCCCTGGTGGTCAGTGTGCATCATAGCTACCGGCCAGCCGGTCATCCCGTCATCCAGTCGCTTAGGCTTTTATATTATATAGATACACACAGTTGAACTGCAACTTGACCTTTTCCAAGAATGTTCCCTATGAAAGTGCTTATTTGTGCAGATTAATAGGCCTATGTATTTTATTTCCATCTTAGAGAGGAAGAGAGAGAGAAAACATCTGTACAAATGAGATCTACCTGACTTAACAAACAAAGGAAGACAGACCACATTGACTTACAGGCCTACTAGGTATCTTGGATACAATGCTTTCAGACAATGTGCCTTCAACTCTATACCAACAATATAGGTAACTCACAGGATTCCCCAAAACACAATTGTGAATGACCTTAATTCTATTCAAAAACCATATTTCAGAAGGATGGTGGCTAAGTTTTTAGAGATGAAAATCCCAGTTAGTTAGAATTTAAAAAGAAATCCAGTGAGCTAGAGAAATCACCCTAATCAACAAAAGATTGTGGCACCAGGAAACAAGTTAAAAAAGAACATTAAACCAGGTGTCACTAAGAACAAGAGAGCGATGAGACTATTTTCAAAGCCAGTTCATCACATTTTCAAATGGTTTTATTAAGGAAGTTGAACCCTTTCAACCAGTGTCAAATTTAAATGATATTTCCCGCTCACCAAAAGTATCATTCCCATTCGAAAGTGTAGACTGAGGTCAGTTTCAGTTTACCCACAGAACGCTTACCTTTCACAGGCGTTTGGTGATTGCAACACCACAGATCCCAGCACTGCACAGACGAGAAGGTAAGCCACTGTGGCATTTTCTTTTTTTAATTGTTTTTCTTTTTAATTGATTTTTAGAGAGTCAGGAAGGGAGAAGAGAGAGAAACCTCTTCGACGAGAGAGCCATCCATTCACCTCACCTCCAGAACAACCCCCACCAGCGACTGAGCCCGAAACTGGGGGCTTGTGCCCTGACCCCACGGGCAACCCTTCCTGGCGTGCACGGGCCACGCCCAAACAACTGAGCCACACTGGCCGGGCTCTTGTTCTTTTTAAAAAATCTTTTGTTGCCCTGGCCGGTTTGGCTCGGTGGATGGAGCGTCGGCCTGCGGACTGAAGGATCCCGGGTTCGATTCCGGTCAAGGGCATGTGCTTTGGTTGCGGGCGCATCCCCGGTGAGGGGTGTGTGGGGGGCAGCTGAATTGATGTTTCTGACTCTCTGCCCCTCTCCTTTCCTCTCTGTAAAAAATCAATAAAATATGTTTTAAAAAAATCTTTTGTTTTACCTGGAAAACCTATAAGGAGACAGTCCGAAATGAAATATGAGGTAGACAGGTGATAATGATGCTGAAAGATGATACTCCAAGGTTGGAAAACACTCAGTGACTGGGGAAGAACAGAGAACAAGTACCAGCAGCATTGTTGCTAACGCCCCAAAGGACGTCTAGCACTGTGTGCACAAAGGTGAAAGGAAAGTAAGACGCTTCACAGCACCGTACAGTTAGAACATGAAATGTATGAACCACGGTAAACTGGAAACTGAATGTCTACACACTGCAGTACTTGGGGTTAGTGAACTAAAATGGACCGGAATGGGACATTTCCAGTCAGGTAACTACAAAGTGTTCTACTCTGGAAATGACAAACTCAGAAAAACGAAATGGCTTTAATACTGAGGCAAGATGTAGCACAGGGAGCTAGGGGCTACAATGCAAGGTCTGATAGAATAATATCAATCAGACAATAATATCACTTATGTCCATCAATCAATGGACAATCAATCAATAAAATCAATCAAAACCATCATTCAAGTCTATGCTTCAACTGCAAAGGCTGAAGAAACTTTTTTTTTTTTTCAATCCTCACCCAAGGATATTTTTCCATTGACTTTTAGAGAGAGTGGACGAGAGAGGGAAAGGCAGAGATAAATATCTGTGTCAGAGGAACACATGGATTGGTTGTCCCTCCACACCACCAGGGCCTCGGCCTGGGAGGAGCCTGCAACTGAGGTATGTGCCCTTGACCAGGATCAAACCTGGGACCCTTCAGTCCTCAGGCCCACACTCTATCCACTGAGCCAAACCAGCTAGGGTGAAACGGAAATCTTTCATGAAAGTATTTAAGAAGGAATTGATCACACACCAAACCCAGACATGCTTATAGGTGACTGGAACTCAAAAGTAGGAAATAAAGCAGAATCAAATGTCATTGGAAATTTTGGACCAGGAGTTAGAAATGAAGCAGGAGACTGGCTTGTGGATTTCTATGAAGCCGGTAACTTGTCCATCACAAGCACATGCTTCAAACAACTAAACAGACAACTGTATGCATTTGTCACCAGATGGAAGAATGCAGGAAGTAAAAAGGAAAGAAAAATTGAGATGGATGACAGAACACTAGAAGTTGCTAGAGGTAGGCAAGAGGCTAAAGCAATAGGTGACAAAAGCAGGGGTAGAATCCTGAATGCAGTTTTTCAATGGCTACCGTTAGGGATAAAGAGAACTATTACAATAATCCATATAAGGAGATAAATGAGAGCACGAAAAAAGGAAAAACCAAGAGATCTCTACCAGAAGATTCAAGATATAAAAGGGAAATTCAAACCTAGATTAGGAATGCTGAGCTACTAACAGGAAAGATGTCATCTGACCAGGTGAAAATAAAGGGAGGGTGGAAACAGTATACTGAAAATCTACACAGAAGAGACAAAAGAACGACAGATATCTTTGAGGAAGATTCCTATGAGGAAGAACCTGTAATTCTAGAAACTGAAGTGAAAGCTTCCCTGAAATTTGGGAAGAAATAAATCACCATGAGTAGAAGGGATAATGATATAATTACTTTAAGCCATAGAGACTGAATCTGTCAAAATCCTAAATAGAATATGTCAACAAATATGAAAAGCAAAACAATGGCTTACAGACTGGAAACATTCAATATACGTCCCGGTCTTTGAGAATGGAGATGCCAGGGAGTTCAGAAGCTATAGGACCATTGCCTAATTTTCCATACAAGTAAAGCAATGCTCAAGGTGATACAACAAAGGAGCACATGGAGCAAGAAATGCCGGATGTTTGCGCTGGATCAGAAAGGAAGAGGTACTTGAGCTGGATCAGAAAAGGAAGAGGTACTTGAGCCTTTGCTGGATATTGGAGTGCTCCTAAGAATTTCAGGAGGTTAGTCTATGTTTTATAGACTTCAGTAAAACCTTTGACTGTGAGGATCGTGAAAAGCTACGGGTTGCTCTGAAAGGAATGCGCATGCCTCAGCACTTGGTGGTTCTGATTAATTGTGGACCTGTACTGTGGCTAGGAAGCCCTGTTGGAACAGAATGTAGAGAGAAAAAAAATGGATTTCTATAGGCAAAGGTATCAGATACAGGTGCATTTTATTTCCCTATTTGTTTAATCTCTATACAGAACATATCATATTTAAAATCTGGGCTAGGATCAGAGGAAGGAGTGAAAATGTGTGGGGAAAAATCTCAATAGCTTAAGATATATGGATAATACCATCTTACTGGCAGAAAGTAGCAAAGATTTGAAACAATGTCTGATGAAAGTGAATAAAGAAAGTGTCAAGGAAGGATGGCATTTGAACATCAAGAAGACAAAATTAGCCGAAACCGGTTTGGCTCAGTGGATACAGTGTCAGCCTGCGGACTGAAAGGTCCTGGGTTCGATTCCGGTCAAGGGCATGTACCTTGGTTGCGGGCACATCCCCAGTGGGGGGTGTGCAGGAAGCAGCTGATCGATGTTTCTCTTTCATCGATGTTTCTGACTCTCTATCCCTCTCCCTTCCTCTCTGTAAAAAATCAATAAAATATATTAAAAAAAAAAAGAAGAAGAAGACAAAATTAGCCCTAGCCAGTTTGGCTCAGTGGATAGAGCGTCGGTCTGAGAACTAAAAGGTCCCAGGTTTGATTCTGGTCAAGGGCATGCACCTTGGTTGCGGGCACATCCCCAGTAGGGGGTGTGCAGAGGCAGCTGATCGATGTTTCTCTCTCATCCATGTTTCTAGCTCTCTGTCCCTCTCCCTTCCTCTCTGTAAAAAAATCAATAAAATATATTTTTTTTAAAAAGAAGACAAAATTATGACTACAGAAGAAATACACAACTTTAACATAGACACTGAAGACAATGAAATTGTTAAAGATTTTTCTTATCTTGGGTCAGCATCAATTCAGAAGGAGACTGAAGCCAACAAATCAGGAGAAGGCTGAGACTTGGGAGAGGAGCAATGGGAGAATTAGGAAAGATCACTAGGAACAAAAATGTGTCATTGGAGATTAAAGCTAAAATCATCCACACCCTCGAATTCCCAATTACTATGTATGGATGCAAAAGTTGGACAGTGAAGAAAGCCGATAGGGAAAATATTGATTCATTCAAAAAATGATTTTGAAGAAGAGCAGTATGGATATCCTGGCCAGTCAGAAAGATGAAAGTGAGTCCTAGAGCAAATTAAGCCTGAAACATCACTGGAGGCAAAAATGACAAAATGGAAGCTGTCTACTTTGGGCACATCATGAGAAGGCAGGGTTCTTTGGAAAAAGAAAACAATAATGGTGGGGAAAATAGGAGGCAGCAGGAAAAGGGGAAGACCAAATATGAGGCGGACTGACTCCACAAAGGAAGCCACAGGCATACATCTACAGGAGTTGAGTAGGGCTATTGACAGGACACTCACTTATTCATAGAGTTGCCAGGAGTCAGAACCAACTCAACGACACACAACACACATGAATTTAGCAGGCCAATAGCAGCATGACACAAAACACTATTCTTCTTCCCGAGTTGACCATTAAGTTTGGTCTACTGACAAAATAAGAAAATCAAGAATGGTATATTAGAATATCATGCATTTTTTAATCATTTAAAAAATTGTGTCACTTAGTTGGAAATTTTTGTGAAATTATTCAGATAATTATCTCCAGATAATTTTTAAACAGACATAGTTTGAGAGAAAACATAAAGATAGGCAGATATAATATACTGATACTCTACCTAGTGGGCTCTTCATGAACCTCTCCTTTGCATGTGGAAATCATTTTCATGGCTTTGTCAAATAATACAGAATTAAAATATTATTGCTTACCTCATTAGTAGGAAAGTATTATTCACTAATAGTACTGACTGTTTCAACTGTGTCCAGACCAATAGTCTCTTGGATCCAGCTGGAAATGGTGGGAGGTCAGAAGAGAACATGGATTTCAACTTTCTTTAGTAAACTCAGACACTTCTTTAAGATAGATTATTCTACCTCATAGTTCACCTATTGACCACACCAAGGGAGCCACAACCTTTTATTTTCCGTGATGTGTTCACAGAAGCAATTTGAGGCTATCCCATCTCTACAGTGAATGTGCAGATAAATTGTTGGTCCTGCCTTTTTCTGGACTCCACTATTTAAAACTGGCATTTAAAAGGTCAGAATGGATGTACTCTTTTCTTTTTCTTCAAAAGAATAAATAAAATAAGCAGCTGCCAAAAGGACACTCAATTCCTCAGCTGTGGACTACCTGGAATTGTGGGAGGGTAGAGTAAATCAGCTTAGGAATTTAGAGAGAGAGAGAGAGAGAGTGAGGAGAAAACCATTGTGAAATTAACCTGGCAAGGTAGGCAGACAGAGAAGGAAGAGTACTACATATTGCCTGGCTCAGAGTATGTGTTTCTCTATAGGATTAATAAGATTGCCTTGCCTAATTTATAGACCTATTGGAAGATATATGAATATATTTATTTTACTTCCATAATATTATATATATATATATATATATATATATATATATATATATATATATACTGTATAAATTTCCCAAAGATTAATAATTCTGTTTAAAACTAAAGAAAAATAATAATAATACCTTAATTCAATAAGAGGGTGCAGTTTAGAGTAAACCAGGGGATCTAAACTTCTGGTCATTAATGCCCAAATGATTTTGTTCAGGAGACCCACCAATCACTGTCATAGCTCCTCCTAGTTGCAACTAGGTATTCCCACTGAGGGCAGAGTGAAGGATATAAGGGTAAAACCCCTGCCCTACATTTCCACAGTTCCAATAAAAGCCGATAGGGAAAATATTGATTCATTTAAAAAATGATTTTGAAGAAGAGCAGTATGGATATCCTGGCCAGTCAGAAAGATGAAAGTGAGTCCTAGAGCAAATTAAGCCTGAAACATCACTTTGTGGGGTCCCAGACAAAGAGATCAGGAACAGACAGAGAACTTCTCAGTATTCCTCAACATCACACATGTAAATAGTCTTAACTATTTAAACAGAAACTTTCTTGAAATAAAAATTTTTAAATTTATTTTAAAATCACCCAATTGTATCTTTTTTGTTTGTTTCAAGTTATACTATATTCACTAAATAATTTTTATCTGACACTTCTCTTAAGAAATATCCACCAGAAAGGGGAACAACAATCCTATATAATAAAAGGCTAATATGCAAATTGTCCCCGTGGGCTGGAGTTCGACCCACTGGGAGTTAGATGTGCAATGACCACCAGGGGACAGTGTGGAGCATGGTGGGTGTCAGCGATGTGTTGCTGGCAGTAGGCGGCCGTGGAGGCACTGCAGGCCCGATGGGCCCCAATGAGAGCAGGACCACGGTGGGATGGTGGAGCAGGTGAGTCGGTGGTGCTAGGCCAAGGCGGGTGCGAGCAGGGGTCCCAATCACCCTGCCGGTTGCCCCACAGATTGGCCCTGATTGCCGGCCAGGCCTAGGAACTCTACCTGTGCACAAATTTCATGCACCGGGCCTCTAGTTGCATATAATTCTTTGGTGAGATGAAACCATCAATGAATGGCCAATAAAAGTTTTGTGGTTCAAAAGTGGAATATCTATACACTTGGTTATGAAGAATCAAATCTCCCAAACTCATTAACCTCTTGGTGAACAGATAAACTTGAATTTCTGAAACTGCATAACTAAGACTCACCCAGAACTGGGGTTTATCAGGTTTAGCCAAGTGTGCCTTATCTTGTCTTGGGTTGCATGTAATACAGAATGGTTTGTATTAGTAAGGGCTTTACAGAGAAACAGAACCAATAGGATATATAGATATATGAAGTATTGGCTCCCCAAGTTATGGAGGCTGAGAAGTCTCATAAAATGCCAGCTGGAAGTGTAGGAAAGCTGGTAGTATAGTTCCAGTCCAAGCCTGAAGGTTTGAGAATTGGGGCGGTCAATTGTGTTAAATCCCAGTCCTGCCCAGGAACAAGGAGCACCAAAGTCTGAGGGCAGGAGAAGATAGATGTCCCAGTTCAAACAGAGAGGTCCTCTCTCTGCCTTTTTGTTCTATTCATGCCCTCAATGGATTGATGATGCCCACCCACACTGGTGAGGGCAATCTTCTTTGCTCAGTGTACTGATTCAAATGCTAATCTTTCCCTGAAACACCCTCACAGACACATCCAGAAATAACATTTTACCAGCTATCTGGGAATCCCTTAACTTGTCAAGTTGACACATAAAATTAATCATTGCACAGTTCTTAAGCATAACCAATAAAACACAGGGAGCAGAGGTCTTTTAAATATTTAACACTGCATAAATAATACACAAAATAAAAAATCCTTTCAGACCTAATAGGGGATCCATGCACAATTCAACAAGTGATATCATTGGCAACACTGTGCCAAGGGCTCCCTTTTGTCAAGACCAGAAAAAAGTTTATTATTGTTTAATTGGGGAGGTGGAGGGTCTCTCTTTATGATCTAAAGAAACAAATACAACTGTCTATGGCAATCCGAGAGAAATATTTTTTCCATTCATGAGAGCTTCATCTTGCTACCATATTTCCTTGACCTAATGAATAATTTTAAAACCTTTTTTCTATTAAGAGTATCAATAACAGAAATATAGAGACAATTGAATCAAGAGATGCTATTGCCTTAGATTCAAGAGATCTTCATTTCTGAGAATTCTTGCATTTACAGTAGAGGCATTTTAAAGCCTCTGTCTAAGTTTAGAGGATAAAATAAATAAATATTTGTATAAAATTAATAATTTGAAGGATTTTGCTTGAAGTTGAATGCTAGCTTCTAAATTACATTAATAGTAAGGATTCTAACAATAGGAAAATCAATGTCTCAATTCATAATTGCCTTTTTAACTACTTCATAGAATACACAGAGAGACTGCCAAAGCCCACATCGTCAACATAAAAGTAGAGTTATATAAAAGGTCCCCCTACCCTAGCCGGTTTGGCTCAATAGATAGAGTGTCAGCCCGTGAACTGGTCAAGGGCATGTACCTCGTACCTTGGTTGCAGGTTCCCCAGACCAGGTAGGAGAGCATGTGGGAGGCAATCAATAGAGTGTCTCTCTCACATAGATGTTTCTTTCTCTCTGTCTCTCCCCCTCCCTTCCATTCTCTCTAAAAACAAACGAAAAAACAAACAAACAAGAAACTCAATGAAGAAATATCTTCAGTGAGGATTAACAAAAACTAAATTTAAAATAAATTAAAGATCCCTGAAGGTGAGCATGTAAGCTTAGATTTATGCATATAATTTAGTTATTTTAGATGGGAGACTTTAATGCAATGACTTATGAGAGAAAATCCAGACCCACAAGTCTCTTGAATTATCAAGGGCTCTGAGAATAAGAATTTCTTCAATGCAATTTACTTTACTTTTCTGGAATTGCAGTTATGGTACTGGTATAAGGATAGACATAGGGATCGATGAAATAGAATTGAAATCCATAGATCTGTGGCCAATTGATGTTTGACAAAGGTAACAAGACAATTCAATAGGGAAAAAAATAGTCTTTTCAATAAATGGTTTTGGTACAATTACATATCCACATATAAAAGAATGAATTTGGATCCCTAACTCACTCATTACACAAAAATTAATTACAAATGAATCTAAATTAAGAGCTAAAACAAGTACAGACAAAAGAAAAAGATAGATAAATTGCACATTATCAAAATTAAAAATTTTTGTGCTTCAAAGGACCCTATCAAGAAAATGGAGGGGGTGGGGAGAGAAAGAAAAACAACCCACAGAATAAGAGAAAATATTTGCAAGTTGTATATTAGATAATATCCAGAAAGAATAAAGAACTCTTACACTACAACAACAAAAAGAAAAATAACCCAATTTAAAAATGAGTAAAGGATTTGTAGACATTCCTACAAAGAAGATATACAAATGGCCAACAGACACATGAAGAACTGCTCAATGTCATTGGTCATTACGGAAATGCAAATCAAACCACAATGAGATATGACTTCACATCTATAAGAATAACAATAATAAAAAGGATGGACTATAACAATGTGGAGAAATTGGAACCCATATATACTGAGTGGCCAGATTATTATGACCATCCCATCAGTACAGTGAAGTGAATTAGTTATGCAAATAATAATAATAATAAAACCTTGAGAGTATTTGCTTAGGAAGTTTTCAATATACAGTATTTTTGGAAGCGTCAATGAAGTACTGATGGGGTTGTCATAATAATCTGGCCGGTCATAATAATCTGGCCACTCAGTCTACATTGCTGTTGAGAATGTAGAATAATACAGCCACTTTGGAAAACAGTTTGATAGCTCCTCAAAGTATTATCACAAGATCCAGCAATTTCACTTCTAGACAATTAAAAACATAGGATCACACAAAAATTTGTACAATAATGTTCAAAGCAGTGTTATTCATAATAGCCCAAGATGGAAAAAAAACTAGTCCATCAATTGATGATTTGATAAACAAAATGTGCTATGTCCAATTAATGGACTATGATTTAGCCATAAAAAGGAATGAAGTTCTGACACATGCTGTAAAATAAATGAACCATGAAAACTTTTCTTTTTTTTAATTTATTTTTTTTTAATTTTTATTGTTCAGATTATTACAGTTGTTCCTCTTTTTTCCCCCCATAGCTCCCCTCCACCCGATTCCCAACCCACCCCATGCCCTTACCGCCCCCCCCCACCACTGTCCTGATCCATAGGTGTATGATTTTTGTCCAGTCTCTTCCTGCACCCCCATACCCCTTTCCCCCGAGGATTGTCAGTCCACTCCCTTTCTATGCTCCTGGTTCTATTATATTCACCAGATTATTCTGTTCATCAGATTTTTTATTCACTTGATTTTTAGATTCACTTGTTGATAGATATGTATTTGTTGTTCATAATTTTTATCTTTACCTTTTTCTTCTTCCTCCTCTTTTTAAAGAATGCCTTTCAGCATTTCATGTAATACTGGTTTGGCAGTGATGAACTACTTTAGCTTTTTCTTATCTGTGAAGTTCTTTAGCTGACCTTCAATTCTGAATGATAGCTTTGCTGAGTAGAGTAATCTTGGTTTTAGGTTCTTGCTATTCATCACTTGGGATATTTCTTGCCACTCCCTTCTGGCCTGCATAGTTTCTGTTGAGAAATCAGCTGACAATCGTATGGGTGCTCCCTTGTAGGTAACTAACTGTTTTTCTCTTGCTGCTTTTAATATTCTCTCTTTGTCTTTTGCTCTTGACATTTTAATATGATGTGTCTTGGTGTGGTCCTCTTTGGATTCCTTTGTTTGGGGTACTCTGCGCTTCCTGGACTTGTAAGTCTATTTCTTTCACCAGGTAGGGGAAGTTTTCTGTCATTATTTCTTCAAATAGGTTTTCAGTATCTTGCTCTTTCTCTTATTCTGGCACCTCCATAATTCAAATGTTGGTATGCTTGAAGTTGTCCCAGAGGCTCCTTACACTATCTTCATATTTTTGGATTCTTTTTTCTTTCCCGGTTGGGTGTTTTTGCTTCTTTGTATTTCAAATCTTTGACTTGGTCCTCTAGTCTGCTGTTGGATCTCTGTATATTATTTTTTATTTCAGTCAGTGTATGCTTAATTTCTAGTTGGTCCTTTTTCATATCCTTGAGGGTCTCACTAAATTTATCAGCCTTTTCTAGAAAATTCTTGAAAAACCTTATAACCGTGGTTTTGAACTCTATATCCAGTCATTTGCTTTCCTCCATTTCTTTCATTTGTGACCTGTTTCTTTGTCTCTGCATTTTGGCTGCTTCCCTGAGTTGATAGAGTGGCTTTGTGTGCTAGTTGTCCTATAGGGCCCAGTGGCTCAGCCTCCCCAATTACCTGAGGTGGACACTCTTGGTGCACCCCTTTGTGGGCTGTGTGCACAGTCTTGTTGTAGGTAAGCCTTGATTGTTGTTGGTATCATTGGGAGGAATTGACCTCCAGGCCAATTGGCTGTGAGGATCAGCTGTGTCTATGATGGGAGAACTTCTGTGCTGGAGACACTCTTATGAGGCAAGACTTGCTTCAGTGGGGCTTTGGTGCTCACTGAGTCTGCCCCCTGAGTGTGTCCCTTATGGATCTGAGGAGTTGTAATCTGAATGGTCCTACTCTGACTCCTGGGTACATTGGCTCTTGGATCTCCAAGCAGGTGCTAATTTAGCCTCTGCCTGAGGCCACCCAGCAGGAGCTACAGAGAGATCTGCAGATTCTTCTTTGTTTGGGGTTTGGATATGCCCAGATGAGGCCCAGCTGTGAAGCAATGCAAGCTGCTGTGGGGGCTTGGGCCTTCTTTTGGATGTTCTGGGTCTCTCTGACTCAGCTGCAGTTTGTAAGGTAAGTTTAGATTTCAAAGGACCAGGCCATTCATATGCAAAAGCCTCTGCGCACAGCTTGGATGGGGCAGACTCTCAGGGCGGAGCAAACAGCAATGGCTTCCCATCAGCCCTGCCCTAAGAGGCTCCCGGGTCTCAGTGTCCCGCGGTAATCGCTGCAAGCACCTCTGAGAGAAAGCCGCCCTCGAGTTCCGCCTGCTGCCAGACAGTCCAGTTTCTCCCCATATGAGTCTGGGTCCCCAGAGTCTCGCCCGGAACTGGAGTTCAGAGCAGTCAGGAGCTTGTGTCTCCCTGCGGATTGAAAAAGACAGCCGTGTACTCAGTTGCCAGCCCTCTCCACGCGCATGCCTCCATACCTCTGCACTTTACTTCTGCACCTCCTCTGAGTCTCAGTGTGCTTTTCTCTTTCCTTCTAGTTGTAGAATTTCCACTTAGCCAGCTTTCCTGTGGTTCTGGATGATGTCCGTTTTGACTTTTAGTTGTAGTTTTTAAGTGGTTGTGAAAGGCAGCAAGTTCAGGTGTTTACCTATGCCGCCATCTTGGTTTCTCTCCAGCTCTACGTTTTCTTTTTATGCCAAGGAAAAGGAGCCAGACACAAAAGACCACATATTGTATGATTCCATTTATATGAAATATCCAAAATAAGTACACCTATAGAGACAGAAAGCAGAATCAGGGACTGGAGGATGGGGGAATTGGAGGGTGACAGCTAATGGTATGGAGTTTGGGGGTAGGGGAGATGAAAATGTTTTGGAATTAGATATTGGTGAATATCTAATATCTAATAAACTTAATGGTATACTTGGAAAGGGTGAACTTTATGGTATGTGAATTATATCTCAATAAAAATCTATATATATAAAAGCCTAAGCGACCATTATGACTGGTTGACCAAAAGACCGGTTGACCGGTTGCTATGACACTCACTGACCACCAGGGGGCAGATACTCAATGCAGGAGCTGCCTTTTGGTGATCAGTGCGCTCCCATAGCCAACCTTCCATGGTGGCCAACCTCCCACGGTTCCTCCCCACAGCCGGCCAGCCGGCCTCAATTGGTCCCACACGTGCACGAATTCGTGCACCAGGCCTCTAGTATATAATAAAAACATGAAGCATAACTATGCCTTTGAATTGTTCCCTAGTGTGGAAATGAAGGCACAGAGAATTAGCTAAATAGGCCAAAGTTAGCAGCAGAACCTGCATTCGGATTTGCAAATCTGTGTATTTTATTCTACCATTCTTCACTGTAACTAGCTGGATTTAATCCAACTGCCATGATAAAACTCACCTGGTTTCCAGTTAATTATTGAAATTTAATGACAAAACTGGCAGGAAACATTTCCTTACTTACTTTGTCAAATGCAGCGATTTGATATCTAAATCTACTCCTGTGACATCAGTTTATTTAGGACCAACTTTTCAATTAGTATACACTGATAGAACACCGAGCACGTGCCCAACACTGTGCACATTGTTAAAAATGTAGAACTCAAGCTCAGAAAGTCAGGGAACTTTAGATTGAGAAATCATGGGTTGATGGGCACTGATTAGAGTCCTACAATTGGATGAAATTGCTCAGAAAAAAAGAGCAGGCAGATACAAGAGAGGAACTAGAATGGTATCCTGGGGACAGATAATTCAGAATGGTCAGAAATCACCCTGCTTAGTGACAGGCACTGATAAGAAGTGGTTAATGAATGATAGAGGCAGGAGAAAGTTACCCCACCTGATATAGCGCGTTATATCTTATCACATGTCATTACTATTATTTATTTACATGACTGTCTCCCTTGGTATTCCCTGAGCTACTCGGGTTTCTGCCTCCTACACTGCAAAAAAAGTAATTAGCTAAGTCACCAGGACCATCCAAATCAGATTCCATGGACCTTCTCCACTCCTTCTTCTTTATCATTGTATAGCATTTAATACTGCAAACAGATCATTACCTTGTTTTTCTTAAAATGTGGGCACAAAAATAGTGCTTCTCTCCTGGGAGCCAAGAAAAGGCATCTCCTGGGCACTGCATAGCATCCTCCCTTCACGTGCGCTACTCATCTCTCTCACCTCTCGTCCTCCCTTCCAACCCCCAACTGTCTCCACTGCAGAATGAAACTCCTTCATAATTCTTTGTGATGCTGCCCCTAGGAAACCACAAAAGCTTCCCTAGGGGGCCCCACCATAGAGAAAAGAGAGACTGGGATGTCTGTAAGGCAGAACAATAGTAGGCGAAGCTAATGACACCTCTCCTGGTCCCCTGCAGGATCCTCTTCCTCTGTTCATTCTCTAAACATGAGCATCTTCTTGTCTGCACTCATCGTGAGCTATCTCATCTACTCTCATGTTGTCAACTCTAATCAATGTATTGACAATTTATCAATTTATTTTTCTTACCAATGCCATATATCCATCTTGTCCTTATAGACATATCAAATTCAACATGCTGAGAAACTGAACTTTTCCCCATAACATATTTTTCTTATACTCTTACTTCCATGTATCCTTAACCCAACTCTAAAATCTAGGAATCATTCTATTTTTTTTCTCTCTCCCCAAATCAATTGATAAGTATATCCAATTCATTCTATCTCCATAACATATTTTAGATGCCAAAGTATACCTCATCAGTATACCTCATTTTACATCCTAATTACTCCTCTCATAAATACCATTAACTTATGGTCTCCCTACTTCCCATCATCTATTCCAATTAAGCTTCCAATTCACTGAAAGAGTGATCTTTCTAAAATACAAAACTGAATATTTAATTCGCTAAATGAAAAAGCTTCAGCAACGAACACCATACATAGTTCCCAAACTGTGCATTGAGTTACCCTAGGGCACCACAGTGAACTCAGGGATTTGCTGCTGAGGGAAATGCAACAACATCTATTATTTACCACACAAACTACCACTATCATGTCATTTGGACCTACTTACTTAATGATGAAGCTGTATTTTTTTGGTCTTAGGGCAATGTGAAAAAATTACAGAGATACCAAGGGTGCAGTGAACTGAGAAAGTTTGGGAACCTATGACCTACAAAAGTCTTCAAGTCTCTTGGTGTGGCATAAATTAGTCCTCACCCACCTCTCTCGCCGCATTGCTCTCTCTGCCATGTCTTTTCTTCTCTCCCATCTTACTCTACAACCCAACACATAGCCTTGCATCTCCCCAAACATGTCCTTCCTGACATCCTGAGTGGTTAGGCTCTGACATCTCAGTGAGTAGAGACATCATTTACTCAGGGTCTAGCAATGAGACCTAGTACCTTCAACAGAACCCAGGATGAAGTAAATAAACCAGGGCAGCCACTCTAGAATCCTTATACTGAGTGAATTCTGCATGAGTTGGATTATCTGAAGTAAAAAATATATATTTTGGCTATTCTTTGAAATTCCATGTTTATTTGTCATGCCATGGGAAGGGGAGAGACCCTGTTCCCCATTTTCAATAGAGGTCTATATTTTTCTAAGGTGGAAGGCAAAGAGCCAACCAACAAAGCAACGGTAAGATTATTTTTGTTAATGGTGGTACCAGTCTAGTCCTTTCGTTTCCTAAAAAGAGAAATGGCACCTGAGTTATATAATTTTTTGTGTGTCCCATTTTATCATTTTATTCTATAACATCATCTTTAATATTTTTTCACACTTACTTGTTCATCTATCTCCTCCACTAGACTATAAACTTGTGGAGGGCCGGAACTAGGCATGTGTCATCTCTGCATTCTCTTCTCTTAGCAAAGTGTCGATACACAGTACGTGATAAGTGGATAGTTCAATGAAAGAATTTCAAGGAGGGTGTGGTTGAGCCCCACAAAAAGCTCAATTGAATTAGAAAAGAAACAATGTCATTTGATGAAAAAAGCCAAAAGTCACTGACCAGATTAGTCAAAGATGTAGATGACTAACTAGAGGCCCGATGCACAAAATTTATGCAAGAGTAGGCCTTCACAGCCCTGGCTTCATCCGGAAGGTCATCCAGAAGGTCATTTTGCTGTTCTGCCAATTTGCATATTATGCTTTTATTATTATAGATAATACAGACTGGCAACTAAAAGACACAGAGTTTGTTTGGCAGCATTTGGAAATGCATGTATAATGAAATTACAGGAGCCTCTAATGCAGTGGTTCCCAACATAGGGCATATGCCCCACAGGGGGGCAATTTGATGTTTAAGGGGGGGGGGCAATTCGAGAATGAGTCATTAACAGTGATTTTTTTGCATTTTTTACAGTTCTAGAGGCCTCATATACAGTATATAAGTATATATTATGACATATTTATGCATTTCAGTTCTTTATTATGTTTTGAAACTTTACTTGCTATTTTTTGATATTATTTTTAAAATAACTTCTTAGTGATTTCTTCCTCAATACTTCAGCTGTCCTTTTGTTCTTTCATTTTCTCTTTCATGGATGCCATGTTCTTTGGAAGCTTGTTTAGGCCAAGTTAATGGCCTTTTAGGTGTCCTCCACGTGAACAGGAGTTCACTTTCTGAATAATAGGGATTATATGTCACAGGGGGGGCATCAGGATTTTAGAGATGCTTAGGTGGGGCATGGCCAAAAAAAGGTTGGGAACCACTGATCTAATGCCAAAGAAGAGACTTGGGCTGTAATTTTGTTGTCAAGAGGGAGTCATAGAAGGTTTTGGAATTTTCAGATTACTTTGGCAAAATTAACAAGACTCACAACCAAGATTACTCTACCCAGCAAAGCTATCATTTAGAATTGAAGGTCAGATAAAGAGCTTCACAGATAAGAAAAAGCTAAAGGAGTTCATCACCGCCAATCCAGTATTATAGGAAATGCTGAAGGGCATTCTTTAAGAAGAGGAAGAAGAAGAAAAAGGTAAAGATAAAAATTATGAACAACAAAGTGACAACAAATACATATCTATCAACAAGTGAATCTAAAAATCAAGTGAATAAAAAGTCTGATGAACAGAATAAACTGGTGAATATACTAGAATCAGGGGCATAGAAAGGGAGTGAACTGACAATTCTCGGGGGGAAGGGGGTGTGGGGGGTACGGAAAGAGACTGGACAAAAATTTTACACCTATGGATGAGGACAGTGGGGGGGGGGGGCGGGTAAAGGCAGAGGGTGGAGGGGAGCTGTGGGGGGAAAAAAGAGGAACAACTGTAATACGCTGAACAATAAAGATTTATTTTAAAAAATTAGCAAGGCTCACTTGTATCCAAAGAGCAAAGCATCTTTTTGTCTAACTTTCTGACCTTTACTTAATATGATTGTATTGGCTTTGCCCACTGAGTGACTCACTTGATGTAAACTCCCCACTCAGTTGGCACATGAGTAAGAAAAATAATAACCATGTTGCTTTCTGATACTTGTTAAATTAATACAAACATAAGGTCTCAAAGCAAATAAAATGTTACATCACTTCAGTGTTGCCATGATATGAATTGTCCCCGTGGAAGTTATAAGTACACAAAACTGTTAACTGAAAAGGAGCAATGATAGAAATAAGCATGGTATGAAATCCTGCCATATAAAATAAAAAAATAAGACCACAGAGATAATTCCAAAATACCAATTCCTGATACTTAATCTGCACCAAATATTGATAATAATAATAATAATAATAATTAATTAGACGTGCCTAAGTAATAAATCTTGCATGTCAGGCATGAGATTATTTGATTTTTCAAAAGTATTTCCATAATGGTGGGGAGGGTGTTTAAGTTGCTCACACACAAAAAAACAAACACATTTTAATGATTTCATTATACAAGAATAAATGCTTTTATGCTTATTAATAGTTTCAAACTTGTTTCTTCCTTCCCACTAAATCTACACAGAAAACAAATAAGCTTACAACGGGGAGACACCAAACTAGGGAAATCTATGCTATGAACATCATGTAACATTCAAACACTGGACAGGAAAAATACTGGGGAATGGTGTTTACTTTGCCATCATATATGTGAACACCTTCTTACAAAGATTATTATTAACTAAGAAAAAGAAATGTGTCATTTGTGTGTTTTTAAAAAATACATTATAACAAGCTTATAAAAAAAGTTCAAAGAAGGAAAAGTGTTAACATCTTGTCATAGTTGCCTCTGATCTTTTTATAAAGAGTTGAGATCCCATCTGGTCTCTTCCATGTTAATATTAGTATTATATTTTTACTTCATACGTGTATATCCTTACCCACATCTTTTACTTATGAAATTCTTCATATGTAAATTATTTAATTTTTTATATGTTACTTATGCATTCTGAATATGAATCCTTTGTCAAGTGCATGCCTTGGAAATCTCTTCACCTTTTTCTTTTAACCTTTTATGATGACTTCTATCACATACATATTTTTATTTTTATATGATCCAACTTAACCTTTCCTCTATGGTGTGTGCATTTTAATGTTTAAAGAACTTTTTTTATCCCAAAGTCATGAAGATAGTCTTCTTTATGAAACTCAAGAGTACTAATAGCTTCTCTAACTTTGCCCATTTTTAGAAAATTTGTCTGGGGAAAAAAAAAATCTACCTCCTCCTCAAGCTAGACTCATTTGCTCATCTATCAGGAAAAAAGCATAACAAAGACTAGAAGCTTGGATTAAAAACACATTTAAATCTATTTTATAGGACTTACAAGTCAACTATTTGAGTCAGAGGGAAACGTGCTAAACTCAATTTGATAAATATATTTTGAATGTGCCAATTTACAGATTTAGGCTCTTAATAAGGCCTAGTTACATTGCTTGAATTCTTTCCAAGACCTACTTACTTCCTCCTTTCTTTCACAAAGAAACAGTCTGAAAGTAAGATATGTTTATAACCTAACTTTAATCAAAGGCAATTATTGAAGACCAAGTAAGGCCATTTAAAAAAAGAAATATTCTAATATTCCTTCAAAGAATACTTATCTGATACATTTAAAAAGAATCTCCTTATAAAACTTTGATTTCTTTCAAATAATTCCAGAAGCCCTGGAATCATGTAAGAGATCAACACTTGAAATTTTTGTGGAGGATAAGGTTCTGACAGGCCACGGTGAGGAGGTAAACGGCCAGATGATATAAAAATGAACTGGTTAAGTGTGAATAAAGTGAAACATAGTTGTTAAAACATATATTAGGAAGCAAAATAATTTTATTTTTAAGTATTGTATATAGACCTTACCTTGTTACTATGACTAAAAAGAGGTATGAATGACATCAGAAATGGTGTGAGTGCTTTCAGCTTTTATTGACTGAAGCCCTTCATTTGAAATAGCTTCTAATAGCTGGTTCTTTTCATTTGGCGCAAATTCTGCCCAGCCAAATGAAAAACCCAAAACCAGAGACTCTCGACTACTAACATTAAGCACAACCAGGAAATATCACCTTCTGCTTTATCTTTAATGTAGCAACATATTCTCATTGCTTCACTGAACAGCGCTTAGAGACCTTAAACTTCAGAATCATAATGTGGTTAGAGAAACTATCCGAGAACCACAAGTTGGGTGCGTTATGCATTCAAAAGCATCCGTCTCTTTTGAAAGAGTTCATTCTTTTTTTATTTTTTAAGGATCCAAGTCAGCTATGAGTATAAAAGAGAAAGTAATTTTCAAAAAAAGGTCTGGCCTTCTAAACATAACTATCATAGTGCTTGGAGTTCCCTTTGTTCAAAAGAAAACAAGAAAAGGTGATTAATATTTTGCTGTCTTCTTCGAGAGCGTCTCTTAAAAATGGGAAGTCCCCAAGGTGGAGATTCAGATTCCACACCTATCCAACTCACGCCGTGCCCGAGAACACTACAAAAGCGAGGCTCTAAGCTTTAAAAGAGAAAGAGAAAGGGGGGAGAGGGGGGAAAGGGGTCACTTCTGCGTAAACCCCGCGCCTCCCGCGGGGCCGGTGACCCTCCGCCGGGGAAACCGGGTCGCGCGCAGGGGACCCGCGGGCGACGGGAGGCGAAGCGCCCGCTCCGTCAGGAAGAGTCTTGGAGTCTCAGACGAAACCCTTCCGGACCAAACCAACTCGCTACCTCACCTCCCCATCCCCACCGCGCCCCGCTCTCCCCAAAAGTCCAGTGAGCCCTGCGGGGAGTGCGAGCCCAGGAAGGGACCTGAGAAGCCACGCCTGGGAGACAACATGGAGAAGGGAGCCGCGAGGGGACAGAAAAGAAGGGAAAACAGGGAAGCCGAGAAGCGGGGCGGTGGGCTGGAGTGCGGGAAGGAAGGCGCGGGAGGGTGACGCGGCCGGACTGCAGAGACAGGCCGGCGGAGGGAAGCCCGAGGAGGGAGACGTCCTGGAAGCCGGGCGCACTGTCAGCAGCGCCATACTCGCCCTCCGTTCACCGCGGGGTGACTGGTTTGTTTGCAGTGGTGGACGGGCGCCAGGACGCGTCTGCAGCTTCGGCAGCTTCGTCTGACAGACGGGGAGGGACGCCCGGGCCCCGGCCCCGCCCGGCGGAGACGCCCGCTCGGCCCCGCGCAGCCCCGGGCGCAGCCTCCAGTCCCGCCACGGGGTCCGTGTGGCGCGTGCGAAGGGGGTGGGTGGCCGCGAAGCGCCGAAGACGGAAACCGAAAACGACAAGCTAACCGGGTGGGGTGGAGGCGGAAGGCGCACGCCGGGGAGCGCGGGGGGCCCAGCTCCACCGCTGGCGTCCAGCCCGGGGCGGGCGGCGGGGGCGCCACCTCCACTCGCGCGGGTGGCGGGGCGCCCGCCCTCGGTTTGCACTCGAGCCGCCGCTACCCGGCGCCTGCCTCCCCGACGGAGAGCCCGGCCGGGGCTGCCAGGTCCCTCCCGGAGGAACGTCCCAGACCTGGACTCCCCGGGTCCCCGGGCGGGTCCCCAGGGGAGGACCGCCGGCGCCGGCCGTGGGGCGCGGGTCCGGGAGGAGGCGCGGGACCCCGGGCCTCGGGTGGGATTATCGGGAGTTTAAGGGCGGACCGTGTCTCGGAGCTTCCACGGGGTTAAGTTTTGGGGACGCGAAGCGGTTCAGGAAACAGGGAGTCGAGTGTTCTCACCTCTGACCCTCAACTGCTGGATTCCGTCGAATTATTTGGGGGCCTCCGTGCGAGCGTCAAACGCGCCCCAGTACCTTTCCTCCGTACCCCGCCGTCTCCCTCCACTTTCATTTGACTTTGTCCTCCGCTCAGCTACCTCCTCGCGGGCGCTGGGTCCCCGGCGTCCGCACTCACCGTCTATGCCCCCGCCGCCCCCGCCCCCTGCGGCCCGCGGGGCTGGGAGCCGCTGGGCCGAAGGCGGTGCGTCGGGGAGGCGGCTGGGCCCGGCCCGGCTCCCGCAGGAACAGGTCCAGGCGGCCACGGCCACGGCCACAGAGGCACCAGGCGGCCGCGGCCACGGAGGCACCAGGCGGACACGGCCACGGCCACGGAGGCACCAGGCGGCCACGGCCACGGCCACGGAGGCACCAAGGCGGACACCTGGCGCCGTCGGGGCCCGCAGGCAGGACTGCCGCCTCCGTCCCGGGCCTGCCTTCCTCCCTCCCGCAGAGGTGGGGAGGCTGGAGGCTGGAGGCTGGAGGCTGGAGGCTGGAGGCTGGAGGCGGCGTGCTCTCCAGGCCAGCGGAGTGGGGCACAGGAAGGTGGAGAGTCAAGATCACCGCAATGGTGTCCGAAACCCACAAGGTCTCGGCCGGCGCTTCGCTGGTTTTGCTCCTGAAAGTAAACATCTTTACTCCGAGTTTCAGCGGCTCTCTGCGTCCTCCTTTCGGGCCAACTCTACCGACGCCGCACTGTGCGTGTCGCTGGCCTCCGAGTGCTTGGTGACCTCGGCCCCCCAATTGATCAGAAACGTCACCCAAACTTGGCGCCTTCCACGCTCCTCAGCTGGAGGCAGCGCAGACCCACCTGGGGTTCTGCTTTGAACTTCATAACCTGGCTATTTTATTACTACTGCCATAAAAATCGGCCTTTAAGTTATGAAATAACATTTAGGTTATTTTCAATAGTTTTTCAGACTACACACCTCCACAGGAAAACATCCTATCTTTCCCAAATGGCGGTAAAATACACACACACACACACACACACACACACACCCCAAAACAGATTTTTTTTTTGGCATTCTATTAGAAAAGTTGCATAAAAATGTAAGTTTCAAATTACTTTTGGATTAAAATGTTTTCCCTAAGAGAAAGCTCAATGACTAAGCTCAAACTTTAATCTTGACATCTTTTAGTTAAGGGGATCTTCTCCCATTTTGTGTGTGTGTGTGTGTGTGTGTGTGTGTGTGTGTGTAATGCTAAAATCAAAATTTATCATTTAGATAGCAATGTGATAATTTTAGAATATTCCACAAAGTAAGAAGTAAAAATATTGACAAGCTACAAGGCCTACTTCACAAATAACCTTCCAGCTTCTGTTTTTGAGACATAAAAGGGGTTATAGGCGACTTTAACAAAGTATTCATAAACTGGAATAGACATTTATCATTTGACAATATGTAAAATTTTAAATGGCGCATTGCCTCTAAGTCTCATGTTTATATTATGTTTCTTGGATATACTCAACAGTCTTTGGTGCTTCATTCTTTCATGGGAAAGCTTACATTTAACTTAGAAGATTTCATTTAGTCATGATTTTTCTTTTTTAAAGAACAAACCCTAAAGCCATTTAGAAAGGGATATTTCACAGCAGCCAAATACAGGGCAAATAAAGCTTAAAATAAGTTACGTTCTCATCTCTCAAGGACTGCTTTTTACAGAAGTAAAAGTTGGAAGTTGCAGTTCCATAGGTACTCCATCCATTCTTAAATCCAGCCATTGAATGCAACTGGTTAGGTAGTAAGGCCTACTTTTTTAAAAAATCATTGCAAACTGTTTATTAAACTCTTAAGAGAAACTTGAGTTTCTTTTCATTAGTCCATAGATTAATTAATTTTCAATGTAGAACATAGATCACCACATTACTATATCCTGCTTCCAGCATTTCTTGTGTGACATAGTACTAGGTAATGTGCAACTCAAAAAGAAAATCATCTCTATTTGGTAGATTTACCACGTAAAAGAAAGCAAAAACTGTCTCAGAATCAAAAGAGGCAGAATTTTAAGTAGAGCTCTCATGTTTTATTAAAAATCCATTTAGAAAAATAAATAATATAAATTACCTTTAGAGTAAATTTTGGCAAGATAATTCTTAGGAATGCAAAAAACTAATTCAGAAATATCCAATATATGATAGTCAATTTATAACGCATACAATCTTTATAAAACTATATTAAAATGTTATTTTTTAAGATTTATATGTTTTTCAGATTCTTAATATTGGTAATTCATTGAATACTTTCAAGGCTTGTCTTTATATTTAGTATTGTCTGCTTTGTTACATCATAAGTTATAAATGCTTCAATCCATTTAAGTATGTTATATGGTCCTTATTTGTATTAGGAATACCTCAAACTTCAAATATCTGCACTTTTTACATTTTGAAGTACATTTTTTGATGCCAAATATTGTTATATATTAGCACATGAAATACATTCAGGTATTTTATTCTAATAGGATCCAATATCTTCAACCACGGGAAGCAGCAAAGAAAATAACTTCATTTTACTATAATTCTTGTGGCATTTTAAAAAACATTCTATTAAAAACATAAAATCAGTTTCCAATTTGCTAAGACCTTATTTTTGTACCAAAATATTAACAAGTAATACAATTTACATTCTCTAGAAATCATGTCCCAATCTACTACTTTATAAAATACTCTTCTGATTGTGTCTACTGGATACCAAGCATGATCAAACACTTAGTGAAATGACATTTTAAAATTTCCCTTTTTGTTTGATGTCTTTTTTTTTATTGTTTTATGAGAAATTGATATAGTTCAGAGATTTTAACAATTTTAATTCTAAAATTAAGATGAATACTTACATTCATTTATCAAATATGTAGTATTTTTGAGGTTCAAGTTCACTTGAGCAATGAATGTGTTGAAAATAAAAATTGAAATATAAGAAGTTCAAGGGTACAATTCTTTACATTAACTGGGAATTTAGGAATGATGTTATTTTTGTTTTAATATTATCTCCTGTTTTAGGAAGGCTGTATAGGATACTGAATATCCTAAGAAAACTATATATTGTACTGGTGGTGGTTGAAGGGAGTTATTGAAGTAATCATAGCTTTTAAATCTACATTTGTTTGAAAATTTTTTGTTTGTTTTCAGCTAAATATTTGGCAATATGTTCAATATCTCAGATAATTTTTAGATAATTGTAAAGACCCAAAAATAAAAGTGCAAAAAAAGTTGATCAGCTGAAATTTTATAGTTTTTATGTCACAAATAAAAAATTGTATGTAAATCATTGGTCTGAAGTGGTAACAATGGAAATTCTACAAATACAGAAAAGTTGCATAGTTGTATTACTGAATAAAAATTATTACTATAATAAATGCAATATTTAACAAAAGTCAGTAATCTTTTGCAGTGGTTTTCATATGATTCTATATTATGTTTTAAATTCTTCACTTTATTATAGTGTACGTATTCTGAATTGAATTGTTTTTAAGCATATAGAGTAACAGCTGATTTTATACATTAGGAATAATAAGAAACTACTAGAATTCTTGGGTACTAACAAGGGGCTAAACACAATGGCAACAGAATTTCATAAATCAATTATATGCTCCACTTGAAGATTATAAAGCATAATTAACTTACTTGACACCAGCAAAACAATGTTTTGTTTCCTTACAGAATAGGCTATGAGCTGTTTTCAATTATTGCACTGAAATGCTGTCTTCTAAAATTAACAAATGAATGAATATTTGCATACTGTACATTGTACAGAAGACAACCTAGAGTGGAGCAATCCAATTGTTTTTCTAATTATATTTTGCCTACTTACATAATTTACTTTCCACTGAGGAACTAGTGATTACCTAATTATTTTTTTAACTAAGCAACTTAGTGAAAAAATCTCCTAAAGTAATGTATTGTTCTTATGATCAATGTGAAATAAAATTAATCATTTAAAAGGATATCTAGAGATTGTGATTTTAATTCTTAATTTAAAATATTCAGCATAACATACAGTAGTTATGTTGTACCTTTTTCACACCCTTCCTTAAAAAGACACAGTAAAAATAGAAACAAATATTCAGATGATTACAATAAATATTTTCTGGTTATGTGAAATTAAGGAGAGTTTTATGCAAAGGGGGGTTTAGTGCAGAATTCTTGTCTACCTTTCTCCTAGGTGGGGGAGGCTAATTGCTACTTGGTTCAATTTTAAGGGCAACTGCAAGAAATGAATCCCCCCTGCCACCCACCTATTGATGCGGTCAACATTTTGTATTTATAGTTTAAAGTTAGAACCTAGGTAAATTCTAAATATTACAGAGAAAACGCGCATTATCAATTATTTACACCTTTGAATGAGTGTCAGAGCATATGCTGATAGAAGGAAGAGAAAGTTTCAGGACACTGAATAATTAATATGAATGGGGAGAGAACTTGAGGAGGTGAATGGAACAGAGAAAAGGCTAAGGATGGGGAACTGTTGGGGAACAGACAGAATTTTGCCTGATCAAAATTAACTAACTAGATAATGCCCCATTTAACATTAGCATTTAATTATCTATAATCCACTTCCTCTTATACCATACCATATATCTGGGCAATTAATTATCAGTGTAAGATGTAAAGGAAAAAAATGAGTTAATTAGATGTTTCAGGTGCAAACATGACTTGAATGTAAAATGCTCAGATCATTAAAGTCAGGTCTATAAAATATAAAGTGAAATATTAGTTATGTTATGTATTTGACAACCAGCTAATTTATCTGTCCACATAAATCAAATTAAGTAGATGATTAATAAATTTAAGCTTTACTATGAGCTGTATTCATACATATCATGACTAAAGACAGTTTCTTAATTTTTGTAGTAGATTTTAGGGCTTTTTTTTTCTCTGTTGGTTATATTAATGATGATTTCCACACTGTGTGTAAATTGGAATGCTTATCAATTCCATATCAACTGTTAAGATAGCCAATCAATGATGTAATGGTTCAATTATTTAAAACATAAACCAGACCCAGATATTTTTTCCTAATAAACTGGTTCCAATCCATTCAAGATTCTATCCTAAAAGCTGTATTTAGTAATTTTCAGGAAAAAAATGAAGATTATTGGAAAATCAGTAATTAAGTTTAGCTTCATCATTTAAAGTACAAAAAAATGAATTGTTGGTCAAAATGCTAATGGCCTAAATGTGAAATTTATGTGTGTCCCTTGTTCTTAAATATCACTTAATTGGCCCAAACCAAAAGATATTCAAATGTAATTTCTAGTCAATTTATTTATCATTCATAACTGACTATTATCCTGGCTTGCAATTCATTAACTTAGTAATAAAAAATGTGTTTCAACAAATCAACTCTTTCTTAAGTTTAAACAACTGGAAATTATTTATCAATGTTGCAGCATTTCTTAATATTAATTCAAGAAGTCTGGAGACATATTGCTGATGTTGGAAGCTGATTTGTACTGAGTTGTGAAGACTTGGTTAGATTGTGTCCTGGGCTCTGATGAAGAGAAATACACTCTCAGATCCATTCAGGCATTTAAGGACTCCAGACACTTTCCTCGATAGTTATCTGCTTCCTGGCTACTATTTTATTAGCCTGTGAGTGTTGCTGCCCGCATCTTACTTGATTCTGGTTTCTTATTTTGTGATTTCAGGCTGAATCTTTTTCTCCTATATTCCTAACTTTGGCTTGACAAGTAAAAGGATCTGTGCTCTAGCGTTCTTAGTGTTTGTCTGTTTCTGAAAAGATCCTTACCTGTTTCTCTGATCACAAACTACCCATTCCAGGGAATGTTAACACGATGGCTCAGCGAGCAGTCAGTGCTATAGTTCTTGGTAGCAGGACGACCAACCACCTGTCCTTCAGTAAGAATAGGGACTTGTCATCTGTGACTGCGTTTCTCTCTCAGCTGTTGTCAGATTGTCTAGAAATGAGTAGCAGCGTGCTTCTGTCAGAACAGACCAGGAAAAATCTCACCTTGTGCCAGGATGTCCCCAGTTTCCTATATTAACTAGATTGGCGAGTAATATTTTCTCAGTTTGTTGGTTGCCAGAGATCTCCAGTTAAAAGGAACTATCCTCACTATCCCCACTACTGGGTCAGCTCTAGCAATGGCTGAGAATGGAACTTAAAGAATATGAAGGCCTTGAGGAAGGCCTAGTCTTGCTTAAAAACTGTGGAGAATACCATGACTCTGTCTCTCTGATAAAAAAATGTGGGCCTCTGCCTTTTTTTTTTTTTTTTTTGACCTTATGACAACTTTTGCTAAATCCCAACCCATCTGCAAAGCAACTCCACCAGCCATGCAACTGTGAGAGGCAAAACCAGATTGTGTCCTGCATAGCAAATGAAATCAATGTTGGTGATTTAACTTATCATAATGGTTTCTGCAGCACAGTTCTCCCAGTTTTTACTGATACCTAACTATAATTGACCTTTGAACAGCGTGGTTTGAACTGTGTGGGTCTACTTATATGCCCATTTTTATCTATAAATACTGTATTTCTCTCTAGGATTCTGACATAAGTAAATGGGTGGTAGAGCCTAATCTCACTACTGAGTATTTACTTCCTTGAATATTTGGTTTGGCCCTTTTACTCCCAGAAGTGCCCAGCTATAATTTACTCAAGTAAAGGTAGGATAAAGACCTACCTATAGTTTTTCAAATTTACTTTTCTAACATATAATGTTATTTCAATTAATTCTCATAATAAATTTATGAGGAGGGTATAATCAAACCTGATACAAAAATGTAAGCATTTGTTCTTAGCTAATCTAACAATTCGCATTTAGCTAAGCACTGTACAAAGTGTGTGAAGTGTTTTACACATAAAAGCTCTGTGAAGCAGATCTAATTATTATGACACTTTACTGAGGAAAGAAGGCTTAGGATAGTTAATAAAGTGACTAAGAGTTGTCCCGTTTTAGATCAGTGGATAGAGTGTTGGCCTATGGACCAAAGGGTCCCAGGTTCAATTCCAGTCAAGGTCAGGGTGTGTGGGGGAGGCAACCAATTGATGTGTCTCTCTCACATCAATGTTTCTCTGTCTCTTCCCCTCCCTTCCACTCTCTCTAAAAATCAACAAAAAAATAATAATCTTGGGTGAGGATTAACAAAAATATAAATAAAGTGTCTGAGATTCTTGCCAGTGTTACTAATGGACTTCTATGTTGTAAAATCCAATGGATCCTTTCCTATTCTTATGTTAGTCAACTTCATAGCACCAATCCTCTTAGATTGACACTAGGATGGCCAGCTCTTTTTTCTACTTTATTGGTTTTCTTTCTGCCTCTTTATTCTTTATCTTAATTCTCAAAGATAAATTTCTTTAAGACAGGGTCCTGTCCCTTTTCTTTACTCTCTTTCCCAAGGTTATCCCAAACATTCTCATAACTTCTATTGTAATATGTATGTCTATAATGACAACACTTACACCTTTATTGAAGACCTCTTCTCTGAGCACCAATTTATCTATCTAATAGTCTACCTGATATAGTCAACCATTTGGATGATTCATAGCTATTTAAATTTATATAATACTAGAGGCCCAGTGCATGAATTCGTGCACGAGTGTGGTCCGGCTGGCCCACCTCGATGGGAGCTGATCAAGGCCGGGCTGGCAGGGGAAAGGAGATGTGGGAGGTTGGCCGGCAGCCCTGCCCCTGATTGGGGGAGGGGGGGGCAATCGGGGACGGGGATGGCTGAGGGGAGGGGCCAATCAGGCCGGTTGGCCATTGCAATGCACATCATAGCAACCGGTCGTTCTGGTCATTCTGGTTGTTCCGATTGTTCCAGTCATTCCGCTATTCCAGTTGCTTGGTTTTTATATATATATAGATATCCAAAGTTGAATTCTTGGCTGTCTGTTTACACATCTGCTCCTTCCCATTCTCAGTGAATGTCATCACCCTTTATCTAATTGCTCAAGTCAGAAACCTGGAAGTCATTCTTTTCTTAAAATGTTACTATCCAATCCATCATCAAGTAACATTTTCATTACAAAATGTCTCCTATCTTTCTATTTTTCTCCATCTTGCAGCTGCCATATTAGTTCAAATCACCATACATAATAATTTCCAATGAGGGTCTCCCCTCTGCCTTGCCCCTAAATCTGTTCTCCATCCAGCCATTCTAATTCTTTTTTTTTTCCTTTAATATTGGGTAAAATTTTTACAGAAATGTTACAAAAAAGTCCACAAGTCATGAATGTACAGCTTAGTGATTTTCACAGTTTGAGCATACCTATAGAACCAACACTCAGATTAAAAAAATAGAATGCTATCAGTACCCCAGAAACCCCCCCTCATAATTCCTCCCAGTCATCACCTCCACCAAAGGTAACCTGATTTCTTTTGCCATAGATTAGTTTTGTCCCTTTGAAACAGGTTTGAAACATAAAACCAATTTAGATGCTACAGCCTAAACTACTCAAAGGCTTCCTTTATACTTAGACTAAAATACAAACATGTTACCATGGCCTACAAGTCCCAACACAATCTGGTCTCCACAAACTTCCCCAAGTACAATTTCCCATTTACTCAGTATGCTCCAGCTCACTTGGTCTTGTTTTAATTCCTTAAACATGCTCATCTCTTTCTTGACTCAGGGCCTTTGCATATGCTGTTTCCTTTGCTAGAAAGCTAGTCTGGTATGGCTGGTTTTTTTTCTCACCCGAGTTCTCACTTAGCATCCCCAGAGCATCTGTCCATGTCCACCAGACCTCACAGACTTCTCCCATCCTCCAGCCTTAGGAGGAGGCTTCTGTGTGCATCTGGAATGGCTGAGGTCTCGGGCGTGGCAACCAAAAGAGGCATAAGGATTTTTTCCCTCTGTTTTAGCAGCTGTGCACACATACCATGTGTGGGGGCATTTAAATGGGTTGAATTTGGTTTAAAAAGGGAGCTAGAAGAATCAGAAAAGATGGCAGACTCTGGAAGGCCTGTTCTGCTGTCTTCCAGGAGACTGGGTAAAGCAGTTCCCTTAGCATCTCACTTATCACCTATTTTAGATTCATTGGTCGGAAAGGGGAACTACAGCCTTTTCTTTTAAAATGCAAATATTAAGTCCATCAGGGTGTGAATAACTAGTTATGTTGTAGTGGAGAGCACTGGGCACCTGCCTGGCTGAGAAGTGTGTGGGAGAGAAGCAGACCCCTGTATATTTGGCCATTTCCCCCAGGTGGCAAGTTCCTGGTCTAAACTGTGTTCTGTATAAGTTGAAACACTCATCACCCTGTATTAAGTATGCATATCCCAATTTGTGTGACTTGCACTTGGATTTCTTGGAATTCCACTTTACCACATTTCCTCACGTTTCCTCCTACTGCGGTCAAATAGCTTTGCACTGTAAATGACTGCCTGTGTGCTGTTGAAACACGTTTGGGAGGAACGGAAGTGGAAAGAGGAAGCGGGGTGGGTAGTGGGCCAAGCACATTGTCCGGCGAACACCTATCCTTGAGGAAACAAATACAAAGTTGTCCTCCACAAGCGGCCACAGTGCCATGCTGTCTGGAGTACTGTTAAGCAAGTCCCCAGTGTGCACCCTCCCAGCCCACACCACACCTTGCTCAGGCCTATGAAATAAAACTGCACAGACATTTCCCCTGGAAATTGTTCCTCAGTTTCACAGAATGCTCCAGTTTGAATAGGATTTTTGAAGTACATCATGCACCCTCAGGGTTTGGGTTCACATTGGAGAAAATAATGTACAGAGAAATTCATATGAAAGTATCCCATGCTCCCAAAATGTTTGCTCTCATGTAGCATAGGCTTGGAGAGAACACAAAAGTAATGATTTGATAATAACTGTATTATGATATTTAATTGACTATTAATGATAATTTACTATATAAAATATATTATTTTGTTACTGCTTGAGTTTTAGTTGGGCTGTTTTCATTTTAAAAGACAGAGACTGACTCAAATTACCTCAACTAATTGAGGTATGAGTTGGGGGAGGAGGGGACAAGGGCTATGTGGAAAGCAGCTCTGCCCTGGTGTCAACTAGAAGGATTTGCTCATTTCCTGGGTGTCTCTGGTGTTGGCTCTTGAGGGTTATATTGCCATTGCTGCAACAGGCTTCCTCTGCCAGCCTCCAGATGGTGGGCAAGGGGGAGAGGAGAGTTGAAGGAGTGTTCCCTCAGCGGAGACCATGGCCTGGCTCTCTGTACTCAAACCAGTACCTTGACTCTTACTTTCTCTCTTGGGACATCCTGGCAGGTCTCATGGATTCACTCTCCCTCTAACTTTTCAGTTTCACCCTCTACAGCAGGTTGCTTCATTCCTTTAAAGTTTTTCACTACAAATTCCTGACAGAGAGAGGCAGAAAGGAGCAGGGAGAGAAAGAATATGAATGGTCTGTTAACTCTTTCAAGCCCAATCATGACATGAGTCTCAAGCCAGACTGGGAATTTACTGTCCTTTGAGCTAAGGCTGGGACATGAAGTGAAGGGGGTCATGTAATTTGTGTATCCTAAAGGTTGTCCTTTCAGGAGATGCAGGGGGTGATCCATCTTCCTTAGAAGCAACTGTGGTTGCACAGGCAATGTATATGGTATTCCTCGTATTCTCTCATCAATAAAAGTCTTAACAATGAAAGTAATAGGCGTAAAACATACAAAGTAATCTTTCTTTTTTACTTGATGTCAAAATATATGTATATAATGATGATAGATATTTTTTAAAGAATACATTCTTTTAAAAAAAAGGAAGAAAGCTCTGGTCTGGAATGTTTATTTGACACAGCTGTGGAGCATTATCCTACTGATTCAAGAAATTAATATATTCTTTAGAAGTATTAGTATTATAATAGTCTATTCCTGCAAGCAATAAAAAACAGAACATAATGGTTGATGTAAGGTTTGAGTTTTATACACCTGGACTTCGATGAAAAGGAAGGCTTTGATGATAAGGCTTTGGAGGGGCTGTTTTATGTTCAGCAATGGTATTCATAATAGATGTTAGGTATTTCCAACCCGTTTCTGTGTTATTTAACATGAGTTTAACCTAGTTTTTCCTTAAGCTCCATGGAAAACAGGTGTCAAGGGAGCAACACGAAGATGTTTTTATCTTTCTTAGCTATTTCTGCAGTGATAGAAGAAAGAACTTTTCTGCATTCTGAATGAAAAAGATTATACATTTCCATTAATCATATCTAGACACAAACCTAAAAACTGTCTTTGATTTCTTCCATTTCTTATCCCCTGTTTCTAGCCAACCCATCACCAAGTCCTGATGGTTCTACTTCCAAAATATATCCTGAATTGGACTGCTTCATTCTATCTTCATGGCTACCACTCCTGTCCCAGCCTGGATTATGTAATAGGCTCTATATTAAGAATGCATTCAGCATTTAACAACAGAAATCTCAATTGTGTTAGTTTTGACAAACAGAAGTTTATTTGTCTCATTAAAATAATCCAGGTCTGGTATAACAACTCAACAATGCCATCAGGACCCAGGCTCTAGATCTTTATTTTCTGTCATCCTTAGTGTGTTGACTTTCGTTCTCATGCTTGTAGCCTCAGGGTCTGCAGATGGCTGCTACATTGCCAGGGATTGAATTTGTATTCCAGTTAGGAAGATGTCTATAGGCAGAGAATGGTTTCCTTCAGAAGTTTTTTTTTTTACTCAGGAAGGGAAGTCCTTGCTAGACTACCCCTCACATCTCATCAGTCAGAACCATATCTTATAGTTATTCCTAGACCAATTGCTATCCAAAGGATTAAAATTGCTGAATGGTTCTGGAATGATTAAACAAGCACTTCTTTGATTGCCTCTTCTTTGCAAAATGAATTAAATCATTATTATTCCACTAGGTATTGGATTTGGCCCTTTTTGGTTTCTATCTCTAGCTTTTTCAATAAAGGGATATTGCAAAGTTCGGTAACCAATAATAAAGCACTTTGTAGCATATTTGGTTTCCTCACAGTTGATTATCTGTACTTAGAAAAAGATAGATTTCTTTGGTCTCAGACCACAAACTGCTGGGCTTCTCCAAAGGCACTGGCTGCTGCTGCTTGTGTGGTTTTGATGATGGTGTGATTTTTCTAAATCATCTGGACTCTGAGAATTGTGACCAATGGTGATTTCTTTCTCTTCTGGACTATTAAAACACTTTAAGGCAAGTGGGTAGCTTTCTCCCTGAAAGTATAGTCTTCATTGTATATATTTTTTGCACTAGCCTCACTCTTGATTCTATCTTTTCTACCCTTTTTTTCTCGATTCCAATACTTATGTTTATTTCATTCTGCTGCATCTTTTTTTCCACGTGGCAGGATCCATTTTTGAAAATAGCATTATAAGAGTCTGTCTGCTAAAGAAGAAAAACTATTAAATAAAGACATTTGATCTCCCAAATTAGAAAAACTGTCAATATACTAGATATCAAAAGTAAAAATTGTGGTTAAAGATTTCATAACTATAAAATAACTTCAGTAGAATATTTTAAATTGGTCTCAAACACGAGTCTGCTTTGTTCCCCATAATAATACTGACTTTCCTCCATATGCTTGCCATAAACTCATGAAAAGGATGAATATAAAAGATGAATACTCAGTATTGACCTTAAATCATCTCACTATAGTGATAAGAACCTCATACATCATAAAGTTGAACTGAAAGTGTCTGTCACCAACATTGTAGAGAAGATAAATGCATATAAAAATGTTTTAAATACTGAGAGGCAGTATAGCAAGGTGAGAAACTCACAGCAAAATGTCAGTGGTATTGTCTGAGGTCACTTAAAATGGGACCACACCCCAGATGGTGGAGTGAGGGGTAGGTAGCCTGGAAAGTTTGCTCTGCAGCCCTGCCCACCTGACTGTAGAGCTGCACCTCAGACCAGAAGCTTCACAGAGTGCCATTTTCAAAGTTGGAAGATAATATTCCTTCAGAGCATCTGGATGATTCTACTGCTGCCAAGTCAAAAACATGAGTAGCCATCCAACTAACAAATTCTAGAGTGTACTAATGTGTGTTTCATGAAATGCAATAAGAAGCAAAGATTCAGCCTCATGGCTTTATAATCAGAGCAAATTTTTGACCCCAAATAATATTAACCTGCTCCATCAACTTTTTTTATTGAAACTAATTTCTCTAAATAGTTTCTGTTTCCCATCCCCATCCCTAAATCAAATCCACTCTCAAAAGCATTATGAGCATTGAGCATATTTAAAAGAGTGAGCTAAAGTTAACTTAAAAGGACATCTGTAAGGCCCTGGCCTGGTAGTTCAGTGGATTGGAGCATTGTGCCAAGGTTGTAGGTTCAAACCCCAGTCAGGTTTCCATGTGTTGGCTTTTTCTAGACTCAAACGACAAATCTCAGTTTTGTAAAAAACAAACAAACAAACAAACAAACAAACAAACAAAAACCCTTTCTCTAGAAGAAAAGATTGGAAAGGTGAAGTAAAATTTAAAATAGCTTTAATTCATGACATCAAATTGCTAATAAATTTATTAATATCACATTTTCTTCTGATACAGTTCAAATGTAGGTCCAAGCTATAAGCCCAAACAAAAGACCACACAAATAAGACCACGCAAAGAGTACTTAAAATCTGTGGAGTATCAATTCTTGAAAACCATTGCATGTCTCCAGTACTTCCCCTTTATTGCTGACAAATTTCAGAAATCACTGATAAGTATCTTGCCAGAGACTCCTTGAGGACAAGCTGAAGAACACATAATTAAGATAAATTTAAGAAAAAGCATCTGATTAACTTATACAATTAATCATTTTTAGTCTTTTACATCAGTTCGTTTAAAAATAAGGTAAATATACACTTTATACCTAGTTGTTAAAATAAAATAGTGGTATTTCCGAATTTTAAATCAATTTGGAATGTTACATATTTTCATGCTTGGAAAGTTAGTCTGCTACTCCATTGCTTTAAATTAATACGTTACAATGCCATAATCATAATCTTACCTAATAATAGACAAACATGTAAATTGACTGTACCTCCACTACGCCCATAGCCTATCAGAGTGAGTATGCAAATTAACTCAACAAAGATGGCGGTTAATTTGCATACATAGGCACCCAGCGCCTGGGTCCCGGGAACATCCTGGCACCCAGGTCACTCTGAGATAAGCTCCATGTGGGCCCTGAGCAGCCTGGGAAGGACCTGAGCCAGGGGGCTCCTGGGCAGGGCCAAGCCTGTGATCAGAGCCGAGGGGTCAGGGGCCGAGCCGGTGATTGGAGGGAGCTGGGAGTCCCCTGCCCAGGCCTAAAGCTTCGGCCAGAGGTTTTAGGCCTGGGCAGGGCCCAGCCGGCGATTGGTGTGAACTACAGAGGAAACACCTTTTCTGACTGCTCATTGGCTAAGCTTCCTGTATGCCACTGGTAATATTCTTAGTCACTTGGGTAATAAGAATCCAAAAAGGTGATCTAGGGTTTTTCCACCACACTTCTGGAGAATAAAATGAAGGTCTGCTGCTGGAGGGCTAAGAAATGTCATATCCTGCCCTAGCTGGTTTGACTCAGTGGGTAGAGCCTCAGCCTGCTGAACACAGGGTCTGGGTTTGATTCTGATCAAGGGCATGTACCTAGGTTGCAGGCTCCTCCCTGGCCGGGGCCCAGGTCAGGGCTCATGCAGGAGGCAACCTATCAAAGTGTTCCTCTCACTTTTATGTTTCTCTCTGTCTTTCCCTTTCTCTTCCACATTCTCTAAAAGTCAATAAAAACATATCCTCAGGTGAGGATAAAAAAAGAAAGAAAGAAAGAAATGTCATATCCTATGAAAGACACATCTTGAAAATGCCTAAAGAAAGTTGTCATTTTTTCATCATGAAGGGACTGGAGTCCGTGTTGATGAAAACACCTTGGTGGCTGCGGTGACTGGCAGTGGCTGCAGCAGTGGGGTGATGGGGCTGGTGCCTTCCCCTGATCAGCCTGGTCACCTCCCACAAAGGGAGGCCAGACTGTGGCTTAGGCCCGTTCCCCACAGGGCCTAAGCCGTCAGTAGGACATCCCCCGAGGGCTCCCAGTATGTGAGAGGGGGCAGGTTGGGCTGAGGGACTCCCTACCCCAGTGCACGAATTTCATGCACCGGGCCCCTAGTAACTAATAATTTGTTCTGCAACTTTATTAATGACCATGACCAAAAATCTTAAAATTCTGATCTGAAATGGCATGGTCTTATAAAGGACTATAAGATGTTTGGTTGTATGGTCTTATAAAGGACTATAAGATGTTTGGTTGTATGGTCTTATAAAGGACTATAAGATGGTTGCCCTGGACTTATTATAAGGTTAAAATTATACGTGCTTCCAAATTTTTCCAGTTGATCAGTAACTTATAATTGCTAACTGACAAAAAAGTTTGACCCATGAGTGCTAAAATCATAGAATAATTCTTTTCTTCTTCCTATTGCTGAAAATTTGTATCATATGGTAGCATACATTTTTTTCCAGCAGTTAAATTCCTAACAGCACTGTAAATGTCGTATATACTTTGCAACTCCAGAACAGCAACTATTACACAGTCAGTGTTGATTGGCTTTTAGGGTTGATCTGTGACCCCCAGAGGTCAAACTTGAGCTAAGACTTTTCCAGGCTGATAGTAGAAATTTGCCAGAATTATAATATTATTCTTTTATAATGACATTATGAATTTAGACTTAGTCTACTATATAAGGAAAAGAAAATATTCTCTTCTTTTTGTCACTTGATTAGACATTCATCTTGTATAACAGCTGTGAAAGTTTTACAATCATATTTTCATAAACAAAAGGATTTATATGTTGAACACTTTTTAATAGCCAGTAGAATGAACCCTCATTAGTTTATATGTTGAGTTCTGAGTTATTATTATTCTTACTGTGATTATATATTTTTCACCTATGCATGCTCTATTAAAAGGGTTAATAAAAACCTCTGAAATGTAAATTAGATCCCACAAGAGAATGTTTTCATACTTAAGAAAATAAACTTACTAGGACTTTAGAAGTATTTTATTCAGGAGTACTCATTAGTCAGTATTATTGCATCATTACCCTGGTCTCTAAAGGATTGCCACCCATTAATTCTTATCAGAATAGCCCTAAGAGGGTGAATTATTATTCAATATAATATGCCGAAAATAATAGAAATTTGAAAAAAGCTCCATGTCACACAAAAGTGGATTGTTAAGCTTTTCTAATAAGTATATAACTAAAAGTTTCTTAAGTTGTCTCCAATTTCTAGCTCTAAGTTAATTTTGTATGTTAGCTGAATTTTCAAAAAAGAATTACCAATGTATGTTTTTATTTTCATTGCAGAGAGAGCATTGCCCCAGAACCACCTTTAAATGGAGAGATAGATAGGCATTTAGTTCATTTCAAAGTGATACAAAAAACAAAATTAGATGTATAGCTGGATACATTATGTAAATATATATTTTTTAAAAGAACAAGAAAAAATTAGTTTACATTCAACTCAAAGTTATAGAATATAATTCTGTATCCAATCCATCCATCAATCAATAGGTACTTATTGGATATTTACTATGTTGCAAACCTTAGGTTAGGTTGCTAGTGGGTGATTATATAATTACAACTAACCATAATTAAATACAAATAATGTATTTCTGCATTCAAAGAGCTTATAATTTAGTTAGAGCTAAATATTTAAATAACAGAGATCTTTTTAAAATATATATTTTTTATTGATTTCAGAGAGGAAAGGAGAGGGAGAGAGATAGAAACATCAATGACGAGAGAGCATCATTGATCGGTTGCCTCTGCACGCCTCCAACTGGGGATCGAGCCTGCAAACTGGGCATGTGCCTTTGACCAGAATTAAACCCGTGACTCTTCAGTCCACAGGCTGACGCTCTATCCACTAAGCCAAACCAGCTAGGGCAACAGCAGAGATAATTTTTAATGGAATTAAACTAAAAGAAAAACTGAATATTATAAATTCAATAGAAGTTGAGAAAAGAAAGCAATTAATGGATGCTGCTGTATTCAAGTAGAATTAAAAGAAGAGGGGGAACTTTGAGCAGGCAGTCAAGAGATGACTAGGATTTCAGCAAAAGACTTAGAGTACATTTATTTTTTCAAATATGTTTTATTGTTTTTTTTTACAGAGAGGAAGGGGGAGGGATAGAGAGTTAGAAACATCAATGAGAGAGAAACATCGATCAGCTGCCTCCTACACCCTCCCTACTGGGTATATGCCCGCAACCAAGGTACATGCCCTTGACTGGAATCGAACATGGGACCCTTGAGTTCGCAGGCCGACACTCTATCCACTGAGCCAAACTGGCCAGCGAAATACTTAGAGTACATTTTTAGGAAGCTTTTCATTAATGACAAATTAAACTATAATTAATTAAATAATTAATGATTTTAAAAAATGGCAGAAAGAAAGCAGAACCTCTTAGGTTCCATTTGCTCAAGTTTAGTTATATTGTTTTCATTCCACAAGAAAGAATACAGGTTAGGAAAAAAAATGTACGTTAAGAGAGTGAGATCAAAAACAAGTGGGAAGACAATAAGAAAGACACTACTTCCACAGTTTAATAAAAAATTATATTGACTGAGTGATTCCTACTTGCAAAATATAAAATATGAAGCAATCACATATAAACAAAATCCAATTTATATGTTTAAGGAGTTTACAAGATCGTAGAAGTGTTAAGGAATGCACATCAGACGTTAATAGAGGTGCAGATAAAATCCCATGAGTGTTCACAGAAGGGTGAAGTCACCTTTCCAAAACATGAATCAGAGTGGGTTTCATGGAAGAAGCCACATCTTTTGTAAATCTCAAAATGAATATGTTGTCAGAAGGTATGGCAAGGGAGCTTCAGGAAAGTAATGTTTATTCTGGGTGGTCTTGTGTCTGCTAAATATCAGGAGTTATAAAAACTGGATTTCAGGGCCAATAGTGTCTGGCACACCTGGTTTGTATAGAGACACTAGCAGAAAGGTAGCATTTGGCTGATATGCAGAATGCACGTGTCCCACTGCCCAAAGTGATTTGGAATATTTTCTTACCAGGAATGTTCTGGCTAATAAAATACAGTAACAGAATTGCTCAAGTAGGATAGTATGATGAATGAGTTCTGAGATTACCGAGATGGGGAGATAGAGAGCAGTTTATCTAACAGAGGATGAACCTGAAGAAGTGAGGAATGTACCCTGTGAGCTTACCCCAATCTTTTCAGTTCTTGGCTTTGCCCTTTTGTTTACCAGTCTTCTTTTCATATGCACTCCTGAATGCTAAAATCCTCATTTCCTTGTTGTCTTGATATCTTGTCCCCTGGAAATTAAAATTCAAGCTTCAGGGTTGGCCATATTTTTGCTCTAAACCTTCTATTATCCAGCTATACTGTTGACATACTTAATCTCCTTTATGTGACCAATAATGAACTCAATTAACTGGAAAACTTCATCTCAGAGAGAACAGACAACTCTTCCAATAAAATTCACATACATTTGCCTTGATTCACATTATTCTTGCATTAAAGACCTTCCATGTCCCCAAAGATCACTTGGTTCCTCACTAAAACTGACCATAGAGCAATCTCAGCTTAAGCATATTTACTTAAAACATTAAGATCTGATTGATTGAACTGGAACTTTAATTTTAATAATCTCAAGCTAGAATTGCTTTATTATTAAACAACTAAACATGTGACCTTCTAGAGTGGTCTACAAAGACTTCCCCAAAATCAATTAGTTCTGCAACTAATTTCCTAAATATTTAATAGCACTCAAACACAGTACTAAATGGGATATTTGTTTATAAAAAGAAACAATGCCACTTTATATACTTCTCTCAAGTTTTTGATAAACCAACATAATATTTGGGGAATGGATAATTCGTCTTTAAAACCAAACAAAAATCTTCTTGTGTCTCTTCCAAACAATGGCAGTGATTATCCACTATTTTTACTT
Organism: Cnephaeus nilssonii; assembly: GCF_951640355.1. Classification (NCBI taxonomy): domain Eukaryota; kingdom Metazoa; phylum Chordata; class Mammalia; order Chiroptera; family Vespertilionidae; genus Cnephaeus; species Cnephaeus nilssonii. The sequence goes on along the minus strand of NC_137072.1, from coordinate 21,328,353 downwards.
TTGATGCTCTTCTCAATCTCCTTAGTTGCCCCCTTCTTATCTCCTTTAAATAAACAGTGATGTATTCCAGGGTTCCGTTTGTGAATTCTTCCTCTCCCCCACATTGATACCAAGTAATCTAAAGGCTACCTCTGTGCAGACAACTCTTGATTTTATATTTCCAGCTCAGACTCCTCCTATGAACTACAGTTTTATATATGCCCTGCCTATACAGCATCACATGGGTGTCTAAAAAGTATTTCACACTTAATCCCAAAATAGAACTTCTAATTGTTCCCCCTAAATAAAAACTGTTACTACCACTGTCTTCCCCATTTCAATAAGTAGTAACTCCATCCTTCCAAATTGCTCAGGCCAAAACTTGGTGTCATTCTTGACTTCTCTCTTTTCTTTTGCACTCCCTACCCTCCACCCCTCTATTCTGTGAGGAAATCCTTCTGGTCCACTCTTACAACCTATCCTCACTTCAATCACATGTCACTACTTCCATCACAGTGTTTGCTGCCATCATCTCTCCCAAAAATTTGGCAATAACCTCTGAACCTCCATACCTAAGGTCTATTTTGAATATAGCAGTCAGGGTGATCCTTTAAAAACCTCTTCCTTTGTTCAAAACCCTCTGATGTACTTCCATCTCAGAGTCAAAGACAGTCCTGACAACTGCCTCAAGTGCTCTGTGTGTTCCCCACCTCTGCTCCAGCCACAGTGGCTCTTGCTATTCCTTCAATACTTAGGCATAGTCTCTTCTCAAGATGTTTGCAATTGTTGGTCCTCTACCAAGAATAATTTTACTCCAGATAGCCTCATAGATATTTTCAGGTCTTGGATTCAGTCATCTTCTCTGAATCTTTGCCTGACTAACCTATTTAAAATCACAACTCCTACCTTCCCCCAACACACACACTCTCTCTCTTCTTTACTTTTCTCCATAGCACTTATTACTTTCTGATGTATATTTTTCTTATTTGTTTACTTTTTATCTCCCCTCATTAGAATGTAAGTTCCTTGAAGAGACAGAATTTTATTGGTTTGGTTCACCTAAAATAATACCTAGCACATAGGAAGTGCTCAGATAAATGTTGAATGAATAAATAAGTAAATAATAAGTCCTCGTGACTAATGGGGAAAAGCGTAGTTAATAAGAATGTTTTCATGAAGAATAGACTCCTTAAGAGGAGCCACAGTATCTTTTCCCGCCTTGTGACTTCAGAATCTAACAGGGTGTCTGTCACTTTGTGGGCATTCAATAAATATGTGTTGAATATTTTTTGGAGATCACAGACTGGAGCTAAATTGCTTGTGTTCAAATCTCAGCTTATCAGCTGTGTAACTTAGGGAAAAGCACTAAACTTTTCTGTGTCTACTATCTTTATAAAATAAGAATAAAAATTTAATAGTAATTACTCATGAGGTTCTTGTGAGGATTAAATGAGTAGATATATATAAAGCATAGAACAATGCTTGGCACATAGTAACTAATAGATGGTGATGATGAAGCTGATAGCCCTATGAAACTCATAATGAAATGAGAATATTCTGAATAAGCTAAAACAACCTAAGTATTTAAAATGTAAATGGGTTACATGAATGGGATCAAATAAGCAAGTTATAGCATGCCACCCCCACAACTGAAAATTCTATCTAATAAAAGAGTAATATGCAAATTGAGCATATCTCTGCTACACCTACAAGCCACGCCCACCAGCCAATCAGGAGCGAGTATGCGAATTAACCCAACCAAGATGGCTGTGGCCATGGAGAGAGCAGGAGGCTTGGGTTTCTCCGGCAATGGAGGAAGCCAAGCTTTCCGCACACCCTGGCCAGCCCAGGCCTCCACTCAAGGCTACAAAGTTTCAATTAGAGAAGATAAATAAATCCCAACAAAAATGGTGGCAGCTACAGAGCTGGAGAGAGCAGGAGGCTTGAGTTGCCCCTGGCGATGGGGGAAGCCAAGTTTCTGCAGCCCTGGCCTGCCTTGGCCTCCACTTAAGGCTACAAAGTTTCAATTATAGAAGATAAAGAAATCCCAACAAAAATGGCTGCAGCCATGGAGTGAGCAGGAGGCTTGGCTCCGCTCAAGGCTACAAAGTTTCAATTATAGAAGATAAATAAATCCCAGATACCAGGGCCTCCGCTTGGGTTGCCGGGGGGCATGGCCAGCCTGCAAATCACCACAGGACCCTCGCCCAGGCCACCCCATGCCCCAAGGGAACCCCTACCCTGATCCAGGACACCCTTCAGGGCAAACCAGCTGGCCCCCACCCATGTACCAGGCCTCTATCCTATCTAATCAAAGAATAATATGCAAATTAACCATCACTCCAACACACAAGATGGCTGCCCCCATGTGCTCAAAGATGACTGACTCCATGTGGACCCAAGATGGCCAGCAGGGGAGGGCAGTTGGGAGGGACCAGGCCTGCAAGGGAGGGCAGTTGTGGGTGATCAAGCCTGCAGGGGAGGGCAGTTAGGGGTGACCAGGCCAGCAGAGGAGGGAAGTTGGGGGTGACCGGGCCTTCAGGGAATGGCAGTTGGGGGGGACTAGGCCTGCAGGGGTGGCCAGTTAGGGGTGACCAGGCCTGCAGGGGAGGGCAGTTAGGGGCAAACAGGCTGGCAAGGGAGCAGTTAGGCATCAATCAGGCTGGAAGGGGAGTGGTTAGGGGGTGATCAGGCTGGCAGGCAGAAGCGGTTAGGGCAATCAGGAAGGCAGGCAGGCGAGCAGTTGGGAGCCAGCAGTCCCAGATTGGAGAGGGTGCAGGCTGGGTTGAGGGACACACACCCCCGTGCACGAATTTCATGCACTGGGCCTCTAGTTTGTGAATAACTACTATTACCTCCATGATGAAATCTAAATATCTAATCTGGCATTTGAGATGTTCTATAATTTGTACCTCACATTTAACTTAAAAGTTGACAATTTTTTCAAATAACAAGGTAAGGAATTTTTCAGAAATGTGAGATGATGATTTTCCTAGGGATAAATAGTATCTCCTATTTTTAAAAATATATATTTCTTATTAATTTCAGAGAGGAAGGCAGAGGGAGAGAGAGATAGAAACATCAATGAGAGAGAATCATTGATCGGCTGCCTCCTGTATGTGCCCCCTGGGGATCAAGTCCACAACCCCAGCATGTGTCCTGACCAGGAATCGAACCTTGACCTCCTTGTTCATAGGTCAATGCTCAATCACTAAGCCATACCACCCAGGCAATAGTGTCTCCTATTTTTATAATCTTATACAGTTTTCAAAAGACTTTTACATAGTCAACTGGTTTATAACAATGACCACATTAAAAAGAAAATAGGACATAAATATTATCATCATTTTATAGATAAAGATTCAAGAGAATAAGCAATTAGTTTGAGGTTTCATAGTTGGCAATTGATGTATTCAGGACCAGGAAACTGATTCTTCTGATATTGAATTTAAGGTTGCTTTTATCACAATCTTCTATTGATAAACACTGACTTTAATGAGTGGATTTTATATCTCTTGTAGTGTTTAGCACATGCTAAGAATATATTAGGTGCTTAACACATGTTTACTACTTGCTTAAAGTAAAATATATAGTTATTCTTTTACTCTCACTTACCAGACCTGTCAGAGAAAAAAAGATAATTCATATCATTCAGCAACAAATAAAATTACCCCCAAATCTTTTTTTTTTTAATATATTTTTATTGATTTCAGAGAAGAAAGGAGAGGGAGAGAGAAAAACATCAATGATGAGAATCATTGATTGGCTGCATCTTGCATGCTCCTTACTGGGGATCGAGATCACATCCTGGGCATGTGCCCTTGACTGGAATTGAACCTGGGATCCTTCAGTCCACAGGCTGACACTCTATCCACTGAGCCAAACCAGCTAGGGCTAACCCCCAAATCTTAACAATTTTCATACTGATGGGTTCAGAACTTATTTTTAAGGTACAAAAGCTACTGTAATGGGTCCATGATTTTATATTAACATTCTTTTTTTAATATATATATTTTTATTGATTTCAGAGAGGGAGAGGGAGAGAGAGAGATAGAAACATCAATGATGAGAGAGAATCATTGATCAGCTGCCTCCTGCACGCCCCCCACTGGGGATTGAGCCCGCAACCCAGGCATGTGCCCTGACAGTTCACGGAATTGAACCGTGACCTCCTGGTTCATAGGTCTATGCTCAACCACTGAGCCACACCTGCTGGGCTATATTAACATTCTTAAATACTCTTTTAACTTAAAGAAACCTGATACATCTTCCAAAAGCTCTGTAGGATTGATACCTGGGTTTCATGACTTGAGTCATTTGCTTTTGAACCAAAAAATAAACAATCAAACCTTATGTTTCATTCTGTATGTGTGATTCTCACCCCACTTCTCTGATATTTAAAGAACCAGAGACATTTGACTTTAAATTGTCTTGCATAGGGGTTTAAAATCTTATGCTTTAACTTTTCATCACATGCTCCCAACATTTTCTACCTATAATAAAAAGATAGGAAATAGCATGATATTTATGTTCAAGATTTTACATTTGAAATAATTGTGGGGGTTTTTTTTACATTCAATATTATTTTGTGTTAGTTTCAGGTGTACGACAGAGTGATGAGATAATCATATACTCTCCAAAGTATTCTCCCTGATATTTCCAGTACAAAACTGGCACCATACATAGTTATTGCAACATTATTGACTATATTTCCTAGGCTATACTCTATATCCCCATGTCTATTTTTGTAACTACCAATCTGTACTTCTCAATCCCTTCACCTTATTTACCCAGTCTCTTGATCCCCCTTTCCTCTGGCAATAATCAGGCTGTTCCCTGTATCTATAAGCCTGTTTTGGGTTTGTTTACTCATTTATATTGTTCTTTAGATTCCACATATAAGTGAAATCATGTGGTATTTGTCTTTCTCTGACTGATTTATTTCACTTAAGCATAATACCCTCTAGGTCATCCATGCTGTCACAAATGATAAGATTTTGTTCTTTGTAATGGCAGAATAATATTCAATTGTCTATATATACTACAGCTCTTTTAGCCACTCATTTATTGATGGGCACTGGGTTGCTCCATAGCTTGGCTATTGTAAATAACGCTGCAATGAACATAGGGGTGCATATATTCTTTCAAATTAGTATTTTGGATTTCTTTAGATATATACCCAGAAGAAGAATTGTTGGGTCATAAAGCAGCTCCATTTTTAATATTTTTTCTTTTAAATAAAATTTTTTAATTTTTCAATTACAATTGATGTAGAATATTATATAAGCTTCAGTTATACAATACAGTAATTATACATTTATGTAACTTGTGAAGTGATCACCCCAATGAATCTAGTACCCATCTGACACCACACATAGTTATTACAATATTATTGCATATGTTCCCTCTGCTGTATTTTACATCCTCATCACTGTCCTGTAACTACCAATCTGTGCTTCTTAACCCCTTCACCTTTTTCACCTATTTCCCCAATCTCCCTCCCATTTGGCAATAGTCAAAATGTTCTCTGTATCTATGAATTTGTTTATGTTCTGCTTATTTATTTGCCTTGTTTTTTAGATTCCATATTTAAGTGAAATCATATGGCATTTGTCTTTCTCGGTCTGATGTATTTCACTCAGCACAATACCCTTTAGGTCCTTCCATGCTGTCACAGATGGCACAATTTCATTCCTTTTTTATGGCTGAGTCATATTCCATTGTATATATGACTCACTTCTTTATTCTTCCATCAACTGACAGACAAACTACTTCCATACTTGGCTATTATAAATAATGCTGCAATGAACATATGGATATTAAATAGATATGTATTTATTGCTATTTTGTTATTCATATTTTTATCTTTTATTCATATTCTTCTTCTTAAAGAAGATTCTCTAACATTTCATGTAATACTGATTTGGTGGAGATGAACACCTTTAGCTTTTTCTTGCCTGGGAACCTTTTTATCTGACCTTTGATTCTAAATGATAACTTTGCTAGGTAGAGTAATCTTGGTTATAGGTCCTTTCTTTTCATTACTTTGAATATTTCTTGCCAGTCCCTTCTTGCCTGTAAAGTTTCTGTTGAGAAATCAGCTGACAGTCTTACAGGAGCTCTCTTGTAGGTAACTAACTGCTTTTCTCTTGCTGCTTTTAAGATTCTCTCTTTGTCTTTAATCCTTGGCATTTTAAATATGATATGTCTTGGTGTGGGCCTCTTTGAGTTCATCTTGTTTAGGACTCTGTGCTTCTTGGACTTTTGTGTCTTTTTCCTTCACCAGATAGGGGAAGTTTTCAATCGTTATTTTTCAAATAGGTTTTCAATTTCTTGCTCTCTCCTTCTCCTTCTTGAAGCCCATGATGTGAAAGGTGGTACACTTGATGTTGTCCCAGAGGCTCCTTACACTATCTTCATTTGTGTGTGTGTGTGTGTGTGGGGGGGGGGGGTGTCTTTTTTTCTTTTTGCTATTCTGATTGGGTGTATTCTGCTTCCTTGTCTTCCAAATTGCTGGGTTGATCCTTTGCTTCATTTATTCTACTGTTGAATCCCTGTGATGTATTCTTCATTCCAGTTAGTGTAGCCTTCATTTATGACTGTTAATGTTTTCTATCTGTATTTTTATGTTCCCTATTTCTTAGTTGAAATTCTCACTGAAATCATTGAGCATCTTTATAACAAGTGTTTTGAACTCTACATGTGGTAGATTGCTTGTCTCCATTTTGTTTAGACCTTTTTCTGGAGTTTTGTTCTGTTATTTTATTTAGGACATGTTTGTTTCCTCATTTTGGTTGCCTCCCTGTATGTGTTTCCATGTAGTAGGTAGAGCTGCTACGTCTCCCAATCTTTGTAAAATGGCCTTATGTAGTAAGTGTCCTGTAGGGCTAATGGTGCAGCTTCCCTGGTCACCAAAGGTGGGTGCTTCAGGTGTAACCCCTGTGTGTACTGTGTGTACCCTCCTGTTGTAATTGAGCCTTGATTGTTGTCAATGGAAGAGATTTACCCCTAGGCTGATTGGCTGTGAGGACTAGCAGTGCCCACGGCAGAGGACCTTCTGTGCAGGGCTGACCCCACAGAGCAGGACTTGTTTCAGCAGGGCTCTGATGCCCGCTGGCTGTCCTGCTTGGGTGTCAATTGTGGAGGTGGTTGGGTGGTGCTTTGGTGTAGTCTGAACCTGTCCACAGGTGCACTGGCTCTGGGACCTCCTAGAAGGTACAGGCCAAGGTCAGCTGCCGCCTGTGCCCTGCCTGAGACCACCCAGCATGAACTACAAAGTGATCTGTAAATGGCTGCTACTTATGCAGGGCTTAAGGGTGCTCTGGAAAGGCCAAACTGTGAACCAAAGCTAGCTGCTGCTAGTGCTGGGCCTAGGGCCACTTAGCAAGAGGTATAAGGCTCACTGAGGCCAGATGCTGCTGGTTTGTGATTTGTGAACCTTCGAGAGATTTTAGGAAAGTCTGCAGCATGAACTAAGACAGGCGGTTTGTATGGAAAAGCCACTGGAAATGGTTTGGGTGGGCCCATAATTTGGATGGGTATCAGGGAATCACCAGGGCAGTATGAACAGTGTTAGCCAGGTTGATGAAGTCTCAGATATGGCGCCCTCCTGAGGGCTCAGCAAAGGAACATGGGCCTCTGCCAGCATTTGTGTCTCGGATAAAGCTGCCTCTCCAGCCCTCATCCTGTAGCCTGGCAATTCAGTTCCTCCCCGTATGTTCCTGGTACCTTTGGAGCTGCTTCCCCAGTGCTGGAGCTCAAAGCAAGTGAGTCTGAGTCAGTTCATGTACAGGCCCTTTAAAAGGAATGCCTGGGACTCCAGAGCCCTTTGCACAATTTTGGAGACTTGTCTTCCCAGCACTAGAATAGTGGGATGAAGGGCCTAGTGTGAGACGAACCCATGGCTCTCAGGGGAGACCTCCACAGCTAAGATATCCCTCCTGATTTTTAACCACCACACATGGGTGTGGTACCAGCCCATTTTGTGTCTCCACCCCTCCTACCAGTCTCATTGTGGCTTCTTCTTTATATCCTTAGTTATAAAACTTCTGTTCAGTTAGATTTCAGGCTGTTTTGAATGATGATTTTTCTGTAGCTTAGTTGTAATTTTGATGTGCTTATAGGAGGTTTTGAGTATGGTGTTTACCTATGCCACCATTTTGACCAGAAGCTAATCATAATCAAGTTTCTTATTGAGCTATGAATAATTATATTATCAATATAATAGATTTGATATTTTCTATTTCAACCATATTAAGGAGTAGTTTCCCTAAAGCCTACAAACACTCAGAAAATCTCTTGTTTTTCTAAGCCTGATATGAAGAAGTATCACAAACAATTAAAAAAAGAAAAAGAAATTTAGTCTTTTGGCCCTTCGGGTAGTTTAAAGGAGCAAGCACAGGCATTTGTGGGTCAGCTGTCTGCTGTGGTTGATCTCAGCAAATGGGTGGAGATATTTCCTCTGTTGGCTACACCCTTGCTGACACTCCTATGATGATCTTTGTGTCTCACCCAGGTAGCAGCCCTGGTGAAATTAACCTGCAGGTTTAAAACATTAAAAAACAGAAAGCTCACTTCCCTCAATCTTTTCTCCCCAACCTTCACTATTGTTTTTCACATTTTATCTGTCAAGAACATACAATGAAAAATCTGATCCAATAAAGGGAAACACACAGCATCCAAGTTTGGTGGACACCATGTCTAAATATTAGACAGAGAATGCATTTACATGGTACAGGCTGCTGCACACCAGGGCGAGAGTCCAAATTGGTGAGTGGGCAGCAAGCCATGCCAGCAGATGGGCACAGCGCTGACAGCTCAGGGACTATGTATGTGCATCAAGAATAGGTGTTGAAAACAGGAATTCCAACTGAGAAGATCAAAATGTCTGTCTCCTGCTTATAGTTAAGATCTTGTCAATTCATGCCTTATTTAGTATAAATGGGCTGGAATTCAAGAGAATTGACAGATTTTGACAAAATCTTACATTTATTTTTATTTTAATAAGAATATAAAAATAACAGACTTTTGCAGTAAATGGTTTGGTAGCATTTTGTGAGCAAAAAATGTTACAACTTCTACAAAAGTTTTCATGATTATTAAAGATTTTCTTAAAGAAATATAGAATTGAACACTTTAAGAGGATTAGTTGATTAGCTTCTTAAGTGCATTCAACTATATTATTTCAATGTCATGTATAATTATTTAGGAAGTGTATCCTAGAAGATCAATGACATTGTATTTCCTAATTTAATTATTTATTAAATCTCCAAAATGCCTGAGATCTACTCTACTTTGTTTCAATGTAAGAAAGATCAGTAAGAGGGTACTTTATTGGTGTTTTAAGTTTTCTTTCTAAAAATAATTTCAAAACCTCAAATCCTAATATTATTTGATTTGAATAAAAAATGGGAGGAGAGATTCTGAATCTTTTAAAATTGCTCATATGAATACAGAAGGGAACGTGTGGTTTATAGTATTTAATTTATCTGTCCTTTTTTATTAATGAATAAAATTAGGGGCTTTTTCTAGACTATCTCTAAGGTCCTCTAAAAAATTCTCTACTAATGAAATGATGCTGTCCTTTCAAAATAGGAATCAAAAGTCTGAGTGCAAGTTTCCTCTCTTCTTTCTTCAAAAGAAGACAAGGCACAATGATTCCCACTTCACAGTCTAAGTTGCCCCAGAGTACTAAGCTTTCTAGAGGTAAGCTTTCATCTCCACTCTTTCAAAGGCCCTTAGAAACAGGTTTCTCCTATCAACAAAAATTTAAAATATTTTTAACTTTTCATTGAGAAATAATTTAAAAAGAAAAGGACACATATCATAATTGTATAATTCATGAAATTACATACACTGAATACACCCATGAAAACAGCAACAGATCAAGAAAGAGAATATCATCAGCACCCCAGAGGCACGATGACTCCCTTCTGGCTACTACCTCCTCAACAGCAGCCACTGTGGCTTGTGAACTTTATATAAATGGAATCATACAGCATGCATTCTTTGGTTTGGTTTCTTTCATGCAATGTTACGTTCATGAGTTTCATCCACATTTTTGCATGTAGGTTTAGAATGTTACTAGAGGCCCAGTGCACAAATTTGTGCACAGGTGGATACCCTAGGACTGGCTGGCGATCCGGGCCGATTGGGGCCATCTTGCCCAGTCCCAATGGAGGCTGGGCCGATTGGGGCCTGCCAGCCTGGGGGAGGGACAGGGGGAGGGACCATGGGAGGTTGGCCGGCTGCGGGGAAGGACCGGGGGAGGTTGGCTGGCCATGGTAGGTTGGCTGTAGGAGCGCACTGACCACCAGGGGGAAGCTCCTGCATTGAGTGTTTGCCCCTGGTGGTCAGTGCGCCTCATAGCAACTGGTCAACCAGTCATTCCAATTGTTTGGTAATAACGGTCACTTAGGCTTTTATATATATATAGATTCTTGGGCCTGCATAGTAACCATTTACTTATTCCATTGTTGACAAGCATTTGGCTAATTTGCAGATTTGGGCTATTACAAATAGTACTCTTATGAATATTTGAGTACATGCCTTTTAATAAACATATGCAAGCATTTTAGGGAGTATATGCACTAAAGGGAAGATTTGCTTGGTTATAGGTTATGCATATGGTTCAGCTCTAGTAGATATTGTCAGTTTTCTTAAAGAATTATAACCAATTTACATATCTACCACCAGTTTATGTGAGTTGCTGCTGTTCCACATATGTGCCAAAACTCAGTATTTATGTCTTTTTAAAAGCATTCAGGTAACATAACATGAAAACCTTTTAAAAGTGAACAATTCAGTAGCATTTTGTACATTCACAATGGTGTGTACCACCATCTTCATCTAGCTCCAAAACATTTTAACTCATAAGGAAACTCTGTAACCATCAAGCATTCACACCCTATTCCCTGACTCCTCCCTACCTGTCCATGGCAACCACCAATCTACATTCTGTCTCTATAGTTTACCTATTCCAGATATTTCATATAAATGAAATCATACATATGTGTGTTTTTTCTTCTAGCTTCTTTCATTTAGCACAGCGATTTTCAACCAGTGTGCCACAAGAATTTTAAAAACATGCAGTACTTGAATATTTAGTCAGGGGCACTGACCTCTTTTCTCTTAGATTGTCAAATGAAAAAAATGACAACAGCCAACACAAAAATAGCCATTCGGTGTGAATGAATCAAAATTATGCCTTTTTTTGTCAAATCGACCAAAAATATAATATATATTTTTGGTGTGCTACAGAATTTTAGTAATCAGTTTATATGTTCCATGAGATGAAAAAGTTTGAAAATAGCTGATTTCAATGTTTTCAAGGTTCCTTTATAGTGTATCAATGTCTCACTGTTTTTATTTTTTATGTTTTTTGTTTAAATCTTTATTATTGAAAATGTTACAGATGTCCCTCTTTTTTCTCCATTGACCTCTTCTAGCCCCCCCCCCCCTTCCCCGCCCCAGGCCTTCACCACACTATTGTCTGTGTCCATGGGTTATGCATATATGCATGTAAATACTTTGGTTAATCTCTTCCCACCCACTCTCCCCTGCTTTCCTTCTGAGATTCCATAGTCTGTTCCATGCTTTGATGTCTTTGGATCTATTTTGTTCAACAGTTAATTTTGTTCATTAGATTCTACATATGAGTGAGATCATATGATACCTGTCTTTGACTGGCTTATTTCACTTAGCATAATATTCTCCAGGTCCCTCCATGCTGTCTCAAAGGGTAAGAGATTCTTCTTTTTTACTGCTGCAGAGTATTCCATGGTGTAAATGAACCACAGCTTTTTTAGCCACTCATCTACTGATGGACACTTGGGCTGTTTCCAAATCTTAGCTATTGTAAATTGCGCTGCTATGAACACAGGGGTGCATATATTCTTTCTGACTGGTTTCTCCAGTTTCTTAGGATATATTCCTAGAAGTGGGATCACTGGGTCAAATGGCAGTTCCATATTTAATTTTCTGAGGAGACTCCATACTACTTTCCACAATGGCTTCACCAGTCTGCATTCCCACCAGCAGTGTACTAGGGTTCCCTTTTCTCCTCATCCTCGCCAGCACTTGTCATTTGTTGATTTGTTGATGATAGCCATTCTGACAGGTGTGAAGTGATACCTTATTGTCATTTTAATTTGCATCTCTCTGATGATTAGTGACATTGAGCATTTTTTCATGTCTCTTGGCCATCTGTATGTTCACTTTGGAGAAGTGTCTATTTAGGTCCTTTGCCCATTTTTTAATTGGATTGTTTGTCTTCCCTTTGTTAAGCTGTATGAATTCCTTTTATATTTTGGGATTAACCCCTTATCAGTTGTATCATTGGCAAATATGTTGTCCCATACAGTGAGTTCCCTTTTCATTTTGTTGATGGTTTCTTTTGTTGTGCAGATGCTTTTTATTTTGATGTAATCCCATTTGTTTTCTCTTTTGTTTCCCTTGCCTTAGGAGATGTATTGGCAAACACATTGGTATAAGAGATGTCTGAGATTTTGCTGCCTATGGTTTCTTCAAGGATTTTTATGAGTTCACATGTGACATTTAAGTCTTTTATACATTTTGAGTTTATTCTTGTATATGGTGTAAGTTGCTGGTCTAGTTTCATTTTTTCCATCCCTTCACTTTCATCCTGTGTGAGTCTTTTGTTCTGAAATGGGTCTCTTGTAGATAGCATATTTGTGGGTCATGTTTTCTTATCCATTCAGCTACCCTATGTCTTTTTTTTTAAATTACTTTATTGATTAAGGTGTCACATATTTGTCATCAACCCCCCCTCCCCATACCCTATGTCTTTTGATTGCAGCATTTAAGCCATTTACATTTTTTAAATAAATCTTTATTGTTCACATTATTACAATTGTTTCTCCTTTTTCCCCCCATATATCCCCATCACCCGGTTCCCTCCCCCCACCCCCATTGTCCTTATCCATAGGTGTATGATTTTTGTCCAGTCTCTTCCCATACCCCCCACACAGATACCCCTTTCCCCCTGAGAATTATCAATCCACTCCCATTCTATGCCTCTGATTCTATTATGTTCACCAGTTTATTCTGTTCCTCAGATTTTGAATTCACTTGATTTTTAGATTCACTTGTTGATAGATATGTATTTGTTGTTCATAATTTTTATCTTTACTTTTTTCTTCTTTTTCCTCTTTTTAAAGAATACCTTTCAGCATTTCATATAATACTGGTTTGGTGGTGATGAACTCCTTTAGCTTTTTCTTATCTGTGAAGCTCTTTATCTGCCCTTCAATTCTGAATGATAACTTTGCTGGGTAGAGTAGTCTTGGTTGTAGGTTCTTGCTATTCATCACTTTGAATATTTCTTGCCATTCCCGTCTGGCCTGCATAGTTTCTGTTGAGAAATAAGCTGACAGTCGTATGGGTGCTCCCTTGTAGGTAACTAACTGTTTTTCTCTTGCTGCTTGTAAGATTCTCTCTTTGTCTTTTGCCCTTGGCATTTTAATTATGATGTGTCTTGGTGTGGTCCTCTTTGGATTCCTCTTGTTTGGGGTTCTGTGCGCTTCCTGAACTTGTAAGTCTATTTCTTTCAACAGGTGGGGGAAGTTTTCTGTCATTATTTCTTCAAATAGGTTTTCAGTATCTTGCTCTCTCTCTTCTGGCACCCCAAAAATTCGGATATTGGTACGCTTAAAGCCATCCCAGAGGCTCCTTATGCTATCTTCACGCTTTTGGATTCTTCTTTCTTTCCGCCTCTCTGGTTGGGTGTTTTTTTCTTCCTCATATTCCAGATCTTTGGTTTGACTCTTCAGGTGCGGTGGTCTACTCTGTATATTCTTTATTTCAGACAGTGTATGCATAATTTCTGACTGGTCCTTTTCCATTTTTTTGGTATTCTCATTTAGGTCCTTGAAGGTCTCTTCAAGTTTCTCAGCGGTTTTTAGAAGATTCTTGAGTAACCTTATAAATATGGTTCTGAACACTGTGTCGTCCATTAGTTTGCTTTCATCTATCTCTCCTACTTGTGACATACTTCGATGTCTCCACATTTTGGCTGCCTCCCTGTGTTGATGGAGTGGCTTTGTGTGGTCGGTGACCTATAGGGGCCGGTAGCTCAGCTTCCCCAATCACCCTAGGTGGTCGCTCTTGGTACTTCTATTTGTGGGCTGAGTGGAAAGTCTTGGTCTAGTTAAAAGCCCTGATTGCTGTTGGTACACTGGGAGGAATTGATCTCCGGTCCAATTGGTTGTGAGGGCCTGCTGTGTCTATAATGGAAGAATTGCTGTGCTGGAGACACAGTAGGGCTTTGGTGCTCACTGAGTCTGCCTCTTGAATGTGTACCTTATGAGAATGGTTGAAATCTGGTGTCGTCCACACCAACAGAAAAGTCACTCTCACTCTCCGACCGATGGCCGAGAGTCCCGTAGGCTTCTGGGTCCCCTGCGTGTCCCCAGAAACTGAGTTCAGAGTGGTTGGGATTGTTAGTATCACTGGCGGGGGTTGATCTCCAAGCCAGTTGGCTGTGAGGATCAGCAGTGTCTCCGCTGGGAGAGCTTCTGTGCTCAGCTTGGATGGGGCGGAGTCTCAGGGTGGCGCAGACAAGCTTTGGTTTCCTGTCTGCTCCGCCCTAAGAGGGGCAGTTTCTCCGTGCCCGAATTAATGGCTGTGTGCCTCTGAGAGAAGTCAGCTTTCGTGCCTCTCCCGCTGCCTAACAGACCAGTTTCTCCCCAGCTGGGGCTGGATTTCAGTGCAGACCCGAGGTTTTGTTTTTCTCCCGAACGAGAAATCCAGCCACTGGGAGGGCTGTGCTCAGCTTGGATGGGGTGGAGTCTCAGAATGGCGCAGACAAACTTGGTTTCCGTCCGAGCCGCCCTAAGAGGGCAGGTTTCTCCGTGCCCTAATCGATGGCTGCGCGCCTCTGAGAGAAGGCAGCTTTCGAGCCTCTCCCGCTGCCAAACAGACCAGTTTCTCCTCGACCACAGCTGGATTTCAGTGCAGTCGGGATGTTTTGTTTTTCTCCCAAACGAGAAAGCTAGCCACGCAGCGTCTGCTGCCCTCCCTCTCCGCGCGCCGCAAGCAAGCCTGCTGCGTATTCAGCCGCCCACCCTTTCCGCGCTTACGGATCTCTGCACCTCCACAGCTCCTGAGGCTCAGCGTCCCCCTCTCTTTTTTTCTCTAGTTGTAGGTTTTCCACTCTGCCAGCTTTCCGGTGGTTCTGGACGGTGTGCGCTCTGTTTTCCAGTTGTAGTTTCAAAATTGTTGTGGTAGGCAACAGTTAGGTGTTTACCTTATGCTGCCATCTTGGTTTCTCACTGGCTATTATTTTTTAAATCAGTCCTATGAATCCTTTTCTTAGAGTCAAGCCATTTACATTTAAGGTTATTATTGATAGACACTTATTTGTTGCCATTTTTATTCTTTACTAGAGGCCCAGTGCACAGATTCCTGCACCGGTGGGGTCACTCGGCCTGGCCTGCAGGGATTGGGCTGAAACCGGCTCTCTGAGATCCCCTGAGGAGTCCCAGATTGCAAGAGGGCACAGGCCAGGCCAAGGGACCCCACTGGTGCACAAATCTGTGCACCGGGACTCTAGTATGCATATAAGATCTTTGGTTAATCTCTTCTCACCCTCCCCTTTCCCCCTTCCCCTCTGAGATTCATTAGTCTGTTCTATGTTTCCATGCCTGTGGTTTCTGCTCCTGCATTGAGCGTCTGTCCACTGGTGGTCAGTGTGCATCATAGCTACTGGTTGGCTGGGTGGTCGGCCAGTCGGCCAGTCACTTAGGCTTTTATATATATACATTCCTGTGTTCCTTTCTCTCTCTCTTAATTTATTCTTCTTAAAACAGTTTCTTTAGCAATTCTTGCAGTGCTAGTTTGGTGGTAATAAACTCATTTAGTCTTTTTTTTTTTCTTTTTGGTGTTGAGTTGTATAAGTTCTTTATAAATTTTGGATAGTAAACCCTTATCAGATGTATCATTGGCAAATACGTTTTCTCATTTAGTGGATTCTCTTTTCATTTTGTTGATGGTTTTCTTTTTGTGCAAAACCTTTTTAGTTTGATTTAGTCTCATTTGTTTACTTTTTCTTTTTTTTTTTCTTGCCTGAGGAAATATATCAGAAAACCATTACTAAGAAAAATGTCTGGGATTTTATTGCCTATGATGTCTTCTAGGAGTTTTATGATTTCAAATTTTACATTTAAGTCTTTAATTCATTTTGAGTTTATTCTTGTATATGATGTAAGAAGATGGCTTAGTTTCATTTTTTTGCATGCATCCATCTAATTTTCTTAACAATATTTATTAAATAGACTGTCTTTAACCGATTGCATGTTCTTGCCTCCTTTGTAAAATATTAATTGACCACATAGGCATGGGTTTATTTATGGGCTCCCTATTCTGTTCCATTGATTACTGATCTATTTTGAATTAATTTTTATATATGGTATGAAACAGGGGTCCAACTTCATTCCTTTGTATGTGTATCTGATTATGCCAGCACCATTTGTCCTTTTCCTATTGAATGGTTTTAGCACCCATGTTAAATATCAATTGGCCATATAACAGGACAAAAAAAAGATGGTGGCTGGCAGGACAGAGGTGAGGGAGAGGAAGTGAGTGAGTGAGGGGATGAAAGGAGAGTGTGTGGATGTGTGTGGTGTGTGTGTGAGTGAGTAAGGGACAGTTAAATCTCACAGGAACAGCAGGGGCTGGCAGACCAGGCTCTCTTGGACATGGAGGAGAGACTACTACCGCTGTGGGCACTCCCTGGACTGCAGAACTCGAGCACGGAGCCCACATCATCTTGAAGGGGACAGCGGATTTTTCTAGGAACTCATCAGCACCACCACCCAGACAGGACTTTGACACTGCCCGCAACCCAGCAGCCACTCCAGCCAAAATCCTGCTACCCCAGCTGCAGACCTGCAGACCCTGGGACCTCCACCTCCAAAGGTGCACTGCTCCGGCAGCAGTAAGTGAATCTTCCCCCTCCCCAGTGGCAGAACTCTGGACACCACTTTTGGGCATTTCCAGCCCCATGCAGGCATCCAGGGCACACCACTTCGTAGGCAGCGCCTGGGAGCCACGGGGAGCCCCTACTGGGTGTGATTTTGTACAGACAAGGGCGCGCTGCCCCACAGTAGAAATTCTGAATTTCCTCTGCCTGAATAACTGCCTGCAGACACCCCAGCTATGTAACTTCAGCGCCAGGGCCCCTCAAAGTGCATCAGAGTGCTGCGCTGGCAAATTCACCACCACAGACATGCACATTTCCAAAGGGCAGGCACCCTGAGCCCATATATCTACAGAGTCCTCTGGGGAACTACTTTGAGCCCCTGCTGGGTGTGATTCTGTACAGACAAGTGCGCTGTCCCGCAGTAGAAATTCTGAATTTCCGCTGCCTGAATAACTGCCCACATACACCCAGCTGCTTAACTTCAGCACCAGGGCCCCTCAAAGTGCGTCAGAGCTCTGGGTCAATCGCACTGCCAGTCTGCACACGCACTTCCAACGGGCATGCACCCTGAGCCCATCTATCCACAGGGCGCTTGTGGGAACTGCTGTGAGACGTTGCTGGGTGTGATCTTGGACAAACAGGGACACACACCCCCTGGCAGTAGAAATTCTGAATTCACTCATCCTGGATACCTGCACACAGACACCTCAATTACGTGGCTTCAGTGCCATGGCCTTTCAGACTACTTCAGTGCCCCTCGCTGGCAAACGCACTGCGGGTGCCCCTGTGAGCCTCCACTGGGAACATGCACATATCCACTACAGGTGCAGTAGCAAAAGCTGAGTCTGCCCACCCCACAACTACAGAACTCTGGACACCATAGTCATACCTTTCCAGAACGCAGGTATCCTGAGACCCATTACCTCAACAGACGGTTCCTGGGTGCCACTGTGAGTCCCCGCTGGACACATGTGATTTCAATCAAGGGCGCAAGACAGCAAAAATTGAGACAACCCTCTCCATGGCTGCTGACTTCTAGACACTGCATTTGTACCTTTCCAACTCACAGTCCTACATCAAGAGAACCCAAATAGCTCAAGTAGTGAGCTACACTAGATTACCAAGCCCAGGAGACCTGATAGATCACACCAGTAGCATCATTCCCAAAAGAACCTGAATATCAAACCAATAGGACCTACAATTAAAATGTTACAGCAAGCCGAAACCGGTTTGGCTCAGTGGATAGAGCGTCGGTGTGCAGACTGAAGGGTCCCAGGTTCGATTCCGGTCAAGGGCATGTACATTGGTTGCGGGCACATCCCCGGTGGGGGTTGTGCAGGAGGCAGCTGATTGATGTTTCTCTCTCATTGATGTTTCTAGCTCTCTATCCCTCTCCCTTCCTCTCTGTGGAAAATCAATAAAATATATATATTTTTAAAAATGTTACAGCAAAACATGGGAAGACAAAAAAGCAATCCCCAAAGGAAAGAAAAAGAGGAATCACCAGAAGGGGAGTTAAATAAAATTGAGGCTAGCAGCATATCAGAGAAAGAATTCAGAGTAATGGTTATAAGGATGTTTAAACAGCTGGATGACAAATACACACAAGTCAATGACAAATACAAACAACTCAATGAAAACTATAAGGAGCTGAATGAGAATGTCACCAACATGAAAAGGAACCAAGAGGAGATGAAGAACGACATAGCTGCACTAAAGAACACAATGGAAGGCTTAAACAGTAGACTAGAAGAGGCTGAGGACCGCATCAGTGAATTAGAAGACAAGGTAGGAAAAAACACACAAACACAGCAGCAACTGGAAAGAAGACTTAAAAAGCAAGAGGAGAGCCTAAAGGAGCTTTGGGACAACACAAAACGAAACAACATTTGCATAATAGGGGTACCAGAGGAGAGGAAGAGAAGCAAGGAATAGAAAACCTGTTTGAAGAACTAATGACAGAAAACTTCCCTGATATTGGCAAGAAAAAAACTATGCAAGTCCAAGAAGTACATAGAGTCCCAAACAAGTTGAACCCCAAAAGACCAACACCAAGACACATCATAATTAAATTGACGAACACCAATGGCAAAGTAAGAATCTTAAAGGCTGCCAGAGAGAGACAGAAAGTTACCTACAAGGTTTCTCCTATTAGAATATCAACTGATTTCTCGACAGAAATACATCAGGCCAGAAGGAAATGGAATGAAATATACAAAGTGATGCAAAATAAGGGACGGAATCCAAGAATACTATACCCAGCAAGGCTATCATTCAAAATTGAAGGTGGAATCAGGAGCTTCACAGACAAAAAAGGACTAAGGGAGTTTATCACCACCAAACCAGCAATGCAAGAAATGCTAAAGGGTCTGCTGTAAAAATAAGAAATAGGAAGCGAAGAAGGAACACAGAAGTAAAGAATAAAAATGGCGAAAAACAAGTACCTATCAATAATAACTTTAAATGTAAATGGATTAAATGCCCCAATCAAAAGACATAGAGTAAAGGATTGGATAAGAAAACATGACCCATATATCTGCTGTCTATAAGAAACCCACCTCAGAAAAAAAGATGCACACAGACTGAGGGTGAAGGGATGGAAAAAGATTTATCAGGTGAATGGAAATGGAAAAAAAGCTGGGGTAGCAATATTTATATCTGACAAATTAGATCTCAAAGTGAAGGACATAACAAGAGATAAGGAAGGCCACTTCATAATACTAAAGGGAGCAATCCAACAAGAAGATATAACTCTGGTAAACATATATGCACCCAATACAGGAGAATCCAAATACATAAAAAAAAAAAAAACTCCGGGAGGATATAAAGGGAGAGATTGACAGCAATACAATCTTGGTAGGAGACTTTAATACTCCACTATCACCATTGGACAAATCCTCTAAACAAAAAATCAGCAAAGGAACAGCAATCCTAAATGACTCACCAGACCAGATGGAATTAATTGACATCTTCAGAACATTTCACCCCAAAGCCATAGAATATACATTCTTCTCAAGTGCACATGGGTCATTTTCAAAGATAAATCATATATTGGGTCACAGGCAAAGTCTCTTCAAATTCAAGAAGATAGAAATCATATCAAGCATCTTCTCAGATCACAATGGCATAAAACTGGAAATCAACTACAATAAAAACAATCCAAAAAAATCAAACACATGGAGACTAAATATTATGCTATTAAACAATGACTGGGTTACCAGAGAGATCAAAGAAGAAATAAATATCATGGCAACAAACAACAATGAAAACACAACAATCCAAAATCTATGGGACACAGCGAAAGCAGTCTTGCGAGGGAAGTTCATAGCTCTACAAGCCTACTACAAAAACAAGAAACAATGGTAATAAATTACCTAACCCTACAACTCAAAGAGTTAGAGAGAGAGCAACAAGAAAAGCCCAGTGTAAGCGGAAGGAAGGAAATAATAAAGATCAGAGCAGAGATAAACGACATAGAGACGAAAGAAGCAATACAAAAGATCAACAAAACCAAGAACTGGTTCTTTGAAAGGATAAACAAGATTGATGAACCTCTAGCCAGGCTCACCAAGAAGCAAAGAGAGAGAACCCAAATAAACAAAATCAAAAATGAAAGAGAAGAAATAACAACAGACCCCACCGAAATACAAAGGATTCTTTAAAAAAATACTATGAACAACTCTATTCCAAAAAACTGGACAACATGGAGGAAATGGACATATTCCTAGAAAAATATAACCTTACAAAACTCAATCAGGAAGAATCTAAACATCTCAATAGGCCAATAACTATGGAAGAAATTGAAGCAGTCATCAAAAAGCTTCCAGCAAACAAAGGCCCAGGGCCAGATGGCTTCATGGGAGAGTTTTACCAAACATTCAAGGAAGAACTTAAAACTATCCTCCTCAGACTATTCCAAAAAATTCAAGAGGAAGGAACACTTCCAAGCTCATTCTCTGAAGCCAGCATTACCCTAATACCAAAACCAGATAAAGACAACACAATGAAAGAGAATTACAGGCCAATATCCCTCAAGAACATAGATGCCAAAATCCTCAACAAAATTCTAGCAAATCTGATTTAGCAGTACATCAGAAAGATCATACACCATGACCAAGTAGGATTTGTCCCAGGGATGCAAGGATGGTACAATATCCACAAGTCAATAAATGTGATACATCACATAAACAAATTGAGAGATAAAAACCACATAGTCATATCAATTGATGCAGAAAAACATTTGACAAAATCCAACACCCATTTTTGATAAAAACTCTCAGCAAGATGGGAATAGAAGGATCATACCTCAACGTAATAAAAGCCATATATGACAAACCCACAGCCAACATCATACTCAATGGGCAAAAACTAGAAGAAGAAATAAAAGGCATCCAAATTGGAAAAGAAGAAATAAAACTCTCCTTATTCACAGATGACATGATATTGTACATAAAAAACCATAAAGACTCCATCAAAAAACTATTAGACTTAATAAATGAATTCGGCAATGTAGCAGGATACAAAATTAACGCCAAGAAATATATGGCATTTCTATACACCAATAGAAAAAAGCAATCCCATTTACCATCGCACCAAAAAAAATTAAGATACCTAGGAATAAACTTAACTAAGGAGGTAAAAGACCTATACGCGGAAAACTACAGGACACTGAAAAAAGAGATAGAGGAAGACATAAACAGATGGAAGAACATAACATGTTCATGGATTGGTAGAATCAACATCATTAAAATGTCCATACTACCCAAAGCAATCTACAGATTCAATGCACTCCCCATTAAAATACCAACGGCATATTTCACAGACCTAGAAAGAACTCTCCAAAAATTCATCTGGAATAAAAAAAGATCCCGAATACCATAGCAATCCTGAGAAAGAAGAACAAAGTAGGTGGGATCTCAATACCAGATTTCAAGCTGTATTACAAAGCCACTATTCTCAAAACAGCCTGGTACGGGCACAAAAACAGGCATATAGACCAATGGAATAGAATAGAGAACCCAGATATTGACCCAAATCACTATGTGTTGGAAGCCACCATTGCCTTCACTAGCAGAGAGGTGTGGACAAGGAACTCGGAAGGCTGGTCAACCTTGAAGCTCTGAAAGGTCAGAGCCAACCACCCACTGTTTAGTTGAGACAATGGTAGCTAAAGCAACTTCCACCTTTAGTTTTATGTAAATTCTTGCTGATTGGCTATTATTGGAATTGCCTGCCTAAAGGCTATGGGTGTATCCCATAGTCTTAATAAAAGGGCTAGCAAGGCCAGAGCGGGGTAAAGTCCTTCCCCTTGAGTTGGGCTCCCGCCTAGCCCCCAATATTTCCAAATTAATATTTTCTAGTCTCTTTCATTTGCATGTGGCCTCCTCCAGAGCCCGAACCCTGAACCTGAACCCTGAACCACGTGGGACATGGGGGGGACACTTGCAACTGGTGCCCAACCTGGGGCACTCGCAACTGGCAACCCAACGTGGGGCACTCACAACTATGCTCAATTAATATGTGACAAAGGAGACATGAACATACGATGGAGTCAAGACAGTCTCTTCAACAAATGGTGTTGGGAAAATTGGACAGATACATGCAAAAAAATGAAACTAGACCACCAACTTACACCATACACAAAAATAAACTCAAAATGGATAAAGGACTTAAACATAAGATGGGAAACCATAAAATTACTAGAGGAATCCACAGGCAGAGAAATCTCAGACATATGTCGAAGCAATTTCTTCACCAATACCACTCCTAGGGCAATGGAAACTAAAGAGAAAATAAACAAATACGACTACATCAAAATAAAAAGCTTTTGTACAGCAAAAGGAACCATCAACTGTGCCGTGCCAGCACAGCCAAGTGTTCGGCGAGCCTGAGGGAGGGTGGTGAAGGATGAAGAAAGAGACAGACAGAGAATAAGCTGGGTCTAGGTGGATCTTCTGTGCCTGGCTGAGGCCACAGAACAGATCCAGACTGCAAAGCTGATGCTTTATTTATAGTCAGGGGAAAACAAGGTAATTTACAATGTTCTTGTGAGTTTCACTTGTTTTGGCAGAACTTGCTGCACCTCCCACAGCCCATTAGCTACCCAGGAAAGATCTAGGGAGCAGTCACAAGATCAAGCTTAATTATGCTTAGAGGGCTGTGCCCTCTAAGCTGGGACTTGTTTGCGGCTTTGCCAGCAGGTCAGTCGAGGCTTAACCCTATAACCGCTCCCTACATTTTGTGCTTCTTTTAATTTTAAGCTACTAATAATGGAAGTAAAACTTAAACATCAAGAAAAAAGTTCTGACCACTAAAACATTAACAAAACAATGCCAATGCAAAACCCAGACATGGCTATTAATAAAACAATGCCAATGCAACACAACAATAATAGAGAAATCAAACTACAGTAACATTTTTCTACTAAATGAAAGTTTATTTTGCTGATTTACTCAGGAGTCCTCAGACTTGGCTGCGCAAGAGTTTGCAGAAGACTGGCAGCTAACCAATGCTAGCATGGCCAGAAACATGGTTGAGGGAGTAGCTTCCACTTCTTGCTTTTCTGCCATCTGCTGGGCCTCAGTTGTTAACTTCTTCAGCTGACCCCATGTTGGCACCTTGGTCTTTTGTATCGCCTTTGTCATCTTCCTTTTCTGCTTTGCTGTCATCGGGGCAACTCTGTCTTGTGAACGATGGGACAAGGAGCTTCTCTGGGTCCATTGTGGTGACGTACGTAATGCTCTGGCACCCAAATTGGCTGCACTACTCCTTCTGGAAAGATACAAACACAACCTCTTCCCACATAATTACTGGATCTGGTCCAAACCATTGTCCAGTTTGTGCATCCTTCCATCGGGCTAACCCCATGGAGGCTATTGTACAGGAGGCCCGATGCCTTTTGGCTGCTGTACAACCCTCTGCATCGCAATTCAAAAAATTTAAAGTATAGAGAACATGACTGAGTTTGTTTTGAGGTGACACATAACATCTGTCTCCCCCTTTCTGTTTTAGTAATTGCATTTTAAGAGTACGATTTGCTCTTTCCACTTATTGACATTTCTAAGAAAAATACAAGACATAATCAATTAGTAGCTTCAATTCTGTCCTCTAGGTTTTTTATGAGGCAAATTTAAACTTTACTTTTTTTTTTTTTGCCAGTAGCTCTGGAAAACCAGGTTTAGTTTATTCAAATGTAAATTACCACATTTTTCAAAGATGGTTCCTGGCAGGAAATTAGATTACTTGTCTGCTGGGGGAATGGCATCTACCCCTTCCTCCATTAACAAAGGGTTTAGCCAGTTACCTGGGCTATTTAGATCTTTATAATTAATACATTATTTATCTATATTTCAACAATTTTTTTGAGATTCAAATCCAGCTCCAATTATTTTAAGGCATTTACTTTGGATAAATTCTATAACAGAGAATTTACTGGTTTTCTTGAAGGCCTTAAAAATTAACTTTTTAACAAGGTTCATTTGTATTTTGAAAACTACTCTTTATTATGGAAATGCGAATTCTTTTGCTGGAATTAGCTTGAATTTCTTTCAAGAAGACTTTTTTGCCGTTTTTCTTAGGGAAAAAAACCAGTTCTGGGTTTTTCATTTTCTATAGCTTTTGCAGAGAGATTCCAGCTTAAGTCAATCTAAATGTCCAAAATCGGACCATGCGTGCATTTTGTCTTACAGCTAGGTACTCTCCCCATGAGCACAGAAATTCCAGACACATGTCTAAATTTTTAAGACTTTTTCATGGCGAAAAAGGAAACTTTAAATTAGCCTACTGAGAGAGTGGGCTTCCATATTGGATCGCCACGTGTTTCCCTTCCCCCACATCCTGCTTACTTCGAGGGAAGTTTCAGCAACAGATCTGGCCGAATTGCTTTTCATGCTTAATAGATAAAGACATATCTTAAATTTTTTCTTTCTTTTTCACTTTCTGAAGTAATAACTTATCACCCAATTTGGCCAAGATTTGCAATTCCCTGCCACATTCCTCCACTCCCCTTCTGAAGTGGGCTCTAGGCAGTCCCGAATCAGGGACCACAGACTGAAAGTAGAGGCAAGCATTTCCTCTGGGCCTTCAGCTATATATTGATCGCGAAGTTGTTTTCCTACCTTCTCCCATGCCTCTATATTTACCTTTTCTTCCTCAGAAAACCATGGGCAGGTTTTACTCACAAAATCCAAAATATCGAAAAGCTGTTCATACCTCACAGAACAGCCCCTTGCTTGGAGCAGAGCCTTAAGCATGGATACGCATACATTCTTTCCCTGCGATCCTGAATTTCCCATGTTATCTAGTACTAAATTGCGCTCCTTAACTTCCTTTTTGCTTTCTGCATGTGCTTCACTGGAGCGTCCTTTCACTTGACAATTGCAGTTCCCTCACACTCAGGTCTGCATTGAGTGCCACTTGGGCTGAACTCAGCACCGCGTTGGGTTCCACTTGAGCTGCAATCAGCCCCACGTTGGGCACCATTTGTGCCGCACCAGCACAGCCAAGTGTTCGGCGAGCCTGAAGGAGGGCAGTGAAGGATGAAGAAAGAGACAGACAGAGAATAAGCTGGGTCTAGGTGGATCTTCTGTGCCTGGCTGAGGCCACAGAACAGATCCAGACTACAAAGCTGATGCTTTATTTATAGTCAGGAGAAAACAAGGTAATTTACAATGTTCTTGTGAGTTTCACTTGTTTCTGAAGAACTTGCTGCCCCTCCCACAACCCATTAGCTACCCAGCTGTCTGCCATCGGGTCAGAGAGTGAGAGTGGCTTACTAGCAGAGCTGCATGGAGGTAGAATTGTTGGCTGCGCCGGGGCGCGAGATGCGGGAACATGGTTGTGGGGACGTGGTTGGAGGCGGCTCGCTGCCAGCCATCGCTGTTTGCCATGCCCTAGCCTAGTGACACCCTGAGACTCTGCCCTGCACAATCTACAAACACACCCAAGCTCCTAGCAGCGGCTTTTGCATACGAATGGCCTTCTCTATTGCAGTTTAAACTAGTAAACTTGCAACCCAGTACAGACAGCTCCAAAGCCTCCAAGTTCCAAGCAGGGAGGAGAAGACGGCAGTTCTCGCTGTAGCTCCTAAAAGGTGGCCTCAGACAGCAGCTGAACTGAACCCCATTGAAGATCCAGAAGTCAGTATACCTAGAGGTCAGTGTGAGACACCAGATTTCAACTCCTCACATCCATAAGTGACACATTCGGGAGGCAGACTCAGTGAGCACCAAAGCCCCACTGAAACAAGCCCTGTACCACAAGTGTGTCTCCAGCGCAGCAGTGCTTCCATTATAGACAAAGCGGGTCCTCATAGCCAATTGGCCTGGAGGTCAATTCCTCCCAGTGTACCAACAGCAATCAAGGCTTAACTACACCAAGACTTTGCACTCAGCCCACAAAGGGGTGTACCAAGAGCGAACACCTAGGGTGATTGGGGAAGCTGAGCTACAGGCCCCTATATGTCACTGACCTCACAAAGCCACTCCATCAACACAGGGAGGCAGCCAAAATGCAGACACCGAAGCATGTCACGAATAGGAGAGATGGAGGAAAGTAAACTACTGGAAAACACAGTGTTCAGAACCACATTTATAAGGTTACTCAAGAATCTTCTAAAAACCGCTGAGAAACTTGAAGAGACCTTCAAGGACCTTAATGAGAATACCAAAAAAATGGAAAAGGACCAGTCAGAAATTAAGCATACACTATCTGAAATAAAGATTATACAGAAACTCAACTGTAGATCACCGCACCTGAAGAGTCAAACCAAAGATCTGGAATATGAGGAAGAAAAAAACACCCAACCAGAGAGGTGGAAAGAAAGAAGAATCCAAAAGTGTGAGGATAGCGTAAGGAGCCTCTGGACGGCTTTAAGCGTACCAACATCCGAATTTTTGGGGTGCCAGAAGAAGAGAGAGAGCAAGATACTGAAAACCTATTTAAAGAAATAATGACAGAAAACTTCCCCCACCTGGTGAAAGAAATAGACTTACAAGTTCAGGAAGCGCACAGAACCCCAAACAAGAGGAATCCAAAGAGGACCACACCAAGACACATCATAATTAAAATGCCAAGGGCAAAAGGCAAAGAGAGAATCTTGAAAGCAGCAAGAGAAAAACAGTTAGTTACCTACAAGGAAGTACCCATACGACTGTCAGCTTATTTCTCAACAGAAACTATGCAGGCCAGACGGGAATGGCAAGAAATATTCAAAGTGATGAACAGCAAGAACCTACAACCAAGATTACTCTACCCAGCAAAGCTATCATTCAGAATTGAAGGTCAGACGAAGAGCTTCACAGACAAGAAAAAGCTAAAGGAGTTCATCACCACCAAACCAGGATTACATGAAATGTTGAAGGGTATTCTTTAAGAAGAGGAAGAAGAAAAAAAAGGAAAAGGTAAAAATTATGATCAACAAAAAGACATCAAATACATACCTACCAACAAGTGAATCTAAAAATCAAGTGAATAAAAAAATCTGAAGAACAGAATGGACTGGTGAATATAATAGAATCAGGGACATATAAAGGGAGGGGACGGACATTTCTCAGGGGGAAGGGGGTCTGAGGGGTGCAGGAAGAGATTGGACAAAAATCTTACACCTATGGATGAAGACAGTGTCGGGGGGTAAGGGCATGGGGTGGGGTGGGGAATCAGGTGGAGGGGAGCTATGGGGGTGGGTGGGAAAGAGGAACACCTGTAATAATCTGAACAATAAAGATTTATTATAAAAAAATAAAGGAAGGATAAAATGATAAAAAAATAAATAAAACATTGAAAAAAAAAGAAATATTGGTCTGTAGTTCTCTTTTTGGTTTCTTTGTTTGCCTTTAGTATCAGAGTAATATGGCTATTATAGTATGAGTTAGTGTTACCTCTCTTCTATTTTTTAGAAAAGCTTGAAAATTGTATTAATTTTTCTTTAAATGTTTGGTAGAACAAATGTGGCTTTAACTTGCACTCTTTAATTTTCTAAAGAAATTGAACATTGTTTCATAGATTTGCTGGCCATTTTTTACATTACCTTTTATGAAACTCTGTTCAAGTCTTTCACCTATTTTCCTTGGGATTCTGACCTTTTCTTAATTTGTAGAAGTTTTTATGTTTTCTGAATGAGTCTTTTGTCATCTCATATGTATTTTTATATCTTCTGCCACTCTATAGTTTTTCTTTTCATTCTCTTAAGGGTGTCGTTTGATTGAAAGAATTCTTAATTTAATAAGCCATCTTTGCCTACTCCAATGTTGCAAATATTTCTCCTGTGTTTTTTTTCTAACAGCTCTATAGTAATTTTACCTTTCACACACAATCTACCTGAAACTTTTGTGTAACTTTTGTATATAGATATCCAACTGACCCAGGACCAATTCTTTCCCTACTGGCCTGCAGTATCACCTTTTTCATAACTCAGGTAAATGTATATGTGTGGGTTTTTCTTGGGATTCTTTATTCCATTCTGTATGGTGGTTTGTCTATCTATACATGAATATCACATTGTTCTAATTGCTATAGCTTTAGTATATAAATCTTAGTATCTGACAGTGAAAGTCCTCCAACCTTATTTTTTTCAAGATTGCCTTCAGTATTCTTTGCCTTTGTATTTTCATATTAAT
Organism: Cnephaeus nilssonii; assembly: GCF_951640355.1. NCBI lineage: Eukaryota > Metazoa > Chordata > Mammalia > Chiroptera > Vespertilionidae > Cnephaeus > Cnephaeus nilssonii. The sequence continues at coordinate 21,299,820 of NC_137072.1, read as the reverse complement.
TTTAGGATTAGCTTCTTAATTGTCACAAAGGAAAAAGGAAAGGCCTACTGGGATTTTGATTGGAAGTGTGTCATTGCACAGCACTTTGGCAACTGAAAAAATAAAGGACACATGTAATATTTGGAGATAAGATCAGAAGAAATATTGTTAATTCAATAAAATTTGTTCAGCGCCCAATTTTGGCCATTTCCCCTGTGAGGTGTGGTAGTGTGTAGGGATACAGTGGTAAATAAGACACAGTATCTACGCTCAAGGAGCAGTCTAGCTAGTCACTGAGAATCACCGTAGAATTGATGCAATCTGTGTTGTTTTTTAATCATGACAGTTTTATAATGGGTGAGATTAGACACATGCTGAGGCATTTTATGATCATTTGTAAGTGTCTTTGTTATGAAAATGGGCACTTTCCTGATCTTCCTGGGGTTTCACTTAAGAAATAGAGGCTCAGAGTTTACTAACTTTTTAATATGTATCACTAAGCACTTTACAAATTATTTTATTTCATTCTCATAACATCACCCAACATTGAAGTAAATATTATTATCCCCATTTTCATAGATGAGAAAACTGAGGCTTAAAAATTGAGTAATTGGCCCAAGATCATAAAACAAGAATATTTTAGATCAAGTATTGGAACCAGGTCTTCCTATTTCAAAGCCAGTGCCTTAACCAGTACATAAAAAATAGAAATGATATAAAACTACTTATCCCTATTATTTAACTTCTTACAATGTTTGCATGTGAAATGTCATGACAAAAAAGCCATGATAAAGAGTCTTAAACAAAGAAAGAGATATATGAATATGCTGATGTTTCTGTTGTGCTCTGATGGTAACAGTAGTGGTGGAAACAAAATATTTAGAGTGATAGGGAAACTGGGATTAGTTATTTGGTCCAGTTGGGACTGAAGGGAATAAAAATCTAACTAATATTGAAGAATGGAACTTTGGTATTACATGGCACAGTTAACAATAGTAAGCTATATAATGTCTAAACTGGGATATACACATTAAATTAATATTATATTGTATGTCAACTGTAGTTTAAAAAAATTTTATATGATTAAAATTAACTAATTAATTTTAAAAAAACAACAATGGCCACCTGGCATGAAGTGCTATTTCATACAAGGCATTTGAGAGACCCAAGGGCTGTTCCTGAGAAATAGTATGAAGGCATGAAGAATGCAAAGACTACAGGATAGTGTAGGTCCTTCTAACAATAAGAAGATAATCCTTGGTGAGGTGAGTGCCAACACTGGAAAATGAATGAATATCATACTGGCTATTCTATGTTGCCTGGGGTGTGATGGGTAAAATGGACTCTTGATTTCATTCCCCAGTGAACTCACAATGGGAGTTCCATGTTCCAGGGGAGGTGTGTGTAGCTGCAGTTCCATGTATCATCAGGGGAGGTGTGTGTAGCTGCAGAATGGGAGTGATTAACAGAATGAGCTCTCTAAGGATCTTCATTAGCAGATATTTAAGTATTCGGTCCCTAGAATAAAAATAGATGGTCAGCCCATTAAGGGCCTACTTGATCTTCATAACCAAAAATGTCTAAATCTGGTGAATGGAGACTTGCTGTGAGCCTAATTGGTAGGCATTCAGGGCCACTTACCCAGTTCCTGAACCTGAGACAGTTCAGTGTCCAAGAGTACCTGCAATTGAACGGGGCTAGGGCTCTTGGAGGAAGAACCTGTAACAACATTTACTGTAAGTCTTCCTCTGGACTTCCCCACAGATACCTGCGAGTCAATGATCAGGGAAAATGTACATTGTAAAGGCAAATACCTTAATTATTGGGGGATTATTAATTATTCAGTTAAACTGTGGTTTATAGGGCAGAATAAGATTGCTCTCTTTAAGTTTAGCTCAAATAAGGCCTTCCTTGAGCACCCTATTTAAAAATGCAAACACCTGCCCATCTAGAACTCCCTATCCTCCTTCCTTGAGTTATTTTTTTGCTGTATAGATAGTGTTGTATTATATTATTTACAACACTAGTTGGTTATTTGTTTCCTTTTGTTAGAATAATAGCTTTATGAGGGTAGTTTTATCTGTTTTATTCCTTGCTATAAACCAAGCCTTGCATATATTTGATACTTAATAAGTATTTATTGAATAAATAAAAGTGAGAAATAAAGTCATGAACTGAGTTTTTTTCCACAAAGGCTGGTAGGACCCTGAGCCCACATTGTGTTTCGTTCCTTTGTTGCAAAGAACATAAAGGAATAGATGAACTCAAAATCTAGAAGTATCTTCATAATGACTCCTTTATCATAGCAAGAACAGAGCTTTTATGGTAGGAAGGGCCACATTCTGAGCCCTTGGAACACCCTCTGTGTACATCTGTATATCAAGAAATCACCAAGAAGCAAAACCCCATCCCTGAGGGATCACAGAAATAAGGATCATCATAACAAACCTAACATGAAAGAACAATGATTTCTTTCACATCTCTGTTTAAGTCACTTGTATAGTCAGTGAAGCTGGTAAATGTCTTTAAAAGAGTATATTCTCAAAAATTAAATTCCCTTTATAGGAGAAGCAAGGTAGAGATCTTATATTCATGGGATTCACTTATCATGTATACATTACTCAGAAGAAGCTAGCCTGATAGAGTGGGGGAATAGACTGTTGAAGACAATAATATATATCCATGGCACAATGGTGTGCTCTCTTATGGGATGACACAAATGTTCTTAACCAGCAACCAATTCTCAAAGGGTTATAATAGGTGTATTTGGGGAACAAGAGGTAGAAATAAGAGTGAAACCTTTTACTGTTATCCCTAATGATCCTGCACAATGTTTGCTTCTTATCCAATGATACTAGACTCTGGCATAGAGTTCTTAGTATCCAGGGGCAAAATGCTTCCGTCAAAGACAAACCTTTGGTTCCCTTGAATTATAAGATGAGTATGTTACATGGCCGATTCAGGCTTCACATGCCAGTGAATAGCAGTTCAAGAGAGTATAAGTTGTCTTCTGGGGTGTATACTCCTGACAACTAAAGGAAAATAAGGTTGCCACCAGATGAAGGGTAAGGAAATAGTATGCACTGCTTGACAATACATCAGGTCACTTCCTAATACTACCTTAGCAATGATGAAAATTATAAAAAAAAACACCTATAATGCAGGATTATTAAGGGCTCAGCTCTTTCAGGAATGTTAGTTTGATTTATCTCTTTGGCTTAAGAATCCCAACCAGCTAAAGGTAAAGGGAATATGTAACATATGGTAGAGGAGGAAAATCATAACATCTACTCTGGCCTGTTGATTTATAAGTGAAGGCTATTTCCTTCTTTCCTAAGTCAGGTATATATCTATAAATTTTAACTAAGTTCTATTTTCTCCCAAAGTCTTTCCCCATTATTTTATATAAGCTCTAAATTAATACAGTGATTAACTTTACAACTTAGTCTACAGGTAACATACTATTGAGAGGAGTTGGTGATAAACCTGGAGGCAGAAAGCACATCATCCTGAAATCTTGACTTGGAACTGAATGCATTTACTAATGAGACTTTGGGTTGACTTTGAGAAAGAAGCTGAACACATTTTCTATTGAACTGGGGAGGTTACTCATCATGTTAGAATCATTATTTTCCTCCCAAGATTCTTCTCCTCTTTCTCCTCCTTCTTTTCCCTTTCCTTCCTTCCTTCCTTCCTTCCTTCCTTCCTTCCTTCCTTCCTTCCTTCCTTCCTTCCTTCCTTCCTCCCTCCCTCCCTCCCTCCCTCCCTCCTTCCCTTTCTCTCTCTCTCTCTCTCTCTCTCTCTCTCTCTCTCTCTCTCTCTTTTCCATTTTTGGAAGTTTATGTCATGGGAGATTATATGCTGATATGAAGCAATTGAAGGGGTGATATACAGGACTGGGTAGACACTTGTTATCTTTTTGCCATCCAATAGCTGAACTTTATTTTGGGAGGACCCCTCACTGCTACCTACTAAGCTGAAAATGTAAATACTTGTTTTTCAAATTTCTTGCACCTACGTGAGAGCTGTCAATCAGATATATCTACCGATTCAAGGTCTTGGAAGCTAACAACACAAAAACACAAGTGTCATGTGCTCTGGTGACAGATGCCAACTGTGGCCATTTCCTGAACCATCAAGGAGCAATGGTTCTAGTAGTACCCTCCTATGCCCAGCTATGACAGGTCTGTGCCCAGGAATCTTGCATGCTATTCACTCATTCGTGCATAGTGCTATCTTCCATGAAGCAGTGCTGTGGGTGATAAGGGATGCTATTTCCTGGCTGGGTGTCTTCAAAGCATTGGTGTACTAGATAGAGCTAGCAGTACCAACTTGTAAAAAGTAACTGCTAAATTTTCAGGAATTTTGTGAGCCAGTCATTAAATATAATTCTAAACAATAAATTATATACACTTACTAGTACATTTAAATAAATTATATATAAACCATAGATAACACTCAAAACCCATCATTTCCTAATTATTTTACTGTTACCTATGGACTTAAGGTTATTTAAATCTATTGTATCTGTATGGTATATATATATCTTTTCCCAATGCCATATTGTGACATCACATTGAGAGCTTGATAACAGCCATATTGGGAGTATTTACACTACAGAAATTGGCAACCATCACAAACCAGGGCTTACTTTATTATTTTGTTGATTGTCTAAAGGTAAAGTGATGGGAACATGTTAATAATACAGATTAAAATTAAAAGTGTGTCATGTCTATAATCATTAGACATTACAAAAATTAAGAATTTTTTTTCTCCAGAGAGCTGGTTTCACGGACCAAAAGCTTCATTTTCTGAACCTCCCAGATTCTAAAAGCAACTTATTATCCTTTCAAAAAAATCTCTTTTTTTCTATAAAAATTTTTTTTCTGAATATATCAGTCAGAGTATGTTTCTAAGGACAAAGAAAATGGATAGATACACTACTCTATTTGTAATGGGACAGGTATCTTTTCAGTAGCATGTAACAAAAATCTCTACAATGAGCCCACAGTGATCAAGATGGGCAGGATTCTTTCTGCATTTCATTCTGAAACTTAGCCTCAGCCTATAACAAAAGCATTTCAACCTTTTGAATAGTAGTCCAATTCCTACTTTAAAATGTTCATCTTTCTACGCATCCCAATTTAACATTTATTCCACATATTATAACATACACCTACTTTCCCCAAATGTAAGTTTATGTTCTGATGTGGGACTATTTTACATATTTTCTGAGGAACTACGATACTCATATTAAAATTCACAAACATTTATTGAGTACCAACAATTTACACAATACTGTAGCAGAAACTTCGGGAAAATAAATTAGAAAGTTTTGATTTGTCCTTGAAGAACTTTATGTATTAGGAAACAGAAGAGGTTCAAATTTCTATGAAACCAGCCTATTTTAGAAAGATAACCACTAAGCAATCATACCATCTATAACAATAAGCCAACCTTGATAATGAGTGTCATTCAAATAAAAATGTTAATTGTGTTTGGGGTTTTTTAGTTGAGAGGAAGACTGATATGAGCCTAGAAGCCAGACAGATCTGGGCTTGAGGAGTGACTCAGCAATTTGCTTGCTATGTGTATCAGTTAATAGTTCAATCAGGAAAGCAAAACCACTAGGAATGATGTGGAATAAAAAATTCATTTTAGGGATTAGACCTCACACAGTTGTGGGAGAATATGTGGTAGGAAAGCTATGAGGTGCCCACATAACATCTGGCTGTGAAAATTAGTGGGGATTCTGTCTGCCAGGGAGAAACAGAAGTCTGCCAGAGACCCAGGCACCCTCTTATAGGGCCAACACACAAAATCTCATTTGTAGCCACTCACCCTGGGCTCCAGCTAAGGGAGGGCAGATGGGACTAGAGTCATGTGAGGAGACATTGGGGTTTGTAACTCTGGGAAGAGAGCTGAAGGAACAGCCAAAAGGATCACTGTGCTGAGTTTGTTTCCCACACCGCAGATGCCATCTTTGTTGGGTGGAGCAAACCCCTCCTCACAGCTTTATCTTGGGCAAATGCAATAGCTCCCCCCTCTGGGCTCCCTGTCACCACACCCCGTGGAGCTCCTGTTCCGATGAGGCGTCAGCTGCCTGAGCAGCCTGTAGAGGTCCAGCAGACTCAGGGGCTGTCAGTGACTGCGTTGTGTGGCTTTGGGGGGCGGGGGGGGGGGGCTTTTCTCCACTTTCCCATGAACCTGATTGCACCTCTCCCTCACAGGAGGTCCCAGAGGCCCCACCCTGCTGAGTCTCGGCTCCCCAGAAGGTCTGGGATTTGAGACAGACTGAGTTGTGTGGCTCTGGGGCCAGGCCCACTACTCCCATATGCCCCTAAGCCTGCCTGCTATCTCCCCCTCACAGGAGATCTGCTGTCCCCACCCTCCTGACTTCCAGTGGCCCCACTGTGTGGAGCTCCAGCTCCAGCAGAATGTGGGACAGACTGAGTTGTGTGACCCTAAGATGGGAGCCATTTTTCCATCAAACTCTTGACCGGTGGTACAGAGCTTTCACATGGCCAAATCTTGGTCTGTTTGGGCCTGATAAACTTTGTTGGCCTCACCCTGATGACTCCTTGAGACCCCACCCAAACCCAAAAGTTTGTGGTAACTGGTGAGGGGCAGCTATACTTGTTATATCCTGGGATATTTGCTGAGTGGCTTCAGACCCAGCATTGGCAACAAGTTTAACCTGTATCAATCTGGTGAATACCACATGCCCCTTCCTGGTGACTCACTGAGAACCTACCTCATGCAACTTTAGTAAAGACAGACACTCTTTCAGTGACTGAGTCTATCAGGCAGCCAGCAGACGGAGGAAGGTCTTAGGGTGCCTTAAGCCTTTTGCTGGCCTGCTCTGGGCTCAGGGCTGGTAAAAGCCAGCCTTGGTGCACATCTTGGTCCTTCCCAGGCATACCCAGGCCTAGTACAAGCAGCCACAAATAGCAGATTGCTTAGTAGCTCCAAACAAGTTGCCAGAGCCAGTCAGAGGAAGCATCTGACATTGACCTGCACCAGAGAGCCTCCCAAGAGGTCCTAGAACAGACATGCCAGCTTCAGACAACATCAGAACAGTATCCAAATAGCTTCACAAGCAGTATATACAAAGAGATATCTTGACCAGCAGCAGACCCTGCTGAGGCGAATTCTGCTTCATGTGGTCAGCGCCTGCACAGCAATTCATACACAGTAATTGAAGTTGATTCTCACAGTTAGCCAACGTAACAGTTGATACCAAGCATGATAGCAAGAATTAACATCATTAAAATGTCCATACTACCCAAAGTAACCTATAGTTTCATGCATTCCTATCAAGATACCAATGGTGTATTTCATAGGAGTAGAACAATGTTTCAAAAATATATCTGGAATCACAAAGAAATCCTGAGTAGCCATAGTAATCTTGAAAAAGAAGAACAAAGTTGAAGTATCACGATACTTGATATCAAACTATACTACAATGCCATACTAATCAAAATAACATGGTACTGGCACAAAAACAAACATATAGATCAATGGAACAGAATAGCTAATCCAGAAATAAATCCAAACCCTTGTTGTCAATTAATATTTCACAAATGAGGCAAGAACATACAATGGAGTAAAGACAATCTCTTCAATAAATGGTATTGCAAAATTGGACAGATAGATGCAAAAAAATGAAACTAAACCACCTTCTTATACCATACATAAGAATAAACTCAAAATGGATGAAAGACTTAAATGTTTGACTCAAAACCCACAAAAATCCTAGAAGAAAGCATAGACCATAATATCTTGGACATTTAAAAAATATTTTAAATTTTTAAATTAATTTAGAGAGAGAGGAAGAGAGAGAAAAACACCAATTTGTTGTTCCACTTATTTATGCATTTATTGCTTGATTTTTGTATGTACCCTGACCAGAGATCTGAACCCACAACCTTGGCATATCAGGATGATGCTCTAACCAGGATGATGAGCTACCCATCCAGGGCTCTCGGACATTTCTTGTAGTAATATTTTTTTAGATGTTTCTCCTTGGGCAAAGGGAAAAAAGAGAAAATAAAGAAATAAGCCTACATCAAACTAAAAAGTTGTTGCACAGCAAAGGAAACCATCAACAAAATGAAAGAAGAATCCACTGAATGGGAGAACATAATTGCCAATGATACATCTGATAAGGGGTTAATATGAAAAACTCATACAACTCAACACCAAAAAAACAAACAATCCAATTAAAAAATGGGCAAATGACCTGAATAGAGACTTTTCCAAAGAGGACATACAGATGACTAATAGACATATGAAAAGATGTTCAATGTCAGTAATCATCAGAGAAATGCAAATTAAAACCACAATGAAATATCACTTCATACCTGTCAGAACAGCTAACATCAATAAATCAACAAACAAGTGTTGGCAAGAATGTGGAAAAAGGGGAACCCTCATGCACTGTTGGTGGGAATGCAAACTGGTGTAACCACTATGGAAAACAGTGTAGAGGTTCCTCAAAAAGTTTAAAATGGAATTATCTTAAGACCCAGCGATTCTACTTCTGGGAATATATCTGACGAAACCCAAAACACTAATTCAAAAGAATACATGCACCCCTATGTTCATTGAAGTGTTATTTGCAATAGCTAAGATTTGGAAGCAGTCCAATGCCCAACAGTAGAGGAGTAGATAAAGAAGCTGTGGTACACTTACACATTGGAATATTACTCGGCCATAAAAGTGGAGGAAGTGTTTCCCTTTGTGACAACATATCCATGGAGATATGCTAAGTGAAATTAGCTAATCAGAGAAAGAGAATTATCATATGATTTCACTTATATGTGGAATCTTGTGAACAAAATAAAATAACAACCAAAATAGAAACAGACTCATAGAGAACAGACTAACAGCTGTCAGAGGTGAGGGGATTGGGGGCTGGATAAAAAAAGGTGAAGAGATTAAGCAAAACAAAAACAAAAACAAACCCTCATATACACAGACAACAGTATGGTGATTACCAGATGGAAAGGGGAGTGGGGTAGGCAGAAGAGGTTGAAGGGGTATAAATGGTGATGGAAGAAGACTTGACTTGGTGTGAACACACAATATAATGTATTATAGCATTATACACTTGAAAACGATATAATTTTATTAACCAACTAGAGGCCCGTTGCACGAAATTCGTGCACAGAGATGGGGGGTGTCCCCCAGCCCAGCCTGTACCCTCTCCAATCTGGGACCCCTTGAGGGATGTCTGACTGCCCGGGATCGGGCCTAAACGGGCAGTTGGACATCCCTCTCACAATCCAGGACTGCTGGCTCCCAACTGCTCACCTGCCTGCCTTCCTGATTGCCCCTAACCGCTTCTGCCTGCCAGCCTGATCACCCCTAACCACTCTGCTGCCAGCCTGATTGATGCCTAACTGCTCCCCTGCCAGCCTGTTTGCCCCCAACTTCCCTCCTCTGCCAGCCTGGTCACCCCTAACTGCCCTCCCCTGCAGGGTTGATCGCCTCCAACATCCCTCCCTTGCAGGACTGGGTCCCTCCCAACTGCCCTCCCCTGCTGGCCATCTTGTGGTGGCCATCTTGTGTCCACATGGGGGCAGGATCTTTGACCACATGGGGGCAGACATATTGTGTGTTGCAGTGATGGTCAATCTGCATATTACTCTTTTATTAGATAGGATAGAGGCCTGGTGCAAGGGTGGGGGCCAGCTGGTTTGCCCTGAAGGGTGTCCCAGATCAGGATGGGGGTTCCCTTGGGGCGTGGGGCAGCCTGAGCAAGGGGCCTATGGTGGTTTGCAGGCCAGCCACACCCCCTGGCGACCCAAGAGGAGACCCTGGTATCTGGAATTTATTTACCTTCTACAATTGAAACTTTGTAGCCTGGAGTGGAGCCAAGCCTCCTGCTTGCTCCGTGGCCGGCAGCCATTTCTGTTGGGGTTAATTCACCTTCTATAATTGAAACTTTGTAGCCTTAAGCGGAGGCCTGGGCCTGGCCAGTGTGTGCGGAAAGCTTTGCTTTCTCCGTTGCCGGGGGCAACCCTGGCCTGCTCTCTCCAGCTCCGTGGCTGCCACCATTTCTGTTTGAATTTGTTTACCTTCTATAATTGAAACTTTGTAGCTTGAGTGGAGGTTTAGGCCTAGCAAGGGCAGGCGGAAAGCTTGGCTACCTCCGCTGCCTGGGAAACCTTGCTCTCTGTGGCTGTAGCCATCTTGGTTGGGTTTATTTGCATACTTACCCTGATTGGCTGTTGGGCGTGGCTGGTGGGCGTGGCTTAGGCATAGCAAATGTGTGGTCAATTTGCATATTACCCTTTTATTAGGTAGGATGCCATTCCAATAAATTCAATTAAAATAAAGAAAATCCAGAAATAGACCCAGATACAGTCAATTGAGGGTTTTTTTCTTTGAAATCCTCACCCAAGGATGTTTATTGATTTTAGAGAGAGGGAAAGGGGAAAAGAGAGAAACATTGATTGGTTTTCCGTACACACTTCAACCCGCAAACTAACTATGTGCCCTGTCTGGTAATCGAACCTGTAACCTTTTAGCATATGGGATAATGCTCCAACCAACTGAGCCACACTAGCCAGTACACAGTCAATTGAGTTTTAACACCATTTAATAGGCAATTCAATTGAGACAGGATAATTTTTCAACAAATAGGGCAAAATGATTGAATATCCATATGCCAAAAATCCTAACTTAATTTATATCTCATGCAATATATAAAAATTGACTCAAATGGATCACAAAACTTAATATAAAATCTGAAACTGTAAAACTCCTAGAAGAAAACATAGGTGAAAATTTTTGTGACCTTGGTTAAGAAATTATTTATTGTACATAACATCAAAAGCACAATCCATAAAAGAAAAAATTGGACTTAATAAACATTTAAAACTTCTGCTTTTTGAAAGACACTCTCAGGAAAATGAAAAGACAATCTACAAAAATAGCCACAGAAATCTTTATAAAAAAACATTTGATAAAGGACATGTATCCAAAACAGGTGAAGAACTATCAAAACTCAATAATAAGAAAACCTTATAACAATGTGCCAAAGATTTGCATGCACGCTTTACTAATAAAGATATATGTAAGTATGGCAAATAGGCACATGAAAAGATGTTTCACATCATTAGTCATTAAGGAAGTGCAAATTAAAACCACAATAACATACCACTACACACCTGTTAGAAAGTCTAAAATAACTGATATTACCACATATGAGGAGAACATGAGGCAATTGAGACTCCTGTACAATGCTGATATGGGAAGGCAATATTAATTTAGCTACTATGGAGAACAGTTTGGCAGATTCTTATAAAGTTAAATATATACATATAACCCAGCAATTCCACACCTTGATATTTATTCAAGAGAAATGAAAGCATATGTCCACATAAAATCAGCATGCAAATCTTTATAGAGGCTTTATTCATAATCTTTAAAAACTGCAATTTAAATGTCCTTCAATGATGAATGGATAAACAAACTGTGGTATGATCCATACAATGGGATACTACTTGGCAATATGAAGGAATGAACTACTAATGCACACATCAACAAAGGTGAATCTCAAAAACTACAAACTGCCTAGCCCATGTTGCTCAACGGTTGAGTGTTGACCCCATGAACCAGGAGGTCACAGTTCAATTCCCAGTCAGGGCATATGTCCGGGTTGCATGCAGGAGATAGCGAATAATGATTCTCTCTCATCATTGATGTTCCTATTCTTCTCTCCCTTCCTCTCGCTGAAATCAATAAAAACATTAAAAACAAACAAACAAAAAACACACCTACAAACTGAATGATTCTATTTGTATGACATTCCAGAAAAGAAAAAAAAAAAACTATAGTAAGACAAAGTGTATCAGTGGTTGCCTGGAATCAGGAGTTTGGCAAGTATAATGATTGCACAGGGAAACAAGGAAAATTGTTGGACTATTGCAATGCTCTATATCTTCTGTGTGGTGTGGTTACATGACTGCATACATTTGCCAAAACTCATTGAATTGTTCAATATTTTGGAGTTGGAGAGTTTACACTTCCACATTCTGAATTGTGTGTCCTCCATCCCATGGTAGGTAAGAATTCTTTTTTTTTTTTTCTTGTTTTAAATTTGCTTAAATCTTCCCAATGATTTATGAAGCATGTGGCTCTTTGTAGATGTTCCAAGCAGAATCAAAAGGACCATAAGTATGGATCACTATAACTAGAGTATGAAATAATAACTCCCTGAAATTAAACGAAATGTTCCAGAGGAGAAGGTGAAGGCATCTTGATTTTGCTCCCAGAGACTTTCTAAAGAGCTGCTAACCATAAGAAATGATTCAAGAAAAACTAGAATTAGATGGAGTAGAAAGAGAGGGAATTGCCCTACTAGGCCTACTTAAGAGGGAGGTGTTGAAGGTAGGCTGACCACAATGGATACTGGCCTGGATTCTGAGATTCCTGGGGGATCAAGATAATGATTGACATCAAGGTCTTTGAGGGCCTCTTAGGACTGCTGCTATTAAAAGAGCTCTCTCTATCAGAGTCACTTTAGAGTCCCTGAAAGTAAAGAAGTGCTAGGCAGCTCAGAAGCTTTTTATTTTATTTTCTAAATAGAGCTTATGTGCTTGGTGTCCTCAAATGGTTACATCATGTGCACAACAGCTCTAAGTTTGAATGAAAAAACATACGACAGTAACAACAAAATTACAATTACAGAATTGCACTATTTGGTTATAATTGCATGTATGGAGCACATGCTAAGGCTTGGCTCTGAATGCTTTTCAAGAGACATACGAAAAAGTTGTCATTATTATTTCCACTGTACATTTGAGGAACATGAGACCTAGAGAAAATAAACCCAAGGTCATGGAACTAGAAGTAGGTGGAACAAGGCTGTGAGCTCCACTTGCTCTGTCTCCATGCTCTATATCTTTCATTTAGCTAACATTCTTGACTATTATGTACCAGGTACTTGTTTAAGAAAAGGACTTTTCATAAATGCAAAGCAAAGTAAAAAAGTAAAGAAGTAATAATCATAAAGGTTTAAATCCCTTGAACTTCAATATACTTTAAGAAGGCATTCTAACTTACTAGTATTTATATAACTTTATAATGATTCTTAGAGCTATTAAGATAAAAATAAACTTTTTAAGCAAAGTTATAAAAATCTTCTTATTAAAAACAATAGAATGCATATCTGGATAAATATACTCCAAAATATTTTTTATATTTCTTGTCAATAAATCTTGTTATCCTAATCAAATGTTATTCAAAAGATTAATATTCCACTTGAAACTAAGGATAAACTCTAATCCTTAAATTTGTCATTTAAACTCATATTTCTAAAATAATTATTCAGATTGTCTTAAAGGAAAAAAAGAGTAACAACTATTTTCATTTAAAAATGTGCAATATTATTTCAGTACACAAAGTAGCATTATCTACTATTCTGTTATTTAGCTGGAATAATAATTTAAAATTTCTACATAATATAAAACTATGCCTGAAATTCTGATGATATTTCATATAAAGTGTTGTGTTTTTTTTTTAGTATATTTTTATTGATTTCAGAGAGGAAGGGAGAAGGAGAGAGAGAGAAACATTGATAAGAGAATTACTGATCAGCTGCCTCCTACATGCCCCCTTCCGGGGATGGAGCCTGCAAACCCAGGCATGTGCCCTGACCTGGAATTGAACTGTGATCTGCTGGTTCATAGGTAGACGCTCAACCACTGAGCCACACCAGCCAGGCTCAAGTATTGTTTTTTCAAACCATCTTAGGAATCATGTTGAATATGTTCAAATCTAACCAAAGAGAAAAAACTTAAGGCAAACACAAACAGATTGTCTTTATGCCATTTATGTCAATGGACAGATACTTAAGGCTTTGTTAAAGATTTAAGTCTGTTACTTTATGATGTATGCTTACCCCATTCCCTCCCCTCAATAATGTGACAGGATGTTTTCTTGCAAAATGTCTACTTTTCTGCAGTCACTCTTGATTTTTTTAATATAACAGGCTATTATTATGACTCCACTTGAACATTAGTCATCATGGAATGTCATTGTCTCTACAGACAAATATTGATCACAGTAACTTTTAGAAACAGAATAAAAGCAAAATAAAATGAAAATTAATTTAAAAGTATGAGTTTGAAATGCTTTAGTTTTCTAAAAGTACTTTATCGGTTAAAATAGCTCACAAACATCTGTATTTAAGATTTTTATTTATGTCCATCTTGTTACAAAAGTAATTTAAGGCAACCTTTAAATCTACAATATATATAGTAGAATATTGTTTTCCTTTTATTATAATTGGCAAATGTAAAATCAAAATTTCCAATATGTGTGGTTGAAAGAGTTCTTTTAAAAAGAATGCATATTGTTTATAGAAATTTATAAAACAAAACTAGAAGCCCGGTGCACGAAATTCGTGCATGGAGGGGAGTTGTCCCTCGGCCCAGCCTGTACCCACTCCAATCTGGGACCCCTGGAGGGATGTCCGACTGCCCGTTTAGGGATCGGGCCTAAACGGGCAGTCGGACATCCCTCTCACAATCTAGGACTGCTGGCTCCCAACCACTCACCTGCCTGCCTTCCTGATTGCCCCTAACCGCTTCTGCCTGCCAGCCTGATCACCCTCTAACCACTCTGCTGCCAGCCTGGTTGATGTTTAACTGCTCCCCTGCCAGCCTGTTTGCCCCCAACTTCCCTCCTCTGCCGGCCTGGTCACCCCTAACTGCCCTCTCCTGCAGGGTTGGTCACCTCCAACTGCCCTCCCTTGCAAGCCTGGTCCCTCTCAACTGCCCTCCCTTGCAGGCCTGGTGCCTCCCAACTGCCCTCCCCTGCTGGCCATCTTGTAGTGGCCATCTTGTGTCCACATGGGGGCAGGATCTTTGACCACATGGGGGCAGACATATTGTGTGTTGGAGTGATGGTCAATCTGCATATTACTCTTTTATTAGATAGGATATGTCTCTTTACTGATACCATTGGTCTTATAAAACATTTCAATTGTCAACAATTTTTTAAAATGAATTTTTATTGATTTCAGAGAGGAAGGGAGAGGAAGACAGAAACTTCGATGATGAGAGAGAATCATTGATCAGCTGCCTCCTGCACACCCTCTATTGGGGATCAAGCCTGCAACCTGGGCATGTGCTAAACCAGGAATTAAACTGTGACCTCCTGGTTCTTCGGTAGATGTTCAATCTCTGAGCCACACCAGCAGGGCAATTCTCAAATATTTTAATTAAATTCCTAATTAACAAAAACAGAGGTTTTCTTAATCCTCTGACAACTACTCATCTATACATTGTAGGTGGGCCTCATTTAAAATTTTCTGTCACCTTCAAATGTTAAGAATAGCAAATAAAGTATTCAGTTTTCCTAGGCCTCATTTGCTGACATATTTCCATCTATACTTTTTCTTTATCAAATTTCTCATTTTTTGGTCTATAATTTTAGAGCACTGCAAATTAAATAAAAATTGCCAACATTTGATTTGATTTAGAACACTATTGCTCCAAATGATCCAGGCTTATTTCCTTAAGAGCAAAATAAAATTAAGTAATTACCCAGATACTAATAACTTAAGTCCCAGTGTCTAATTACATGGACTAAATTGACTATGTTAATACAATTCTCCCTTTCACCTTGTTGCTAGGCATTACAGATCATAAACTCCTCGACTTACAATGGTGTTGTGTCCAGTTAACTCATTGTAAATTGAGGATATTGTAAATTGAAAATGCATTTAATACACCTAG
This sequence comes from Cnephaeus nilssonii, assembly GCF_951640355.1. NCBI lineage: Eukaryota > Metazoa > Chordata > Mammalia > Chiroptera > Vespertilionidae > Cnephaeus > Cnephaeus nilssonii. The sequence goes on along the minus strand of NC_137072.1, from coordinate 21,284,089 downwards.
CCTACCAAACATCACAGCTTACTTAGCCTAGCCTACCTTAAATGTGCTCAGAACCCCTGCATTATCCTATAGTTGGACAAAATCATCTATCACAAAGCCTGTTTTATAATGCCCAGAGTCACAAGGGAGTATCATCGACATATTGCCACCCAGTGAAAAGATGAAAATTCTCAATTTGTGTAAGTCTCTACTGAATGCATATCACATTTGCACTATTGTAAAGCTGAAAAATTGTAAGTCAAACCGTTGTAAGTCAGAAACCATCTGTATTTTCTTGGTATTTTGTGACATTAAAAAATTTTTATAAAACTTACTCCTCAATCCCTTTCCATAAAATACATATTAAAATGCTGACACAAAGGAATGTAATTTTGAAAATAATACTTGAAAGAATTAGAACTGTATTTATGTTTAACCTTAATAAAACAATCAAAAGCTTAGGAAGAAAAAACTGATCCTATGAGTGGGAAAGGCAAAAGGAATGGAAAGTTTTCATGTTTCATAGGTGCCTATTTTCACAACAATCTATAAAATTACTTCCTGAGCATTTATCATGCTATACAAATCAGTTATGTATGAACTAAGGTATTTTATGAATAGGTTTATGTAACTATACAAAAAAAATAAGTGAATCCAATTACTCTACAAGTTTTTAAAAAAAGTATTTTTAGATTGAATTTTGCATAAAATAATTTCAAATCTATCTTTTGAAAAGGGAGATAAAATATATATGTTTTCTTAAAAAATAAGAGATTCAAAATAACCACAATTAAAATGTGAAATCCTTAGCTAGTATTATTTAAAATATCATGCATATTATAAAATATTAAAACACTTTTACCTAGGCCTTCCTTTGCCAGGTAAGCACTTTTAAATTATTGATTTTAGTTTAAACGTTTACTTTAAATGAGATAAAAACACATTTAGTATAGTATTTTTAGTGTTTGTAATGTATTTAATTCAGATCATGTATTCTTATGTATACAATTTCCATTCTGAAATGATTCATTTGATAAGCAAGTATAGATTACTGTTACCTGAGTTTTAGTTTATAAAACACTCCTTTCATATTTCTGTTTCCATTTTTATTTTAAAAATAGTCTTTTAAATAAGATAAATATGAATATTTATATATTAATTAAATTTCAAAGTTAATATGTAAAAAAGCATGCTCTCAAAATACAAACTTAAAAATTATTGGCTTTATACAATAATAGAGGCCTGGCGCACAAAATTCATGCGCAGGTACGGTCCCTAGGCCTGGCCTGTGATCAGGGCCATCTTCCCCGGCTGCTGGCAGACGGCCCTGACCCCTGCCACCACCTACCCCCCGGTTTGCCATTGGGGGATCAGAGCCTGCTGGCCAGGGGAAGGGACCGAGAGGTGGTCAGTGCACCTCATAGCAACTGGTCGAGTGGTCATTCTGGTTGTTCTGCCATTCAGTCGATTTGCATATTACTCTTTTATATATATAGATTTCAGAGAGTAGGCCACTTTGTTCCATTTTTATTGAAATTCATGGATTTGGCAAAACTCCGATTTCTGAGGTCTGAGAAAATACAGTTAGAAGAGAGATTTCAAAATCAGAATTAAAATTTAAAAAAAAGTAGAGAATCTGTTATTCTATTGCTGACAAATTTCAAGATGTAGGACATCTTGAAAATGATTAGGTTCTGGACATGACAGATGAAACTTCCAGTCCATTGCCAGCATTATTGTGAGGTTCAGTTGAATTCAGTGTAGCTAAGAGAATTTGGCTGTAATAGATTGTGTCAGAGAAAATAAACAGTAAATATGCTTTCTGTGATATTTCTCCTGATGAAGGGAAAAACTATCCTACCACCATCCCTCCCTTCCTTCCTATCTTTTCTTTTTCTAAAAATTATTTAATCTTTCTCTCTTATAAAGAACATGCTAATAATTTAAAGGACAGTCTGTAGACATATGGCAGAATTGACTGGATATATTCATCAAAGTAAATGGTTGAATTCATGGTTGTTTCAACCATGTCCATGCTTCACTTTTGTTCTCTTGTAGCTAACGTTCTGGCTGGTACCAGATCGTGATGTAGAAAATGTAAGTGGTAATCTTTACAACTTAGAGAAAAAAATGTTGTTGAAGTGGAAACAGTGCCTATTATCTAGTCTAGTTGATGGAATTTATTTGATGATTGTTCAGCTCCTAATTTTCCTATCACTGGTGAAGTAGATATGAATTATGTGCTTTGAAGAGTAAACTTGCTTTTTATAATCCATACAAAAGACAAGTAAATTATAATCATTTAAACAATTTGCTTAAAGATAAGTTATTGGTTTTATTTGCCTACATAAAGAAATTCTAAGACATAATTCAACCTGTTCTTTTTTCATTAAGTGTAATATGGAGTATTATTACTTTCTTTATTCTAATTTCCTAGCCTTTAAATTAAAATTTACCTTCATCCCTTGCCAAACTGCATTTGTTTATTGTCATTTCCTTTGAAAAATCAATTCCTCATTTCTTCTTAGCTAACGACTTCACAATTTTAGTCTATACAACCCAGATATTCCCATGCAATATTAGTTCCTTTGCTTCAAAATAAGGGATCAAACTTCCTAAAAGAAGCCCTAAAGAATATGACTTTTCTAATATGCACAAAATCTTTTCAAAGCTATATACTGGTTAGATACAAAGATTTTATATTAAAAATTATAATTTGATTCTTATACTAGTATATATACCTTTAATGATAGTCATCTAGAGTTATCTTTATTCTGATTCTTTAAGCTATCAGAATCATGGCATGACACTTAATAACTACCAAATTTCACTTTATAAATTCAAAAGTATTCTCCTTTTTTGACAATATCTTGACTAGAGAATTTCTTGTTTGCAAAGTTTAACAAAATTAAAGTTTCCTAAATTCAAAAAATGCTTTGAGACTTATCTTTTTAAGAAACTCAGATTCTTAGTAGTGTGGCTAATTTAACCTGTTAAATCTTAGACTTAAAATACTCAATTTTATTTCTTGCTTTATCACATTTTGAAGTTTTATATTTTGAATAATTTTATTATCTAAAAAATGGCCTTTGAAAATGGTACTAACTTATGAAAATATTATTGAAATAACAACTATACTATGTAGTCTAATTGTTTTGAATATAAGTTTTTTGTAGAAAATCTAAAACACTCATGACAAACCATAAGCATGAATTTGCTAAGTGTTTTAGATAACATTGTATCATTGATTTTCATTCCTTGGTTCCTGTTTTCTTGAATGTGACTAGCATTTCACTTTCTCACATATTAAGACACTAATTCCATTTAATGAATTTGAGTTTTAACTAAAAGTCCACATATACAAGATAGGCTATATTATATGAGGGGGGAAAGGCTCTATTTGCCTATATTAATTATTATGGCAATTACCATTTAGGAATTATCAAGAATTGGATTACATGTTTAATCTATATATACATAAAAGGCTAAGTGACCGACCGTATGTCCATCCGACCATCTGGCCAGTAAGTATGATGCGCACTGGCAATTTAAAAATAAATGTTGACTTGCGGATGCACAATACATATACAGCTCTTGCTGGCACCAATCTAGACAGAGTAGGAATATTCCTACTTGAACTTGTTTTTGGACATGGTCAGTTATATGTTGCTTTCTCTCGAGTTCGAAGAGCGTGTGACATTAAAGTTGTAAATACTTCATCACAAGGGAAGTTAGTCAAGCACTCGGAAAGTGTCTTTACTCTTAATGAGATATACAGGGAGATATTAGAATAAGTTTAATCAATTTATCAGTCATTGTTTTTATCAATGTTGTTTTCATATCATGTTATTGTTTATTTATTAACTTATATATTATTTTCATATACATTTTACTAATTTTCTCTCATCTCTGACACTTCTATTATAGAGAAAGGGCGAATAGCAATATTAAAATATTTATTCTAATTAATTTCCTTTCAATGTGCACAAATCCATGCACCGGGCCACTAAGTTTGAAAATAAAACCTTTGTTGTCCCCTCTGAATACTCAGTGTGGTCTGTTTGACAACGTATTGGACATAAGACTCAATTTGAAACCACTGAGCTCTGTGATCATGAATGTGCAAGCACTGGACCATTCAGATTCCAAGCCTTACTAAGTTAAGATATTTAATAAAATGAAAGAATGCACATAGATGTTATAAACTTCACTGAAATCATTTTTTATCTATACTTTCAAATGTCATGG